>NW_026606822.1:2385000-3120000 GCF_029890125.1 Rhinichthys klamathensis goyatoka
GAATATTGCTATAAATATTTCAGTGCTGTTATGTTTAAGAATTTCAAAGAGACCTTATTTTTAATATTGATTTATGGTGCTACAACATTCTATTTAACCGGCTGTAAAGAAAGCCCACAACGCATCGGTTTCTGGATCCGTATTGCAAAAAGCCACTTTATAGCCTATATGCGATTCCAAAAAGGAAATGTACCATAAACCATAAATCGTTTACCTGTTACTGTTGGCCTCTGTAATCCAAGCCAAACGACCTTAAGCACTGGCATTATAATGTCTTCTCAGTAATGTTGCAGTTGTGTGGATTTTATAAGATTACAGAAAAGACCTGGCAACCTCTGAGCTTTAAGCTAAATCCTCTATACAGTTGGCTGTGTAGGTGGCTTGGCGTAGGAGTAATCATCCTTTGCCTTCATGAACATAACATATTAGCTTAATGGCGTAGTGCAGCACACGAGGCAGGGTTGTGACAGTATTAAAGAGGAATAATTACCAGCTAGCCTGGATTGTGGTATAAAGTGTCGTTTGAAGCCACTCTCTAAACGAACAAGAGCAAATGAAGTGCCCTTTTCACTGTAATTGTTGCACCATGGGACACATGCTAATGCTATTTATGAGAAGGTGATCTAACAGGCAACAGGATTCGCTATAGAAATTAAACTTATTTTAATATACTAATGTAGTGACATTTGAACCGCCCTTAAATTTTCCGGGCACAAATCACTGCAGATTTCTCTAACATTTAACAGCGACAATGCACAACAACAAGCAATTAAAATAAGAGTGAGAATGCAGAGAGAAAAAAACAGCACATTAAACACAGGCCACATTGATAGCGAGCAAAAGCGTAATACTTTCACAATTAACACCAACAACCACTATTGCTCTGCTCCAAAACCTAGTGAACTGCCTACGGAGTAAGCATTTTAAGGCATCATAGATGCTCAAAAGATGCTGCCTTACGAGACTCCTTGTTTTTAAGGAGTCATTGATGTATCTTTCACCTCTAGGTATATACATTCAATGCAAACCCAAAATGCATCATGAGCTCATTAAAAAATAAATCTAAAATAGAGACGACGCAAGAAAAATCTCAATTCTTTTTACTGATAGTTTTCCGTGTTGAATAAAATGTATAAGCTATTTTAGGCAATTTAGTGTTTTGCATGGTAAATTCTATTGAGATAAACATTCTGTATGACGCATGGATGTTTTGCATATGTACAGCGTGTTCCAAATCAGTTGTATTAGACGGCAGGTGGCTAAGTAGGCAGTAGGCAGTGAGGCAGCTCACTAGGTTTGGGAACAGAGCTTATATTTAATCACTAATACAAACAAATCAAGATGATAGATTCCGTGCATGTGCCAAAATGTGAATGGCAAATACAAGCTAAAAAAAAAGTCAAATAAATGAAGATGCGTGTATAACACGACACAAATGGGATCAAATAAAACATGGTGTGCGAATGGGCTCAGGATGCGTACTGTGGCTAGAATTAAACATACAATACCCCACACTTAGAGTTCTCCAGGTGTGGATTTCTCTAGCAGACGTAGCCCAGAGGAGAAGAAATAAAAGACAGGGTATGATTTCAGAAGTTAAGTAACATACGCTCACACTCGCACACATACTAGCATCACCTCTTCATACTTCACAGCAAATAATACAGCATCTGAAGGTTTCCTGTGTGGTAGGCCAAACAGTGAGTGTTTATGTTGCGCCGCATGCAACTCATTGAGGTTTGACTCTAGCTGAAATGGAGAAGCTTGAGTGCTGAGATGGAAATGTTACGTTGTCCCATGCCTCACATATAAATGTTTCAGCTTAGCGCTTGTTGTACATCAATCTACAAAAGCTCTACAGCCTATACCTTAAAAATGCAAAATGGCCAGTATACATCTGACATTGCCATGTGAGGTTAGTATTGAAGTGTCAAGAACATGTCTGGGTCACATTTCTCCCCAAAATCAAACCTTTCAAGTCAATTAAGATTTTTTTTAATTAAGCTGAAATTCTCATTATGCCAATGTGGAGAAAAAATATTAATATAGAAATATAGAAAATGTACTATGTGTATATATATGTATATGTATGCATCATGATAATGTGCATAAAGTGCTAATGAATTCTGTATTTACAAATGAATAAAAATCTAATGACAATCACCATAATGAGAAATGAGAATTTGAGGGAAAATATTTTTAATTGTCATGAAAATTGTCACAGTGCAAAAATAGCCCATAATAGGCTTACTTTTATTAAAAATACTTTGATTTGGATTGAAATGTGACCTAGACCTGTTCTTGACAGCTTTTGTGAGACGAGGAAAAATATGGCGTATTGCACAGGCAAAAATGTGAAACAGCACATTAGACTTTATGGAGTACCATCCCCAATGCATGTTCTTTCAGGTTGAGCATGTTTAGGCATCCAAACTGAGCGGCACCAGAGCCAAATCTCCTGTGACTCAATGCAAGAAGAGAGACACAATTCCAACTTTGAAAAGATATGCGAGCCATCCATTATTAATTACAATCTATCCTAGGCTTGGTCAAAGATGCCTGAGGGGACATTTTATTACCAAGAAGTAAAACATCAATTTGCCATTAGACTCAGCCTGTCCACTCCATTCATCCTTGTATTATTAGTTAAAAATGAAGTCCATCTCTCCTGCCTTTAAAAAAAACATGCTTTACACAAGCTCTGAGAGATAAAAAAAAGCATAGCTTATGAGCTTGCAAGCATTTTTGACGCCGCAGAAATAATTCATGGTGACTGAAAGACATGTAAAATGCTGCAATTCATGAGACATCATCGCCTGACTTAAGTGCTGGTGTCAGTGGCTAAAATATGAATGATCAAAAGAAGTTGAGGGATAAGCAATTTAGTCTTTTCTCCAGAATACTAAATGCATTAGTGAGCAACTAAAGAGCAGACATCTACAATCATTGCAAATTGAATTCTTGAGTTCTCGGATGCTAAATTCTTGTGCCCTAGAATTGGTTCCACATCCTCGTGAGCTGCTTCCCTAATTCCCGAAATTCACCTCAACGTATTTGAAAACAAAAACTGTGTTATCTATTAACATGGCTGATCTTTTAAACAGCAAAATGAACATAGATGACATTGTTGCATGATAATCAGACTGAAAACTAACAAATATCTGACATTATCATTGCTGATTTAAGAATGCCTTTAAAATTCCAACTGAATTTCTGAATTTGAATTGAGGTGGAAAACGGGATGCAGAATTGCAACACTGCCTGATATACTAGTCTTTCACTAGTACAGAAAGGTACTTAAAATGGTGCTTAAAAACTACCTATAAAAGTTACTACAATGTTTAATCCAACATGTGCATGTGCTATATTTTTGTTTTTGCTAGCCCAGCAACACTTAAACATAAACTTTATCCAACTGCCTTTAAAGGTAGTTGCCTATAGATAGCTGACGGGGAAGCAGCTCACATGCTACAATATATTGGTGTCTAAATGCATGCATGATAGCTGTAAAGTTTTCAAACCAAACACAGTCTGAGCTATTTATGTGAATCCAGACTTGTAGAACTTTTGTATTTGCATATTACTTTTGCTACTATGACTCCCACACATCAGAAAACTGACAAAAACACAAGCTATTATTGTAATATTCAAGCTTCAAGATTCTGCCTTATGAATAGCAGAAGTGCCCTTCCTTCATCGACTGTGGAAGATGAACACCTACTAAGGCCATTCATGGCTAACCTTTTGATTCCTGCTCTTTTAATAGCGAGATCTATCATTAAGTTTCAATTCACACTGCTCCAGACAGTGATGCATTAACAATAGTGCTGTCAAGCACTCCTTTACAATTCATGGTAATTAGAGCTTAATGATTTAGCTGGTGGTTTTAACCACTATTATATTTCCGACTGTGGCTCGTATTGGCAATGTGCCGTGCACTCTAACTAAGCTCACCGTGATCGCCTTGTCCTTGTGAACAATCAAACAGATAAAAAAATCGAATAAAAAAAGTCCTAGGTTTAGGCTAATATGCATAAAGACATGGTCAACTTAATCAGCTATTTGAGTTTAGCAGCCTGAGTGCGGACCCTAACTATGCCATGAAGAACAGGAATGGTCACAGTGGGATCCGGGCGGGATCTATATTCACTACTGCCCTCCTAGTATTGGACAATGTGCAAATTATAGAATGACTTTCATGGATGTCAATGTTTTAAAGGAATTTCCATTGGTTCTTAAATGTGTAATCCATATATTTACATTTTGTTAAATATCTTCTCCAATTATAAGTAAGATTTTAGTAAGGACTCGAGAATCGCTCTAGACACTTAAAGGTGCTCTATGTAACTTTTCTACTAAAATGAATCCTTTTTTTATTGCCTGTGTGTGAAAGGGTTGTAATCACACATTAAAATGATCCACTTGTCGAGTTTTGCTATTACCTCTGAAGGCCAGTATTCCTATTTCTATGTGAAGTCTCCGGGTCGGATTTACCGCGAAATCCAACGGATGTGACGTGCATGCGCGCTCTCGAGCCTCTCTCCTTATATACAGTCTATTGTAGACGGTCAGGGAGTTACGTCCGGTTAAAGGCGCACGTTTTTCGGCTTATATCTCAGTCAATCTTTGATCAATATTCCCAAGACTCTAATCGTTCGTAGTGCTGGACGGGGCCTTTCGAACGAGCCCACCCCCGAGGTCCAACTCGCCCGGCTCCCCGAGTTATAGCCGTTCGAAATCGGGGGTCCCAGCGAACGGCAATCCGGTAGGGGGCATCCCCGAGGCCCGCCACTCTAGCGTTCGGGCAAGGGTTCCCCTGGGACCTCCTCCCCCGAATTTGAGCTCTCTGGGTCTTTGCGTTCCAGAGATACGAGCGATTTTCTTCTGAGATCGTGACGTCACCGGCGTCCGCAATTTTTGCAGCGCGCCCGATGGTTTTCTGCTAATATCTCTGCGAAAACACCGCCAAAAACTATGGAACTTATATGGTTCTTTTCAGCTCGACTAGATGGTCCCAACGAGCTCAGTGCTCGCCGAATCCGTCTAGTATTCGCCGAGATATTAGCGTAATAGACGGTATTGTCTATGAGTTCGAGCACGAGCGCTCTTGTAAAATTTGGTTGCAATCTGAAACATCACCACTAGAGGCCGCTAAAAGTTACATAGAGCACCTTTAAATTGGCTATTTGAAATGCTGAAAGTGTGCTTAACTACAATGTGAATCTGAATATGTGCCTAGTCACAATGCTCTTCTCCATCATTTGATGAAGTACTTCTGTTTTGTCTTCAAGAAAATGTACACAAATATTCCTTTACAATAAAATTCTATTTACCACCCATTTTCAGTGGTCAATAATAGGACATTGTTAATCATATCAGGCAAATAGTCCTGATGTTTGTGAAACAAGCCCCTTTGTGGAGCTGTTTGCCTAGAACAACAATATTAACCTAGATGGTGGTGAACTTACTTTCTCCAACTATTTTAATGTAACATACTATGTTTAGTATGTGATATATAGTAGCTGGTGGTCAATGGCCTATATAATGCCAATAATTAAATTAAATAATGCAAAATGAGACATGCATAAACTTATTTCTTATACATACATCTATTTAATAATAAACTTTCAGGTTTTTTTATTGTGAATTTTCATTAAATATTGTTAAGTTCATTTAATTTCAGCAATTTTATACATGTCTCATTTTGCAATATTAACATTAAATTATTATTATTATCTATAAGGTGAATACAGAGCCAAATCATTATTATTAAAGGGGTGGTTGATTATGATTTCACTTTTTTAACTTTAGTTAGTGTGTAATGTTGCTGTTTGAGCACAAGTTACAATGCTCAAAGTTCAAAGCAAAGGGAGATATTTGCTTTTAAAGACATCGCTTTTTAAGGACTACAACAAACGGCTGGTAAGGACTACACGACATTCCTCCCGGGTTAGTGACATCACTGATGTCCCCGGAACACGTATTACACGAATGTAAATTCCCTGGAACACGATTTATAGATTATCAAGACAGAATATGCTAATCAATGACTAGAAGAAACTACACATAAATTCAACAAACCATTCAGAAACGTCCTGTTGAACATAAAAGGCTAAAAGGTTTTGAAATTTTCAGTGCATGTTTGTGTGAGTGCAAGCTCTTGAAGCTCCGCCCCCTGTGCTGGGAGCGGCAGATCATTTGCGTTTAAAGGAACAGACACAAAACGGTGCGTTTTTGCTCACCCTCAAAAATGGACAATTTTAACATGCTATATAAAAATATATGTGGGGTATTTTGAGCTAAAACTTCACATGCACACTCTGGGGACATCAGAGACTTATTTGACATCTTGTGAAAAGGGCATTATACCACTCCTTTAATACAAAATGTTTAAAAACAGAAACAGTTTATTATCAAATTATCATTTTTTCGATACATATCGATAATGAAATATATGAAACTGTTCTGATACTAATTTCCCGCAGACCGCAGTATCAATACACCGATACCTGCTGCGCTTTCTCACTCTCTATTCTCTCTGACAGCGAGTTGACACACACCCGCCTTCTCTCACTCACTCATCTTATTCACTCCGGTTGTATAGTGTTGGTGTAACAGCGCCTGAATTTGAGCATAATTCTACTAATTCTCGCAGGTTACGCATGCACACATAAAGTCGCCTCTCAAACAGCTCACAAGTTGTAAACACAGTCGGTTATATGCTGTGTGTTAGCTGTTACAACAAAATTACTTCATTGTAAAAACACAAATACATTGAGTGACCAAACATTTAGGTGAGATAACTGTAATTCCCTTTTAGTCGGTCACGTTCGACGTACGTCTCCGTTCCCTCCTTCAGGGGACGAGGATTACATACTGTATGTAACCGAGACATTGTAACTGATCAATATTATTTGAATAAAAACCTAAATTAAAATCTTTTCATCATATAAAGCGATCGTGTCTGTTCAGAAGACTTAGGGTGCTTTCACACCTGGATCGATTTGTTTTGTTCCGGAACAGATCCGAAACAGAATACTTTGTTCCGAATCAATTTAATACGTCACTCTGTTCACACCACACTGTTGTAAAGCGGTCCAAATCGCGCACCCTTCCAGGGCTTTCCTTACGCCATTATATCACTACCTCATGCGTGCAGGTCGCGCATTTCATTGTGGGACATCGTCATGACAACAGTAGCCTAACACAAAATGAATCGCGGGTTGACTTGGTGGCGGTGCTACGAAGAGGTGAAATGCCTCATAGATATTTGGTCGGAAGCAGAGTTTCCGCTAGAAAAAAATGGTGCCGGTCAAAGTGACCGGCAGAGGTTTCGTTAAACGGACATTTTGATGATATGCCGGTCAAATATCGTCCCGGGTTACGTATGTAACCCTAGTTCCCCGAAGGGACGGACGCTGCGTGTAATCGCAGTGGGAACGCCCCCAGCGTGACGCGTCTGAAGCATGAATGAAATCAGTCAATGGAGAGAATGAGCGTACGGCGAGTGACGTCATAGACCAGGAAGCTATAAATATCCCCTGAGCACACAACACGCCAGCTTAAAAGTTACTGAAGCAGCGACCCCAGGGGATGCCGAGAGTATGGCAGGACACGCAGTGTCCGTCCCTTCGGGGAACTAGGGTTACATACGTAACCCGGGACGTTCCCCTTCAGGGACTACCGCTGCGTGTAATCGCAGTGGGAACGCAATACCCACATCCCCATACGACCAAATCCCCGTCGTGTGTCATTAGGAGACACAAGCCGACGAGAGAACCTGAGCCCCGGGAGTGGAGCTAAGGTCAAGGGAATAAAATCTGACGAAAGTGTGCGGTGAGGACCAGCCTGCCGCATCACAAACGTCCTGAAGAGAAGCTCCTGAAAGAAGAGCTGTAGAGGCAGCCATACTCCTGGTGGAATGAGCCCTTACAGCCAAAGGTGAAGGCTGATGGGCCGAACCGTAAGCAAGCGAGATGGCCTCGACCACCCACTTGCTCATCCTTTGCTTAGATGCAGGACACCCTCTCTTAGGTGACCCAAAACAGACAAACAGTTGTTCCGATCTCCTCCACAGAGCAGCTCTGTGGACATACGCATCTAAAGCCCTAACAGGGCACAGCAAATTAAGTTTCCTCTGGTCTGACGTCAGAAAAGGCGGAGGACAGAAAGCCTGCAGAACTATAGGTCTAACCAAAGTGGTTGGCACCTTAGGAACATAACCTGGTCTCGGACAGAGAAAGGCCTTAACCATACCAGGAGCAAATTCCAGGCACGAGGGAGCCACCGAAAGTGCTTGAATATCACCAATCCTTTTTAGAGGTGAGATAGCAAGAAGAAGGATAGTCTTAAGAGTAAGAAACTTTTCCGAAACTTCCTCGATGGGCTCGAAAGGAGCAAGGGAGAGACCTTCTAAGACGATGGCCAGATCCCAAGCTGGTACCCTTGTGCGAACTGCAGGCCTCAGCCTCAGGGTGCCACGAAGGAAGCGAGATATAAGTGGGTGTTTCCCGAGGGAACCTCCACTTGAAGGGGTGTGGTAAGCAGCTAAGGCCGCCACATACACCTTCAGTGTGGAGTGGGATAACCCTGTGGAGAGACGGTCCTGCAGGAAATCCAGCACTGTACCAACCGGGCAGTTAACTGGGTCCTGCTGGCGCTCTCCACACCAAGAGGTGAAAAGTTTCCACCTCGCGGCATATAACTTCCTCGTGGAGGGAGCTCTGGATTGGAGGATGGTCTCAACGACCTCAGCCGAGAGACCAGAATCTATGAGCTGGGCCCCCTCAGAGGCCAAGCTCACAGCCTCCATAGCTCTGGACGGGGGTGAAGGATCGACCCACTCGCCTGAGAGAGCAGATCTCTCCTGATCGGTATCTCTAGGGGAGAGCCGTCGAGGAGAGACACTAGGTCCGAAAACCATACTCGGGCCGGCCAGAACGGGGCTATAAGCAGGAGACTGAGCCCGTCCCGGCGAACCCTCTCCAGAACTCCTGGGAGCAGAGCGATCGGGGGAAAAGCGTACAGGCGTGACCTCGGCCACGGATGTACCATAGCATCCAACCCCAGTGGGGCTGGCTGGCTGAGAGAGAACCACAGTGGACAGTGTGATGTCTCTCGGGATGCAAATAGGTCTACCTCGGCACGACCGAAATGTCCCCATAGGAGCTCCACCACCTCGGGGTGAAGACTCCACTCCCCGGGCCTCGGCCCCTGCCTCGACAGGATGTCTGCTCCCTGATTCAAATACCCCGGGAGATAAATAGCTCTGAGAGAGAGAATTTTCCCCTGGGACCACAGAAGGATCTGACGTGCCAGCTTGTAAAGCGGGCGAGAACGCAGACCCCCCTGGTGGTTGATATAGGAAACCACCGATGTGTTGTCTGTCCGGACAAGAACATGGTGGCCTCTTAGGTCCGGGAGGAAATGTTTCAGGGCCTGAAACACTGCCAACATCTCTAGACAATTTATGTGCCATAGACGGTGATGGTCCTCCCACAGACCCTGAGCCGGGCGACCACTCATGATCGCCCCCCAACCCGTGAGAGAGGCATCTGTCGTTAGCATCACGCGACGACGCAGAGTGAGATCCGCAGTCTGCCTAAGTTCGCTAATCATATCAGCCGAAATTTCACCCCCCTCAGAAACATCTTTGAGCAGGTCGGCCTGATAAGCCTGCATAATAGCCATCGTATGCAAACACGCAGCCGCCTGCCCAGCCGCCGAGTAAGCCTTCCCCACCAGCACAGAGGTATTCTTTAGTGGTCTAGATGGAAGAGCCGGCGCTTTAAGTGAAACCGAAGAAGCAGGAGAGAGATAGCTCGCGAGCGTCTCCTCCGCCTTCGGCATCGTCACATAACCAGCAGATTTAGCACCAAAAATGTTACCATAAGCATTTGACTGATTCGTGTAAATTCTGCTAGAAACCGGTCTAACCCAGGTCTTTGAAACCTCAGCATGAAGGTCTGGGAAGAACGGTAAGCACCGGCGAGAAGGTTGAGGTCGTGCAGACAGAAATCTATCATCTAGTTTGCTTTTAATTTTAGAATCCTGTCTATCAGCTGGCCACTCGATACTGAGCCTTTCAACAGCCCGAGATAACACATCCATCAAACCTTCTTCATTTGCAGTATAATGTGTCACACTAGTTCCCTCTGATGCAAAACTTTCGACATCCAGATCCTCAGAACTGGATAATCTTAATTCCACATCATCATATGCCTCCACCTGGGCAGAAGTAACCGCCGCAGCGCGTGCTTCCGAAGCCGGGTGAGAGGCACCGGATCCCGCCAGAGAAAGCTGAGATAGGGCGGGGCCCGTCTCAACATCGCCGGTGAGATCCATCTGCGAACCCCAAGTCAAGCGCCGCCGCTCTGCCTCAACAGAAGCGGGACCCGAGCCTTGGGGAGCTCGCAGCAAACCACTCTCCTCAAAGAGCGATCGCCGCGAGCGCAGAGTTCTTAGAGGAAAGCGTTCGCAATGCTGACAGTCGACTCCCTCAAGAGCCGACTGGGCATGCTGAACACCCAAACAAGCCACACATAACTCGTGTGAATCCCCACCCGTGATGTATCGAGTACAGGGGGGAACACACTTCCTATACTGCTCGCTCATATTGGTTTTTTTATATATATATATATATATATAGTGATAAACTCCTGACAGAACAGACAAACACAATCGACAGATTCAGACACACGCACAGAGCTGCTGAAGTGACAAAAGCTGGCGTGTTGTGTGCTCAGGGGATATTTATAGCTTCCTGGTCTATGACGTCACTCGCCGTACACTCATTCTCTCCATTGACTGATTTCATTCATGCTTCAGACGCGTCACGCTGGGGGCGTTCCCACTGCGATTACACGCAGCGGTAGTCCCTGAAGGGGAACGCCTCTTAATTAGTCAAGTTGAGGAAAACTGGAGGCAGGCTATATAACTTAAAAAATGACATAATCAGGCCTTATAGAATGCTACATGTTATTATATTAGCCTAACTTTCAAATAGACGGAAAAAACCATGAACGTCCGATTGGCGTCAATCAACACCAATTGTTTTTTACTATGGTTTCACACACATTCACTTTTTGAAACATTGAGGCACGGATGTACCTAACACAAATAAATAAAAAATCTCCAGTTAACTAGTAGATCATTCATTTAGTTCGCTATTAAATAAGAGATCTAGCGCTAAAATCAGTTGTTTTTTAAATCAAGCTGAGCGCTCGTGTCCGCTGCTATCAGTTGCATTGACGACGCGCTGCGCGAGTTGCGCAATCTTCACTCGGGCGCGCGTTTCAATCTATCCCCGTTGCGGAGACTCTACACAGGCGAAGCACTGCTACTTGGGCGCAGAGATATCATGCAACACCTGAAATAAAGCTTGCCACAAAGAACCGGTGAAAGTAATGATTATGCATGAAACATTTAAATTGCTGATAAATTGATAAAGTTGACGATGCAGACTCGACATCTTCAGTAGTGAACGCGCCTAGAGAGAGAAATGCACACTTCATATGAATAAATTCTTATTTATTAATCCAGGCAAATTTGTTGATGAAACATTGATTAAAATGAAGATACAATTTATACAAAACGAAATAAACTTTAAAGAAAGGCTTTCTACAAAACAAAACTAAATAACTGGTCAAAATCATGTCTGACCAATTCCAAATGTTTTCCGATATAGGCCTATTGGTCATCTTATGATCCTATCTTACTCATCTCATGCGGTTCCCTTTTCATATAGCCTATAATCAACATAGATGAAATAAAAAAAATAATAACATTATATTTTTTATAAATATGAAACTTATATATTATTTTTTTTACTTATAATAAGCGTCACACCGCTCTGCTTTGCTCACATGCTCTGGGGTGTAGCCTAATGCATGTGTGCGTGCATGTGGTGGAGGGGTGCGATTTTCGAATAATAATCAACCCAGCGATCTTCGAATATTATTTTTGCTTGAAAATTTCGTTTTGTATAAATTGTATATTAATTTTAATCAATGTTTCATCAACAAATTTGACTGGATTAATAAATATGAAGCAAATATAGTGGACAATATAGGCTAATAGGCTAATCAGGACACGGAGGCGTCGGCGCGTGCACACTTCTCTCTATAGGCGCGTTCACTACTGCGAAGATGGCGAGTCTGCATCGTCAACTTTATCAATTTATCAACTTTATCAATAATATCAATGGACCTGGCCATATTTGAAACGTCTCACTCAATCGTTCGTTGTTTAGGTCTATATTACAGCGGCGTGCGCTTTATTTGAAATGCAGCATGCGATGTTGTTTAATAACTTTCTAAGGTAGAGCCTGTTCCTATAAAAGGTCGGTGTATTTTTGCTTTATACATTTTAGGCTTATTCTCAAATTCATATTGTGTTAGGGGGGCGGGATTATTACGCAATTTTAATCGGACAATTTGACCGGAGAGATTTAATTTTGGCGGACATTTCATTTTTTTCCCGGCCAAACCCTGGTCGGAAGAACACATCTCCCGGATGTTGGACACTGCACACAAGAACACCGAAGTGTACAAGAAGATCAGCTATAAAATGAAAGAGAGGGGTTATGAACGGTCCGTCGAGCAGTGCCGCGCAAAGGCGAAAAAACTCCGACATTGATTTGTTCCGGTTGTGTTCTCACTACAAACGAACCGCTCCAGGGTTCGTATGGAATCGAGCCGAGACCACCTCTTCTAGGCGATCTCGGCTCGGTTGTTTTGTTCCGATTCAGAGTGCGATTGTTGTGTTCACATATGACCAAACGAACCGGGCCAAAAGGGAAACGCCCCTTTGTTTCGGAACAACGTCTCCAATCGATCCAGGTGTGAAAGCACCCTTAGATTAAACCGCTTAATTCATATGGATTAGCTGTTACGATGCGTCATGTACTTTTTGAAGTACATTTCAACTAGATTTTCAATGGATAGACAAAAAATGGGATAGTAAAATATCCATATGGCAAAATGGTATCAAATATCAGTATTTTTCAAGGTATCGTATCAAAGTTAGAAATTCCAGTATTGTGACAACAATACAATATAGTATAAACATTTATGATATAATATTAATATTTATAAATATCAGTAATGCAATATAAGGCACGCATAAAATTTCTAAAAGATTTAATAATATTTACTGAAAATTCACTCAAATATTTAAAAACAGAGTTTATTATTAAATACCGATACATTTACAATGTAGACAAGGCTGCAGATAGATTTTGTAACTGACAAAAGGGAACTACCACTTCTAATAATCTCAAAATGGCCAAATATCGGCTTATCGATATCTGATATATCAGTTTATTGCTAATAGGATATTTTTAATCGCATCCCATCTATCTCAAACTTTAGTTTTGACTTCAATTTAAAGGGTTCAAACCTTAAATAGCAGGTCGGACAAACACCCCCGTAATTCCTGTCTAAACTAAATAAACTGTTCCAGACGGACACTAGAGGAAAGACCTACAGGAGTGTAGAGCTGAGAGCGAGGTGTGTTGGTGTGCGGCAGGGACAGCAGAGGCACTATGGTGAGCTCTTGTAAGGCACATGGACATGAGGAGGTGTGCTGGGGGGGTAAAGATGGTGAGAGGAAGTGATGTAATGAAAGAAAGCCAGTGTGCATGTTTCACTAGGAGACACAAAGCTGATTATGTCAAAAGCAATGCTAACTAACACCCTCAAATTCCCCGCCTCAGCTATTGTACATTCAAACATGAGCAACTATACAGTACATTCATTCTATTATTCATCATAATGTCAAGCTAAAAGTGTGTGCAAGCAGTACCTGCGTTTGAAGGTGAGAAGAACGCCCAGGAGAATGATGACAAACATGAGGATTCCCGCAATGACGCCTGCCATCTTTACAGTGCTGTCCACCTGTTTTTCAGGCTCTATGTCATTGGAATTCTGGGTAGATGCACCTTTAAAGCAACAAGTACATCACAAAGAAGAGAAAGGGTCTTTAACTAAGACAAGAGCCGTTGAGAAATGTTCTATGGTGACACACACAAAACCAACACATACACGAATCAAATGAAAACACATAAAAATGATGCCCAATCAAGCACGTCCCACATTCACACACTTTCATTTGCACAATCAGTCCAAATGAAACACATTCAAAATTAAATTAATTAAATGCATTTAAATTTAGACAAAACAAATGCACTAGTGACACTGATCATTACTGTGTGGCGGGTCTATGGCAAAGGGGAATCGTTTATTCAATGGCATTAATTAACAGGCAACAGACAAAAAAAACAAAAACAAAAAAGACCTTAAGGAGCTTTTCATATACTGGATCACTGTGGTGAAATGAAACACTTTAGGGCCTTTGGATTTTGGGTTAGAGAATGCAAATAAACTGAAAGACAATTCAATGCAATAAATGCAGGCATGAAATATGGATGGAAGAATGATTAGAAAAACAAAAAAAGGGTGAAGGCAGAGAACGAGGGTAGAGATTCATGCAGATGTACAGTATGTGTGTCTTTGTGTACATACGGGTGTTGCATACTCGCATGCACCACATCTTGCAGGACGTTTTGTTGACGATATATTGTTATTTTGATATCTGTATAAAATCTATACAACCATGCATGACTTTTAGAAAATACTGTTCAGATTAGCGTGGCTCCACACCAACGGCTCATTTTTCCTTTATCAGGCATGTAATTCTACTGTGAAATTGCCATTATTTCTATGAAAGAATTTCAGATGTTTGCCGGTGCCGTAATTCACTTTTGAAAAGATCATAATCATCTTGATATTTTTGCATTTTATCTTCAAAACATGAACTAAATGAAACATTCCACCATTTAATAATCTACATCAATCTTAATAATGAAAGAAGAAAGGATCCATATACATACTTTTTTTTTATATAAATAAATGATTGCATAAAATATCTAAAGATACACAAACCTTAGAAAAGCACGTAATCCCTGCCTTCAATGATTAAACAATTATGTTGTATTTTTACCTTCACTTTGCATTTAAGAGAATTTTTTCTTAACCTGCCAGTGCGACATCTTTAACAATCTGCTGCATATTAACACATTGATCTCTCTATGTGGGTGGTTTTCTTTCATGTAAGCTCAATCATTTGATTTATTTATTTCCCTCAAACCGTACAGTTCTTTTAAGCATGAGAAGATTAAACATTCAAAAAAAAAAAAAATGCTGGAACTGTATGCTGAAGAGCTAAACCTACATAAAAAGTCCTTTTATTAATCAGTACTTTTGGCTTGTTTTTCAGTTCTAATATATATATAAATGCCAATGTTGTAAAAACACATTCAAGAAATTCTCACTGAAAAAAGTCTAACTATTTCATGCAGTTTTGCTTCAAGTATATTTCTCTTGTTTTAAGGATGTTGAGATATTTTCACAAAAGAAAACATGACATGTACTGTGCATATGTGCCGACAGCGATTTGGAGTGACATAACAATTAAAAAATTAAACTTGTTTTAATCCTCTGGGGTCGACAAACACGCCGGCACTTTTTGGTGGATTTTTTATGGATTACACATTTTATTTTTGGTGGTCATTTATGCTTATAAAAATAAAAGCAATACATTATTAGAAACTACTTTTATATGTGTCCACTTACAATGAAAACAAAACATTTTGTTTTTGTAAAATAAAGGGGAAAAAAACAGGGTGCGCTTTCTGCCGTCTCGTGTTTGTGAACGTTTTTCTGGAACACGTAACAAAAATGAAACAAAACTCAGCGAATGCTTGCCACACACTTTTACCGTCTCTAATTCAGCGCATATGTCTGTTCTCTTTTCAGAGCGCAGTCAGTCAAATCCATTCCACTAGAGGAATACCCTAAAAAAATTAAACTCCATTCCGCGTTTTAGCTACAGCCTTGAGTTTCACGCTGCTGCTTCCTCAAATCCACTCCACTTGGCTCATTCAGAGTCCAGGTAGTTCTAAGTCAGTTTAATCACCGTTCTATATTAATGCGTTGTTTTCATTGAAACGCACACACAGAAACATTCAGGAGCAAAGAAACTTGTTACCAACGCTGCCCCACAACTTTAAGTAATAAAATAGCTTCGCTACTGAAACGCTACATTATATTTCTCAGAAATGAGGGGGTTACACCGCTATACTATTACTATTAATAAGTAATTAAACTCTGCTTCGTTGTAGAGAGAAGCTGAAAAGACGCAGGTATGAATCTCTCTCTCTCTCTCTCTTTCTCTCTATAATTAATTCATACAAATGCTTTAGTTTGTTCATTCAAATAAATGTAGCCTTATTCACTTTATATCTTTGTCTGATTCAAAGCGGGCAGAATGCTAGATCAAACAAGCGTAACTGATGAAAATAAATCATTAAACTTAAACGATTTTAATGCAGATCGCGTCGGGTGGTTCTCTGCCTCCATGTGCTGCAGCACCCCCTGTTTTCATAGGATTGTAAATGCAACGCAAATTTTTGTTCGTTTACATTTATTCATTTTTGGAATTTAGTAATTTATTTGTATAATAAACACTTTCCTCTGGGGTTCTTCATTTTAGACTCACACTCAGGACCTTCGGGTCAAAAATGACCCGGAGGGCGGCATTAAGATACATTTTATTTGAGTAAAATCAATGAAATATATTTTTGTTCAATAATATTTTTTCTTTTCTTTTTTGGTGTTTAGAGATAATTTTATGATTTATAATTAATATTTATGCAATAATTAAGACCCATTTTTTCCCATTGAATATAATAGAAAATTTATATATATATATATATATAATAAAAAAAAATTTTTATTAAAGCTTTATTTCATTTTAGAGTCAAGTCTAGGCCTCATGAAAACAATTTGTGAAATGAGATCGGAGCCATCTGGTGGACACACTGAGCATTTTTATCACGCAATAGCACATTTTTACCACTAGTGGATTTACAGCTCTCTGTAGAAACCTATGGTAGAAACACTCTAGTGATTTTTTCACATATTGTTTAATTTTTTTCAGGTTGTTGATTTTAATATATAACAACAGATTCTCAAAGACTATTTTTGTCTTTTTTTTTTTTATTTTGAATTTTTTTATTTTTTTTTTGGTTGGTTTAAATGGTAATTTGAAGTGGCAGTTTTACTTTATAATACATTCAAACCTGAACATTGCATTATAAAGAGAACAAATGGAAAGCATTTTGTCACCAATTGTTTTAAGAGATTCACCCCTTCACTGTTGTGTGCTTTTTTTCTGCATCCTGGCTGTTTTGTAGATTGTATGCACAAAAAAACTCTGTATTTTCATATTTTTGCCAATTTCCCATTCATTTCCTATGGGGGTCATTTTAGACCCGAAGGTCCTGAGTGTGACTATTTTTTTTTACGACCACTTAGACTTTTCAAATCCTGTCCCCAATTTTTTGGGGTGTTCATATACCAAGTACCAAAAAAGTCACCAAGTTTTGGACCATTCCGATGAAGCTACGATTTGTAACATTTTTTTATTTAAACGCTTCGGGTCATTTTTGACCCGAAGAACCCCAGAGGGTTAAGTGAGCTATTTAAAAAGTGTTATTTGTATGTTACATTATGTTTTTTTTAAAACATACGCGTTACGTCATATTGTGTGTGTGTGTGTGTGTAGAAAGAATTCGTAGAGAAAAAAAACTCCCGAGTTACTCCTGAGCACAAGTCCGCCGTCAGTGTTGTGTAAGGTTTAGCAGTTAGGCAGGTTTTTTGTGTTCATTTCTATTTCCGGTCACTGTGCAGTCTCTTTTATTGTATATGACACTGTAAACAGCCCAATAACCCTTTTCTTTAAAGGCTTAATTTATGTCCGGTTGACCGGTCTGTTGCATTACAATTAAAAGCAATATCAATAAAGTCAAAAATGTGATGTGCAGTCAGGTTGAGGTGTGCGCTGTTTGAACGAGTGTTCTCACTGATACGCTTCGTTTTTCACTCTGTTGCGGTAGTCCCTCGAGGACACATCATTCAGGCAGGAGTATTGTTGCCATATCTTCACGAACCTTTCCTCCATTATTTAATTCCCCCAGCAGCACCAATACCATCGTCTCTCTTTTGGTTTGCCATGTTTGAAAGCTCTGTATGGAAGAGCTTCTGTGCTCCTATTGGTCAATGTCACAGATGTGACGGAACCCGTGGTGGAGGGCCCAAAAAAAAAAAAATTAAACATGCTAGTCTTTCTGTCGAGACGTTGTGAAGATTTGCAGATGCGGCATCGGTTGTCGTCTACTATAACGCACTATAATAGATAAAACAATAGATTATTGCATCCAGATGTGTCGTTTACGAATCACCACGACACCCTACGCCCAATGAATCTGTGATATTGATATTGTGTAGTCTGAACGTGGCAAGCAAAGATATATTTTAAACTGGAATTTGAAAAGGATCACAAGTTTAGTTTCTTCTGACCTTTGAAAGAACACTAAGCCAATCTCTTCTAACCTTGCTAGTCTTTGGAGTGTTTTCTAGCCAAACACTTTTTAGCTCCATCCAGAGCTGTCAGAAGGTGAAGGCAGCGCTATGGATGGTTTACGTGGATGGACTATGTGTTCTCCTGACTCTATCAATGTGGTAACTGAACTCCATGTCCTCCAGTCTGCTCTGATCTGATTGGGTTCAACAGTTCATGATCCACACACACAAACACATTCACACACATCCTAATAGACACTTTCGCCATGATGTGGTTCTTTTCTGATACCATCCTCCCAACCAGCACTATCTTCACAACAACATTAATCTCGAACTACCAATTTTGACTCATTTTACCAACTCTTTAAAGGGATACTCCACTTTTTTTGGAAATAGGCTCATTTTACAACTCCCCCAGAGTTAAACCATTCAGCCGATCTCCGGTTCTGGCGGTACCACTTTTAGACTTTACGGCCATACCATGAGAGCAGCAGGCCTAATGATATGACGCAGCGCCTGAAAATAGGCCACCTTCCGTCAACACAACGGAACTATTTTCAGGCGCTGCGTCATATCATTACTCCTGCTGCACTCATGGTACGGCAGCAAAGTTTCTTGATTATTACGCAGGAATGAGAGTATAGTTCCTAGCCATATCAGCCTAGAAAATCGCAACTTTACATTTTCCGTCGCTCTTAGTGCACGATGTAACTACAGAAGAGTCAAGTTTTAAATAGGAAAAATATCATAACTCTTTGGTCATTTTTTTTTTAGAAATGCTAATGGTCTTGTCCACTCCAATGATGTATGCTAAGCTATGCTAAAAGTGGTACCGCCAGAACCGGAGATCGGCTGAATGGATTCAAAACCGGTAAAACTCAACAGTTTAACTCTGGGGGAGTTGTAAAATGAGCCTATTTCCAAAAAAAGTGGAGTATCCCTTTAAGACATCACACAATCACGTCTCATAGAGCTCTATGTCAGCATACACCTAAAAACCAGATGAATTTTTAGCACATACGTTTAAAATACTGATCAATTTAAACACAAACTGCCCTTGATTAGAAACACTCGCCATGCATTTCCCTTCAACCACTTGCTCTGCTTGTAAGCCCAATAAAAATATGTGAGTATGCAAATCCTTTTATTTTGATGGGGTAAAATTAAGTATCAAAGAGGAATTATTATCAAAGCCCATCATATTAAAACTTAATCCCTATTCCCTACCATATATAGGGGGCGTTGGAGTGGGTGCATTTTAATTGCCGACATTCAGCGATACTCTGTGGTTCTGTTAGCGTGTGAAAAAGGTACTTTTGTATAACTTTATTTAAAGCAGGTCTGTAGGCCGAGGGATTACGCAAGGGTTTATGGGGGTGCATATCACCGTTGAAATCTACGGCTATTGTTCGCCAGTCGACAGGATTGCAGATGCATCGTTGGATGCATCTAACAGGATTATTAATCTCAAATGGACTCAGATTAAGACTAGGCATGTAAACAACCCATGATGCTAATGGCTCAAAAAAGTGTCCCCCTTTACCAAATACAAAGAGGTTAAAGGGTGGATTTTAAATACAGATGACTTAAAATCCCATTTGTTTCTAATTCACAAGTGTATTTGGGTTGAAGCATTGCTGGTGTTTTTGTTCAATTTTGTTCAATTCCAGATGGGAGCACTGAGAAACAAAGGGCATTTGTGTAAACTGTCAATTGATTTCAAGCTCAAAGTGTCCATGCATTATTCATGATGTGCTGTGTTTGTTTCTTTTGCTTGTTTTTGGAACTGTTGGGACAATGCGGCAAACACAACTATGTTTGCTTTCTAATGCTTAGTGAATATTACTGGCCCCAAAAAAGTGTTTGGAAAAGTCACATCTAAAAATGTATGAATTTCATTGCATATGAAACAAAATATCAAACCGAGTGACATCTGCAAATAAATATTATTCATTGATGCAAATTTTAAGTTAAATACTGTATAAATGTTAATTTAAAACCCAACAATCTTATTTTAGTCAAATGTGCATGAAGAGTGTGCTTGTACATTCTTTCTTGACAATAAAAGCTGCTTGCTTTAATATTTTGCCATCTGTGCATATTCAAGTTTCAATTAAGTGTGCAATTACTTTTTGGGGCCAGTGTGCACTCAAATTCAACTCTCAAAATATAATTATGATCCTTATAACTGCATGTCAAAATATATATTTAAAATGTAAAATGACGACAGCTTTAATCTGCATAATTCGGACGATTAAGCATTGTAACGGTTCACTAGCTGGCTAAAAGTCGACTATCTCCTGTGCAACACAGATATCCAGCAGGACCCTTCAGAAATGTGAGACATTTTAGTGCAAGCAATTTGTAATTACAGTCAGGGCAATTGAGCATATTGTATGTGACTGTAGAGTGAAATGGAGAAGCAATGAGACGTGGACCATATTGCACTGGAACTAAAGAGCTGACACCTGTGCATGTGTGTGTGTGCATGTGTGCAAGGGCTTTACATTTGATCTGAACAACAAAATACACCCTTCAATATATGATAGAAATAGAAGAATTGTATGAACATACAATAAGCAAATATAGCAAACACACTCAATACTTCCACACACACATTGTATATGTGCACATGAATGTATATCTGGAATAGAAACACACACAAAAATACAAGCGTACTAATGTACACAAAAAACATGCTGGCAAACACACACACACACATGCACTCACTCACTCACTCGCTCGCTCGCTCGGTCGCTCACTCACACACTCGCTCGCTCGCTCACTCACTCACTCACTCACTCACTCACTCACTCACTCACTCACTCACTCACTCACTCACTCACTCACTCACTCACTCACTCGCTCACACACTCACTCACTCACTCACTCACTCACTCACTCACTCACTCACTCACTCACTCACTCACTCACTCACTCACTCACTCACTCACTCACTCACACACACACACACACACACACACAAACAAAACACACACACACACACACACCGGTTAGGCTGGCAGGGTCAGAGTGTATGACTGGGGTTATGTTGGGTGAAGCGGTCACATGTAAGGGGTGGAGTTTTGAGGTAAGGCAACGTATATCACTTTACGCTCACATTTTGCTCAGAAACTTATTAAGCTCTACTGTAAAATATCTTTAGGCATATCCACATTTAAATAATGGTCTGAATTAATTAAAAAATGGATATAAAGCCACCCATATAAAGTATATATTTTATACACACACACATATAAAGCCAGCCATAATAAATATATTGACCCCCAGTAAGCAACAGATCATTCAAAAGCAAGGTTATGTAATTTCTAAGAAGGCAGTATTTGAATAAAAATCATAATGAAATCATTTTTTCAGAGCAAAACAAGGTCATGAGCAAAACTATAGTAGAAGGGGATATTTGTTGTTTTTCAACATGAAATATTAATATTTAATATGATCATTTAAAACATGTGGGCGGCACTATACATTCTCAGGGTACCAAATTGCATTAGTGTCAATGAAGTCAATGAGAATCAGCTAGACTTTTTAGTGGACCAGACATGCAAAAAAGGCATTGAGATGTCGATGGAGAGAAGCAGAATAAAGGAACAAGGTCTGGAAAAAAAAAAGAGAGAAGGAAACAACAGCAGAAGAAATGTGGATGAAAAGAACAAAGAAGAAAGAAAAGTTTGACTATGGTATAATATTCACCTTCACTGGGAATGACAAGTATGTAGGGCGTGGTATTTTGTCCCCTACCTATTACCACTAAGACAAGGTTTTACGTTCCAGGCCGGCATGCATGAGAGAAAAGAAGGAAAGAAAAAATAGTCTAAAGAATTATGCTTTCAACTTGATCATCTGAGCTTCCTTCCAGTGCGTAATATTTGGCTGGAAAGGAAACTGAAATGTATATGATACAACAGGTAGGCTAATGCGCAAGGGAAAATTAAAATTACTCCAGAATCATCTAATGGAACTGACAGAGTAGGCATAAGAGTTAGAGAAAATCTTAGAATTAAAAAGAAAAATGCAATTTATTTTTCTAAGTTGACGCCTTATGTGGCTTTTGTCTCCAATTCTGAAATGAAAACTGAAAAGAATAATAAAATTGTTCTAAAATACATACATTTAGGGGGAATACACTAAGACTGAATTGCGTCTACTATCATTTATTTGCATTTGCATTGTTTAAGCACTCGATTCAATAAAGGAATTATGCAAATTAGGTGACTGTGCTAATGAGACTACAAAATGTGTGCTGAATTCAAAATTGCGTGTTACGATTCCCCATCTTGCATGCCAGTTCAGAGTGCTAAGATGTGGAGGATGCAGCAGATTTCTGCATTTTGACATACTTAACTGCGACCCACACACCTGAATTGGTTCTTTAAAATACAAAAAGTGCACTCTGTGATCGCTAGAAAATGAAGACAAACATATCTTACTGATATTTCGCTTACCGCCTACTTTACGTGGGAGGTAATATTTCCACATTAATCGTACCAGGCACAAAACGCCGGGTTTCATGAATAAGGTGCAATCTTAAACCAGTCTAATGCACACCACACAGAAAAGAAATGTGTTTCAATTGAAATGAAGGGAAATTACTTAATTGAAATAAAGTGCAGTGCTATTTCATTCTCATTAAACTAGATTTTATGTGGTGAGTGAATAAGACGAATAAGGTTTTTACTTAAACGGCATGTGCAAAAAGTCACGCAACCGTTTTAGTGAATTCCCCCCGTAATCTAAAACTCCAACATTAAAAAGACAAGGAAAGGTAGAGAAACCTTAAATGTCTGTATTCAAGGCATCACAAATTTTAAACCATGTCTTTCTAAACAAAAGTAATTGTTTTTTTTTACAATCATAAGAACCCAACTCAGGACGGATCTATCTGGGATATGAAAGGAAAACAGGCCATGGGAAGGAAAAAAAAAGCCTGACATGGAGCAAAATAAAATGAGTTCAGCAAAACAAACAAACAAACAAACAGGTGTGTGCAGAAGCAAGCTTATTGAATAAGATGGAGAAAAAGCCAAAAGGTATGAAAGAAAACTGGAAAAGAAAGAGTGGGGAAGAAAAAAATGCGATGATTCTGTAGCGCTGCACGGCTATAGTGTCTCTTTATCCGTGATGTCCATTAAATAATAGAAAGTCTCTTGTGATTGCTCTTTTCCTGGAAGTGATTATGTAAAAGGGTCTTTTTTTTACGGAGAGAGGGGGAAATGAAATGGAGCAAAAGAAACTAAACAAAATTGTTGGCCAGAGGCAGATAATCATGCAAGTAAAATAAAATGGGATTTCAGGTTTTTTTTCCAATGAAACCAGGAGCGCTAATCTCAGTCTGATGCAAGAGGTTTTTCAGACTGTACAATGAAAAGACTTCGTCCTTTTTTTAAATAGTTATATATATACACCTCATCATGTTTAGTAATGGGTTCCACTATAAAATCAAAGGTCTATTAAGAATACAGAGGAAATAACATTTATAATATTAGATCTGCTTAATTTCAACCAAAACATGACTTGAGTTTCATTGAGTGTGTTGGGCTACAGGAACTGAAATTAAACAGAACTATCCAAATATATTATCAACCCAGCCAAAGAACTTTTCCAAAGCATGTCTCATCTGAATATACAAAGAAACAAGCAAAATAAGTGAATAAATCAATAATAATAATAATAAAATGTGTCATTCATACAAACTAACAATAAGTGAAACAATTCTCATACCTTTGGTAGCTAGTCGCACACAGTTGATTTTGGTTTCCTGGAAGAGGAGAGGAAAGTTTGTGTTTTAATTAAATATCAAAATGATACTGTATTGAGGAACATTGTTTTTGTCAAGCTACAGTGATCTTAGTAATTGCAACACAATGAAGTGTGGGTTATTTTCCATCATGAGGTGCGTGGCATTAAGAAACAGTTAATTATATAACAACATTTCTAATGATAGTGAAGGATTCACAAATGCAAAACAGAGACGAGCCAACATTATTGTTACATTTTCCCATGCATGTAAAGTCACTACAGCTAAGTTAAGTAAAGGCATTTAAGGTGACAAAACTTGTACATATCATACCACATACTACTTGTTTTGATCCTAATCATATTTAAACAATAATATGAATACAACTGTTAATTTAGATGACAAAAACAACAACATTTCTAGCATTCATGGCTGCCTGGAATGCCAGTTATGATGATAAAATCTCACTTGCATCCTTGGAATGCCATGTGTGGCGTGACAGGTGTTAATTAGTCGGCAGATTTGGGTGTGAAGTCTGCATGCAAGTTTAGAGCTCTGAGACAGGAAGCCAGATGCTACCATGTGTTTCTGTGAGCGTTTACAACAGCCACTTGTTTTGAATAGATCTGCTGTCCTTGTGCACCTCATCTCAGTAGACACGTAAACAATAATGCCTTCACATCACAGGGCCTTGAAAGGTTTTGCTAATGGCAATATTTCATTAAGTTATATTGTACAGCAGCCTGTGTTACACATCTGAAAAGTGTGCCAATCTCAGCGTTGCCACGGGGAGCTCTTTAGCATTAATTGTTTTCTTCTATGCTCATCTTTCTCTTTTATTTAAACTACTGTCTAGGCGGAGCAACAGTTTGATGAGAATATTGCTAGCTTTAATAGCACAGACATTTGAAGGTAACTCTATCGTTTATTACCAACACAGCAATGCAAGAATGAGCATTAAGTTGCATTCGCAATGCACTGGCTGAGCATTCACACCTGTGTCTGTGCACATGCCCAGAGTGCGCTCGTACCCTGATTAGTGCACTACAAGTTGCATTCGATAAAATCATCAGCTAAAGGTCAGCCTGGTAATAAATAAATCTCACAAACACACAGTTGTCAAAATTCACCACTAATTTTGCTTTTTTGCTTTATTTAGCACCACTCAATATCACTCAGCTGTATTCTGCATACATCATTCAAATAAATCTTTTATCACGGTATAATCTTTTTACTCTTTTAATTCCTTTTATAACTGTATCATCTTTAAATCTTTTTTAATTCCTTTTATAACTGTTTTAATTTTCTCTTGCTTTCATTTTGTAATTATTTTAATTCCTTTCAAGCACTTTGAATTACCATAGTGTATGAAATGTGCTATATAAATAAACTTGCCTTGCCTTGCCTTTACAAGTGCAGTATGTTGCTACCCAGGGACATGACAAAAACAGACTAAAAAAGTAGTTTGTTAGCATGGTAAATGCTTATTTTTGGCTAGAAAAGTAACGTGGAATAAAACGTGATGCCATAGCTAGTGTGTGGTTGCTAAAATGCTGCTAAATGTTGTTAGGGTATTCTGGGTGGTTGCTAGATGGTTACTTACTGTCTCAAGTCAAAAGAGTCAATCCTAGAGTCTATGACATTCAGACCCCTATGTAGATATTGCCCCAGTCCAAGTAAGTCAATGGGATTTATCATCTGCCAGCTCAAAATCTTAAGTCTGATTGCTTAGAAAAGTAAAAGCACACATGTTCTCAACAGGACTCATGATTTCAGGTATAATTTGCATGTTGATTAAATGACTAACCCTAACATAATAGTAATGAAGCTCACCTTAGAAAACACCACTAATAAATCAATCGGAAAAGCATATTGAAGAGGCAATACAGGCAGTCTCTCTCCTAGCATTTATTTTATAACTTCACTATGCCATTATCAGTGCCACTCTTCAGAAACACACTTCATTGCACATATCAATTTGGCTCATGAGAATCAAAACCAATATGAGTTTCTCAAATACATCCAATGCTGATGAATGCAAACACAACACAGACCTCAACTCACACTGTTGACACTGAAAAATTAACCGTCAATGCAGTGGAAAAGGGCAAATACTAACATGTGACCTTGCTGTCAGTGGCGGTTTGTCCCATCTGATTGTGGCATTGAAGCAGGGGGTGGATTGACACAGTGAGGCAGAGAAGGGTCCATATGTGAGCAGACCATCTGTCTGTCACAGAGTGCTATCGGACATGCAGGGTCAAACACACTAGCCAATGTAAAATGGGTGAAAGTAATACTGTTCGAGTTTTAAGAGGATTTCCCATGCAGATATGGATATATACTGGATATATATGGATAATGTTTTTTTATAAAGATTTTTATTACAAATAAATAAATGCTGTTTTTTTTTTACTTTCTATTCATCAAAATCCTGAAAAACAAAAATATGAATATGAATATTAAAAGCACAACTGTTTTCAACATTGATAATAATAAGAAATGTTTCTTGAGCAGCAAATCAGCATATTAGAATGATTTGTGACACTGAAGACTGGAGTAATGATGCTGAAAATTCAGCTTTGCATCACAGGAAGAAAATACTGTACATTTTCAAATAAATTCAAATAGAAAACGTATTTGTAATTGTAACAATATTTCACAATATTACTGATTTTACTGTATTTTATATCTAATAAATGCAGTGACTTCTTTCAAAAACATTTGACTTTTTTTTTTTACTGACCCTAAACTTTTTAACAGTAGTGAATGGCTCTCTGAAATATACAAAGGTTCTGAAATTCATGTGTTTACATGTTATTCTTTGGTACTTCAAAGAATACTATGATTGTACCATGGTACCACCACAGAGTAATCATCATGGTAAATGAACTTCAGTACCATAGTTCATGTTGAAACTCTGATGCCATCACTGATTTATGGTACCACTCCACTACTTTTTGTAAGAGAAAAGGGTGAGAGGAAGGAGGTGAGGGCCGCATGCTTCGTTTCTGAGAGCAGCCTGAGCGCTGGGACTTGGGGAATGGAATAATAGGAGGGGGTCTCGGCTGATGGGAAACATCCCTACAGGAAGTGACAGCTGAGCTATACTGTCTGCCCCTCCAGTCAAATAATTCACTGACAGACTGTCAAAGGCTTTTTACGATGACTGTGTAATGACGGGGAGGAAAAACGCAGAGAAAGATGGAGAAAGAGGTATGAAAAAGAACAAATCTTTGCAGCTCAGGGGAAACTGCAAGGTGAGAAAAGAGACTTCATGTAAACATTTAACTCAATTATCACTGATAGACTACACTATTACTGTTGGCAGATCGGATATAAATACTGGATTTCTACATTTTCTAAAGGAAAGGTGAGTGATGCTGGTCTGTGCAATGATGCTAAAGTGTTGTGGCTTATTATCAGGGTGTTGCTAAGGTATGCCAAGTTGCTCTAAGCACATTTCTGTGCGGTTGCTATAGTGGTTAGGATGATCTGAAACAAAATGGAAGCAAAAAAGAGAAATGAACAAAGGGACATGCATGACAGTTTGGAAAGAAAGTAAAAGCAAAAAGAGAGAGCATAACTCCACAGACCAATCCAACTGACTGGAGTTTACTAAGCTTGAATGACAAGTTTGCATTGATGTGTTTAAAAAGAACATGGGACTCTTATGACAAATGCTTAATGGTTAGCTTGAGAAGTTGAAGAATATGGATTTCATGTCACTGTCCAGCTTTTTGCCATGCCTGCTAGAGCTAATCCACATGACAGCAGATTTACAGTCAATACGTTTTTCTAGTTGGTCACTCACTCAATTCTGAAGCATGTTATGGATTAGTTAGTCATTACAGCAGTTTTCTTGACACGCTGGCCACAATTCTCTCCTGATGACAACAGCTACTGCTGGAACAGGAACACATATCTATCTATTAAGGTAAACAAGTGCAAATACATTGTTTTCTGTACATTTTGGGCCAATAAATTGCAAACTGTATAACACTATAGACAAACTATTAATTTCCCCCAAAACCACAAAGCAACCACCCAGAACTCACTAACAATGCCATAGCAATGACACAGCCATTCACACCATTAGCAACTATATCTTGGGACAAGAGTGTCAGCAAGACTTAAACTCTTTTGACTTGGGCCAGTGAGCAACTATCTAATAACCACCCAGAACAAACCACATAGCAACCCCTCCCGGTAACCACCCACAAGACCATGGGACGGCGAGTTCTGCACGGGCAAGCACTATTTGTTTTTGTTTAAATAAAAGTAAATATCTAGTTGTTTTCTCTTTTTTAAATCTATTTATTTGTCATAATCGACTGTTGCATGTTGCACAATCAGGCTTATCTAAAATATCACTTCCTAGAAGACGAACAAAAGAGAGATAACAAAATCACAAATTAAAGTGTATCACAATTTAAGCTGAGTTCACCCAGTTTCTGCAGTATTTTGAACAGATTTTGAAATGGATGCTTATAATTATGAATTATGAACACGGGTATGAATGATTACAACAACCTCCTGAGGCAATCATCTACACATTAGGGGCTCGGGAGGAAAAACGCTCCAGTGAGAATGAATAAAAGAAACGTGCAGTACAAAATGACAAAAGAAAAGTGGCATCAGCCAGTCGTCTGGAGGTATTTGAGACAGCAGAGCTACAATTTCAGGAGCTGTTGCTTTCGAGAGTAACACCTCCAGTCTGGTGAAATGTATTACCAAGAGGATTAGGCAAAAGAAACTAAAAAACAAAACAAAAAACAATGACACGAGTTGCTTTTGCTGTCTATAATCTTTCCATTCATACAGAGCACTCTGTTTTTCATAAAGAACAAAGGAAAGCATGACAGCTGAGTGCAGTGTTAGGTGTAAATGAAGATAGAAACAGCAAGAGATTCTTAAAAAACGTGTGAAACAAGCGCGAGACGCTTCAAAAACACTCCCAACCACCGCAAGAGAGAAATGTTTTGTCTCCATCCAAATACTATCAGCCGCTGATGAACTGTACAGAACAACATGAAGAGGGTGATATACTAATTAACCCTTGATTAAGGCTATTCCTATTTCATTTTTTCAATTAAGAAGCAATTAATCACATTCATGAATATATGAATGCAGCTAAGTATTTCACTGCACTTGTAACCAGTCCTACTCAATCCATTTCGAGCAGGATTCGAACCGGCGCCTCCGGCATGGGAGACTCTTGAGGCCGGGGGAGTGAGGTTTACTTGCACAGCTTTTACTAGCTTGCCTCCGTTACACTAACCACCATAAACCTCACTCCCATCTGGGTCACGGCACCAATGTAACCGGTCCTACTTGACCCGTTCCAAGCGGGATTCGAACCTCCATCTCCGGCATGGAGGCGGGCGCGCTAACAAAGATGCTAAAAACCACAATCTCCATTCCACATTGAGCAAATGAAAACTCTAAATGCAAACCTATTGGATAGTAGGCAACAAGGCACACAATTTGGACAGTTCATAAGATTTAAAAAAAAAAATCGAATCCATTAAAATAAATAGATATTAAAATAAATCAATAAATATTAAAATAAAATAAAAACCTACCAATAAACCAAAAAAAAAAACTAATACTATCATCTTCATTTTATTATTCCTATTATAATTATTATAATTATTTAAATTCTAAAGAGCATCTTGTACTTCAATCGAAAAAAGGAAAATCTGGCCTTTTCTTACAATTTGATTTAGAAATAGTGCTGCTAAATAAATATTTCTTAATTTATGTGACATGTCAACTGACCATTTAACACTTGACCATTAACACTGACATGACACTGATGAAGGGTTGAACCCGAAAACTATTTTGCACTTTATTTGTGGCCTCTGGACAATCAAATCCCATGGGCTTTTGGCCTATATTCTTGCGTGGATCTCTTTTTTCTTATTTTTACACTTGACCATTAAACAGTAACACTCTATTTTTTTTTATAATAGCTGCCAACAAACAGTGATCTCCCCTTTAACAGGTCGTGGCTTTTAAATGCAAGCTGTTTTCCTCTAGAGTGTTTGTTCCTATCAGAGCGACACGTCAGTGGCAACAAAGTGCCACAAACTTGTCCTTTCACCCGCCACACACCGAAGACAGGACGTTCTTTGCGGGTTCCATTTTGTTAAAAGCTGCATGTGTCTGTTTCAATCTCTGTCTAGTGTGAGTTCAGCCACTTAAACGAGTGAGTGTCTCTTCACAACTCCGTATCCCTCTTTCAGAACAAAAGACGCCTGGAGCGGCAATTACTTGCTCTTTTAGCCCGAGTGTCTGCGGCCCTGTTCACAAACACACCGGAGGGACAAAAGCAAGTGGAGGAATCCTAATTTAGCTTAGAACAGTTTGAGACCACTATTCCCCTGACTGTCCCTCCCCCTCTCGCCATCTCTGGCAAGACTGATGTGATAAAGTTTATCAAAAGCGACCTGGTGCTATTAGCAGTGCCAGGAGAAGCTCTGTGGGCAGCGGCGCTCTGAGATGGCAGCGTTTATGGACTGCTGCTGCACTGAGAGATCAAGAAAATGCAGGATTTTTGTCTTTAAAGGTCGAACTGAAGATGAGGATGAAGCAACCTATGATTGGCTTAAGCAGAGATAAGAAAAAGTATTTGAACACCTCCAAAATTACACACTTCATCTTTAAGCAAATGAAAAGGCCTTTAAAAGTCATGCTGGCATTTTGCCTCTATGGAAAGTATTAATGATGACTAGGAAATTTAATGTGGACTACAGTTCCCTGCTCATGCTGACATTATAGAGCAAAGATCGTTCATTAGAGAGCATTGCATTGTATTACTCATTAGAAATGATGTTCTGGTTTTTTGTGAAGTAACTTTTATAGTGGCCCCTACATGTATTTGGACACTTAAGTGACACTTAAACATCTCTGAATGTTTAGATATATTGGGAAACACTGAAAAAAATTTGATAGAGAAAGACTAAAATAGTATTTTCTTTCAAAACATACTCCAATAATCTTTGGATATTTACAGCTTTATTTTTTGCAGTTTAATAGAAGACTTGAAAAGTGCACTTTATGTGATATTTTGTTATCCAGCGTAACCATATTATTCAGACATTATTAAGTGATGCTTTATTTTCCCAAAACATTTTGGGGACACTTTATAAAGCAGTGATATTGTTTTCTATTTTTATGCTTAAATATCATTTATGCACCAAATGCACCAAGTCAATAAATTAATCTACAAATGACAACCGCTACATCAAGCCGGTTTGAATAGCTATCAATATGACAGGTAATCTAACCACTGAATTGTATTGTGAATTTATTTGCAACTTTGGGCCGTGGAATATTTAAAAAAAAAATTCCAATGACACTAGGGTGACCAGTCCCGAAATCTAAGCTGTTGTCCCGAATCCCGAATCCGGCCCTAATTGTCCCGAAAATTATATACTAAAGCAAAATCTTGAGTATAAAACATTAAAAACTGTTCGTGGAGCTTGAGGCGTCCTGCAGCCAGCCCCCGCCGGCTGCTCATTGGCTGCGGTTTCTTTTTTTGAAGTTCTACAAAGATACCGTAGGCGCGAATTTAGATAGCTATGCATTGATAAGCTAATTTTCATTCATTCGTTTCGTTGACATGGCTGGTGTACCGGAACCCCAACACGCCGCTAAAAAAAACAACATCTCTGCAGGTACCGGGAGGAGTGGGTGGTATATATTTTATATATAAAAATGTATTTGGTTCATTATCTTTTATTATAGGCTATGTAGTAGTCTAATATCAGATATCAATATCTAATATCATAGTAGGCCTACATACAAACCCCCCTCATCCCGAATTTCAGCCAATCTCGTCTGGTCACCCTAAATGACACACATTTACACCGAGCGTTTCTCAAACACACTTGGAACAAGGTAAGTTGAAAACAAATCTGAACTACCAACCTAAATCCATATTTTATGCATGAATCTCCAATCAAATTATCTGGGTCACGGTCTGAGGTTGTTTTTGAGTGCTTTTCTCCAGCCGCCTGAGACTGAGAGATCGAATTGAATCAAATCCAATCAAATCGGGAACCACATACTTCAAAACGCAGTGCAACGCGGCAGGCCCAAGCAGAGCCTTTACAGAGCGCATTATGCCTGCTAAATGCTAATGTGTGAAATATATGTATAACTATTATTAAAATATCTCCCGTTTCTATGATAGTCTTGTAATTTTGGAGGATATAGAGCAGAGGTCATGTTCTACTAGACTTTTTAACATGATGAGAACTGGGGGGAAATATACTTGATTGCCATGAAGATAATGACATTGCAAAGAAGTTTCATTTTTAAAATATAATTCATCATTTCCTTCTTTTTTATTCTGGGGTGAAATATGACCCAGCCAGGATTCATGAGATTTCCAAATCAATACTCAAGCGTCAACATTTATCAAGAACAATGAACTGGTAAATGAATTAAGCAGTAAATGAAATACTCACCCCATTGGCTTTGCTCAGGGCCTGAAAGTAAATGCTGTAGCTTTTGGCTGGTGACAGCGGTGCGTTCCAGTAGCCATTATAAGTCTTGTTGTCTCCAATAGTAAAGGGCTGTACCACAGCAAGGCTAACAGGGGGAAGTTCAGCAGCGAAATAGTGAGGTGAATCCAAGATGGAGGCATTTCTGAAACTAACAGGAATGGAGAAACACTCCAACACATCAGCGGCTCGGCGAACTTTCTTCTTCCGTTCCTCTTGAACCACCACTTGATAAGCACTAGAGGAAAAAAGAAGTTGCATTAATGAACTAAATATCAAAACAAGGACCTAACATGTCATTATTGTAGTTTCTCAAGAATATTAATGAAGAGGCTCTATTTAAATAGGTTTTTTTTAAGTAAAACGTGAAACCTGTTCACAATGAGAAACAAGATATTCAATGAGAAAACAGTAGGACATGACTTGATTCAATGCATTGGGAATTATAAAAACTACCCTTTGTCTTAAGAATAAGAGTAAGAATAAGACCAGCAGCATAGCATTAGGAAAAGTTAAAAGTGTACATTTTGATTTCATATCTCTTTAAGCATAATGCTTGCAGCCTCTTGATTTGGGAAATATCTTCAGCTAGTGATGGCACATCCAAAAAAGAGAGAGGAAGTTGCGCCCGAGGCAATTTAACAAGCCATTAAAACCATCAAGAACTTCTCTTCCCGTAGCTTTCTAAGAATCACAGAAGGCCCTCTCAACCATCAAGAGTTCTCTAACGCTAACAACTAGCTGCTAAACATCTCTATTAAACTCTCTTTTTGAAAAAAAAAAAAAACTCTTTAAACCTGCATGAGACCCAAAAATACACAGCTTCTCCTCATGAGAGACAACTATGAGGCAGGCGATGCGGTAGAGTGCCAGCAGAGGGAAATCTCTACTACGGTAATTAGCTGGAGGGGAGGTGTGCATGGGGCTTTTGAAAGTGCTCATCATGGGGAGGGATTGGAGAGAGGCATGTGTGTGTTTCAGAACACGGTGAATAGATAAGGACATTTTTTGAGCTCCCTGTGCTAATAGTACTTGTTTGCAATTATGTGGTCTTACGCCAAGAACATACTTCCCAATTATGTGCAATTAGGGAAATGTATGTTTCGCCGAAAAGACGTGGCAAATTATCCTAGCCTCTAATCTGGCATCTTTCATAAGGGATAATTTCCCATGACCAAAGAGGCCTGCCTGCTTTTCTCTTTTAAATACACAGGATCTCCATTTCAAACTAATGGCTTTAAGTGCAGACTGGATGTTGTGTGTTGTGTGTCTGCTGTAACCCTGGTCGAAAGCTTCTGTAATTATAAACAATTTTCAGTTGCGGATTTTTCATAAAGACGCTTGTGGATTGCCAGGGTCATATGCTTTATAGAGGACACTAACAATGGAAAAAACATCCCTAACAGTGGCTAAATTCTTTTCCCACTTGCTTATTATTAAACATGCATCAGTTTTTTAAATATAAATATGCAAAAATGAATAACAATTGTAAAAATATATAATATAATATAATATAAAAACAACTCAGAATAGTGCATGCAATCAAATAAATGTCATAATTACTGATGAACTCCCAATGCACATCAACGGAGCAGTTCTTCCAAGTTAGTGGCAACTTGCAATTTCGAGAATTTGCCAAAATCTGTTGCACATTCACAGACTGAATTTCCACACAGAGAAAGACTCTGTTTGTGTGCCAAAACACAGCCAAATGGACCAGGATCCCCTCGAAGGCTTAGCATACAAATGATGCTTATTTGAATGACTGCATTTAAAAACCCTCAGGACCCCGAGTGAATCAACAGTAATGCACTTCTTCATTCAGACTATGTGCTGGACCCCTCTTCGATGATTGGAGAGAATGATCATGGGCAATTTAGGGCATTCTTGTCTTTTAACGTGTTTCGCATCTGTCTGCAGATTTAAAAATAATTCTTAAAGGATTTGTTTTTTCAGCATGTCAACGAGTATCTACAGCTCGAACAGCTGACGTTTGGACCAACTTTCAGGCTCCTAACCTCGTTCATTTATTAACAGCAAATTATGATTTTAAATTCACTCATCATTACCTGTCCTCTCTATATTCACATTTGAGACCACATTTGACAAGTACTTTCTAAGACAATGTGTTAATTGTATTCAATATCAATCAATGTAAAACAAATAAGCAAAATACATTGGACTGGCCAGTGGCATGACGAGAGGCAAACTCACCTGACAGGAGCCCCTCGTGATTGGGCGGGTTTTAAGAGGACGGTGATTGTCGTGTCTGTCTCATTGAGAGGAGAGTCGGTCTCATATTCAGGCATGGATGGAGCTGCAGACACAGAATTATATTAAAGGACAAGGACTATAAAGAAAGAAAGCACATACTGCATGTGCTTTCTTTATATCCTTTCTAGCTCAGAATACCTCATCTCAAGTGACAAGGACAAATGGAAGAGAAACAGATGTCTAAAAACTTTTATAAAAAGCACTTTTTGTCTAAAAAGCCCTTTTTTCAGTTTATGTAACACAAGCATGAATTAAGTGTATTTGAAAGTATAAAATGACCAATATTTGTGAGTATACAGTAGTGGCCAAAAGTGACATCTTCACGCTTTATTCAAATATTATATTTTAATCTAAATTATTATGTAATAATATATAAAAAAAAGTTAAACGATTTTTGTAAGCATATTGCATAGTTGTGCTTGAAATAAATTGCTTTATTCGTGATAACACAGTGAAACCTGCCAAATTGTGTGATATCATTTTTGGCCGGGCTGTCAAACAAATTATGAACATATGCAAGAACAAGTGAAAACCAAATATTAATATCTGATTATGTTGTAGTCAATGTATGCTTTTTCCTGTGAGATTTTTGTTTTTCTATGCATTTGTTTTGCATATTAAAATAAAACCTGTAGCTTTAAAAAAATAAAATAATAATAATTAAGACAAATATCTTAATCAAGTTTAGTGTTAAAAAAAATTCCTCATATTTTGATGGTTTAATCTTGTAACCCTTGTAGTGTCATAAAAAAAACAAATCCCCCCTCCAGACATGACGTTTGGCCACTACTGCATGAATGTTCCACTGTAAGCACTGTACAACTTCTTGACTGTTTTTACAAACTAAGAGATATGTCGAAGTTGTTGTCTGTGGCAATCGACAGCATGCTATAGAGTTTAGCTTGTTTTGAAGCCTGAACTCAGCTGCCATTCAAACCCACTATGTTTTAATATTATGTATAATTAATATTCATGCTTTTGTAAAAACATTCATTTCACAGTATTTACTCCTATTAGAAAGCATACCGTTTGGAAGCCTGACTCAGAGGTCATTACTATGTAATCATAGTGAAAATGTCACTCTCTCATTACAGTGTTTAGATTCAGTGAACAATACGGTTTTAATAAATGGTGTCTGGCGTGCTGCACAAATGCCACGTCATTATGAAACGGAACGAACTGACAGCCGCGGGCCACAGAAATTGGGCTGAACTTGCGGAGGATGTTGTTTACGATTCATGTTCTCATTATTCCGTTCACTTTACATTAACTGTATTCCAACGATATTTATGCCAATAACACAACACGCTAATGAGATTTTCGCTCCAGCAAAGCTTCTTTAAGATACAAGAAAAAGTCAAAATGACAAAACTAATTATGCAAATTTTTAGAAATGCAAGGGGTAATTAGGTAAACAATCAAATGAAGCTTATTTAACCCCATCAGTTCATGTTCTCTGAAATTATTTCATACATTATCATCAGTCTGTCCGACGTGAATACTCTATATCCATGAAGAACAAATGTCTGTCACATTAACTCAATTAAAATGGAACCTGAGGGTCTGTTTTATTATAATTGTGTGTAATTATCAATTCACTGTTGGAAAATACCCAACAATCTGAGGTGAACCCTTGCCTGAAACCCTCACCTGCGATCTTGGTGGCTATACGGGTGGTCACGGGTGGCCCGAAGCCTTTGTTCGTGCTGGCTTTCAAAGTAAAGTAGTATGTGGTGCCAGGATATAACCCAACGAAGAGATGATGGGTCTCATTTTGGAGTTTGAAGACCCGGCCACGTTGTGTTGTCAAATCTGCACTGGGGTCCAGGGAGCCAAGAGCCTTATAGGTGATCTAATGAAAGAGACAAGTCCATTCGATTATCACAATCACTTCATCAAGAGTCTTGGAGATGCATTGGAGACAAAAGCATACATTTCAATGTATTATACTAAGAAATTACAATTATGACATCGTTTGTTTACCATTCTGTCGTTTCAAACCCAAATTACTTTTGTACATTTGTATCAGTCATACGGGTTTGGAGCAAATAACAGAGATTTCATTTTTCGGGTGAGTTTTTCCTTTAAGCATTATTCTTCTTAATAACATCAACCTTTTGAAACACGGAGAGCAGTTAAGCACTGAACGTTTTTGTTTTGCTGGATCTCTTACAGTTAAATTGGCTTTTCTGCACTTATTTTCTCTCCAAATATTTGAGAGAATTTCAGTGACTAGAAATGCATCCCAAATACAATATTCTGCTAACAATGAATAACAAGCACAGTCAGTACACTGTGCTGTAAATACAAGCTGCTTATTAAAACACTTTTACGTGAATCTGCTTCAAACATGTAAATGTTGGAAAACAATATCCAGCAAATAATTAACATGCCCCAAAACAATTACTAAACTAGGTTAGAGATAACCATTTTCATGCTAAGACGCGCATACGTCATATCTCAGAGGAGGCTGATGGAAATTGATGGTCACAGTGTATATGGGTAATCAAAACATTTTAGCCCTGACGTTTCACACTTCATAACTCCATTCCACAATTCAAATCAAATAAATTGACAGCTGGGTGCCTGGCAGGCCTGCTGCCTAAAAGCTTTTCATGCATAGTGATTCAGAATGCCCTCTAAACTCTCTCTCTCTCTCTCTCTCTCTCTCTCTCTCTCTCTCTCTCTCTCTCTCTCTCTCTCTCTCTCTCTCTCTCTCTCTCTCTCTCTCTCTCTCTCTCTCTCTCTCACACACACACACACACACACGCGCGACTGCTCTCTGACCACAGGCAACAAAAGAGTCAGGAGAAACAAATCTGCACATTCAAACCAAATATCACTCCAGAAAATCCACACACACACACACATATACAGACACAAACATGAGAGAAAGACGCAATGATGAAAATTTTCAGACATCAAAATAAGACGAAATTAAAAATAATATGACATCTACATGATGGGTCATTTTTGGAACTTGACACCCCTGGAATATACACTACCACTATATACAGTGTGTATATTTAAAATATATAAGACATGCAGTAACAGTATCCAAATATAGGTTTTCCTTTTCAAACTAGTATCAGTTTAAACTTTCATGCTAGTTGTTTCAGTTCATGTCAAAGGATTGTTTATACTGGCACATTTTTATGCTTTCCAGCGGCATAGTTTTGATTTAATATGCTATCATGTTTAATGTTCGGTCAGTAAATCACACAGTGCCACTGAGGTGTGGCGGAGCAGCCTTATGATATATATACTGCCAAACACAAGTTTACATGTTATGGATTATAAATCAGTCTTAATAGAGAATTACAGCCTGAATGTTGCTTTTACAGCTGACATTTTACTGTACATGTGAACTGCAATGTTTAAACCCTCTTCATGCCTGTTTGGACAAACAGGTATTTCTCTCTCTCTCACCGTTATAAACAGCATGCTCAATTCAAAAGGCATCATCCCATTCTTAATTTTGCTCTTAAATTGATCCTACTCTCAAACTCGATGACATGCTGTTGATTGCCACAGACAACAATTTTGATATATATGTATCTCAGTTGATAAAAACATTAAAAAAGTAGAAGCAGTCAGTTAGATACTTTCACAGGTGTTCCTGTAAATGAAAGGCCATTAGTGATTGATGGCAGGCTTTTTATTAAAGGTGCTTTTAAAATATCATCTATTGCCTTTAGCATAGCTCCTGTGTAAATTTGTGTCCTTGTTCGGTGTTAATATACTCAGCCAACAGCGGGTCGTATTGTTCTTTACAGCCCAATGAAAAAGAAACTGTGAGTTGGCTGAAGGGTATTGTTCATGTAATATACAAGCTGGATAGTTCAGCTGTAAGCAGACAGACAGGCAGACAGGCAGATAGGACAATGTTGCTTGACTGCAGAGTACAGTATACAGTATGTGTATTAAAAAGAGAACACTTGGTCACTTCATTTATTATATGTCATTAAAACCCTTTAACTGTCTGCTCAACCAAACGGTTGAGCACATTTTGAGTCACTATATTTTATTGAGAGGAGTACCTAACTTAACTCAAACTGATTGAGCCATCTCTACCATCTGGTTGAGGTATGTTATGGCAAAAAAAATCCACTAGATGTCACAGTGTCAATCAACAGCACTTGTCACAACACTTCTTCTAACATGGATGTCAGAAACAGATAAATCCCCCCAGCCATGTGAACTGTTTTTGGTGAAATTTCGCAAGCTAAGCATTTTTTTTTGTGTGCATATTACACTGTAAGAGCCCTAACTTTACAAAATTATGTTACTTGGTGCCATGGAAAAACTTAAGTATGTTTTTAATAATTTTTCAAAAACATGCTCAACCAAACGGTTGATTTGGCACATAACGGTTAACTGTCACCCCCCTTTTTGAGAATGGACATTACCATTTCAAGTATGCTTTGAAATAAATACCCAGGTTTAGTCTTGTTTTAAAGAAAACACTCAGCAAATTATTGCTGAAGTAAAAGCACTTCAAAAAATAAAAGTATGAAAAAGTTATGGAAGTTTTAAATTTACATTAAAGGTGCCATATGTAAAAATTGAGGTAAAAATATCCAACAAATGAGCTACACGTATCAAAAGAATGAGAAGAAATAAATGCAATGATGTCATTAAAAAAATGACAAGTTATAGTGCTGCCGAGATATAAACCTGAATTAGCATGCTAAATTACTAGCCCCGGCCCGGCCGGTGTCATAATACCAGTTTCGGCCATGGGAGGCGGTATGCGGGCAACATACATAACCACCAGCCAAACTCCAATACACGAATAACTCGCACGGCTTGTGGGCGTACTTGAACCTGTCAATAGCGTCTATATGAGACCGGCCTTTATAATTTAGTGTTGAGATGTTTTCATTGAGTCTCTAATCTCTAAAAATCTCCAAATGAACTGCGGTCTTACGATCGTGTCAATTGATTTGATTAATATGCGCGAGGGAGAGCAGGAGGACAGCGCTCGTGTTGTTTGAAGAAGTGAGAGTGCGCGCGCGCGGCCGGGGCGCTCTCTCTCTCTCTCTCTCTGCTCGTTATAAGCCCTGTCAAGCGCAGCAGTCATTCTATTCTACATCACTCACCGATCAAAATAGGCTTTGGTGGGACAAAGCGGACGATTTGACGGTTTTAGAAGATTAACAACCCGAAACTAAAAAACAGACTAGAGTAGGCCAACTTTCTGGAGGTATACTGCCCCCATCTGGTATGGAATATGTGGATTTTGAATTGATTTTTTTACACAAGGCACCTTTAAATCAAATACTGTACTTAATATTTTTTCTTTTATATAAAATATATATTTTACAAAATATGTTTTACTTTAAAATTACTATAAAATCAAAGCCATATATCTAACCAAGTTGTGTTCCAAATTTGAAGTTGATATCACAAACATTGAAGTTCCCATGAGATTTTGTTTAGGCGTAATACCAAAAATGACATAAATTCCATTGAATTTAATTGTATGCATTCTGCTGTAACAAATTAATACATTTCTGTCCAAATATCACTTCTGTTACAAAATATGGAACATTGAGACTCAGACTTTTCTGACCATGTGTTTTGTCAAGACTAGAAAAGGTTTTGATCATAAATTATGATGGGCAATGAAAAAGTATGGCAAAGTATGTGTATGAATTCCGGTACCATTTTTTACCATTAAGTGACATCTCAACCATTTGGTAGAGGCCGATATTTGAAAAATTATGGGATGTGTTGAAAAAAATACATTGAGTGTGGTTACTAGTGACATAAGGAGATAAGAAATGGAAAAAAAAACTTCTTGGTGCGGACTTCAAAGGGTTAAAACAATGTGTCCTGCACAAAATTGTCCAGTATTATATTCAGTCACTAAATAAAAAAAAAAAAAAAAAAAAAAAAAAAAAACTTCCGAGCTCAAAGGCCAGCATGGAGATCAATACGCCTCCAATTACTCTGTCATCACTTAAATGTCCTGATGGGGGGAAAAACACAAGGGATGATCAATCCTGTAGAAGACTGAAAGTATGAAATGAATAGGCGAGGATGGGGGGGATCTATCTCTTGTTCTCGTCTGTCCTCCCTCTCTCTTTTCAGACTCTGTTGTCAGGGGAGACAGGAAGTGTTGGCCAGGGGGCATTTGATGCCACGCGACAGGCTGCTAAAAGTGGCCTAATGCACTACTGAACGCACCGTGGCTCTCTGTTAAAAGAGCCGCTTGAGTTTAATTGACCACAGCTGATTTGAAAAGGGTTCATTTCCCAGTTCAGTATGGCAGCGGAGATGGGAATGCGAAGAAAACAGCCCTGTTTGTGGGAGATATTGGATTTATGGATACTTTGCTTCAGCAATAAGGGGGGGGGGGGGGGGGGGGGGGGGGGGGGGGGAAGAGAAATGCTGTTCCAAAACATAGTGAGCTGCCTTTTAAGGCTGAATTTCATATGTGCACTTATGAAAAAGGTCAAGTACGCTGCCTCTTAAGGTACCTTGTTTTGGCTAAATGCATTGTGATGCAAAATGCAAAGCTCAATAAATAATTACTAAATTATTATGTATAATTAAAAGTTGAGTATTATACCCATTATTTGTTTTTGTTTTTATGTGTTTTATGTTTATTAGAGTACACCACGGCATTAGCAACATGCTGTTGTCTCAAGTCTTCTGAGTTGCTGCCTATATAACTCGTTCCTTATCAGATATTTATGAGGAAAGTAGGCAAATAGGCAGCTCACTTTGAGATAAAGAGATAAAGTCTATTGTGACAGTGTCATACAGTATCCCTTTTGTCATGTAAAAAATAACACTACAGTAACAAAAAGGGCACCGAGACTAACTTGCAACCACATTTACATGCATCTGTCACAGAGAAGTACATCAATGAAACGCAAAGCAATTAAACATCTCAAATTCATCCTGTATTGACATTCAACCCTTCAGAAAAGTTTGCAAGAACTTAAAATCCAAGACAACTGTTATCAAGAGTTATACAAGCAAAAACGTGAAATGCAAAACTATAAATCCATGCTGGATTGGTTAGTAATTCCTCGGCAGGAGCCTCGCTGAAGCTACAGTAGTCATCTCTTGAGATTTACAATTGGTAAACAGACATGCTGAGAACAGAATATTTAGTATTTTGTAAGTTTGAGGGAATGGGATGCCAGAAAGAATCTAGGTTACACAACATTTGGTGTAGAAAATAATATTGCACTCAATTCTGCAGGCATAAAATAGAAAATCAAAAAAAGTATAGAAGCAAATACAGCACTATACAAATACTAGTAATATAATAGTAGTGACAGTCATGGGGGGACGGAGTTCCAGTTCAAAATGTAGAGGATTTCCATATCTACCTAATAGATTCCACATGCTATGCAAATTTCATACACAAATAAAGTGGGATTTTCTGCATCTATGGTTAAAAAATAAAATATGTCCCCAAGTCCCCAAAGATGCCATAAACCTGACAAACCCAGTGACTACAGCTCACTGCATCAACCAGGTACGTCCTTTCTCCCTGCCGAATACTAGCAATGATACCCTAATGTATGCTGTGTTGGACAAAACAAGAGCACTTAAATCTCACTGTCTCATGATACACGACAAATGGTAAATAAAAAACGCACTCTCAACATTAACCCAGATTTAGACCTTCCTCCAGCTGTCTCTAGACCACACATGCAGGACCGTGAGCCCATTAACCCGGGTTTATCAGCTCTAGAGAGCTAGGGGTTACTGCTTCTCTTAACTCGAGTGCTTGCACCTCAACCGTTTATTGATGGAAATGAAAACAACACCATGGCGTGAGGGGGGTGGATGTGCACAGGTTTTCCTCTATCCCGGAAGGGCAGAACAGGCTGTTTATCTTCCTTAGAGGTGAAAACTTTCTCCACCACATCAGCACACAGAACGACAGCTCTTTACTTTGAATTATTTAGAGACAAAGAAAAAAGAGATTTTTACTTACAAAAAACTACTATGGTGGTACATCGATGTCAAATAATAATACCATGGCACTGAATTATATACTATAGTATTTACACTAACATTCAAAAGTTTGCGATCAGTGTGATTTTTTTTTTTTTTTGAAAGAAGTCTCATGCTCAGCAAGGCTGCATTTCTTTGATCAAAAATATAGTAAAAACAGTAATATTGTGAAATATTATTACAATTTAAAATAACATTTTTTCTATTTAAATATATTTTATACAAACACAATTCATTCCTGTGATGCAAAGCTGAATTTTCAGCATCATTACTCCAGTCTTCAGTGTCACATGATCCTTCAGAAATCATTCGAATATGCTGATTTTCTGCTCAAGAAACATTTCTGATTATTATTAATGTTGAAAACTGAATGTTGATTTTTTTTTTTGGTGCAAACCACATTTTTTTCTGAATTCTTTGATGAATAGCAAGTTCAACAGAACAGCATTTGTATGAAATAGAAATCTTTGTAACATTATAAATGTCTATACTGTCACATCCTTGCTGAATAAAAGCATTACCTTGTTTTTCTGACCCTAAACTTTTGGGTAACGCTTCCTTTTACAGTCCTGTTACCCTTGTACATACTATGTACTTATTATAGTAATTACAATTACTGGGTAATAACTAGGTACTAACCCTGAACCTACCCCTTACCCATATAGTTACCTTATATTACCCAGTACTTTCTAGGTAAGTACACTGTAAGTACACGTAAGTACTGTAAAAGGAAGCGTTACCAACTTTTGAACAGCAGTGTACATTCTAAGAATACTATACAATCATGATCATGAATTACCATGGTATCATGACCCTTACAAAGAAGTACATTTATGGTATCTGATGGTAATATTATGGTACTTTAAAATATACAACATTACTGAAATTAATGTACCATGTTTTTTAAATGGTACTCTATGGTACTTTTAAGAATATCATGGTGCTACCATGATAGATGTCTAAACTACCATGATAGTACTGTGGTACTTTTTTGTGGTATAATGGTATAATACCATGGTACATTTCGTTACATTTTTGTTAATGAATATTCATAATCCATAATATTTACATGATGCTTCATGTAAAGGGTATAATACAATGCTACATTTTTGTTATGTTAAAAATACAATATTAAACTATACTACAATGGTGCAAAAAACATGGTATGATAGATATGGTACACTCAAGATACAATTTCATAATATTTCTGTTTCTACATAAATAACAGTAGCCGCAGAGAGTGTCAATATCCCTGTCCATCACTTCCCCAAAGAAAAAACCATCAGACATGTTCTCTCTGTAAACAAAGTGGGTGGTTTGTTTCCATGTAACTCCAGACAGGAAGCCATCAGAAACGGTATACGAGACACAGCGGAGGGGGAAAGACATCACGTCATCGCAAACTCACAACATGTCACGCACGTTAAACAAAACAAAGATCAAGAATTAAAAACCTGGCGTGTGTAGAAATGTTCCGCTATTTACTCTTCCTCATTTGCATGAAGATAAAGAAAAATAAAGAAGCATGAGCACAAAAGACACCTTCCTTTTACACAACTCAGTGTTGATTAAGGAGCTGATGAGGATCTTCTCTGTCTTTCATATGCACACTCTTATTTTGTCAGCAAAGCAATTAATTTCTGAAAGGCTTTGATGGTTTGATAACAGGAGGCTGTTGTGCAGAGAAATGAAGGGAGAGGAATCATACAGAGAGAGAGAGAGAGAGAGGGGGGGTGATCAAAAGTATGGATTTTGATGCAGGACACATCTCAGGTACTCAGAAACTGATCTGAAACTTATCTATCTATCTACACTCTAAAAAATGCTGGGTTGTTTCAACCCAAATTTGGGTCAAATATGGACAAACCCAAATGTTGGGTTAAAAATGTAATTTAAAATTTTAACCCAACTTCAACTTTCACTTTCAACTGTACATTTTTTAATTACATTTTAACCCAACATTTGGGTTTGTCCATATTTGACCCAAATTTGGGTTGAAACAACCCAGCATTTTTTAGAGTGTATCTATCTATCTATAACATATAAAAATGTGTATGCATATATATATATATATATATATATATATGTTGTTTTGAATATAATTTATACATAAACAGTATTTTTATACATTTATAATGACATAACACAATAATTAAAGCAATGAATATTCATATGGTTTACTATATAGTGCATTTGTGATACTGTTTATAATACTACATATGAAGAATGTTTAAAAAAAATATTAAGGGTATCATATACAGTATATTGCAAATAATCTTTCACACTATCAAAAAAAAAAAAACACTATACATTTTTAATGTTTTTATTGCTATTTTTTGCACCTCTATTTTATTTCCTTCTTTGCGAGTCCAAACTTTTCTAAAGCTGTGAAGCAAGAAACTTGCTTGCTACAAACAGGGTTTTTGTGTGACCCTTCCGCTGCATTCATCTCCGCACCTTCCCTTTCCTGCCGCTGAGCTCTTTGTCCTAGTCTAATTTGTCTGAATCACTAAAAGCGAGGAGAGGAGGCATACGGCTGCTCAGATCTCCAGGATAATTCTATTGGACGCTTCTAATTAAATCAATGAGGGCTATTATAGCAATTATCCGGCCAAATGGGACTGCATTGTGTCCGCTCGATACATTTAGTAAATTCTGTCAATCTTCTTATCACCAAGATGGCACATGCAGTAACCCCATTTTAATGATGTACCAGAATATGCGCAATGTCTCGCATGTGGTTTCTCTTCCTCATCAAATCAAAGAGATTGTGAGGCTCTTTTGTGCCTCCAGCCCACTCAAACACACACACACATTAAAGCACAATCTGGCCATAATTTGTTTTTGTCATGCAGTGACTTCATTTCTCCGCTTGTAATGTGCATTACAATAAATATACATGTATATACTGTACATAAGGCTGTCCAACCAAATTTCCTGCAACATAATTTTTTTTTAACCAAAACGTCTACTGCTACCTGATTTTACCACAGAAATATACAAATAAAGATTAACTGTGTTAACAATCACCATTGTGCCCTTGAGCCAGGTACGTAACCTCAGTTATTCAATAACTGTATAGCCTACCTTACATATAAAAACCTCTATTAGTACAAGTTAGATTGTGAGTCAATATGCAAAAAAAAAAACATTCAAGTCGCTCAAAACCTGTATAGAAGCAAATAAAATATATATGTTTAACATTTCCTCACCTCATAGAGAGTAATGACTCCATTAGTTTCATTCGGGGCCTTCCACTGCATGAAGATTTTCTCCTCGTATGGGCCTGTCTGAATGGACTCCATAGGAATGGGGCCAGGAACTAGTGTAGACACACAAACACATTTAGCATTCTAGGTTACATTTACAAATGTTTAGTCAACAGTATTGTATCTATAATTCAAACACTTTACCATTACATCAACACCTTGATACAGAACGGGATTGTTTTGAGAACAGAGGTGACGTAGGGTGACAGAAATGGCTTCTGTTGCTGGGTAAAAGGTAAAGTGAGGCGAGCAGAGATTGGCTGACTAAAGAAGTAAAACTATGTCAAACACACCTCAGCCGCAATATTCGAAGTGTGAATTGTAACAGCTTTGCTACCCTTCAGTACCGAGAGGTGTTAACAAGTGCTACGAGTACCACTGCGCGCATTTGCGTGTCTATTTGCATATTTTGTGCGCACGTCCCCTCTGGCACACATCGCAAGTTTTCCAAATATATTCTTGCTAGAACATCATTAACACCCTAAAAACCTGTTTTCAAGATGTCATCATCCACACACAGCTTCATCCTGCTCTCATATGCCAGCATAGCATTTTCAGAGATGCTATGACTTGACAATTTTATAAATCAACACGCAAATGTGCTAATTTGTGCCAGTTTGACAATAGCCCATACATTAGGTTAACTTGAGGCTAGTTGTCTTGGTTAGTGTCTTTAAGTTGACTGTTAGCGACTTGACTGTTAGCGACACACTAATGAGTCAGACTGTTCCTGACAGTGTGTGCAAAAAGAGCTAATGACTTAGCTAAAAGGCCGTTTAGTCCAACTTAGCAGCCCTATAGCGCTGTTGTTTGCTTTGCACTTAGTCGTGGCTAATTGGGAGGGCAGATTAAAGAGATGAGCGTAGCAAGGCCGCAACGGGGCGAGCGGGAGAGGCGCCTCGGGCACAAACAGATTAGCTGGCGGTCATCTTGAGCGGCATGGAAAAGAACTTAAACATCTATTGTTCATGCAGCATTTCATTTACCAGGAAACAACGCAGAAGCCTACACCTTTGACACTATCATTGCTCGGCAAGCACTGCTATTTCCTCGAGGAAAAGCTAATCTAGCCGTACTTTTATTTTGGAAATCTTTTTTATTTCACAAAAGACAAAGTTTCTTCGATCTCATGATGTTTCCCCCTAATCATAATTAAAAGCCGAATAGTCTTTGCCATTTATTCCTCAATGGGAAAAGACTTAAAATACAAATACTTTTACTGTGAGTGTTTCAACTGAGATCTGAGAGGATGCATTCTTAAAACATGAAAATCATTCCACAAAATTATGTGGAAGAGTTTCACCATTACTGAACAACAATTTAAAGTGCATATGAGTTTTAGTTAAATATTGATTGATTTAACTAAAGTACAGTGGTTTGCTTTATTAGCAGAAATACATTTCCTGAACTAATCACCTGAGAACAACTGCGACAAAAATGATGTTGCACTTTAAAAATGATATGAATATAATACAAATTAGAGTGACTGCAGATCACGTGTCAATGGAAATCTTACTTATGCCGAAAACCAGAAAGTTTCTATTTACCTCACTGAACGGATCTCATATGATTGTGTCTGTTTCATTCTATCGCGACTAAGTTCCTCTTCAAAAGGTAGCGAGGTTGAGATATTTGCCCTCAATAGCTATTACAAGCTGAATAGTCACTGGCATTTATCCTTCAATGGGAAAAGAATTGAGCTAATCAAAGAAAAGGTGAAAAACACTCTCTCACTGAGGGGCTGATGTCAGATATTGTACTGCAAAGTGAGGCCAGTTAAATTATATTTCCAACAATTCTTCAAATAGCTTGATTGGGCACTAGCCAACAAGCATATTAAATCACTGTTACAATGAAATATAATTAGATCCAGTCCTCCGTCCACTGTCTTTTCCACTATATAAGCATGCCTGTGCCTGGGATGCTACTTTACATATTAATCCAGCTGATTAGCTTGCCGTGGGGAGACCATGAGTGATGCTTCATTAAGTTTGAGGTGCAAGAAACCATTTTTCCCCCATTTTATGCGTGCCCCTCTCAAGATACAAATACCTTTTAAAAGGTTGCGTAATTGTCACACGTTCTATTTTGTTTTCATCTCTTTTCCTGTTTATGCTTGTTTACGGGTAAGCAGATTTCAGTACGTACAGGGTTCGGCGTTGTTGTTGACCTTATAAGGTGAAAATTGTCTGCCGTCCTCATGTTAATTTCACCCTCCTTCAATTATCACCATATAAGGTTACACAGAGAGACAGAACAGCTTCACTATTGATATGTTGCAGCTGTCCGTCAATTTGCTAACACAAAGGACAGCAATTATAGGTTTTCATATGCAAAAATACATAAAAAAGGAAAAACATCAGTGCGGCAGACGAGAGCAGACACTGAATAACCAGAAGAGTTCTATCCATATCAAAACAGACTCATCAGAACATGAAAATTAAATTCTGAAAGAACATAAGATGAGCTTGAATTATACGCAATAACCTAATAATCTAAGGCCTGACAACAGGCTTTATTTCACATGGTTTTATAGCACAGCATTAAAAACAAGCTGGGAGAAATTAACTGTAAATGGAGGCTGAGCGCTTCCCTCTGGGAAATTTTCAAATTAAGCGCTGCAAGCAAACCTTCCCTCTGTCTGAGAAACATTGTGTCTTTTCACAGACTGTGAAGCTTTAACATGCTCCACGTTTGGGATTTCCTTTTAACTGCAACACATCAATGGAACAGATGGATTAAAGGAGGATGGCTTTCTTCATCTTTGTTTCATATTTGTTGCTTTTCTTTAGGAAGAGCAGGGCAGCACTATGGTCTAACAATTCTGTTTCCATTTACTTCTCTGAGTGGATCTGACTTCTATACAGAACTAGTGATTCCCAAATACACAATGCAGACAATCTGGTATCTTACAAACACTTTCACAGTGAGCATTACTACACCTACTGAGATCTGAGCGGATGCATTATTAAAACATGAAAATCATATCCAATGTTCACAAAAGTATGATAATAATACTAATAATAAATGTTTATTGATCATTAAAATTATTTCTGGAGGATTATGTGACACTGAAGACGAGAGTAAATTTTATTTAATATTATTTCATAATATTACTGTTTAATAATATTTCATAATATTTCTGTTTCTACTGTATTTTTTATCAAATAAATGCAGTCTTGGTAAGCATAAGACATTTTTTTTAAAACATCAAAAATCGTATAGCTTCAAACATTTGAATGGTACACGTATGTAAATAATCAAACTAGCTACTACAGGTAACTAAAACTTACAATTATTCACACTTAACCACAGCCAAAATCTAAACTAAACTAATGATTCTCTTAGGAATAAATGTTGCCAATTAGTTTTATAAGCAATTAAACAACCCCAGAAGAAATTGTGAATCTCCTCCACTAATTACAAAATTAGATTATAGTTTAATAAAAGGCAAAAATCTGCTTTTTTATTTTAAAATATCTCTAGTGAGATTAGTCTTTTGTTGTCACTAAAAACAGGACTCTTGGTTTTCTTTGTTCTTATCATATGTTCCAATGCTCTTATAACAAAGAAATACCGAAAGACAGTTAAAAGCAGTACAAAAGTACAAAATTTGCCGTCTTTTAAATCGCTTTTGGCAATCTAAGTTTACTTTGGCAAACTACGTTTATTTTTGACCACCACACAAGCGTAGATGTTTTGAAGAGTACTTCCCAAAAGATCTCCGCATTTCCATCCCTGCACTTTGAAAAGCTTCAGAATTGCATTCAGCCGGAAAGAACATGTGAGCGCTCCAAGACAAAGACTTGAAAAAGACCCTTCAGTCCTCAAGAACCAGAGGTAAGAGTCATTCATTAAAACATGGATAATTGAAATACTAGGCTGGGATTATTGAACTTTTCCCATTTTCCCATTTAAGGATGTGGAAAGTGCCACGGCATGTTGTGAAACTAACTTGCAAAAAACTACGACTGTCAATATTATCTATAACAGCGGAGTCCCTGATGCAAAATATTGGCTATATGAAAGGATGTTCTAGCCTGTAATAGCCGTGTTTACTTCACTGTACAAAACGGTATTAACCTCCAGCCTTTCTGTACAAGTGCCATTCTTCCAGCGAAGGTTAGTCGTTAATTCACTTATTCTTGTTTTATTCAAATATCTAGTGAGATTAAATGAAAGGGAACAGTGTTTATAATTTCTGTACCCAACAAACCTCCATTTAAAATGTTCCTCAAACAACCTGCAAGTAAAAAGATATCAATTCAATGAGAAATAGACAATCAATGTAATTATAATGCTTACAATTATGCCTCTCATCAGGGACTTTTTCTAACAAGGCTAAACCAGTGTTTTGGTATTAAAAAGCTATGCTATTGATGCTATTCAATTTCAAATATAGTTGTTTTGAGAGTTTTGCTGTCAGTATACAAATATATATATAAATGTGAAAACGACTCTTTGAAATACTTGAATCTGTAATAATGAAATATAATGACCACTCAACTGTATAATTGTCGTGGCAATCGATTTCCTACTAGCTGTGTTTCTTTCATGTTTCTCACAGCACTCCATGGTCTCTTTCCTTTCAAAATAATCAATATTACATGTCCTTTTTTATTTATTTATTTATTGTTAAGTAGCCATGGTAATGTTCAGTCAGGTCTACTTTTATAACTTATTTTAAATGAAATGAACCGTGTGAACCATGCAAACACGATTAGTGCGTTTTGTTTAATTTGTAATGAGAAAAAAAATGAATTTGGATGTTTGTTTGCTTATCTGTGAGCTAAAGTTGACAGCATTGACAGCAACACTAAATTTAATCATTTGTATGCATACTATTAAATACTCATATTACTTTTTCTTAACATTTACAAAAAAGAATATAAGAGTTAAATCAGGTTCTGGCGTAAACACCCCAAAACTGCAATGATCAATTCAATTTACAACCGGATGGACAATTTGGCGTTTTGTGTTGTCCATCTGCTTAAGGGTGATGGTTTCACAAATGAAGTCATAAGTGATCATCAGTAATGTGATTACTGTTCAGACACAGTAATTAGCAAAGTAATCGCATTACAAACTGGAAAAGTCATGGTGCAAATTGTGAAGGGTTTGGTGGGTCTGACCCCCCTTTATGTAACCGTCCCGTATACGGGACGCCTAACTTTACTTCGCTATATTACTATTAAATCCTAATCTAATTATGACAAACTATATAGTTGGAAAGGTCTAAGACTCCTAAATAGATATTTGACTGCTGTTTTTTGCTAGAAATTATGTAGGAAGAGTAACCGGTGAATTTTTGACAAGAGTGCACCTCAAAAAAATCTGCATCATAACAGGAGTTTTGACCTTTGTCACAAAAAGTTAACGCACACACCTTTAATAATTGAAACTTTGGTTTTCATGCTAAAAGTTCATAATAAAACATATAATCTAGTATTTTTCAATAAAAAATTATAATATTATCCTCTAAAAAGTACAATATATATATATTATCCTCTAAAATATAATAATATCTTTTTTTTATCGCCTTTTTTATTACATCACATATTTTAGTAGTTATCATAAATTGGGTATCATTTGAAAGCTTACGAACTCAGAATTCATCCTGTGAAAACCGTTTTGAAATTGAACGTTGTGTTACCATAGAAACGGTACTCTAGATAATTGTATCAGGCTCCTCCCCTTTTGGGCATTATTATATTTCATCATTTATGATCAAAACCTTTTCTAATCTTGACAAAACACATTGTCAGAAAGGTCTAAGTCTCAAGGTTCCAAATTTGGTGACAGAATTGATATTTGGACAGAAATGTATTAATTTGTTAAGGTAGAATGTATACAACTAAATTCAATGGAATGTATGTCTCCCGGTGGCTATTTTTGGTACTACGCCTAAACAAAATCTCATGGGAACTTTAATTTTTGTGATATCAACTTCAAATTTGAAACATAACTTGGTAAGATATATGGCTTTGATTTTATAGTAATTTTATAGTAAAAAATATTTTGTAAAATATATATTTTTTATAAAATAAAAAATATTTAGTACAGTATATTTGATTTACTATAAATTTAAACTTCCATAACTTTTTCATACTTTAATTTTTTGAAGTGTTTTCACTTCAGCAATAATCTGCTGAGTGTTTCCTTTAAAACAAGACCAAACTTTGGTCTATATTCCAAAGCATTATTGAATTACAACCATTTAAGTTTGAATAGTGCATTTTAACCCCCATTCTCAAAAAGGGGGGTGACAGCGAAGGGGTTAAAGCCTGAATCCCACAGGAAGTAAAAATAAAAGGTTTCACATCTTACAACATCTCTCTGATTCCACCATCTTGCTTAATCAAGCTCACCGTCTTCCTCTGTCTGTTTGACGATCTCCTCGCTCTCCTTGCTGCCCTCAGGGTTGGCCAGCACCAGCCGTAGTCTGACCGTCACGAAAGGCCTGAGTCCCCTCAGAGTGTAATGAGAGGAGGTCGGTATCAGCTCCTCAGCGGCAAACTCCTGCTGGTTGAACACATACTGGTACTGGACGGTCAGGTTAAAACTGTGGCAGCGTGTCACCGCATATCCAAAGGTCTCCCACTGCAGGGTCAGCTGACGGGCACGGATGTCCACAACGTTCACGTTCTGGGGACCGTTGACTGGATCTGTGGGGAGAAACAGGAAGGGACGGGAAGATCAGAGATAAATTTGACAGGAAATTTTGATTAAAAGGTCATCTTGACATTGAGACAATATACCAGAACAATTATGAGAAGAGATATTTTTCCTCTTTTGCTAGTTGCATATTCTACCAACAGCCATGTTGAAGGGATATGTATATTTTCTATATAATATATGTACACGACATTTCAAATGTTTTGGGGTTGGTAATATTTTTTATATTACCAACTTTCCATTTAAATATTATTTTAAATGTGATTTATTTCTCTGATGTCAAAGCTCCATCATTATTCCAGTCTTCAGTGTCACATGATCCTTCAGAAATCATTCTAATATGCTGATTTGGTGCTCAAGAAACATTTCTTATTTTTTCAATGTTGAAAACAGCTCTGCTTAATATCTTTTTTTTTGTGGAAACCGTGATAGAAGTTGACAGAAGAACATAATTTGTTTGACATATAATTTTGTTTGTGACAGTGAACTTATTAAATATTATCATCGCATGGTTTTCTGAAATACTTGATTCTAACTGGTCAATTGTTGCCGTTTGCAGTCAAATATTTCTATGCAATCCTGCTCATTCAATACAAATAATTTCAAATGTAATCAATATTTCATGTCCAATATTTTAGGTATGTTGCCATGTGGTTAGTGAGATAATAGACAGTGACAGTCATTGTTACAAACAAACCATAATAACTGTCTTTACAGCATTATGTACATAGCTCAGCATTGTTTGGACAACCTGCTCTTTAGATGTTGTCAAAGAGCTTTGAAAAACAGTTTCAGAGGAGCACCACTTTTATAATAATCAAAATTGCAAGAATTTCGAACAAACAAATACTAAAACTAAGCATTACAACTATCCTCTGCTGTATATGAGATCCTAGAACAATATTGAGCACTAAAACAAACAGTATCAGAGACTCGCCAGTGTATCCAGTGGGCTTGTTGGACAAAATCTCTCACACTAAGTCCTCTAGATTAGAAGCAAAGCATAAAAGAGGCAGGCGACTGGTTTTTGACTTTGGCCTTGGACGAATCTTAAGGGAGCCGAATGTGAAAGGGAGTTTTAACGTCTTAAGATAGTTTACATCATGGCTGCTCTCTTAGGACGCTTTCCTTCTCAAAGCTCTTAGAGTTCCTGTGTGCAGAGCAATTTGAGCAATGTGAGAACTGTGTCACGTCTAGGGCAGACATTAGCGTTTCTCAGCTTCAATGGCTCACTCATCAGTGGTCCCTACACATGGAAGGCTTAGACTTACAAAGTTTAAACTGAATTGTGTTCAGTTGCATTGTGTTCAAGATCAAGCAAACCAGAAAGATTGGTAGGAAAGTCCCCAAAAAAAAAAAAAAACTGCTGCTTTGATGTCTGTACCTAATAATAAACAGGAAGCCAAAGCCTCATTTTAGGTCCTCTGTGGTACATTTGCACAGTTGCTTAACTCTTTTGCTTAATCTTAGCTGAGCAAATTACAGAAAGACAACAACAAATGACCCAAAACCCCAAATCCTTTGTTCCTGAAGGCCAGATTACAGCTAATCTATTAATCAGAGTCGGTTCTTATCTAAAGGTGTCATCTAAGCAGATTTGAGACTGTAAATCCTACGTGGCTAAGCCTCACTAGAACGGCTATAAATGCAGAGACATATGTCCGATCGAGCAATGTTTAGGCTCTCGGCCAGCAAGGGTCCATGCCCAACATGTAGCCCCCCGTCGAGGGGAGGTGTTGGTGGGGTAGGGGATTTGCCTGGTGGACAGGTGCAGGGTAACAGTATTACACCATTAATCTGACAGAAAGAGGTGAATGTGTGAGAGCATTAGCAACACGCTAATGCTCGGCTGCGGGGTACGCCGTGGTGCCATAGGTGGGCTTTTGGAGCCTGGATGAGGGCTGGTGTAGTTTAGCAAGGGGAGATGCTGATGGATGGCGAGCGTATAGGGTCATTAATCGCAGACGTTGGGGAGAATTGCATAAGAGAAATCAATCTTCAGTACTGCTGCTGCGCTGCTTTGGCGCGATCTCTTCAGACCCAAACGCCCTGCAACATTTATCACACCTCCACCATCCCTCTTGCTCTCTCTGGAACGAGAGAGGAAACTGCAAGCAATAAACATATCAATAGGTGTCCACCATACCCAGATGCGTGGGGTTTTTAAACGGAGAAATTCAGATGAGGGAAAAACAGAGGCGGGGAATGAACAACAGCACATAAACAACAACTGTGAAAAATGAAATAAAACAAAAATGCGTCTCATTCGCCATAATGAAATTACAAATCGGCCAAAAGTCACTCTGCTAGATATTAGCATAGATATTAGCATTGAGCATTGAAAACGACATGACACATTTTAATTTTTCTACATAAAAACATTTTGACGGTTATTTGCTGTATGAAAGGAATGGAAAAACAACAGTACAAAATATACAAATAAAATGAAAGCATCATAAAAATGAAAAGATTAATAACATTTAAAATAAAATGAATAAAAAAATAAAACTATTTACATGATAAAATAAAATAATAAAAAACATAACAATCATGTACTTAATTATTAAAAAATTACTTAATACCCACTTATAAATATATTATAATATTAATATTAATTAAATAAAAAATTTAAATACTAAATTATAACAATAGATTATAACAGGTTTACATGTTTCAAAAGGTCAAAAAACACTTTCATTTTCTCATAGTATACATTGCACATCACCACCTTTTTCAATTATTCTCAAACAACTCGTTGGATGAATCAGTCTCTCTAAATCCCTCCTTCCTGCGAGCTACTCTGCTCTGATTGGCCAGACGGCCCACTTTGTTGTGATTGGTAGATTCCTGAAGCTCAGTGATTGTACACACCCTAAAGACAATAACGATGACGTCGATCTTACATATCAATCCGAGCGCGAGTCCGATGATGAAACATTGGAAGAACTAGCTATTCAACCTGAACCTCCATCACAAGAACGACTTGAGCGAGACGTTTCTCAGTGATACACTACTCAGTTTGAGGAACATTATGAAATGTTGCAACTGTAATTCCTCACAAGTGTATGTCCATCAACAAACCGATGTATATTTAATTTATTGCGGTGCACATGCGGGAACTGTATCAATAACAGCGCATACGTTAGCCCAGCACTAACGTGAATGACTAATGTAACATTAAAGTTTGCAAAACAAATCTTGCTCCATCCTTTATCTTTACTCAAAGTAGTGAGAACGACAGTCAATCTGCATTAATAGACACAGCTTTAGGTAATAGTGGCCCACAGCTGATTAGCATTAAATATTTCGGTAAGACAGTAATAACGTGAGTTAGCCGGAAACTTAAACAACATAAAACTACATATTTTGAACACCCGGTAGAAAATATATAGATCAATAAGTAATCATACTTACAGGTTGTGATTCTGAGGAGCAAGCTGGTCCAAATAAACTGGGTACTGACCCATCTTTCAAAAGCAAGCGTTTTGCGAATCCCAGAATAAACTCTGAGATTTGGGAAGCAGTCGTCAGTAAAATTACGTGTTTGAGGGCGGGTAAAGTTGTTCGCGGGCAGACAACGTACAAAATAGGCAGGCATTAATGCAAATGTCTTATCTAGCAACATAGAACCATAATGCAGTGGAGTAAAATTACAGACGACTCGTTTAGGTGGTTCAGAGTTGATTCTTTCTCTTAGGAGACTTTCTTCTTTCTTTTATTTAGCGTGCACTTTTGACTTTTCAGAACGTTTACATTCACAAACAGCTATATTACACACTGCGTGAAAGGGGATATTCGAAAAACCATAATAGGGGCTCTGTAATTACTATTACACAGTACTTTAATGTATAATTACACTGTAACAGGGACACATTAATATAAAGTGTAACCAACGATAAAAACCAGCAGGCCGACAGATTAAAGCACTAAAGAGTCTGTGCTTTTCTTGAGTGAAAATGTTCAGATATTTGTTCAAGGTTGCACTTTGCCTTCAAAACTCACTAGCCTTCACTCACAATGGTCATTTGTAGGCCACCATCGGTTACATGAAAACATGACCAACCTTCAAAAACATTTCCAACCAATCGAAGAAGAAAAAAATACATCAAAGGTTAAAAGACAGTGTAGATTGACACAATATACTGTATATAAGCTTTTCTCCAAAAACCAGTGAGCTGCTTTGCTGTATATTGCCATAGACTGCTGTCTTGATATAAACAAAGAAAAGATATCAGTCATAAAGGTGCAATTCAAGATTACCTCAATAAAATATGACTAATAATGAAACTGATCCCACACATGATGCCTTGGTATAGGCATCTCACAAAGTTTTGGAACAAAGCTATAGTCGTTGTGTTCACAGCACATAACACAATTAAGGAATATTGGATGTGGACAGGAAGTACGCATTGTGTGCCGTTAATGCATTTATAGTATTTGATATCCAAAGTCTCCTGAAGACTCGAGTCACCCCATGCAGTGACACGACTCAAATCAATTAGATTAACACTGGGAACAGATGTTGGGTCGTTTCTCTCCAGAGTGTTTTTTAATTACTGTCTGTTTTTTTGGTGATGCAGTAAACAATACTTAGCATTTAACTCTGGATGTAACTTTAAAACTTCTCTCTTAATTAGGCGATGCGTAAAGCAAAACCGTTGTACTTTGTGCAGCGTGAAGTGAGGGTTTGTGAATCACGCTGGGACTTGACGTTTACGTCGGGTTACATTTACAGCTAAGGATCATCTTACGGCTGCAGAAGTCACAAACATTGACATCATATAGAGGAGTTCCCCATACATGTTCAGCATAAGCAGTTTTCACCTTCACTACAGCATTGAGTACTAAAACACAAAGCAAAGTTCTGCTATACTGTGCCATGCATTTTAGCCAAGGGCATGCTGGAGGATCGAGGGTCACTGTGGGGCAAAGTTGACCATTTTAAACCGTGTTATTTAAAGAGGAAAACTCGATTTTCATGAGGATGAAAGGATGCTTCGTTAAAGTGCTGCGTTGCAATTTCACACGATTCAGTACGTTCGGTGTGTGGATAGAGAAATTTAAAGGGATAGTTCACCCAAAATTCAAATTTTGCCATCATTCACTCAACCTTTTGTGTTCCACAGAAGAAATAAATTAGTCCAGGTTTGGTACGACAAGAGGGTGAGTAATTGGTTTCATCATTTTTGGGTGAGCTATTCCTTCAAGCGGCAGCAGCTGGCAACATCAGCAAGAGTTTCAAAGGCAACAAAATACATTTGGTTTGAAGACGTTGCGATTTCACACTGATGATCTTGAGGGGGAAAAGTAGAAGGGAAACATGGGAAATGGAGAGATAGACGCGGCAGATCAAAAGGAATATACTCTCTGTGAGGCCGACACTGCCGTCTGTCTGGTTGTCCCTTTGTGGGTTTGCTGTTGTTGTGGTTTATCCTGTAGTACACAATAACCTCCAACAGCCAACTATACTGTATATTCCATAGTGCTAGACATTCATCTAAAGAAATAAACCCTTGACTACATCCTTTTTCCTTTCCCTTTTATACCTACCTTGAAAATGTAACAGCACTGTGGTAGTACTGGACATGTTCCAAAGCAATACAAGTGGTTTTCTGAACATGTATCATAATGATACTATGGTAATACCATGGTATACACTAGTATTCAATAGTTTGGAGTCAGTAAAATACTTAAAATACTTATTCAACAAGGTAACATTTAACTGATTAAAATTGACAGTAAACCATGTTACAAAAAATTCCTATTTCAAATAAATGCTGTTCTTTTGATCTTTCTATTAATCAAAGAACCCTGATTTTATTTTTATCACAGTTTCCACAAAAAGATTAAGCAGCACAACTGTTTTCAACATTGATAATAATCTGAAATGTTTCTCGAGCAGCAAATCATCATATTAGAATGATTTCTGAAGGATCATGTGACACTGAAGACTGGAGTAATGATGCTGAAAACTCAGCTTTGCATCACAGGAATAAATAAAAACTACCACATTTTTTAAAAAAGTTCTCTCTTTCTTATCTTTGTTCTTTCCTTCAATATCTGTAAGAATGAAATGATCAACCTCTTCAAATCCCTAAATAACTGAGACCAAACTATTCATTGACAGACAAATCCAAACTGAAATGAATACAAAGACAGAATGCTGAAGAAAATGCTCAATCTGCCACAACTGAAAGATGTTGAGAACAGCAGTTGGTCTGAAAGTGGAGAAGCAGCCTTTGCATTGACCAAAAAATATAATTCTTCTTTATCATATCTTATTGGTTCATTCACTTTTTTTACAGAGAGAAACTACAACAAGACAATGTGAAGTAAGGTGACATACTCTGTTGTTCTCAGGTTACCTCATTGCTATGGGAACGGCTGAGGTGATACGAGGAGGTCGGATGGATTTTCTCATAATACACACACAATATTTCAGATGACCCAACTTGATATCACTGTCATCTGATCTGAGGACAGTGTTGAGGCCTGTAGTTCAGTTGTTTAATTGCTGATTGCACATCCTCAGTATAATTTCCCACAATTGTAGAAGACAGCCATTTTAACATTCATCCACTGGTACGGTCATAAATGGGTTAAAAATGGACAAGAAGCAGAGAGATACATTGTTTCAATAAAAAGAAAAAAGAAAAAAAGGAAGAAAATCTGTACAGAAAAAAAAAAAACAATACACACAGAGGAGTTATAAAACGAAAAGCCGTAAGACACCCTCACACAATCCATTCCCAAATGATGACTCCAAGTCTGTCTTGTTATTGTTCAGCCTTCAACTGGTTGCTGGACGGGGAAAAAAGCAATCACCCTTCCCTCTTCCCAAGTCAATCATAAGCTCCAGGATTCCAATCATTTAAACCTTCCAAGATCAAAACAGTGTGAACTGCTTTTCTCTCCACTTCCTGCCGTAATGACTTCATGCAACGAGGATCATGATATATCAAACGGCGGGCGGCGAGGAGGAGAGCAGATCGGTGGGAGTTGGGATAAGAGTAGAGGGGAAAAGTGCTTATATTCATGAACTCCGCGGGAGGTTTCAGGACATTACGGAAAGAATGGGAGTGCTTGTAAGCAATCTGTTGTAGAAGGGGGGCGATGCAGGGCAATTGTGAAGAGACTTGGAGAGCTTTTGAATCAGAAAAGGTTGGAGCAGGCATCAAAAAAGACATACGAGAGCTTGTGTGGTGGTCGCTGGTGTGTTTTTGTGTGTATTGCTGGGGTGTGAACAGAGTTTAACTAACATTTAGAACTCTAATTCCACAGACCAAGAAACCAAACAATCACATTCTGAACCCAAAAAGCAATTCTGCATGTTTGAGCATGCGATTTGATTGTCAAATTGAGCTTTGTCAACTCACAGAGGGGATTGTTCCTTTGCTTTTTGTTCAGAATTGAAGTGCTTTATGGACTTAAATTACTACAAGGAAACTGTGATAGCTGTTTACTGCAGAAAAAAATAATTAAGCCAATCACAAGCATATTCGGTATCGGCCCACTGATGCATAGATGAGAATAAATCCAAAACATTACATTATTTAACCCATTTTCATGCATAATGTCACACTATTTAATTCAATCATCACATAATGATCGCTTTCTCTTAACTGCAGACAGACATTATAAATAGCATAAAATATTAATGCACATGAGTGCGTAATTTTCTCAATAGCCCCTTTCACACAGCAATCCCGGTAAATTGCTGTAAAATTGCCAGATTGACTTTACCAATAAATAGACAAATATGCTGTTCACACAACTTTCTGGCTTTTTACCGATAAGAGACCATTCACATCAGCTCCAAAATCCAGGTAAATTCTGTCATGTCAATCATCGGAAGTGATCTTTAAACGCTGCGTCATTGTCTTCATCCGCCCGCATGAGAAGAAGCGCTTTAGTTTCACTACCTGCTCAATTTGACAACATTTTTTGACGTCTAAGTGAAAGGCATAAAGGGATGATCAAACAGAATGAGTTTTTGCTCTTAAAAACATGAACAGCACATAATAGTATTCATTTGACACGTTGAACAAGACGTGGCGTAGCGGTCAATGATGATCATCTTGCGCATATTTACTTTTATTTACATATATACATTCATCAACACACACATCAGTTGTGGTAAACGGAAACTCAGGCATGTTCGCTTGACTTGCGAGAACAAATTAAATTCATTAACTACAATCAGAGGACATCTTCAGAACAAAACAGTTCCATTGCTGTATTTATTTCAGTTCACTGTTGGCTTGAAAAACTAAGGAATTTGTGCATAAAAGTGCTGATTTAGTCATTTCAGCAAACATCTCATTAGGTATAATTTCTGAAGAAATAATGTACTAGGAACAAAGACTTCAGCTGCAAGGGTGCTAGTTAAAATGCTTAGTCCAAATGAAGAAGAAGGTAGATGAGGTAATTCCAATATAAACGTTGTGTGTATCACACTTTTTCAACATTTTATCACAATGGTGATAAAATACACAATGTTGATGAACATAATGACAAACAGCTGTGATGATTCATGAGTGTCAATGGAAACCGATGAGTGGAGGGAAACATGATCAAAGGAAACGGGGGACTGAACAATAGAAGTCCATGAAAGTGAAAGTAACTGAACATAAACGTGACACTAGTATGAAGTTACATGATATAAATTTTAATTGGCCGCTCAATCAAAGGCTGAAAAAGGTTACAATATTGCTATTCCCCTCCCATCGAGAGAGAAAGACCTTTCTGTCTCAGATGACCTCGACTGGAAAAGGCCAAGGAGCACATTGCTATTTGTGAATTATGAAGTCACTCTGAGCAGCCAGAGTCTCAAAGGACCCAAATGCCTCAGTAGACAGTAGATCTGTGATATTAACTCAGAGTAATAAAAAAACAATTGTAAAAAAATTATTGCATTATTATAGCAGTATCTTTGTTTCAATCCACTCTGATATCAAAATTTGTGGGGTTAGGTTGGGGGGGGGGGACTCTGGGTTTTCAGAATTGCAGCTCAATTTTTTCTTATGATTAATTAAATGTAAAATTGTTGAATAAAGTGCAATGAACATAAACTTCAGCAGACTCAAGTATTTGGACACTTGCAAGTCAAATGTCTGAATGCCATTACATTAAATGCAACAAAAAGATTTAGAACGGTGTAGTCTGATTCATGAACAATTTACTCTTTTTTTGTGTGTGAATCAAAAGCATATGGTGAACAGTGTTTTTTTTTTTTTTAATCATTTAATACTTTGAACCTCAAATTCAAAAGTATGCTTATGCTAATTAAAATATATATATATATATATATATACACTACCGTTCAAAAGTTTGGGGTCAGTGAGAATTTTATTTTTATTTTTAGGAGGAAAGAAATCAATACTTTTATTTATCAAGGACAGTAAAGACATTTATAATGTTACAAAAGATTCTATTTCAAACAAATGCTGTTCTTTTGAACTTCCTATTCATCAAAGAATCCTAAAAAAAAAAAAAACTGTACAACTGACAGACCAACAACTGTTTCAACATTGATAATAATAATAAATGTTTCTTGAGCATCAAATCCTCATATTATACTGATTTGTGAAGGATCATTTGACACTGAAGACACTGACACTGGTGATGCTGAAAATTCAGCTTTGATCACAGGAATAAATTACACTTTACTATATATTCACACAGAAAACAGCTGATTTACACTGGAATAATATTTAATACTATAACTGATTTTTGTTGTATTTTTAATCAAATAAGCGCAGCCATGGTTAGCAGAAGAGAATTCTTTTAAAAGTATTTAAAATCGTACCGACCCCAAACTTTTGAACGGTAGTGTATATATATATATATATATATATACCACTTGGTTTGCTTTTTGTATTTTGATTCAATAAAGCCCACACGTTCTATCAATGGCGAGATACAACAAAAATGGCGAGATACAACCACTGCTTCAATGGCAAACGTTTCGATCACATGACCCTTCTCAATGCCAAGTTGACCAGTATACAAGTATATATGTAATGCAATGATATTTAGACATTTGTAAGTGTCCAAATACTTTTGGAGCGACAGTAAGTTGTAACTTATATCACTTTGATTTTATTCAAAACATTAAGGCAAAAAAAAAAAAAGGTTTTCATGCTGAAGTGGGTTAAAGTGTATACAGTGCATGCAGCATTAATAATCACATTATACGGTTTTTAAATGTTTTACAAACCAACAACAAATGTAATTGAATTTTCACTGCATTCTATTTATACCCGTCTGCTGTGAAGGAAACTTTCACATTTTTTCCCCCCCTCTCTGTCTCTGTGTCATTTTTGGACACACTTTAATGGTTGTGCCCAACGCCGTGTATTTGGGAGGTGTTTTTGGGAGCATGAATGAGGGGGGCAGCTCCACCTGTCAGCCGCCTCTGGTCAGCACGCTATCTGCAGCCATGCACGTCAAGACGGGTGACAGCTCCGAAGGGAACTAAAGAAGAGGGCTGTGCTCGCTTTTCCCCTCCAACTGTCTTTCTTCACATTGTTTTCCTGCTCTCCAGTCAAATAGCTCTTCAACCAGCCGTTCCCCTCAATATAAGCCCCCCATCTAGCATCTCTTTCACTCATTTGGAGAACTTACTCTCTAATCCCTGCACAGATCTGTTGATCTTTGCACAAAAGGTCGGTTCAGGCAAAAGCAAGCACATGAACAAAATGAACACCATTAAAATGAAAGCGAACACAAGCCGTTATGCCTTACAAAACGTCGTCCTCTGTGAATACATTTCACTTTTCTAGACAAAAAAATCTGACAGTGCAGTAAAACACTTCACTTGCAGCCCCCCATGCTGCACCGCGCTCGTTCACGTCTCTCTTTTAACTCTCCTTCCAGATCTTTTATCAAACTGAGATGATTACGTTTAGGATGGGTTGCCTGGAAACAATTTACAGAAGAGTTGACAATTAAATCATTGTTACTCTTTTAATGCGCTGCGCTGAACGTAGCGCCCGAGTCTGCCTGGGCTGGTTATTAATGGTTCCTTATTTTTTGCATGCTGAGAATCTGACATTGTCATTGGCAGCTTATGTACCTGCTCCCTAACGCACCAAAACCCACAGTGCATCTGGTTGACGGGTCCAAATATAGTCATGCAGAGTAGAATGGAAGACAGCTATAAAGAAAGAAAGACTAAAAATGTTACTTCATCAATGTGGATGACACCAAATGTATCATTCACTGCTAACCGACAACCTAAGTTTGTGATTTCATGGTTGATATAATGATTAAATATAGCATCTGACAGAATCATTTCATTTTTAAATGCATAACATTTTTAACAGTGGTGTTAGCTAAGGTGAGCATCACAATTATATGTTTCAAAGGTGTAATTAGGGATTTGAATGAAGGATTAAAAGCAAAACAGCAAAAAAATATGTGCTACAAATGTTGATTTTTTTTTTTAAAGAATTCAGTCTATTATCTAATATTTTGTTCATTATTTTTAATAATGTAATTTAATTAATTCCAAAAATACACATCTGCTGGAAAATGATGGTTTATTATGCAAAAACATAACTGATTAATTTGACTGGTTTTTGATTAATTATTGTTTCTGACTAATGTTCATAAGACCATAACAAATCATTTTTGCAAACTTAGCCAGCTATCTGTATTAGCCAACTAATTATCATGGTGACACATCAAAAGAATTGAAGACAACAATGTAGAATAAATCACAGAAAATACAACTTAAATTCAATAAATTAATAAAAAAAATAATGACAACGCACTTTTTAATGGCAACGCAGGTCTGAGCCAGTGCGACATCCTTATAGTTGAGTCCTGATATACGACTCATTGACTGGAGTAATGGACTCATTTCAAAATATTGCTGTTTTTATCAAATAAATCCAGCCATGGTGAGCATAAGAGACTTTTAAAAACATTACAAAATCTTACTGACCCACATCTTCTGAAAAGTGCAGATCTAGAGAACAGTGTGGAACTCTGGGACGAAATTTCCACAGTATAATTTGGGAAGAGAAATGCTGCAAACAAGCTCATTTTAAAGCAACTGACAATGAGCCCAAGATTACTGAAAGCCTTCATCTGACAAGAAAAGCTGCATTATTCATAGCCAAGTAATTAATGCCACCCTCTTCTTCTTATTCTTCTTCTTCTCTCTATCTCTCTACACTTTTTTCATTCTTCTATGTTCATTGGTCCATCAAAATGGAAAGATGGCCTAAGGCCAGGCCTACAAGAAAACACGACTCCGGTCTCGAAAAACATCTGGTTGTCAGAGAGGCGAATGTGAACGCGGTGTTGTAAGTCTGAATCACAGTAGGATACAACCTAGAGCTACATCACAAAGTCTGCTTCTCCTGTAGATAAGGGGGTCCTTTGGGGGCTATTTTTAGTATCGGAACTCATAATCATGAGAAGTTCATTAAACGTCACCCAAAGCCAAACACAGCCTCCGTATGTTGGTGCCCAGTGGGCGCTACTCTCCCAACAAGCAACCGCCTCGTCCTCCCTCTATAAGATGTTCAAATTAATTACGGAAAAGTACATTTTCCTCTCATCTCCATTACTGAAACAGTAGCTGCATTTCCAAATTATTTGAAATTCTTCATTTATTTCCTTCTCTCTAGAGCAGTCATGTGTGAGACTGAGATATCTGTGGCTATCTGCAGCAATTACACTCACAATTCTCCTTGTTTGATATATTTTCATCCATTTAATTTCTGGCATTTTAGTTTAATATGCAATACAAACAAAAAAAGCTTGACAACCACTTTGGAGGGAAAAATGTTCATTTAAAACAGTAGAACAACTTGAAAAAAAATGTATTGCAGATCATTACATTTAACCTGGTTTCCCGCTCTCTTTCTAATGTGTTTACATTAAACCATTCTATATTTATCCCTTGTAGTAAACATATTGATTTATTCATTGTTAAAGTTTGATTTATGTCCATAGATAAATCCAATTTTTTTTTTTAAATCAACAAATGTGGTAAAGCCACATCCAGAGGTATTGCTGTGATTCTGTTTTGAAGTATTCCATGTTAATATATAGAGGCATGATATGAATAACAAAAGTATTTGAGAGGAATTGGATTCCACTGAGGATCCGATTGGGTCATTTTTGTTGAACAAAGGAGAAATGAATATTTATGCTGAATGTTTCTCTTCTCCCCCTCTCAGTTTTTCTCCCTCTGTTTCTCACCCATTCAAGTCTTTTGTTCAAGTCAAAACAAATTCACAATAACATTCATTACAGTTTCTTCAAAATGAATCTTTGAACAATGTCACCTGACATTATTGAGCACCAGCTCTTACCAGAAACTCCTAAAACTTAAGAATAAAGCAAAAAAACATACGATATACAAAAAATATAAATATATCTGCTACTCAAAGCACGTGTTGGTTGTATTTAAAATAAAGAGGTTTTTTTTCCATAATGAAGTTTCCCAGGTTCAATATAAGTGCTTCATTACTACAAAAAGTAATTTAACTCATCCCTCAGTCTTTAAAAACAGACAAAAATCACTTTTGCAGTTATTAGAGGATAAACATTAAAATGTACTGCAGTTCCAAAGTTTGGAAATTAATTTTTAGTATAGATTTTTTAAAATTTTAGTCTCTTATGCTCAAGGTTTCAAAACAATAATATTGTGAAATGTATTACAATTTAAAATAAAATATTTTAAAATGTAATGTATTCCTGAGTTTTCAGCATCATTACTCCAGTCCTCAGTGATCCTTCAGAAATCATTCTAATATGCTGATTTGCTCAAGAAACATTTCTGATTATTATCAATGTTGAAAACATTGTGCCGCTTACTTAAAGATTGCAGACCCCAAACTTTTGAACAGTATTTTCAAATACTTAAACATAAAATATAACTTTTAGAAGTATTATACATGATGCTAGTGTGATAAAATTACTTACTAACCCTGTCTGTTGTAAGTTATGTCCAATATTTCAACTCCTGGCATGACCATCTAAAGCCAATAAACCTGGTAACTTTCAAATGTTATGTGCAAACATAACTCAGTTTACATGGAGAAAAATCACAGGAATTCATCCACCTAGAAAAGTAGTCCCACACGCTAAAAGATGATTTAGACAACTTTAAAACTCAAACAACACATGTTTGTCAGGAAGAATAAAGTGCTTTAACAAAAATACATTTTTGCACATTTCTTTTAAACCCTCTTAAAAGTTTCATAGTAAGTATATTACTGTACGGCACATTCGATTTTTGCTTGTTTTTACAAACTGAGCGGCGCATCATAATTATTCTCTGTGCTAATCGTCTATGGCATGTTACAGATGCTGTCAACAGAGCTTAGGTTATTTTAAACCCGGAGCGTTCCTTTAAGTACAAGTCTTTCAGGAGCTCGATCCCTTCAGTCACATTCAGTCGGAAAGCCACATTTGATGAGAGATCGTGATGACAGAGTGAGAGGGGAACTACAGCAGCTGATGTAAAATACAGAACGGCAACTGTATTGTAATTCAGAGAACATCTCCCAGAGGGCAATCTGAGGGTGTGATCAACCATCAAAAACTCGAGCAGACATACAACGTATTCTGATGTGGCTCAGGGAGGCGGACGGATGCTGTGTTTGGCAAATGGGGTGTGATGGGGCCTCAAACGGGGCACAAGAAAGATTTAGAACTCCTGTTGGAATACTGTGAGCACCTAAAGCACACAAGCTTACTGCATTACAGAAACAGGTGGAGAAAGGCCTTATGCATACTAAGATGTCTGTAATATTATATGGACATCTTTTTAAAGGCACAGTTCACCAGAAAATGAAATTCTATCATCATTTACTCAGCCTTATGTTGCTCCAAACCCATATGTTTATCCAAGTCTTCTGAAGCTATATGATGGCTTTGTGAGGAACAGACCAAATTTATATTTAATTTATATTCTCTAGAACTGTTCCACTCTGCCATAGCACTCAAATTTCATTTGCATACGGCACAATATTGATGCATGTCAATATTAACCAATGAGGTTTGATATCACTGACGTAGTGTTCATTTCGTCTGCTATTTTTTAATTTAGTCAAAATGTACTTTTTAGTTTTTATCATATTTAGTCAACCTTGTTTTGTTTTTGTTTATTCAGGTTTTATTCGATTACATGTTTGGGCATTTTAGTCTAGTTTTAGTCAATGAAAACTTTGTATTGTCGGTTGGTTGCATAAGTGCATTTATTTTCACAATCACAAACAGTAGTCGAGATTTATGTTTGGATTTATTACAGCAAATCACAGAAGGTTTGATGGCAGATTTAGTCGCGGTAAACAGCGCACGCAACTTGTGAAAGAACACAGACTGGATGACACTTTCATTTAAGCAACATATCTTAAATGGATAAGAGATTAAGTAAAACAATGAAAAAACAACGCAAAGATCAAGTAAAACACCGGATGGACAATGGATCCTGAAAAGCTCTGATTGGAGGATTTAAACTCTTCACATCTGGCAACCGCAAGCATGACAGCTCGTAGAGGCTTGTACAGCAGTCTGTAATACTTGATTCTCCTTTTTTCCTATAAATAAAATAAAAAGATATCTGGTGAAAGTTTTTATTTTTTTAACTACATTTTAGTCTCGTCTTTTTCGTCAAAGATATTGCACGTTATCGTTTAATGACCTTGGTGTCATCTCTTCGTCGACTCGTCTTAGTCACGGAAAAAGGTCATCAACGAACATTTTCGTCATAGTTTTTGTTAACTGACACCAAACACATCTTCAAGTAACATACTGTATTTGAATGTGATTTCCGGAAATGTTCAGACTTTTCATTACACTAAGCTATTAAAATACTGGTAACACTTTACAATAATGTTTTATACAAACTAGCAATGATTAGTTCAAGCTAATTTCAACATTCACTACTACATTTGCAAAATCAAAAGTTGTATCTGATAGCATTATTTAATGCATTGTGAACAAACAAATGAACATGAACAAACAATGAACAACTGTATTTTATTAACTAATATTAACACATTTTAATAAACAATGTAAAATTACATGTTGCACATTGTTAATGTTAACTAATGCATTAACTTAAGTAAAGAAATGAGACTGTAAAGTGTTACCAAAATATCTATATTGATATATTTAATATACTAGAGAATGTTTTACAAGAAAATCTTTCTATTTCAAACTGACATGTTTAATTAAATCTGTTACTTGCTGTTTCTTTGTACTTGTCAAATTTACTAGCAATCTTTGAGTGAAAAATATTTCAAAGTAAATCCTACAATAATTCAATTGGTGTAAATACAGTGCATTTATATAGCCATTTCCTTTGACCGTATGGAAAATGACTGCAAAATATTCTTGTCCTGACCCATGACATGAAAGAAAATAAGTCAAATAAAAACAAAATAAACACATAAAGTTCTGTATGGCACAAGTTTAACACCCTCATGTCGTTCTTTCTTCAGCAGAAAAAAAAGAAGATATTTTTTTTGGTGAGCTATCCCTTCAAGGCTATATGAAAGTTATTTAAGAAGAATATTCTTGAGTTTTCAGGGACTTAAATAATCACTGCCACAGCCTCCGCTGCAGAGGCCTCACAAAACCAAACCAACTTTAGAATCACAAAAAACAAAGTGTCTATCTCCATCCTCTCTCTCTCTCTCTCTCTCTCTGCCCCCTGTGCATTATTCACCATCTCTGCACCGTGACCGGCTGACGTGCTGGGAAAGACAATACAGCGTATCTATGTGCCTGCTCTGTTCCGATACAGAAATCTCCTCTACGTTTCTCTCCTGCCTCATTAGCTTGTCTTATTAAAAATAAAAGCTGGATTTATTAAAAAAAAAAAATCTCTAATATACACCATCACAAAGAAACTAGTAATCAAGAAATAAAGATGTCATGCTTCAAAAAGGTAAGGAGGTTGCTAGGTGATCATTATTAGATCATTATGACTACAAACTCATGCCATTGGCTAAACCACAAACAAACAATGTTTTTCTCAGACACTCTCCTCAGGCAGTTATGTCTTACATGAAGTTGTTTATGTACATGATAATGCTAACAGTGGTTTTTACATACTGTGTTTGTAAAATACTGCATCCCTGCCCCTTTAAAGAGAGTCAACTTTCATTTCCATTCTGTCATTGTATGGTCCCACTCACATTTTTTATCCAACTGCATTTTATTCAAAGGTCAAAAATCCATTACAAAAGCCTCTCACTGATAATGATAAGGCTGTGTTCTCCATTACTGAGCAAACACCTATTTTCATTCAGGTAAGACAATAGTGCACAGGCATGAACTGTATGTCATCTGCTGCCACGCTGACGTCCAATGATTCATGACAAAAGTTGAGACTGTAATTGTTTTATGAGGACATGAGGTCATTTCAGTATCTACAGGAGCTAGGTGATTTTATTGCCGTCTGAAATGAAAATGTCTCCTTTTTTACACCCATTTGGAAAAAGTCTAGGCTGATTGACCTACTACTGTTTAATTTAATTCCCATCTGAATTGCCAACGCTGAGTTTAAAAAAGAGGTTTATTAGAGGTTTTTTCATTAAAAATGGCCAAAAATTTGTTTTGAAAGTAATCTTTGACTACTGATAAGTGCCACAGGGCTATTATTTGACACTTAGCAGCACGGTAATAAGAAACTGGATATTTGGCACAAAGTTGGCAACTTAAATTTGATTAATTTTAAATTAAACACATGAAAAAAATGTAACAGACTTGTTGGAAAATTGTGCCTCTAACATTTTTTTTTTTTTTAAAAATTGTATTCCCTGTCGGGCCGAACGGTTCTGAGAATGGTAAGGAACAGTTCCAGTTATATTTTCACTTGAGCTTCGTTTGGTTCGGCACCGGACTATTCTCAGCACGGAATGGAATGGGTAAGTGATGAGAATGGTTTGGCCCGACGTTGGAAAAGCGGCTCTAGTGGCCATAAAACACCAACAACATTTATTCCTTTACACACAAATTATAATCACAGGGCAGATTATCGATAATTAAAGAGTATAATTATAATTTTGCTGCAATTCCTTACACAATACTATGAACTTAAAACTCTTTCACCACAGTCGATGTTTTTTGTAAAATAATTCATTTTAATGTTTGCATCACATAACCAGCTCCATATGTGTCTTGTCTTGTCTAAAGCTTGCTTGGTTGATAAACACTATCGATTAGATTTAAAAAAAAAAAAACAATTATTTAACAAGCTAGAGCATAACCTTTTAGCGCTACTCACCAGACATTTAATTTCTGATGTGCCGTGATAGCTACAACAATCAACGGTTGCCATATTCACGTTTTCCTGGGTTGATAAAATGGCATTGAATTTAATTTGAAAGGTATCAGCAATAGATGCCTGCTGATTCCATACGAACACTGCTAAAGACAGTAAAGGACGTTAAGCTGCCTGAATCTCTGCATATATCTTATATCATTAACTGATGAATGCAGAGTGCAGGTATCTCAGTGCATATCCGTTCATAATGTTAGGACATAAGCCAGAAGACACATTAGGCCCTCTAACTCAGAAATATGTTGGTAATTAACTCATAAAGCAGAGGTGTTTTAAAATGTCATAAATTTAACAAAAAAATGGTCCCAAAGGCCACAGCAAATCAAAGAAGTTCTTTATGGCAGGCTTTATCTCAAGGTTTCAGGCTAGAGAAGGGATGGTAATTGACCGTGTGTGTGTGTGTGTGTGTGTGTGTGTCCTGCTTATCCACGAAAACGGAATGATGATGAAGAACCGTCTACAGGTAGAATAAATTTGCTTTAAGATCTCAGTGTAGAATTTATAGCGAGGGGATAAAAAGATGAGATATTGCCACTGAGAGCTTTTTTTGTGTGTGTGAAAAATTGCTATATTAAATATTAAGAGCAGCACAGTCACTTCAATGGATATTCAGCAATTAAGAACACACACATTATCACCTCCATCTTCCTGCCCCTGCGGAGGATGAGGATTTATCGTGAGTGATGTGGAAATATATTCAAATAAATCCACTTTGCTGGAGAGTCAAGCAGAGGACTACAGTCTATCCATCATTTGTTCTGGATGGAAGAGAAGAGAAAGAATGAATTGATGAGAGATCTTTAGACCTGAATATGTCTGTGCCACAGAGAGTGATAGAGCAGGACAAAAACAAAAGGTAGAGGGGAAGGAAGGAAGGAAGGAAGGAAGGAAGGAAGGAAGGAAGGAAGGAAGGAAGGAAGGAAGGTAGGCTAAATTAATGACTAAATTAAATGTATAAATTAATAAACAAAAAAGACAGATTGAAAGGTCAGAAGGAAAGAAAAGAAAAAGAAAAGAAAGAGCAATTTATTTATCTTTCCGTATGAATCCTGCTAGTAAGTCTGTGAAACTGCAGATATATCCCGCAGGATTACAGCAGTGCTGTAGATGAGAGGCTGAACTGAAGGAAAGTTATTGTATTAGATCTCTTACTGTCAACAGTATTTTCATCTTATCCAAAATTTCCTTCACTGCCTTGAACAATATTAATATTACTGAGTCAATATCAGATGGATATTGGGTGCCTTTCTTTGATCATCATGGCCTACTTGAGAGGATAGGATAACTTGGCATAAATCTGAGGTATACTGGGATGGATAACCTATCTATTCAGTAATATTGTGAAATATTCTTAATACAATTTAAAATAACCATTTGAATATATTTTAAAATTAATTTATTCCTGTGATGACAATGATACTTTTTTAGCATTTTTAGCAGTTACCCTAATCCTAAGTACATGTAGTTCATTATTATTACTCAGTACTTACATGTATAATTACACTGTCTGTAACACAGACACCTTAAAGTAGAGTGCAACCAAATTCTATAGCTTGTGTCAAAGCTTGATACCCTGCATTGACTCATGGGTAATAATAACTGAAGCATGTCCAATAGCAGAACAAGAGCCCTGAAGAGTGTGTGTCCATCCTTTGTCATGACACATTAATTTTCCTGCAGCACACACACAAACACACACACACTCAGTTCCTCAAGCAGGCCTCACCTGGCCAACACCTCCACACCTGTCTGCTCTAATCAGTGCCGTGTGACAGATGTGCACCGCTGTGTGTGCGCGCATGCGTGTGTGACAGGTAGACAGTGCCGTCACTTCATAAACACATGTTCTTGTCGACACGCTTCACCTCTCTCCAATCCCTCTATCTGTCCTGTCCTCTCACTCCTAAAATGCCTCCCTGCCTGATGCGATGAAAGCTGACAGTGGATTTCACATTGATCTCCACACACAAGCGTGGCTCATGAGGCTTTGATAGGTGCTGCAATCAGCCTTATCATTGCGTTCTTTGACCTCTCTCTCTCTTATTATCCCTCAAACTCTCCTGCTATATCAGCACTTTTAGACAGTGTGGATATTTGATAAAGCCATAGACGGGGTTTTTTTTGTGGTACCTGAATGCCAATTGGACCCTTATACACCAAAAGTTGAAGAGCTCATTGTGCTGCGGGCAAGAGTCAGAATCGTGTGAGTTAGATGCCTGGCTTCCAGCTCATTAGATTGGCTGTAGCTCGAATCTCAAGGGCAGCGTGTCACCGGGGACAGTAGTGGTTTTGTTCCATTACAGAAAGCGTATGAAGGTAAAATAAAAACATTATGTGTCCTGGGGTTTATATTTGTAGGTCTTGTACAATATAAAGTGTGGACATGGCTTGTAAAATAACAGGTGTAAACATACTAGGGCTGCCCCAGACTAAAGATGTTTCTAGATGTCGTTCATTTCAGCCATTAGTTGACTAATCGCACATTTATATTAATTTAATTACTTAAAAATATACTGGAGGGAACCATAATGAGCCTTTAATATATATAGGCGTAATATAGCGCTCAAGCGCACACATAAAGCAAGCCGCAAAGCACCGGCAAAAGCAATGGTTATTAATGTGTCGGGGAAAAAAATTGTAAAGAGACATTTTAATTATTTATTAATAAACTAGTGTGTTCTGAGTCAGTGTCAGCTGCAAAGATGAAGTAGAAAATGCTGACTCGCCATCTCTAACTTTTAGTCGACTATCAGGGGGCAGCCCTAAAACATACACACAGGAAAATTAGAGAGAAAATGTAATACTTTGCTATGCGTTTGCTAAGGTGTTGTGAATGGTTGCCAGGTCATTGTTATGTGGTTGCTAAGTTCTGGGTATTGTTCCAGGGTTAGAGGGTTGTACAAATCCCTGCACTAAGTATAGCAGCTGTATTGTTTACATGCAGTACTATCCTTGTATTTCTGAGTAAATATTGAAACAGAAACGCAAGATGTATGCGTGTGTGTTTCTGTACGCATACAATGACACCCTCCAGTCTGCTAGTGTATTTTAAAGAGGACACACTTCTGTGCGACTGTATTAGCATACCAATAGAGCTCCTGTGCTGCAGAGCGGAGGAGAAAAATTGAATTGGAAGGACAAGGAAGATCAGTGCTGTCGTCTGGAAGCAACTTCGTTGGATCAAATGTGTGTGCGAGTGTGTGTGTGTATATTTAATAGACGGCTACCTGCGGTGAGCTGGCATGAACGCACTGATTATGCAGAACAGTCTCACCTGGACAAGTAAAAACCTTAAACAAGCACACATATCCATGGGCAAATACTCTAGACCAATAAAAAAAAAAGAACAGAAAAGGGATGGTGAAAATTCTGTCATCAACACACCTTCACCTTTCCGACACGTGCATATTTTTTTGCTTCAATACAACCAGAAGTGCAGTGCACATCACACCAGAACAGGGATTTATAACTACTTTTTTGACTTTTGGGTTATCCAAATCAAATTTGGACATTTTCAAGGTAAACTTCGCATTTAGCACTTTCGAAACCTAAAATACAGAGGCCAAATTTGTAAGGAACGGAGTTGTGCAAAAATTCAGAATTGAAGAACTGGCTCCCTTTCAATTCATGTTCAATTTAAATTTTTCTTGGAATAACAGGAAGAGGAATGTACTAAAGTACTAGTCCTGGGAAATGAACTGTTGTTCCACCCTGGAACTTAGTCTTAACAAAGTTTGCTTTTCTTTGACTAGGAATCTAAAACACATTCTCAATTCAATTCGGAATGGTGCACAACCCTGTCTCTGCCTCCAGATGTCCATCAGGATGTTTCAGGCTGAATTTATGAGACAATGTGTGAGCCCTCGCACATGCACATACATGTATGCATGATCGTGTCAAAGAATGAAAGCATCTGAGGAAGTAAGGTAGAGGAAAAGAGAATGAGGGAGTGTGAGAGGAGAGAGAGGAGCCTCTCTGGATCTCCCCCACTGTGTCATCAATATCAAGCCAGCTCCTTCATCACATAACCCTCACCTGGATCTCACACTCACACACACCGTGACTTCCTTCACCTGGATCACAGACTTCCCTACTACCTAGGGCTCTCTCATCTGCTCCCATCATCTCATTACCTGTCACTTTATCAGATCAAGAGTGTATCTGTCTATTTGAGCGCCGCTCCACATGCCACCCTACTGCGTTTATAATTACACCCGAAAATGATTCCCACCTACAGCCTTTGTCTTCTCTCCTGCGCCCTGCCATCATTCTGCAGTGGAAAGTAACAATGTCAATTATCATTACAACTAACACCTTCACCCCCTCATAAATCATATCAAATCATCCCAGTCTCTCCCTATATCTCATCAGGAAACTAGACAATAACATGTTCTCATTTTGTCCCTTTTCTATCTTTTCTTTGTAGGTATCTAGTACTGACTGATAAAGGGTACTTAAGTGCTGTCTATTCACTCACTCTGCCATTACTCCAGTCTTCAGTGTCACATGATCCTTCAGAAATCATTCTATATGCTGATTTGCTGCTCAAGAAACATTTTTAGTATTATCAATGTTTTTTTTTAAAACAGTGCTGCTTAAAGCTGCTGTAGGTAACTTTTGAAAAAATGTATTTGCTAAAACTGTCATTATGTCCTGACAGTAGAATATGAGACAGATAATCTGTGTAAAAATCAAGCTCCTCTGGCTCCTCCTAGTGGTCCTATTGCCATTTGCAAGAAATACACGCTCCCGGTCAGAAACAACCAATCAGAGCCAGGAGGAATGTCTTAGCAGTGTCAATCACGCTCGTGTACGCGCTGATCACACCCCTCTCTTGCACAGCGCGAGCCGTCGTTCAAACTCAAGATTGCCGGCGTGCTGCAGCTGTGCTTATGACGGAGAAACAACCTAAACTGCCAATTCTCGAGTGACACCTGCTCATAAAACAAAGAGGTAAAAGGAAAAAGACTGATGACGAAAAACAAGCGAAAAAGAAAGAATTACACAGAGCCCATTGACTCGGTGTCAAAACTCTAGCCGCATAACATGTAGATAAAATGTCACGCACTCTGCTAAGCAACAATTGAAACCTGCTAATTCACTGGCTTGTCATGTTGCTGAAGTAATGTACTAGCACACCTTATCTAGCATTATATATCGCTAGAATAATTACTTACATACTGTAACGTTAGTTACCGTTATATTAACGTTATCTTAATAGCTATTTATAACTTATAGAAAGAGTGCAACAATATAAAGTTACATGTAGGCTATTGCAAAATACATAATGATTTGAGGACCAAGTTTGTAGTCAAAGTATGGGCAGGCCATAGTCAATGTAAAGCATATTGTTGACGTTTAGTCCCTATTAGTGAATGTGCCATATAACTTTTTATCTGCTGTTATCGGTGGCCCTGTTTACTAGCCTGCGCGTTCACGACAGGCTCCGCTGTGGAGGACGAGCTGTGGAGGGAGGGCTGTAGCGCAGCAGAGAGCAAGGGGGTGGGACCTGTAAGTTGTGCTTGTTCAAATTTTCAGGCTAAGTCAACGTTTTCTCAAAACTCCCTACTGGAGCTTTAATATTTGTGTGGAAACAATGATAAAACAAATTTCCAGGATTCTTTGATGAAAAGAAAGTTTAAAAGGACAGCATTTGTTTAAAATAAAAAATCTTTTGAGTCATTATAAATGTATTACAGTCACTTTTGCTCAATTTAATGCATCCTTGCTGAAAAAAAAGAATTCATTTATTTTTCTTCAAAAAATAAAAGATCTTACCGACCTCAAAGCTTTGAATGGCAGTGTATTATATGAATATATACAAGCATTTAATATCAACACTAACTTCAACACTAAGGGCCCTATTTTAACGATCTGAAACGCAAGTGTCAAAGCGTAAAGCGCAAGTAACTTTGTGGGCGGATCCCGGCGCTGTTGCTATTTTCCCGGCGGGATAAATGCCTCTTGCGCCTGGCGCAAATCTAAAAGGGGTTGGCCTGAAGTAGCTTCATTATTCATAGGTGTGGTTTGGGCGTAACGTGAAATAAACCAATCAGAGCGTCATCTCACATTCCCTTTAAGAGCAGGTGCGCTTGTTCTAAAGCGGATTCCTATTATAACGGCGGATTTGCCAGGCGCGCGCCAGGAGCGGTTCACAGCCGAGGAGAGCAGCGTTCTCGTCAGAGAAGTGACATTGGGGATGGAGAAACCCACCCAAATTAAACAGGCGTATGATAATTTGGGTAAATGTGTAAGCCAGGGGCGTAGCCAGTATTGGGCCAGGGCGGCACTGGCCCGCCCACATTACTCACTGGCCCGCCCAGGCAAGTTTGATAAAAATACATTTTTAGTTTATTTTTATTCAAATGTATTTAAGAAAATATATTAATATATACCTGATTTATTGTTGACTGCTGTGTGTGTTTAATTCGTTTTCCGAATAAAACGGAACTGTCGAAGCAAGTTGTAGAAAGCCTCTCTCCGGAACGTTATTGGTTGCTATGGTTGCTGGGGGTTCCGACAGGAAAACTCACAGCGGCGTCGGCGCCACAATAATGGCTAAACAACTTTCTTTAATGTGCTATTTGAAAAAAGCAAGAGTTGAGGAAGAAGACACGCCACTGCCTTCATCTACCGAGTCCCAGTTCTTCAGATTCATTACCCCAGGAGAAGGCTAGTCAGGTGCTGGTGGCGGCTGCTTCTTGCTCCCTCTCTCCTGGTCAGCCTGACGCGGGTTTATCCGCCGATCTAACTGTGATATTATTATTTTAGCTTACTTTATTTTCGGGTGAAATGTCTTTGCATTGCTGACTAGCCTGAATAAAATAGACAGGTTATTGTCTAATGTCTACACTGGTTTGTCCAGCCTTTATTAAGCTCTGTTGGTTGAACATGATGATTTGCCGAATATAAAGCTGTAGCAGCTAACTGTTTTTGCAGTTTGTCGATTCATTTTTCTACTATCTAAGGTTAATTATTACTGAAGTCATTTTTTTCTATGAAAAACTATAGGCCCACTCACATTTTCACTGGCCCACCCAAAATAAAATTTCTGCCTACGCTACTGGTGTAAGCTACATGCTTTTATAATAAATTGTCTTTCTATCTATCTATCTATCTATCTATCTATCTATCTATCTATCTATCTATCTATCTATCTATCTATCTATCTATCTATCTATCTATCTATCGTAATAATCTATGATTTGCAAAAATGAAAACTGCTGCTTAGATGAGAGAATCAACGTGTATGCGCGTTGTGCACACGCTACATTGATTATGGCCAAGCATGCGCCCTTAAAATAGCATAATGAACAACGCGCAACGCGCCACTGACTTTAGACTAGTTTTTTTCTGGTCAGTGGCGCAATTGTTTTATAGAACAGCAAAATAGCATGAGGGAAAGTTTGCGCCGGAACACGCCTCCTCTTTACGCCGAACCGCCCCGGGGAGCGCAAGTGTATTTTTTAGTTAACCGACGTGCGTCTGTGGAGGGAAAAGCCCGCTTTGCGCGGGTGCAAAATAGGAATGATACATGCGTCAGTGTAAAAAGTCATTTGCGCCGAGTGCAAGATAGGGCCCTAACTGTTTTTTCATGTTATGTAAATTAATTTCTAAATAAAGGCTTGTTAAAATTCAACAAAACTCAAAAACACCATATGCAAATATTACACAATCCTCTGGGAATTCAGTAAACTTTCAAGTTAATTTCAAATAAATAATTATATTATATTAAATGCAGTATATATACAGTATACACTCACCGGCCACTTTATTAGGTACCCCATGCTAGTAACGGGTTGGACCCCCTTTTGCCTTCAGAACTGCCTCAATTCTTCGTGGCATAGATTCAACAAGGTGCTGGAAGCATTCCTCAGGGAGTTTGGTCCATATTGACATGATGGCATCACACAGTTGCCGCAGATTTGTCGGCTGCACATCCATGATGCGAATCTCCCGTTCCACCACATCCCAAAGATGCTCTATTGGGTTGAGATCTGGTGACTGTGGAGGCCATTTTAGTACAGTGAACTCATTGTCATGTTCAAGAAACCAATTTGAAATGATTAGAGCTTTGTGACATGGTGGAAGTAGCCATCAGAGGATGGGTACATGGTGGCCATAAAGGGATGGACATGGTCAGAAACAATGCTCAGGTAGGCCGTGGCATTTAAACGATGCCCAATTGGCACTAAGGGGCCTAAAGTGTGCCAGGAAAACATCCCCCACACCATTACACCACCACCACCAGCCTGCACAGTGGTAACAAGGCATGATGGTTCCATGTTCTCATTCTGTTTACGCCAAATTCTGACTCTAACATCTGAATGTCTCAACAGAAATCAAGACTCATCAGACCAGGCAACATTTTTCCAGTCTTCAACTGTTCAATTTTGGTGAGCTCTTGCAAATTGTAGCCTCTTTTTCCTATTTGTAGTGGAGATGAGTGGTACCCGGTGGAGTCTTCTGCTGTTGTAGCCCATCCGCCTCAAGGTTGTGCGTGTTGTGGCTTCACAAATGCTTTGCTGCATACCTCGGTTGTAACGAGTGGTTATTTCAGTCACTGTTGCCCTTCTATCAGCTCGAACCAGTCTGGCCATTCTCCTCTGACCTCTGGCATCAACAAGGCATTTCCGCCCACAGAACTGCCGCTCACTGGATGTTTTTTCTTTTTCGGACCATTCTCTGTAAACCCTAGAGATGGTTGTGCGTGAAAATCCCAGTAGATTAGCAGTTTCTGAAATACTCAGACCAGCCCTTCTGGCACCAACAATCATGCCACGTTCAAAGTCACTCAAATCAACTTTCTTCCCCATACTGATGCTTGGTTTGAACTGCAGGAGATTGTCTTGACCATGTCTACATGCCTAAATGCACTGAGTTGCCGCCATGTGATTGGCTGCTTAGAAATTAAGTGTTAACGAGCAGTTGGACAGGTGTACCTAATAAAGTGGCCGGTGAGTGTATATATATATATACGTATATATATACTGGTGGTTTAACCACTAATAACACACAGCTCCTGCATTTACAGTAAGAAACTTAGATGCTTTAGGTGTGAAATCCAATGAAACAAACAGAATGGGCACTTTATTGTAGTGATTGAGTTTCCTTTGTAGAATGAGAGAAACACTGAAGAGCAACAACCAGAAAGAAATCTGTTCCTGCTAAACTCTCCAAACATTGATCTATTACATTGCTCATATCATGGTATTGTGTACAGTGTACAGACACTTACCAGCACATTTGGTCCGAGTGATGAGGGGCGGTCCCGGTGGCCCAGTGCCACCCTCCCCAGGTCGGGTCAGAAGAACTTTAATCTCGTACTCCACATCTGGGTCCAAATGCCAGAGCTTGTAAGTGGGCGCATCCACGACGTGCGTCTCGGCCCAGTTCCCAGTGGTGGTGCGGTACTCCACCTCTTTCAGGATGATGGGGCCATCGCCGATGATGGAGTTGGCGTTTGGTTTGATCCACAAGTAGGTGGCACCAACTGCAAGAAGCTCAGGAGGAGCGATAGGTGTGGGGGGCGCTGAAGAAGAAGAAGAAGAAGAAAGAAGGTTTACATCAGATGACCTTTATCACCACACGAACAGCTTTTTAGCACTAGTGCAACAAAATGAAGAGCAAAAGATCTATAATCCATATTTTATCGGTATTTTTGAGTATTCTTCATCAATAGCCAAACTTTTACAATCTAATGCGAACTATAATGAGCAATACCAAGCAGCTTTAATATATGAACAAATCCATATTTAAAGAAATAAAGTGACAGCACTAATGTTCATGAGCCATCTCGGGCAATCATTTTTCATCAAATTTAAAAAGTTTTTGAAAGAGCAATTAAGGGTGGTAGCAAGTCATCTCACTTCACTGTTACACTGTATTCAGCCATCATTTCATTTGCTTTTGTAGTGTAAAATGGTGAGAGGAAAATGAAGGCTGGAATTACAGTGAAGCGTGCAGCCGAAGCTTTGGAGCTCATTAAGGGATATCACACAGACTTGCTTGGCCGGCAGAATTGTTCGAATAAATGGAATGAAACGTTTTCTGGAATCCCAGTTGAGAAGGTGGGCTATAGCTTTTCCCTAAACACTTAGCTAAGCTCTCTCTCTTCCTCTCTCTCTCCATCGCTTCTACCCCACTCACATTAAATCCACTGGAGACAGCTTATGGCTTGCACTGCATTAACTTCCTGTCTCTTCCTTCTTTCTCTCTCTGCCGTTGAGCACCTCAGATTTACCCTCAAACATGTGAAAGGTAAACAATACTTCTTTGTGTCTTGCCTCCTTCCTTCCTTCCTTCCTTCCTTCCTTCCTTCCTTCCTTCCTTCCTTCCTTCCTTCCTTCCTGCTTTGACTTCTTCATTACTTCCTTATGCTCTTGATTTCTTCCTTCATTTTTCCTTCCTCCTCCTAGTTTCCTTCCTGCTTTCTTTCCTTTCTTACTCTGTACCTTCCTTCCACTCTTTGTTGTCCTCCTTTTTAGGATACTTTCCTTATCCCTTCTTCCTTCACACATTTCTTCCTTTCTCTCGTTTTTCTTCATTTCTTCTTTTCTTTTCTCCTTTTCCTTCATTTAATCCTTTCTCCCAATAATTTTCCTTCGTTCCTTTCTCTTTTCTTCATTTCTTCCTTTATTAAGTTATCATATCCTTTTTCTTCACTCATTCCTTTCTCCATGTTTCTTTCATTCATCCTTACTTTCTTCTTTTCTTCTTTTTTCTTCACGTCTCCCTTTTTCTTCCTTCCTCATTTCTCTCTTTTTTTCTTTCTCTTCTTCCTTACCTCTTTTTTCCCCTTATGTTCTTGTTTTCTTCATTCTTTCCTTAATCCTTACTCCATTTCCTTCTTCCATTCTCACTTTTTACTTACTTCCATTCCTCATTTTTAACCTTCCATCTTTCCTTTCTCCACCTTTTCTTTCTCCATTTTTTCTTCAATCATTTTCCCCTTTCTTGCATTTTTCCTTCCTTTCTCCCCTTCTCCCTTTTTCCTTCTTTCTCCCTTTTCTTCCCTTCTTTCTTAATTTTCCCCATTTCTTCTTTCATTCTGTACTTTTATCTTCCTTCCTTTCTCCCTTTTCCTTCATTCCTTCCTTCCTTTTACAGGCTTGTTTATTTCAAGTAAATAAAAGAACCCTAGCAACCACATAGTGATGCCCTGGCAACCTCTCAGAACTCCTTAGTAATGACCAGCCACCCAAACTAACATTTTCTTCATAAAACGTAACAATTCAATCAGTTCAAACAATATTGTTTCCAAATTCATATTATATGTCCCTGATGTAAAAAAAGAAGAAGAAATTTCTCTGTTCCTGGCTTCCATCTTCTAATCGTCTTCTTGGCGCTCTCTCTCTCAGCAGGAGAGGGGGCAGACAGACACTAATCCAGGGTTAGAGGTGAGTAGCAGTGCATGAAGGGTTCATCCGAGCATGGAAGAGCCACCCAGGCCCACTCTAATGAGAGGCTGCTGTCTCTACTGTGCCATGTAATCAACTGAGCCAGATTACCAAAGCCCATTTACCCACAGCTGATAACCACTGACTCCCTCAGCTGCCCGGAAAGGATACGCTTTGACTCGGAGAAGAGAGTTTAGACGTGACCCGTCAACCTCCGAAGCTTAAGAGCGTTTAGTGCTTGAAATGAAAATGAAGGTGGGAGAAAATAAAACGATAACAGGAAGGAAGGTGGAATAATAAAAAGTAAACAGAGATTACCATAAAAAAGACAAGAAACGAGAAAAACTGTCCACCCAAAGTCTCTATGATATTCTGGTTTTTAGACTGTAATTTTAATGTAATTTTAATGTAAAATTACATTAATGTAAATTAATTAATTTATTATTTAGCCCATTTTTTTTGTCTTAGAAGACTAATGTATGTAATACTGAAGCACAGGTGTTTTCAGCATATGGTTCAAATCCCTAACCTAACCATAAGCTATAATTTGCTTTAGTAAGCCCCAGTAATAATGACTGCAAAACATATCTTCAACATTTTAGAGTGAAATGAGATACTGCTCATGGACAATGTCTTATTTATCATATGAATGAACTCCAGCGTGTTGTTCATCAAGGTAGCTGTCACATCTAAATTGCAATTTTGAAATAGTGCCTTTGTTCAAACCATTAATACACTTCCATCGTTTAATGCACTTTCAGCAGTCTTTATGTCAGCACATTGTCCTGGCGTGGGCATTTATGGTCCTGCAGTTGATCAACTCGGCGATTAGTGGAGTGTTTTTGGATTGCACATTTATGATTGCAGCTGGATTGAAATGAGGTTTGGATCCTGTTGATGACTGGCTAAATCTTGATGATTGCTTGTTGATGATTGGCTGAGTGTTATTGTGCTCTGGATGATTGACAAACTATTTTGAGCTTCCAGCCCTGATGATGTGTATATATAATGTGGTTGTTGATTAGCACAGTGGTTTGTGGCTAGAGAGATCAACAGATGTTCAATATTGGAATGTTAAAACATTTGATGTCTAGTACATACTTTGTAGTGCCATTCAGGTCACTTATTGCTTATAGGAAGCAACAGTTTTGACAAAGAAATAAGATATTTTAGTATCATGACAAACAGCATCTAATAATTGAAAGTGCAAGAAGATAGAGAGGCTTGGGGGCTTGTATATAAATACTTTGGCAGAAAAAAATCAAATATACGAATGACACAAAGGCTTCAGTTCAGTTAATCTCAATTCTCCAGTTCTGATGTCAGTAAATTCTCTCAAATAGTATGATTCACGCAAGATGAGAATAACTAAGGAAATATGCTAAGCTCAGACAGACTAGACACACACTGCCACACAGTATGGATACAGATAACAAAAGGAGCATTACCCATTCACCAGGGGTCCCTTTCACTCCAGGAAAACCCATTTCCTACAGACACAAGAGGTTCCCTGCACACACTATTTACTATTTCAAGCGTAGAAGTTCATGTGCGTGAGAGAGCACAATCCTAAACACTCTCTCACATCTTTTCTTATCAAATTCCCTTGATACGTAAAGTTCATACCCATTTCCACTAATACTTTGCCATACGTTCAGGAATATAAGCAGCAATGTGGTTATTGGAGTCGGCTCGAAGCCCCCGTGCAGGTGTGTTTGTGTCCATGTGGCCGAACACCCCTGTAATTTTATCCTTTATCACCTGGTGTCCGCAGGGAGGTTTTAAAACCAGGTGGATTAGCGAGAAATCTCCAGAAATCCCATCCCGCTATCTGATCAAAGCCCACCGGGTCTGTCTGATAGCGGAGCTGGGGGAGAGAGAGATGAGCTCCACCGTCAAATGGGAATTTGTAGCTGTGAAACAACAATAATTGCAATCTGGTCTTTCACCTGTCGGAACAACCGATTCAACAGAAACCAAGAGCCAAGAAATAGATAGAGAATATGGCCACAGTATGACAAAGTTAGATTTAACCTATAACTGGAGTGTTTCTTCATATCCACATTTCAACTGATGCATAAAATGATGCATACGCATGTGTGCGCAGGTGTTTTGTTGGCAATGTGATAATGAAATTATACATATTCCTGGTCTTATTGTGAATTATTCATTGGTGCACAAAAACATATATACAGTATGTATTGAATTATATATACGTACTGTATATATACTGTGTATATATATATATATATATATATATATAAAATAGTAAAGAATTTTAAATAACTGTTTGAATATATTTAAAAATGTAATTTATTCCTGTGATCAAAGCTGAATTTTCAGCATCATTACTCCAGTCATTGTCACATGATCCTTCAGGAATCATTCTAATATGATGATTTGCTGCTCGAGAAACATTTCTGATTATTATCAATGTTGAAAACAGTTGTGCTGAGATTTCAAAGTTCACAGAAAGTTCGGTAACACTTTATAATAACTACACGCTAATAATCATTAGTTAAGCATGAGTAAACAGTTAATTCATCATTCATAAAGCATTAATATACATTAATAAGCAGTTTATAAATACAGCTACAAATGCTTTCTTCTTGATTTACAAGCATATGTATAATTTATTTAATAATTGTATTTTCATCCTTTATTAATGATCAATTTATTATTTCTAAATGAATAATTGCATTTTTTATAAACCAGTTATTTAAGAGTTTTCAGTGGTTCATAAGATTACTTAGAACGTGTAAGTAAATGATTAATAAACTATTTAAATGTACATTCATACATCTTATTATTCAGACATATAGTGATGGTTACTTAGTGTGTTAATAAATGCTTTATTAACATGTATTTATGCTGTAATTCAGGGTTAATTCGGGTAGTTATAAAGCATTTAGTAGTGGTCAGTTAACTATGTTTGTGAGCTCATCTAAAGTGAGGACTATTCATGCCTTGTAAAGCATTTATAAAGGAGATTTAAAGGCTGTTAAATATTTCTATGTTCTGTATCACTGTGTTGTGTTTGTTACATTTTACTGTTTAGAAGATTGATGCGCCTTCAAATCTCCTTTATAAATGCTTTACAAGGCATGAATAGTCCTCACTTTAGATTAGCTCACAAAATAGTTAACTGACCACTACTAAATGCTTTATAACTACCTGTATTTACTACATTTACTTACAATTTCTAAGTGATCTTATGAATGACTGACAACTCTTGTTTGTAAATAATGCTATACTTCATTTAGAAATTATTAATTGATCATTAACAAAGTATGAAAATACAATTATTAAACGCATTTTAGATATGCTTATAAATCAAGAAAAAAAGCGTTTATAGCTGTATTTATAAACTGCTTATTAATGTCTATTAATGCTTTGTAAATGATGAATTAACTGTTTACTCATGCTTAACAAATGATTAATAGCATGCAGTTATTATAAAGTGTTACCGAAAGTTCAAAAGAACAGCAATTATTTGAAATACAAATATTCTGTTTGTCACTTTTGATCAAATGTATGCGTCCTAGCTGAATAAAATTGTTAATTTATTAAAACAAAATTTGAATGACCCCATAGATAAAATATTGTAAGAAAGCTTTTTTTTTTTTTTTTCGGTCAGTTATATCACCCATCTCTATAACACAAACACACACAAACCTTAAACCTCAATTTAGCATTAGGCCAGGCTCGTCCACATAAGATGAATTGTTGCTTTTATCATTGAAAAACACATCTAATATGTTGTACAATCAGCAACATCCTGTTTCGTTTAATTTAAGAATTGCAGGACATAATGACCCAAAAACCCGCAAAACTCTCAATAGGACTAGCAAGCTCTCTGCACACCTATACATCAGACCTCATCAGCACCCACAAAGATCCTCCATCCTCCATACCTGCAGTCTCATGGGAAACACTTCTGAGTGACTTAGACTGTTGTTTCGTCTCATTCACTTTATTGTTTGGATCAAACCTCGGAAGAATGGCTCAGGGGAACCAGGCGAGAGATGCTGTCTGTGCCTTTGACCTGACCCTTATCCCTTGATGCAGTATCTCTTTGGAGGTTTGATTCTCTTTGTCAGGGCGAGGAACTACATTTCCCCTTTTTTCTTCCTTCCATCTAAAAACTAATTCCCTTCTATTTTTTTTTTAGCTGTGCATTGGTGTTAGAAAGGTTTCTTTTGAATGCCCTTGCAGAATGCTTTAATCAAAACACCATATTGAGCATTGTGGAGGAGCAGGGAACAAGAGAAATACAGAGGAGGAACGCTGTAAACATACAAGCGCAGTATGAACAGCGTGAGGTGAGTGAAGGCTCTTCAAACCCTCTTTCTGAAGAAGTACATTCAGGTCTGGACAAATAAAAGCAATGCACGGGGAACGGATGACAAGAGAGGGAGAGAGTGAAAATAAGGGAGGAGGCGTCTTTTGCTAGACTGAATTCACAAACCCGGTGCTGTTCAAAGGCGGCATGCTGAGGACACCTGTGCATAAAATTCAAAATTCAGCTCTAAAAACATCTCTGGACTCAGTGAGACGTAAATCACACTTGCACACACACACACAAAATCTCTGTTCCAAAACCTAGTGAGCTGCCTTACTGTCTACTGCCTTCAGAGGCCGAAACGGAGACTTCATAAGGCCTGAAACGTATGCAAACACAGACCTGAAATACAAAACTGACTGCAGAAGACAATTTACATTCATTTTCAATTTTCAATAAAGAATTGTGTTGATGCAATTGCATATTTGCATAGAGCGTGTTTTGGGACTAGTGACCGATTTGGAATGCTCTACAAAGGTATAATAACTACACAAACAGCACTGCTTATGTGAAGGACACAATAAAAACTGATTTCATGACCTTGAGATAAGAATGATGCTAAGCTAAAGATGCAATACTCTAATATGAATAAAAATATTTTCTAGACTTGAACACTATCTTGAAATAACTTCATTGAGGGGCCATTTACACAACATGAAACATGTACATGAAAACAGCGTTTTGTGGGGCTTAAAAAACACAAACTTTTGAAAATGGTTTTAAAGTGCAAGTTTTTGAAAATGATAACGTTACCATCTCCATGTAAACTACAAAAACACAAATTTGTGAAAACGGTGACGTCATGTCCATTGGTATTATGTGTTCAGTCTATGTGCGTATTGTTTCTTTACAAAGTGACATCGGCAAATATGGCCTGGCATTACAATGTTTTTAGTCGTTTTCCCATTTTGACAATGCTGTCGCCTGTACACGAAAAACACAAACCTTTCCAGTTTTAGTACATCGCATTTGTGTAAACGTACCCTTAGATTGCCACAATGCTTTCTGGGATTGCATTCTCTGCAAAGTATATGCATAATGCTTCCTTATTTTTTTCTAAAGTCAGTTCACTTTGCAGCCTTCTTGGCTATAAATTTTCTACGTATTTAATATGCATATAAATACAGCACAAAGAAAGTTTATCCCAACATCTGCTAAACTGTTTGTTTTATTAAAAATAAGTTGAGCAATAACATCTGACAACAATGGTATAATCAATTATTCTTAAATGACTTTCAGTGTGTTCTAGACTAGAGAAAACATGGGCTCTTTTAATTGAAAGGAGTAACTTACGTTTATACAGCCACCAGATTGAGTGTTGTGATTCTTCCAATTTATTTTTCTACAAGTGGTCTGTCTTATATTCCTTATACTCTCTCTGCAGTCTTTGTATCGGTAGCTCGCCTACGATGACTTAAAATGCTATCTAGGTAGGCAGCTCACTAGGTTTTTGGAACAGAACTACTGTATTCCTATGGCATGGAGATTCTGTATTTCAATGCATATACTGCATGCTGCGTATACTTTGAAGTCCCGGGTACTTGGAGAGCAGTGCATCAAACTAAATAAATAAATATTCACACAGACAAATAAAGTGGCTGCGAGTGTTTGAAGTGCTAACTCCTCGGCTCCTGCTTATCTGGGCTGTAGTATTACTGCGCTCTAATCCATCTCTGTAGTGAAGCCCACTCGCAGGCAGTCTACGGACACACACACACAGACTTCCAAAATCCTTCACTAATACTTCTCTCTGTCGGTGTGTAGATAACTCAGGGCATCACCATCACTATCACACACATAAACACCTCTCTCAAAAAATGCACACAGACCAGCGATGTTGGCAGACAGAATTGTGTTGAAACTCTATATGATCAAGCTGTATTTCTATCCAATATCCTGAAACCACACACAAGCACTGTTCGAAAACCTAGTGAGCTACCTAGTTAGACAGCTGCCTAACATGGCACTTTATAAATAATTAACGTGGAACGCTCTACATAGGCTGAAAATCAGTACGCACGTCCCAAACAAGCACACAAGAGATGCAACTCACAATTAATTCCAATATTGTGATATTAGCATGTTGCTTATTGTTTTACAATATTTTAATACGCATAAAACATATATGGTTTTTAGATTGAGCTCTTTTTTTTATTGATGATTTGCAATACAATATAATATTAAATATATGTACACTTATTATATGTACCTTTTTACATTTTGGATGAATTTAGATTATCTTGTCACAGGACTGCCTTCATTTAAATAATAATAATAATTTTCAAGATCCTTTTTTGTTGGATTATTTAATTTTTGGTACAACATGTAAAAACAAACAAACAAAAATACCTTCAGCATGCTGTTTTAAATGTACTTTAAATGGAATCAACAGTATAATTAACAAATAAAACAAAAGAATAGTGTAAAACAAAATAAAATGAAAATAAATTACATTAAATAATTGCCAACTTGAAAGAGAGGACAGGAAGTATTTGGGAACAGAAAATGATAAAACACAGTATACAATTTTAATTATTTATAAGCAGTGTTTCATGAGTTAATTATTATTTATTTACTCAATGTGCACTATTGTTACTTTAATTTATTTTTCACTGTTTCGGCAATCAAAAAGAAATCTTATGCAATGCAATGTCTGTCAATTCAATTAAATGCCAATAAAAAGAAATTAAAAATGAATTGAGAAAAATTCTGCAGTCTACTGCATTCTTTTACAGTAGGTTAATATTCCGTACATGTACTTCATCAACTACACGGACATCATACCAAACAAGAGACTACAGAGAATCGATCCAGATTACGCCATGGAGTTCAGTCCCAGATTACAGCCGTCACCTGTCATTAGCACCTCTACCTGAGGCCATCCCTCTGTCTATGAATGCATTAGCTATATCAACACTATATTATTCTCTTTCATTCACCCTCACATGAAAGGTCCAACGCTGACCCGCAGCATATCAATAAGGCCATACTGGACAGAGCTCGCTATTATTCTGCTGATGTGAGTCAGTGGGGAGAGTGTGGTGTGGAGGGCCCTGAGGGCTCATGTCTTGTCAGAGGCAGAAAGGGGTTTCATGAACCATGGGGACGCCAAGACCTGCATACAAACTAGCCTAGCGCATACTGCCTCTGTCCATCGTGAGGTTACAGCGCACAGGCCCGCGATTCAACGAGAGATAGTGAATCTTCAAGAAGAGGAGTTTATTTCTACATTAGAATACTGCAGATTTTATAAACATATAAACATTCATTTTATATCAATGATGAACCAGAGAAAACAGTTTTCCATCCAAAATCCCCATTTAATCCATAGATTTGTTTAGTAAATTACCTGTGCAAAGGGTTCAAAAGTAGGCCTACCTGTGCAAACATAATACTTTCTCCCAGAATGAACTAAAACTCTTCTTTCTCCCACACCTCTCAGCCTCTGACACTGTGATGCAAATGTGTATAAATGGGCTAATAAGGCACAGAGGGTTTTGGGTTAAAATTGCATCAGGGTGAGATTGAGAGAGGACACGAGAGAGTGAAAAGCGACCGTCAGAAAGAATATTACTTAACACAGATTAGCATACATTAAAAATGAAAAACGGGAGAGGTTTGACACCACATAGGCTTGAAGTAGAGATAAGAAAACAGAAACGGAAGAGAAAAAAGGAAATAAAGATAATAATGCAGGCAGATGAAAATAATTGTACGTCCAAATGTGTCTGAGACAGAAACCAAGAGTAATGACAGGATAGTGCTGCCCACAGGAAAGATAAATCGCAAAAGACATCTCGGTTGTTTCTCATAGACGAAAGGAGATTAAACAGAGAGAAAATTGAGAGGTCTTCTACTTTCTCCCGAGAAAAAAAAAGAACCATAAGTTTGAAGTCTCCTATGTTTGTCTTCTGGAATCTCAATAACGTCTCAGACTGTTACCCAAGATACCAAAGAAAACTATTTCTGTCAGGGCCACTATCATCAAAGATGATTGACAGTTAGCATACAGTTTGGATTGGCGGTGTGTTTCTGTTATCATGGGCAAGAACTATCTGCCCATCAATGCAGCCTAGCATGAATAAGAGCAGGAGAGCAGCGATAACCACCCTTAGGGTAAACAGAACAGAACCAACATGAATGTATTGCAGATATTATTATTGTTCAATGATTTAATGTGCAAAATGATTCAAGAAAAATAAGTCTGATTCAAAGAGGAATATCAGAAGGCCAAGTCCTGACTGGGCAAGAGGAGGATCTGGGGATGGAGGAGGGAATAAGCTCCTGAGCAACACGATAAAGGTGCTGATAATACTGAATGTTCATTATATATAGGGATGCTGTGATAGGCGCCGTATTCATAGGTAGACGTGGATCAGCTGATGCGAGTTTGACTGACGTGATCACTGCCAGAACTAACGCTATACACTTAAAATTTGCAGTACATTCTGTTGTCAGTTCATCTTTTAGTGCTTAATGCCGTTCTGTACACACACAGTTCAGTCATTTACATCTAAAAGACTAATAATTAAACTACATTTAGATTTCCTTGCAAGGCGGTAAAAGTTGTTTAAGTTGTTAACGAAAGTTTAGGTTTCAGGTTTTGGATCTATATAAAGGAAGCCTCATCTCTATGCAAGAATGTCAAACCAATCACAATTCAGTATGCAAATAAGTGTTAGAAAGAAGACCAATAGCAATTCTATATAAATATCTCAATGACATCATGAGTGTGTCACGTACATTATGAACCTATGAATGGAAGTCAATGGGAGATTTTCAAACTTTATATCAAGCATAACATTTACCAATACAAAAAAGAATCTATACAGAATACATTTTAAAATTGTAGTCTGTGCATTATGTCAAAAGATTTAGGCTCAATTAGTTGCAGAAGTTTAATATTAAGTTTAGGAGTTTAGAACAAACTAATTGTTTGAAGAATATCTACACTACTGCATAATGCAATGAAACATAATTGTGAACTCATTAAAACTCATGAGCTATGAAAGAGCAACCTGTGAGCAATAAAATGTTCCTGTGGCTGAGAAAACAATCAAGAAAGGGGACGCATGCATGCATAAGGGAAACATATTTACAAAGCAAATCCCAAAAGAGCCAAAGTAAACAAGAATAAAACAGCAAAATGAGAAAAGAAAGACAAATAATGGGACTTTTTCCATGGTCACCAGCAGCAACATTCCCTCACATCACCATTACTACCACCTCTCTGTCTGTCTTTCTCTCGATCTCTCTCTCCTCGCCATCAGCCGGTGGTTATTAATGACCCCTGCACCCCTCTGTGAGCACCCCATTTATAAAACTCACTGTTTTAATCTCTCTCAGTGTGTGTTTCTCCTCCGCGCTCCCACAGCCTCCAAACACACTCATACATTCAGTGGCTGACACCTTTCTGGAGGATTGAGGATGCAATGGCCAGTACTTACAGTTCAGGCACCTGCCCAAAACTGAACACACCATCCTTCTCTCTCTCTTTTTCTGTCAGATGCTTAACCAGTTATACAAATCATCCACGATGTTCCTTAAAGTCTTTTATGGTGTTTCCCTGCTTTTTAAAACTTGATTGACGTGTTAATGCACATTAAAAATGAGCTGTGTTAAGATTCTTTAAAATGACTAATTTAAAATTAAATAAAAAAAATAAAAAAAATAATGAAAAAAAAATAAAAAACATTGAGGGTTATGCTTAAAACAAGACAAAACCTATTTGCTCAGATATATTCTGATACTATCAATCAAAAGCTTGCCGTTTTTTACAGTAAGAAATTCATTTTTATTTTAAGGTTTTAAATTGATCGAAACTGACAGTAAAGACATTTATAATGTTACGAAAAAATTTTCAAATAAATGCTGTTCCTGTGAACTTTATAGAATTTTTTAGTTTCCAAAAAAATTTTAAGAGATATTTCACCCAAAAACTACATTTTCTGTTAATTTACTCACCCTCGGGACATCCAAGTGTGTGTGTTTTTTTCTTCAGTAGAACAGTAAAGATGATGTTTAGCTGAAACCGTGGTCACTGCTGATTCATATAATGCAAGTCAATGGCTACAGTCACTACAAGAGTCACAACATACAGGCAAAACAGAATTATTCCGTGGCTCCTGAAGATACTTTGAGGTATTATGAAGCAAAACAATCAGTCTGTGCAAAGAAACTGAACATCATTTACAACATTATTACCTGTAATCCACAGCCTGGGCAAACAGTCCTGAGCGCGAGCTTCCTGACACAGTATATGCGGGAACTCAAACGTTGGGAATCTGTGAAAAGTCAATCTTCCTGATTCACGCAAGCCAACATTATCTTGGCATCCAGGATAAGCACAACTAAGAACCATTTTGATGACTAATACAAAACACGTGTCCACACGTGTAAACAAACACAGCGTCAGCTCACATGCGAGATTCTGTGACGGGAAGCTTGCGCTCCAGACTCTCATGAACACGCTCAGGGATGTTTGCTGAGGCTGTGGATTACAGGTAATAATGTTGGAAATAATGTTCAGACTGATTGTTTCACTTCAGAAAACCTCAATGTATCATCAGGAGCCAAGTTTATTAATTCTGTTTTGCCTGTACTGTATATGTTTTTTATTTTACTCTTGAAGTGATGGTAGCCATTGACTTGGATTACATGAATCACCAATGACCACGGTTTCTGCTAAACATGTTCTTTACTGTTCTACTGAAGAGAAAAAGACACATACATCTTGGATGGCCTGAGGGTGAGTAAAACTTCATTTTTGGGGGGGACAATCTCTTTAAGCTTTTTCAACACCGACAATTATAGGAATTTTTCCTTGAGCAGCAAATCAGCATATTAGATTGATTTTTGAAGGATCATATGACACTTAAAGGTGAACTAAGTAACTTTTTTACCTTAACCGAACAGCTTTGGAGTCATTGTAATGTTTATATTACTGATTTCGTGTTGAATGGTGGTCGTCTCGCACCCCCCTGGTGCCTGTGAGCCGCAAAACCACCCTTGCAACTTTGGGCCGGCGGCCTCAGTGTTAGGAAGTATCGTGTGATATCAGGTCTCGCGAGGTAACGAATTGCTTTACGGCAAAAAACAGATCTGATAAAATTCTGATAAAATGAGCATCAAACATAAATAACCCGGCGCCGTATACATGTGGTAGGGCGCGCGCAGCTCTTAAAGGGGCCATACCTTATTTCCACTCATTACAGCGTCCATCCTACTGAACAGGTACCGGTGTACAGGGGAAGGGGATCCGGCCGTGAGTGCGAGCCATCTCTGCGTGAGTTCTATTCACGACAGTACAAGTACTCCACAGCGACTCTAGGGGTCGCTGTTTGACAAAAACGGAATTCCTACTTAGTGCTGCTTTAAGACTGGAGTCTTTGCCATCAAATAATAATAAATTACATTTACAACAAACATTTACTATAAATTAGAATAATATGTGACCCGATCTGGCGAAATGAGTCGGAAGTCGCAACGTTCTATTTTAAGATATGGGCCGATTATGTGGGAAAAAAATGAAATAATAGATTTTTTTTTTTTTTTTTTTTTTTGCTAATTTCAAAGACCAGACATTCAAAAATAATCTCCCAAAGCTTCGTAGTCCAGATAATTGAGTAAAGGTATTTAAATTACTATTAAAGTGTACAAAGTTTTACTAAATTCGCTGGAAATGAACATTGCTTTTCTCAACTCCTCTCGTCACCTCTGAGCATTTCCCGGGTATCCCCTGAAACGTCACTATCTCTGCTCTTTAAATGGTGTTACACGTTGTATATAACCAATCAAAAAGCTTAGAAATCTACACAAATGCTGATCATTTGTCGATGGGAAGCCGTTTCGACTGACCGGCACGCGATTGGTCCAGCGACCCTCCTGTCAGACTCGCAGCGAGCGCTCTGTGTAATAAACAAGCTAGCAAATCTCCTCAGAAAGATTAAATATTATTAATTTGAGAAATGTCGCTGTCAAAAGCGAGCAAAGTTGCCAAAGCGTCATCAAGCCCCCTGGCCATTGCACACTGAGTCCGCGTTTTTTTTCGTATGCGTTTTTTCGTATTGATTCGGTGGCTCCGAATTGTCAAAACACCATTCAAACTGCTTGCTACGGATGCGAAAAACTTACGATTGTTTTTATATAACGGATGAAAGTTTCGTAGTGTGCACGCGTGATTGATATAACGTGATTGACAAATGTGAATGAGTGTAGCTATTTATCTGCAAGGAGAATCCATTATGTGTTTGATTAACCCAATATTTAACTGTTGGTATCTCCGTTATGAATTTGTTACGCTGTTATTGTCAACTAGCCTACACTAAGATATGATTGCATAGACTAGCAGTATTTGATCTCTGTTTCCTTGTCTCTCTGCCTCTCACTTTCTCTCTCTCTCACACACACACACACACACACACACCCTCTCTCTCAAGCAAAAATGTAGCACCTTTGTTCAATCTTTCTGATTTTAGTACATTTTTGTAAAAGGTAGGCCTACTGTTAAATTATTTATTCAAATAAAATGTTTTAAAATAATTTGAGCTTCAGTCGGGTTTAATAGCATTTATATATTAATATCTTTGGTCAAATTAAGCTGTAAAATAAATAGTTTATCCCTTTAAATGTAATGGATTTTGAAAGATATCAACAAAAAACGGGCAAAAAACTTTGAAAGCGATTTTCTCAGGTTTTCAATTGGAAAAAGAGGGCAGGTGACCATAATTCAAATGTGTATATCTTTACAACCATTCAAGGTATGACTTTGACTAGGATATCAATTGAAAGCTTATGGTCTCCTCTTTCCATTAATACCAAAATCTCAATTTTTAAATTTGGGTCACTGTGACTCATTTTGCTGGATCAGGTCACATATTTCACTTTATTACTGTTTTTACAGTAACTTTGGTAAAAGAGACTTCTTTTAAAAACATCTTACCAAACTAAAACGTTTGAACAGGTATTTTATTTTATTTTATACAAAAAAACATAAAGAAAAACAACAACCAAAACAATTTAACAAATGTTGTGATATTCGTGCGAAAACAAGAAAGAAAAAAAAAACTATTTGTTAACTGGCTATAAGAAAAGAAAAAAATGTTTTGCCAACGAGACAGGCATGATTTTACTTCTCCAGTAAATGTATCTTGCATTAAGGATGTTATTTTTCTGCAAATCCACTTAGTCTTCATTTCTTCGGGTCAAGCTTTTGGCCCTTCCAGCTCAGCTAACATTGCAAGTTACGCCCCCAGCAAGTTCTCTTTATTAATTGTCAGTGTCTGGCTGGAATGGTGCCACTCATGCCATCCACGCTGCCCCCACCCTCTCCCCCTGGACTGAATCCCTGGCACTGCATGCATTAATTAATGCATATTTAATTTAGCATGCCTGTGCAGTGCAGCATATTGCTTTGCACTCTATTCATTTCCCCAGGGAAACGATGTTATACATCACCCCTCTGCTGGCTCTCCTAATCACACACATATCCAGACGCATCCACACACTTCTGATTCCCAGGATGACACTGGAACCTCTGAGCACCTGAGGCGCTCACAGCCTGAGGGATATTGCCCCATCGCGAAACACCCCTCCCAGGACATGCTAAGGCCAGATGGCATTGATCGCTGGCAAAGAAAGCAACAAACATGCCGCTCGAGAAATCATGCATGCAAGTGACACCTCTGTTAGCTTCTATATTTGGCATGTTAATCAGGCGCATACTAATACTACAAAGATGGGTCATTACTGTACAAGAAAATCTGTTTGGATGAGTCACAGAAAATAAACAATATATCCAAATGATAATACTCTATACACAATTTCACATACTAAACTACTGTATATTAGTTGGTAGAAACATTGTTTATCGCAGTAATAATTAATAATCATAGATATTGCATGAACATGGCAGTCTTATTTCAAGTTGTTGCAACCATTTCATAAAATCAATAAACCATAAGTTTGATTTAGTGTCCAATAAAACCACTGTTTGGGTTCCTCTGTTTAGGTTCACGGAATATTGAATCGATGGATTAATTTAAGCATATTTTTAATAAATGAGGTTTACTATAAAATGCTTTCAGTGCGGAATCTTTAATTTAACACAGGTATCCTTGAAATACACTTAGTTACATCCCTAGTTTGCTGTAGCTACTCCGAAATACAAAATGTAATCTTACAATTTATTCACATATTAGTGACCTTTAATAAAATCTGGAATTCAAGCAATCACTGCTTAAACACTTAAAATGACAGATTTGACAACAGCCTTGAGAATAGTTTATCTGCATGCCTAACATTGTATCACAGGATAATACTATGTTGAACTTATTTGCATACTTGCAAATGCTTAATGAATAACTCTATTGTGCTTTATAAAAATATCGCTTCATAAGATGCCAAAAATAAGAGATTATGTCCATTTGTACTTGAAATCCATATCATGAAAGCTATAACCAATCAAACACTACTGTTCAAAAGTGTGGGGGCATGTTTTTGAAATATGTCTCTTACGCTCATCAGGTGGCATATATTTGATTAACAAATGCAGTAAAAACAACAACATTGTGAAATAAAATATATTTGAAAATGTATTTTTTATTGTTATATTACATTATATTATAATCATTACTCCAGTCTTTGGTGTCACATACATGCTCTTCAGAAATTATTCTAATATGCTGATTTGCTTCTCAAGAAACATTGATTATTATTAACAGTTTTCATAATTTTGAGGAAAACGGATTCTGGATTCTGGATTCTTTAATGAATAGAAATCCATTTATATTATATATAAATGCATCCTTGCAGAATAAAAGTTTAAATTTCTTTAAAAAAACGAAACATTCAAACGGTATAGTCTATATATCCATATAATTAATCACATCACGCATACAGTCTAAAATATACATATTTAAATTGTGAACAGTGTATGCAAACTATACAAGGTATTAAAGGGATACTCCACTTTTTTTGGAAATAGGCTCATTTTACAACTCCCCCAGAGTTAAACTGTTGAGTTTTACCGTTTTTGAATCCATTCAGCCGATCTCCGGTTCTGGCGGTACCACTTTTAGCATAGCTTAGCATACATCATTGGAGTGGACAAGACCATTAGCATTTCTCATTAAAAAATGACCAAAGTGTTTTGATATTTTTCCTATTTAAAACTTGACTCTTCTGTAGTTACATCGTGCACTAAGACCGACGGAAAATGTAAAGTTGCGATTTTCTAGGCTGATATGGCTAGGAACTATACTCTCATTCCTGCGTAGTAATCAAGAAACTTTACTGCCGTACCATGAGTGCAGCAGGCGCAGGCAGTTAGTCCCGGTCACGTTGGAAATTATCGAGCTGGGGACTATTTTCAGGCGCTGCGTCATATCATTACGCCTGCTACTCTCATGGTACGGCAGTGAAGTTTCTTGATTATTACGCAGGAATAATCAACAAAGAGAAGTTGTTTTTACAAAGAGAAAGTTTTTCAAAGAGAAGTTGTAATTACAAAGAGAAGCTTTCGATTCGCTGTCATGCTGGGTACACCTGGGAACTCCAGCAACTCCAACTGTAATGCAGGTTTGTCTGGCCTTAAACTTACTTTCACTGTCTAAGTCAAAGATTCATTTCTTTTTGGATTGGTGCTTTGATTCAGAGTTTAATGTGCATTGACAATTATACACAAGTATCTGTATATGCACATAACTGCTTTGATTGCACTGATTGGACTGTTTTTGAAGCTGCTACCAACGATCTGGATGAGCTCACAGATACTGTAACATCATATATAAGTTTCTGTGAGGATACATGCATTCCTACCAGGACATTCTTATCATTCACTAATGATAAACCATGGTTTACTGGGAAACTCAAACACCTTCGTCATGCCAAAGAGGATGCCTACAGAAGTGGGGATAAAATCTTGTATAACCAGGCCAGAAACAGACTGACAAAGGAGATCAGAGTTGCTAAAAGAAGCTACTCTGATAAACTGAAAAAACAGTTTTCAGCCAACGACCCATCATCAGTCTGGAATGGCCTGAGGAACATCACCAACTACAAGTCACCATCCCCCCGATCTGTGGACAATCAACACCTGGCTGATGATTTAAACTCATTTTATTGCAGGTTTGAAAAGCACTCATTCACACCACACACCCGGTCTGATCTGCACTTCACACATTCACCATCACCTCCTGCACTCCCACTCCCCCCTCCTGCCATCCAACCTGAGCTTAAGGTCTGTGTGGAGGACGTGAGCAGAGTCTTCAAAAAACAGAAGACTAGGAAAGCCTCAGGCCCAGACGGCATCTCATCTGCTTGTTTAAAAGCCTGCGCTGACCAACTGGCCCCGGTCTTCACGCAGATCTTCAATAGATCATTGGAGCAGTCTGAAGTTCCCTGCTGCTTCAAACGCTCCACTATCATTCCTGTCCCCAAAAAAACCAAAATCACTGGACTTAATGACTACAGACCTGTCGCTCTCACGTCTGTGGTCATGAAGTCGTTTGAAAGACTGGTGCTGGCCCACCTGAAGGACATCACTGGACCCCTGCTGGATCCCTTTCAGTTTGCTTACAGAGCAAACAGGTCTGTGGATGATGCAGTCAACATGGGACTGCATTATATCCTGCAACATCTCGACAGACCTGGGACTTATGCAAGGATCCTCTTTGTGGACTTCAGTTCGGCCTTCAATACCATCATGCCTGATCTTCTCACAGCCAAACTGACCCAGCTCTCCATACCATCCTCGATCTGTCAGTGGATCACCAGCTTCCTGACGGACCGGCAGCAGCGAGTGAGACTGGGGAAACTCACATCCAGGACTCTCACCACCAGCACTGGCGCTCCCCAAGGGTGCGTTCTCTCCCCACTGCTCTTCTCCCTGTACACTAATGACTGCACTTCTAAAGACCCGACTGTCAAGCTCCTGAAATTTGCCGACGACACCACTGTCATCGGTCTCATCCGAAACGGTGACGAGTCTGCTTACAGACTGGAGGTTGAACAGCTGGCTGTCTGGTGCAGTTATAACAACCTTGAGCTGAACACGCTCAAAACAGTGGAGATGATCGTGGACTTCAGGAGGAACAGCCCAGCACTCCCCCCACTCACCATCATGAACAGCACTGTGGAAGCAGTGGAGTCATTCAGGTTCCTGGGCACTATCATCTCTCAGGACCTGAAGTGGGACAATCACATTGACTCCATTGTGAAAAAGGCCCAGCAGAGACTGTACTTCCTTCGCCAGCTGAGGAAGTTCAACTTGCCACAGGAGCTGCTGATTCAGTTCTACTCAGCCGTCATTGAGTCTGTCTTATGCACTTCCATCACTGTCTGGTTTGGTTCAGCTACCAAATCAGACATCAGGAGACTACAACGGACAGTCCGGACTGCGGAGAGGATTATTGGTGCCCCCCTGCCAAACCTCCAGGACCTGTACTCTTCCAGAGTGAGGAAGAGAGCAGGTAAAATCATCACAGACTCCACTCACCCTGGACACCACCTATTTGAACTGTTACCGTCAAGACGGCGACTCAGATCACTGGCCACTAGAACATCTCGGCACAGGAACAGTTTCTTCCCACAGGCCATATCCCTCCTGAACAGTTAACACACCTCCCAAGGCATATGCTTTAAGTGCAATACTCCCACTGTTTAGTGCAATATCCTACAACCCAGGTGATACTTATATGTAGATTTATTTATTCATAATATTCAAAACACTGTAATATATGTGATACTTGTGACAACTGTGATACTTTTATTCTCATATATTTATATTTTTATTTTTTATTCTTAGAATTTGTAGTATTATGTTTCTTGTTGTATTTGTATTTGTATATGTCCACTGGAAGCCTCAGTACCAAAACAAATTCCTTGTGTGTGCAAGCACACTTGGAAATAAAGCTCTTTCTGATTCTGATTCTGATTCTGATTCTGATAACATAATGGAAATAGGTTGTACACGGGCAGTCTTACACAAGAACAGTCAAAAGTGAAGCCTAAGCAATAAGAAAATATTAACACTCATACTGTATGTTCAACCAATTGTGTTAGCTTGAGACGAGACAATCTGTTTTGTCTAATGCAGAAGAGGTTTGGTTAACCTATTTGAAAACATTATTTCTGCAATTTCACAAGGGCCACAACAATTGCACACTTCACCTTAAATGATTAGTTAATTAAATCTAAAATCGACCAATTATTGTTCAGTCTACCGTAAACATATATTTTTTACAGTTATCTCATTAGTATTCATACATTTTTACATTTGAATAGACACTGATACATATAATATCAACATATGGATAGCTTTTTATGCACGACTTCACAGAAATACAAAATCCTCTGTTTAGGTTCAAAGACTATTGAACAGAAAGATTAATTTTAGCGTATTCCTAAAAAGTGAGACTTATTAAATATGCTTAGTACCCACAGTTAGCACCCACATATAACTAATTTGACTTTTAAACGTAAAAAAAAAAAAATGTTAATATATCAGTCTAAACTCAACATGAAACAAATTGTGTGCTGCAAATACACTTTACATAGAAATAAAGGGATGATGTTGAATTACTGGCCAAACGATGTTCTAGTACTTTATAAAAAGCCAATTTAACTAATCTATTGCTATCTGAAATGAATAATAGCACCTTCTTATAAAGACTAAAGACAATTAGCGGTGATGTCTCTGCAGTGATTAAAGGGTTTAATCATGTTTCCCAAAAACAGCTGTGAGAAACTGCTGGATTTGAGCTATTTCTCCTTTTTTCTTTTGCAACTGCCATATGCTAAGACATGCTTGAATCCCAGGCAAAGCTTATCAGGGGTAAAGAGCACCACTAAAGGTGTTTTTGGCCATGCTAATCACACACAGTACAGCTACAGCCAAACAGATGCTAGCAATTTTCTCAAGTACAGTGACCACAACCGCTAACAAGCCTTGCAGAAACGGACCAACACTTTTTGTTATTTCTGTGGTACAATGTCTCTGTAGTGAAGCTGAGGCTCTACCCCATTATTTTAAGAAACAGAGAGAATCAAGGCTTCTGTACTAGTCATTAGCAATGCTAGCAATAATGAAGACTTTGTGGGGAACAATTCAGGAATCCTGCTGCTGATGGTTGAAGCTAGTTATAAGTGCTATATTGTATTGTGTGTGTGTGTGTGTGTGTGTGTGTGTGTGTGTGTGTGTGTGTGTGTGTGTGTGTGTGTGTGTGTGTGTGTGTGTGTGTGTGTGTGTGTGTGTGTGTGTGTGTGTGTGTGTGTGTGTGTGTGTGTGTGTGTGTGTGTGTGTGTGTGTTTTAGTGAGCATCTCTCAACACGCACGGCAGCATTTGTAAGCCAATGTCCCTGAACACTGGGCCACATGAGTTATAGTAATTTGCATAAAATCAAAGTAAACTTTCTGCAAACATAAAGGTTTTTCAGGACACAGACAACAAGAATGCAGAATGTAATTGTAAAATGTAAAAAAAATCTATGTTTTCATTTAATTATTTCTGTTTGATTTTTTTAAATAAAGGAAATTGATTAAAATGGTCAAGAAGTCCAATGAACAAATGCTAAACTAAATCAAACGACTTAACTGAAGTAAACGCTCGCTGCACAATGGTATCGCTCTTTACAACGTCGGACACATAATGGTAATTAATATGATTAGCCTTTTGCTTGATTATGTTATCAAACAGCTAATAATGTACAAACCATGCTCCCGTTTGCCATATCAGAGTCAGACAGCTGCCTTCTAAAAATCACTATCCTTACAAACGCTTTGGACAACTTAGAACGTCAAGAGAAAGGCATATAGTTCATCATAACATCGTAATATACATCATATATATCATTCACCCGCTATTGCTAAATGTACCCAATTTTTCATATATACCGGGATAACCTGGCTTCTTCTTGAGACTCCACTGCTTCAGAAAATAGTTAATGATATGCTAAAGCCCGCCGGCACGTTGACGTGATTGGTTACAAGGTAGTTTGGAAACACCAAGAAACGCCAGAGATTTAAAACCCAACATTAATTTTTTAATAAATATTAGTTTATTTTAATATTAATATATAAATAAATATAAAATAGTGAAATATATAGATATAGATTTTTATTAACATCTGCACATTTATAGCCAACCAAAAACAACCAAACATCTAGCCAACAATGCTTCTTTTCCCTTTGCTGTGATTGGCTAATCAACATGAGGAGGATGGCCGTTGTCTAGGCCTAGGGTTTGTTCACACTTGTGGTTCAGTTCGCTTGGTTTGGACCAATAAAAAAGAAAACATTTAGTCCTGGTCCGATTAGCATATACATTGGCATTTTTAACACCGAACCTAAAGGCATAGGGATATGTTCATAACCTGATTGGTCGGCTTTTATTAGATAACTTATCGAACATCAAAAACACTTCTGTGTTCTGGGCTAAATGTGTTCCTTGTATGTTCGTAGCCTACATATGATGGTATTTTGAGATACTAGCTGAGAACTTGTGAAGAGCTTATAAAATGTGTAAAGGAGTCAAAACAGTGGCAGGAATCCCTCCGTCACACACACAAACACAGATCTGCTGTGAGGAGACGCAGTTCTGATGCCTGTACTGAACTGTGATGGGCAACATCATGACTATGATGAGAAAAAACAGCTATGCTTGAGCATTCTGTCCTTTTTAGGGTCGCATCCTGTGACATCCTGTCCTGTTTTTGGTTCTTTTACATGTCTTTGGTCTGTGTTATGTTCATATTTAATTCGAAACGCACCAGAGTTTGTTTGTAAGCGGAGTGAGACTCATCTTTTCAGTGTTCTCGGTCCGCTTGTTTAGTGCACAACAGGGTTCAGATGGCAGCGCTCACGCTTATTCAAATGAACCGCACTAACAGAGCAATCGCATCAGAGTTTGTTTTAATCCAACCAAACATGCCAAGTGTGAACACACCCTTAGATACAGCCAGTCAGCCAACAGAATTACATAGTTTTTAATGTGGCCAAGTATAAGACTGACAATTGTCTTTCACAATTCAAGAGCATATCAAATACTATATGAATACAAGAACAGTTCATAGGCCCAAACGTAATTGGATTATTACTAGAAATTCCCAATGACCGTTTGGAAAGAACAAATCCTTTAGAACCAGTGACATACATGCTTTCAGGCGTCCATACGCACCTTTGACGCTCAGCTCAGCGTAGTTGGACACACCAGATCCTCCATCGGAACGAATCACGCAGCGATAACGGCTGGTGCTCCGCTGTGACGTGTCCGTTACGCTAACGGTGGCAGAGAATCGCCGATGGTTCACCACACGGGTTACCATGAGAGACGTGTCTTTACCGTTCCATTGCTGAAAGACAGGAAAATGATCATCCTTGCAAAACCCTTTAACTGATAAGAAGCACACGTAATATGTTTAAAAGATATTTTACAAGATGGTCCATGGTGTCACATCAAGACAAAGGCACAAGCTCTTATAACACACTGTACACAGTGAAAACTGGCGTTATATCTTCATGTCTCAGAGCTGTTGCACAGGATTGATGGAGGCTTAAGGTCTCCAGCCAAGGGAAAAAGTAATTTTATCCAAGACTTCATGAACACAGACACTGGCTTAGAAATCTTGCTGACAAAAATCTCCAACAAGTTATTAAGTTTCCTCAAGTGATGTGTCTCGGGACCAAGGTTAAAAACCTCCCAACGCACACACATAATAGAGATGCATAGAGATTTAAAAAACATGTTAAGCACGTATCATCAAACCAGGGCCTTGTCCACACTAATATGTTTTCGTTTGAAAACGCACCTTTTTCTCTTCATTTTGGCCTTCAGTACACACTGAGACAGCGTCTTTGTCCTGCGAAAATTGCATCCGCTTTCCCAAGTGGATAAATTTAAAAACGCAGTTTTTGCGTTGAAGTGTGGACTGTGAAAACGGACGTATTAGAAAATGATGACGCATATTTAGTCATGTGACACATATTGAAACGATAGATATGTATGTTTATACCTCTATTATGCCTGCTATGTGCTATTCACTTTTATACTGTTGCTAAAGATGTTACTTATACACTTCATATCGCAGTCCTGACAGACAATTTAATCGCAATTGCTGTCCTGCGGCAAAACGAGAGCGTTTTAGACCAAACATGTAACGGTGACTGAGTGCGACTTGGACGCATCAGTGAATGGTGAGATAGTTTGCTAAATAAAATGATCCTGCCAGAAGAATAGCTTTATTATGTCTGTTCCGTCTGTATCATCTCAGTGAGCTTTTACAAGGTTTTACGCATGCACAGTAAGGTGAATTTAGCTTTTCCCGACGTTTCAGTGTGGATGAGCAACATTTGGTAAACGCTAGTGTGGACGGAGAGTGTTTGGAAATGAAAACGCCATTTTCAAATGTATCCGGAGTAATGTAGACGTAGCCCAGGTTTGGTGTGTTTATGAATGTTTCTATAGGTATGTTGTTGTCCCTTTGTGCGGGAAATGTGTGAGGTTGTGTGCATAACTCACCTGTAGCCAGAGTTTATCATGTTGTGACCATTTGCCTCCAGCAATACACTGGAAGGTTGCATTCTGTCCCACGTTCACCTCGACATTCTGCAGCCGCAGAAAATGTGGCGTCTTGCCTATTAAACAAAACATATACCTTCAAAAACATCCCATAGCACCCGTGCAAATGATATAAAGCACATAGACACTGATGGTTAACTATTTTGTGCTCCCTAAAGCCACAAAAACAGGTGTAACTTCATCACTTTAGCAATGAACATGTTCCACTAACATTTGACTATCACAAAGTGTTCTTAAACATTTTTATTTTGATTATTATATCAATCAATTGGCATATCAATTAATCATTTCAAACCTAACAAACATCTTTTTGTCAAATATTTAGCTTATAAAGTATACTTGTGCTATCTTTTCTTACAAAATATCAAAACAAATGTCTTTTATTGTACATTTAATGACATTCTGTTTTGACAAGTGTCCAAATGCTCTTTTGAGCTCTTGTATGTTCTATGATGGTAAACGTGGTTTCTTTTTTTGATTGTACATTTAGAATCAACATCTGAAAACAAGAAATTAAACGGAGCTTGTATTGTATTTAAAACTATTTGCAAAAGACATTCTCTCTCTTTACAGGTGCATTTGTCTTTTAACAACAACTCTTGCACTATCTGAACTCACTACAGCAGTCTCCACCCACTCTCCCAGCCAGCTTCATTATCTGTGAATGTACAGTAAGCCTTCTGCGCAAAAGCAATATCATTCCTTTTCAATTAAAGTAATTTAGAATATGGATTTCAATTTTAGTACCTCTGCTATAACATTAAGATTTAATGATGAAATCTTAAAATTGCCCACACATATTCTTATGGCACATAAAGTCACGATAAGATCTATATTTGTGCCTTTTCAAATAAGCTCTTATTAAAAAAAATGTAATTCTGGTTGTGTAGAATAAAATACTAGCTTACTGCATACTGTGTAATATACACTGTACAGTATCTACTGTTTTTTAAACATTGCATGTGAAATGAAACTATCCATTATGCAAAGATCCATTGTGTTAAGATGAATTGCTTTGGATAAAAGTGTCTGCTAAACTGATACATGTAAATGTCACAGTCACGTTACATTGGCTTTCAGTTATCACATAGGCTAGACCGTCCCATTTAACAACACTTGGTTCAACAAATAGCTGTGTCCATGCCTTCGAAGTCCACAGCCTCTGAATGCAATAGGTCATCTGAATGAAGGCGTGATACGTAACATGATGTGCCATTCACAACCCATTTTACTTCTGTAATCGGACATAATTCTGAGTGAAATAGGATTTTCAACATGATTTTTTTCAGTCAAAAATTTTCTGGAATAAGATGCCATGATGAATCATGCAACGTAAGACCGGGGTCTTCTATAATACGCATTAACCTAATTTCCTCATTGGTACTGCTGGCTTTGGATTAGGGACAGAGAGATCTAGAACAATGGATGTCAAAGGCTAAAGTTCTCCTGTCATAACAAGAATGATGGGGGCCTGAAGTCAGAGCACTCAGCTCTGCAATCTGTCTCCCTCTCTCTCTCTCATCCACAGACTTGCTTGTTTGCTGGCCTTTTCCATCTCTGTTCAACCCTCGATCCACATGAAGTGCTTTTCACAGTAGTTGACAGACTGAGCTTCTAAACCGTAGCCAAGACTGTGAAAGTAAGCAGGTGCTGTGTGTGTGTGTGTGTGTGTGTGTGTGTGTGTGTGTGTGTGTGTGTGTGTGTGTGTGTGTGTGTGTGTGTGTGTGTGTGTGTGTGTGTGTGTGTGTGTGTGTGTGTGTGTTTGTGTGTGTGTTTGTGTGTGTGTGTGTGTGTGTGTGTGTGTGTGTGTGTGTGTGTGTGTGTGTGTGTGTGTGTGTGTGTGTGTGTGTGTGTGTGTGTGTGTGTGTGTGTGTGTTTGTGTGTGTGTTTGTGTGTGTGTGTGTGTGTGTGTGTGTGTGTGTGTGTGTGTGTGTGTGTGTGTGTGTGTGTGTGTGTGTGTGTGTGTGTGTGTGTACTCACGGCAAGGGTGGGCCAAAACGTGCATCTCGTCCACTGCGATGAACCCAGGATGCCCTTGTACAGAAACTGCCTCAAAAATAACCTAAATGAGAGAAGAGGGGAGAGGAAACCAAGTGTTTAAATCAAGTCAGCTTGTTTCAGACTGAACTGAAATGGTCAATTTATTTCAAGCAAGAAAAGGATTGAAAATATTCAAATGGGCAAGTCAACAGGAGAGATCTATGGCTGGTAGCAAAAACTGCTCTTGCAAGTTAGTCGCATATTTTTTTCCTTCAAGACTGGTCATAACTTTAAGTCAGTTACATAAAAAGGTATCAATTATGAATCTGAAAAGTAAGATTGTTAGCTGAAAAGTTCATTGCTAGTTGGCCAGACGAGTCTTAACCTAGCTGCAATGTTTATGCAACTCGCCCCTGTTCACACCAAGGACGATAACCATAACGATAAATATATAGTTTTAAAAATCGTTTTAAATTTGAGTCCACACCACAATTATAATGATTATGGCACAAAGCAATGATAACGTTGGAATCACTTTCAGAACTATTTTTTTTTTCCAACTGATGAATAATTAAAAATATTGACAGCCAATTCAAGTCCCCAAACTTCAAGAAACTCGAGCAAGACATAATAATCTCGAGCACACACATATGGGACTGGCATGGTTTGCATGACATACTGTTCATGCCATGTGGCGAAGACATGTGTGGTCTGAACAATGCCCTCTCTCTCAGAGCTGCCAAGGGCTGGCACTAGAATGCCAAAACCTGGACACAGGATGCACTCGAGTCCCTGGCTTTCCAAAAAAGGCCTCACTGATCAGTCAAGGAACTGAATCTACTTGCCCAGATTCAATTCTCACCATGTTATTTAGGGTGAGACTATAGAGACTGAAGGTGTGTGTTTTCACAAACCACAACCAGAGAATTTCACGTTTCAGATAAGAAATGTTGTGGAAACTACTTTCAGTAGCTTTAGCTTTGTGTTGTTATTTACTGTTGATTCTCGATTCCAAACCCTACAAGAGACCAGTGTGAGAATCCTGCCTCAAGAAAGTCATAGAGGTTTGGAACGACATGAGGTTGAGCAAAATAATGGCTGTATTTTCAATTTTGAATGAGCAAACCCTTTGCATCGTAATTTTATCAGCCTTGCTCCTACTCAAGGACATTGCTGTATTCATAATTTATTCACAGCATTATGGCTGACTCAAATGATCTTTAAAATGGTCATGACATGGGGGGAAAAAACTGCTTTTTTAAAACAAGTTCAAACAGAGACAGAATTAATTTGCCTTTTTTCCTTATGCACATCATAAAACTTTACCCTTTAAACACTGCACGTTGAAAGTGGCACCCTAAGATTTAAAATGCAACACGGCAGGAAACGAGTCAATTAATCCAGAGATTTGTTTTGACAAAATTGGCCACTTATCTGGCAAATTCGTTGCTCTAATCAAACTCTTAGTGGGATATTTTTCGGTATAGTTTAAACTTTATGCTCCCAGGGGCAGATTTTCTAGTAGATATTAGTTCTCGATATTTAACAGGCAATTTAAATATTGCCGCAGTGGCTCAGTGGTTCATGTGGGTTGTCTACAAACCGGAAGGTTGGTGGTTCAATCCTCGGTTCCACCTGACCAAGTGTCGAGGTGTCCATGAGCAAGACACCTAACCCCAGCTGCTCCCGACGAGCTGGATGGCGCCTTGCATGGCTGCCGTCGCCCGTCGGTGTATGAATGAGTGTGTGAATGGGTGAATGTGAGGCAAATGTAAAGCGCTTTGGTGGCCATTGGGTCTGTGAAAGCGCTATATAAATGCAGTCCATTTACCATTTACCATTTTACCATTTATTAAGTTCAACTCAGCAAGAGAAGCGAGTCCTTTTAAAAACTTTAAATGCCGTTCAGTGAACACAAATTGGGAACAAGCACACACAGAGTGTGAATCTCACAGTTTTTGTCGAGAACATGTCCGGGTCATATTTCACCACAAAAAAATATGAAATATAATTTTAATAATTTATCATAAAAAAATATATTATTAAAAAAAATGACATTTTAAAAAGAAATTACAATATAAATGTATATAGACAAAATACTCCAAGGCACTCACATGGTAAACTAAACAGCCTTTAATGAACTGGGCTAATGTCATGAAGATGAATGTGAGTTCATAAAGGTTTCTATAAACAAAATGTTTTTTTAATGAAAACAAACTCAGGTAATCCACAATTACAAAGAGAAAGTAACAGCATGTGTAGCATGCACACACAAACAACACCCGACAAACAGAGTGAAGGTGAGGAACTTAAATACACAGTGATAATGAGGAGATGACGAACAGGTGTGATGATCTGATGAGTGTCCATGACAACTGATGAGTGGCTGGAAAATCAACAAAGGAACACGTGTGATGAATGAAAACAAACTGCCCCTGCGTCTCAATGTCCATACTATCCATCCTAAACAGTTTGTGAGATTAAAATAAGTGTGTCCCAAAGCATAGTATGTTGAAAAGAGTATGCCAGAAGTCCCTGGATGGTCTACTATTTCCGGTCGATTTGGTGTGGATCCGGGCTGCGTTCCAGTCCAAAATTGTCATGCCCTTCACTCGCTAACTTCCCTCCGTCTTGTTCACTCGGATGTACGTCATTGCTTACGTTGCACGAGTGCCCACTACTAACGGAAACTGCAAATGGCTGAATTGGAACGTCCTAAGCCCTTGATCAGTTGGAATCAGCCATGGAGTTGATTTATTTATTAGGTGTTCAAGCTCGAAGTGCTGAAAACCTTTTGTAATTGCTATTTGAAAAAAAAAAAACCCTAAAACGCATCGTGCAGCCCAAACCGTAAGGCCTAGAGACTTGAAACCTGGCCAGGTGGTAGGGCCTCAGTTTGGGGAGAACCTATCAGAGTATGACCCCGATTGGCCCATAGGTGGCGCTACAGCAACCAAAAGTACTAAATTGCTCATAACTCCTAGACCGTTTGACTTAGGGTGTATTCACACCAGGAAAGTCCGATAGTTCACTTGCTTTGGTCCGGACCAAATAATTTTTTTTTTTTTTTTTTTTGGGTACGGTTCGCTTTCACACTGCTCTTTTTGCAAGTGAACCAAAAATTGTCAACAAAACCACACGTGTGCTAAGGTCGTCCATTCATTGGACAAGGATTCTCAAGTAGGGAAATCAGGAAGTGCAAAAAAGGTTCAGCATGGAGATATTTCGCACTGCAATATTTGTTATTTTACTAATTTTGTGTTATTCTGTACAAATGCAATATGAAGAAACTGCGCAGAAGACGGATAAGGTATAAAGTTTTGATTCATAGAGAGGGGCTATGTTCACACATTCAAATAATGAGATTCTTATTGTATATAGGCTACTGCTAACAAGTGCTGTCAATGTTAACGCTTGCGATTTAAGTTTGTCCAGTTTAATGCAGCGTCATCCTTGTATTGTAACTATCGTTATGAACTGCAAAAGCTTTTTTTGCATCTATGCGCGATTAGACTAAAGAGAACGCGCTGTATGTGAATGTCCTGATGCACACACTCATTCATTCATTCCATTCCAATGACGCGCACACGGCGCGCAGAAAGACGCGCAACAGTATCGTGTGGCCAGACAGCGCACCGGAATGGAATTCTCTTTTGCACTTAAACAACAATAACACAAACCATTATGCCAAAATCTCCGACTACGGAAGCCTTTTAACTCAAAGGCGCAGTGCTTTCTTGCAATTGGGTCGGTTCATGTTCACACCGTAAACGAACCGTACCAGAGTTCGTTTGGAACCGTACCGAGACCACCTCTTCAGCTGGGTCTCGGTTCGGTTGTTTGGTCCGCACCCGAGTTCGATTGCTGTATTCACACCTGCCCAAAAGGTCCGCACCAAGGGGGGAAACGAACTAGAGTTCGATTCAATCGAACCAAACAAGGCAGGTGTGAATACACCCTTAGAATCAAGCTTTTTACACCACTGTGATCCTTGGCTCAAGGCGGTCAAAATGTATATCGATTTCGATTCCAAAATCGATTTAGGCCAGAAAATTTTTCTGCTATGTCCAATTTTGTCCAAAACCTACTTTCGCGAACTAGTCCCTGGTTTTTCGCCCGATCGGAACCAGATCAGTCTAGGACAATTCTCTGGACTCTCTAGATCAATAATTATCAAAAAAAAAGTTGAACTTTGCCCTTTGGTTCACTGTAACAGGGTCATTTAGAAAAGGGGGTGTGTCAAAATACACTCAAAAGCCTATAAATCATAAATAAAAACTCAGAACTTCACAAAAATTGATGAGCACATGTGTCGTAACATGGTGAAGAAGCATGCAAAGTTTCATGGAGATTGGACCATAGGTGGCGCTATAACTGTCAAAAAGGTCGCCTATTATTAGGTGTTCAAGCTCGAAGTGCTGAAAACCTATTGTAATTGCTATTTGAAAAAAAAAAAAAAACTAAAACGCATCGTGCAGCCCAAACCGTAAGGCCTAGAGACTTGAAACCTGGCCAGGTGGTAGGGCCTCAGTTTGGGGAGAACCTATCAGAGTATGACCCCGATTGGCCCATAGGTGGCGCTACAGCAACCAAAAGTACTAAATTGCTCACCTATCTCCAAAATCGATTTAGGCCAGAAAAATTTTCTGCTATGTCCAATTTTATCCAAAACCTACTTTCGCGAACTAGTCCCTGGTTTTTCGCCCGATCGGAACCAGACCAGTCTAGGACAATTCTCTGGACTCTCTAGATCAATAATTATCAAAAAAAAGTTGAACTTTGCCCTTTGGTTCGTTAAAACTGGGTAATTTAGAAAATGGGCGTGGGCGTGGCAAAATACACTCAAAAGCCTATAAATCATAAATAAAAACTCACAACTTCACAAAAATTAATGAGCATATGTGACATAACATCATTAACAAGCATGCACAATTTTATGGAGATCGGACCATAGGTGGCGCTATAACTGTTAAAAAGCTTTAAAACCATGTATTTCCTATGGTAAATTGCCTGGATTGGCTGTAAATGGTCTTTTAAATGTATGCTAAATAAAACTTAATGTATTTTGATGCTTTTGTGCTTAACGGCCTTAAAGGCCTTAACTGCTTGAACACCGCTAAATGCTGCTTGCAGCTTTAATTAATTTATTTTTTCCTTTAAGAATTTGTTTAATGCAGCATCCAAATGTATATAGGTGTGTTTGGGTTGTTTTAAATAAAAAATATATATAATTAATATATCAGAGTTGTTTGTGGTGGTGGTGGTGATTATACGAGATCTGCGGTGACGTCACAATTGTGGTGCATTGTGGTATATGTAGCTGTCTGAAGTGTACATATGAAGTAGACTCGCTCCCTCTGTCAAAATCGAGGGAACAAGTGTCTGTCCATATAAACTTCCCTCGTCCACTTCACGAAGTGGAACGCAGTTCAAAATGGCGGCAGGGATTCCTCCGAGGGGAAGTGCTTAGGGAAGTTCGCAAGTGCGTGTCTAAAAGTGGACTGGAACGCAGCCTAGTGCACACTATAACGGCTAATATTGCCCACAACCCATTGCGCTTTGGAGGAGGAACTACAAACACGAGTAAAAAGTAGTTAAAAAACTACAAAACATGGTGGATATGCGCGACCAACGGTGAGAGGTTTAGATAAAGGTTTAAGTGACTAATCAAAGTTTAACCTGATAAAAAAAAAAAAAATTATTTCATGTTATCCATGTTATATTTCATCTGCAATAACAATGTGGACTTTTATAAAGATCCGTTTGACCATTACCTTTAAAATGCATCATTATGCATTAATATGAGGAGAGTTCTAATATGAGTTCTAATATGCATTAATATGAGGGATAGTATAAGTAGGCGAATTGAGATGCAGCATGAAAGTCCATGAAAGTGAAACTAAAGATGAATAAGTCCAGATAACTGTGACAGCTAAATCGTTAAAACCAGTTAAAAGATCTTTTTGCATTTCGGCAACACAGCCTTCTTCAATATAAATTTTATTGAAATTATAATATTTATAATATGCTATTACTACCAATATACGAAATAAATAAATGTATATTAGTGTTATACTTATTGATCATATTTACTTTTTGTGAGATTCACCCCAAAAGCACACACACACACACATGCACAAAAGCTCTGATATTGCCTGCTGATCAAATAGATGCCCTCAGCAAATATTGCCTTTAGCAAATATTGGTCTGATGTTTGCCAAGTGAAGTTCAGTATTCCCAGCACAGGCTAAATATTTGCTCTTCTCATTAGTTAATTCAATTACACTGCTAATCTTATGAGGGTATTTCAATCCACAGATTGATGGGTGAATCTATAGACAGAAGGAAGAGGAGGATAAGAGGCAGAGAGAGAAATCTGGGTGTAAAGAATCAAAAGAGAAAAAGAAGGAGGGGGCGAGAGTGAGAGGTAATAAGCAAAAAGACAGATCTAAAATTAACAGCTAAAAGCTTATTCACCAGGGCCATTTGTGGATGAGATTAGGGGACAGAGATTGCAGTGGTAATTGGAGTAGAGAGCAATCTACTGCCCCACTCTGCAGTTCAATTGGAGCCATTCACCACAAATATAAGGCAGAACATAAACTTTAGTAGATTTCAGTGGCCAAGGGGACAAAATTTGCAGTACACTTAACTGTGCTTGCTAGGGGGCTCCATCTTGCTAAAAAGAAAAAAGTTAGTTGTCAAGCTAATCATGACCAAGAGAAGAGGGCAATTATTTGCTCCACTTCCTTTGTAAGTGCATAAGAGTCACATTTTTTCTTTATTTAAACCAGAAGAAACCCATGAAGAAACCCGTGTTTTTGGCATTGTTAGCGTCATGCTTAGTACAGTACCTGGTAGGAGTTGGGCCAAAAGGTGCTGATGGCGAGTTCAGCCTTCACCCAGCCTTCAGTGACGGGTGCTGAGGCATTCCAGATGGGATTCCCCTGTGGTCCACCATCCACTTTTATGTAGACATTGAGGGTTCCGGGACTTGTCCCATCCCGGCTGGACAAGGAGTAGTGGAAGTCTATGCAGTGGGTGTCATTCTCTTTTAGTGTGGGGAGAAGCAGGTGGGCCTTCTGACCTGATGCACGACCTGAAGCATTCACCATCATGAAGGAACCTACGAGAGGAAAACATAATGTACAATAGGTCAAACAAACTCCCAGAAACTTAACTTAGAAGGAACTCGAAGCAATATAATATAATATAATATAATATAATATAATATAATATAATATAATATAATATAATATAATATAATATAATATAATATAATATAATATAATATAATATAATATAATAGTCTCTTTTCACACACACTGACGGCTACACTGTCATTTTACACAATCATGTTATGGCCTTTTGTGACTTTGTAAGCAGAATACAGCACATAACTGGCTAACTGCCTGCTATAAAACCACATGGAGATTGTAAGTGCTGAGACACTATTTATATAATGATTCTGCAGACACCTTTACATCTGTTTTACTCCAATTTTATGAGACAATGTGCAGCCTTATTAGTGATTTTGTACAAGTCTCTACTAACAACGGCACTGCATTAGAAAGAAGAAAGAGTGCAGGGCTTTAGAGGATACAAAAATCATTCTTTTTAGTTAAGCTAAAGGCCCAAAGCTGGCTTTTTTTATATAAATTATAGTAATTGATTTCAAGTTCTTTAAATATTCCCACAAAAGACATCAACTCATTCATGTCAGGTTTCGGCCTTAACAAAAGTGACAGCCTGGTAATCAATCAAAACTCTGGCTATTCAATGGTATTTTTACAGCAATTATAGTGCTGGGCTGTGGCCATGGCTAGGTGATTCAAAGGCCTTAGAAACATTTTAGAAACTGTGTGCATATGCAGCTCCTGTCGCTAGGGACAAATCTAAGCGGTGACATCCACAAATCTACTATACTCAATATATGCTGCTCGCAAAAATGTTATTTCATCAGAAAACACGGCTACTTCGGAATGCCTGCCAATGCAGATCCAGGCTTTTTGGATCCAGATGGTTTACATACATCAAGCTATGTGCATATGTTAAGGGCTAGGTTAAAACATCACATATGTAGGTCAAAATAAGTCCCAATTTTCCCGACACCTTTCTGCCTGGCTGTGCTAAATCACCGTGCATAATATGCTAGGTGGGCAGAAGAAGCCATTGCCATAACACCCTATTCATCACAAGTATTATCTAAGACATGACCACAAGACCTGGGCGCATCACATCTATCAATCAACACAACCTTGAGCCCTGGGATGAGGCCAATCAATTCCGCACACTGATCCAATCTAGCGAAGGCCCCCTAAACAGCGGGCTGGTAGTGAACTCGCCTGATTGCATTTCATATTCAACCCTCTCGGCCCACGTGCATTTTCCATCAGGTATTCCGAGCAGACATCTATATATTCCCTACCGTTGATGATTGCCAATATATATGTTCGGGCAAAACGAGGCCTTTGAACCAAGAGGCAATTTAGACCGAACCTACAAGCATGCAATCAGCCCTATACTACCACGGTCAATACGAGTGTCCTCAATCACGCCATCGGCCGCTTCAGTAAATTACACTGTCTTAAGCTGAGCTAATGTGAAATCGGATGTAATGGTTCCATGATAAATAATTCAACACGTTTTATTCCAGGTGGACTGTTGGATGCACAAATCACTCTTGATAAATCAGCCCGCACAAGCATGACAACACTACAAACATGGCTGTGATTGGCAGAGTCTTGCGGTGGGACTTTGCGTGAGAATGTCAAATGGAAATGAATGTTTACATCACGAAGAATGCGATGTTGCCGCAGCAGATTAAAAACATGTAGCCTCTAAATTGCTTCAATGGTATTACCTGATTTAAATTATTTCCAGGAGTCCCAATGCATTGGAGACACTCACATTCACTGTACGTTTCGTTTCTTTATGAGTTCTGGGGTGAATCAAAATATTATTAATAGTCTTATATATTTGAGAAATACTTGCGCATTCTCAAGGGCAACACTATTTGGATGAGAATTCTTTTTCCTAGAACTGTGGGCACACATAAACACAGATCAATGGCGATGAAGATTTCTCTCAATACTTACTGCAGAATGAAAAAGGCTTCTGGAGTAAAACGCAGCACTTGGCGATCTCCTTTACTAAAATCGATAGCAATATGAGAGTCTTTCTCAGCTATCAGCAAACGTGCCGTCAAAATAGAGTCCTCGGAAGCTTCGCGGAATCACAGCTACACTACTGGTGATTTAATGTTGTTGACATCAACTAATAACCAACACATGGTTTTCGAGACCAACGACGAGACAGATTACTTTTTTTCTAGGACAGCGCAACAGTCTGTAAAGCATCTTCATAGGGGCCACACAAGGCAACCTGATAAGGTATCACTTCAGTGCCGCTTGGTTGACAGCTGTCACCTCACCTGAGTTAATATGAAGAGATGTTATGTGAATTCATTTATGTCTAAATGCCCTTGATTGGAAGATTTATCGGTTCAAACATATGAGAAGCAGTTTTAGAATGGCGTGCAATTCACATCAATCTTCGAGACGCCTGGCCCTTGTGCGGCAATTTCAACTCATTTTCTCTGAGAGGATTCTTCTGCGCGTGACTGCAAAGTACCAAGAGGACTTGCTGGTGAAAGTCATTATTCCCTCTGAGTATTTCCACAGGGAGCTCTTTGCACTAAATGTCACATTCCCGCCATCATAATATGATCCCCAACATGACAAATAGCCAAAACTCTGCAAGTTGTCACTTTAATATGCAATTATGGCAGGTCTTTGTACTTTGGGCCCTCTGCTGCTCGGTCTGATAAAGTCACGGCATTCCTCATTTCTGCCTGGCAGTTTTATCCCGGGAACAATAAAGTACTTATTTACCATTGAGCCAAGCAAGGGCGGTAATCTGCAATGTACCATGGAAGAGCTAATGCGCTGAGAGGAAAAACACAGGGAGGAATAAAAAGGAAGTGAGGAAATAGCCTCAATAGGTGTGACAGCACATATCATAGATGAGTATCGCTTTGTGGATCCGCAAAAATATTCACCCAGTACAAAAAAAAACTTTACAAATACACTACCATTCAAGAAAATGTTGTTTTCTTTTAAAGACATTAATACTTTTACTCAGCAGGGTCGCATAAAATGTATCAGAAGTGGCAGTACAGACATTTATAATGTTACAAAATGTTTCTATTTCAAATAAATTATGTTCTTTTGCACTATCTATTCATCAAAGAATCCTGGGGAAATCAGTTTCCACAAAAAAAATCAAGCAGCACAACTGATTTCAACATTGATAATAATAAGAAATGTTTCTTGAGCAGCAAATCAGCATATTAGAATGATTTCTGAAGGATCGTGTGACACTTTGCATCACATGAACATGAATAAATGATTATTAAAACATTTTAAATTGTAATAACATTTTACACTATTACGGTTTTTAATGTAATCTTACCAACCTCAGAGTTTTAAATTGAGAAATTGAGGTCCTGTAGCGTGAATGTGAGGGGGAGAATTGGAAAATGCATGCGAAAAGTCACATGATAGGACTACATTGGTTGATTACACTGTGAATGAGATAATTCCCACGTATCATGTTCACCACTGATCCGCAAATAACCTGAGAGGGAAATGGACAGACTAATTGCCAAGTAAACAATTCACCCACTCGGACATTACATTTTGAGTCACATCCAAAATGAACCTGAAATGACTCACACAATGAGTCAGTTTGTAGTGACTTCTCAGCTTGGTTAATCTTAGCTGATACTTTTGTGTGTAAACCTGAGGGAGGTCAGCTGACCGAAACACTGCAAATCAAAATTTGTGATGATGCAAGTTTGAGTAGTGTGCAGTATTTATACTTTTTTTCAAATAAATAAATGTGTAAAAACCAGATGCAACTGGAACTTTAATTTACATAAAACTAAAATAAAAAACCCACACAGTTTGCCTTCTCATATCAGAGGTCCCCTATACAGCCCTGTTTCGGAGGAAATGGTAATGTGTCAGCTGCAAACATTTCATTTGGAGCAGCTGCGAGTGAGAGAAGATGCGTGCCTGATGCACTCCCCCAATGACAGGCTGCAGATGGGCCGTCCCATTATAAACGCATACATACTTTTCATAGGGGTCCCAAGAGCACAGTGGATCTGTGCTGTGGTCCATTTGACACATTCAAGCACAGTAAATTCCCCAATTCCCTTCTCACCTCATCCAGGGTGTATATGTGAAAGTCAGTGTAAAAGGAATGGAATGGATGCTTTTATGGCAGAGAGGCAGGATGGGAGACAGTTGGGTACTTCCGTCAGGCCCCATATGTTTGCTGTCCTGGATGTGTAATGGACCTTCATGATGTGACACTATCCATGTCCTTTCCTCCTCTCCGAAGCCCTCATTATTACTTTTCACACATGCATGATCTCAACCAGAGCAGAAACAGCCTCGCCCTGCTTGTCGCGCCAAATGACACGTGATTGGCGTAGAGTCAACAAGACCCGCCGGCTGTATGCCGCAATTCGCCATGGCCCTTTGAAATTGCGCCAGCTTTTACTTCCGATTCCCTCTTTCCATGAGTTCTCACAGCTATTTTCAAGCAGACAGTGGACAGTGTCGCAAACCCCCGAGACTGTGATAATCTGATAAGTGGAAAATCAATAATTGAAGTGTCATTATCAGAATGAAGACACCACGGTTGGGAACCTTAATGCAAATCAGTGAATCGGGCCAATGGCAAATCCAAAAGATACAACTTCATCTGTGGTTAAGGATTGCAGGTCACACATTCTGCTTCACTATATGTTTACTGATTGGCTACAGAAGAACTGATGGTGACTATTTAAATCAAGGGTAGATGCATATGTAAATAGGGATCCCACCAATTGTTTTTTAACAGAATAGAATATCTCATTAATATTCCACTAAGGATTTGTTTTGAAGACATACAGTGGACCCAAGAAGTATTTGGACACTTAAAGGAATAGTTTACCTGAAAAATGAAAATTCTGTCATCATTTAATCACCCTCATGTCGTTTCAAACCAGTATGACTTACATTCTTTTGCAGAACACAAAAGATATTTTGAATAATGTTGGTGTCCAAACATTGGACCCCACTGACTTTAATTGTATGAGCATTTTTCAAAATATCTTCTTTTGGACTTTAAAGAAGAAAGATAGTCAAACAGGTTTGGAACAACATGAGGGTGATTTTAATGATGACAGAATTTTCATTTTGATGTGAACTGTCCACATTTAAGCCACATGTATGTCATTGCATTAGAACCAAGTAAACCAAGTGGCATCTACAAAAATAAAATTCTGCATGATTTTCTCAGAACTTTTTTAAATGCCATTTAGATTTAATAACTGGTGATAAGCAGTGATGTTTAATAAATATATGAAATCACAAGTCCATCACATAAACTCTGAACATGTTTCACTGGTGTTTGAGAAACTACAAAGGTCTAAGTACTTTTTTAACTTAATTTTAACTTTTTGTAAAACGTATTTTTAACTGCTCTAAATTAGGCCTTTCTTTATAAAACAAAGTGTCACTTGCAATGATATTTGTTCATTATTCATAGTCTTTCCAGATAGTTTTGTGGCTGCTGTGCATGCAGATTTCAAGAATGCTGGTCCAATTTGTTATGTTTACTTTGGCATTTGAAACTGGGCATCTTGGCATTTGAATTACTATACGGTTATTTGAAATTCTGAAATCTGCATTTCAGAATAGATTTTAAAAGAAAAAGGATTCTTCAGCTTCTTATTCTACTACTTTTGTCTGTTCATTTTGCAACAAAGGATGGCCTTTTATCAGTCCCTAATAAAGTCTCCCTCAGTGACCAAGTAGTTGAATTAAACTCAGGTTGTCTCAAATTGATCGTCGTCTGGCTATTTATTATTAGCATCTAAAAGGAATGGACTGAAAAGATCCAAAGGTGGTCAAATTGCCTGGTGAGATCATAGCTAGACTAACAAGGGAGAGGAAGAAGAAAGAAGAGAAGGTAGAAAGATAAAAGGGAGATGCAAAAATGTCCAATAATGTCTAAAAATACATTCTAAACAGAGACACGTCTCCATGTCTGGAAAAGTTTCATATTTCCTGCGAAATGGTCCGGAATAATGAATCTCAGTTGACAGACTGCAGATAGGTGTATGAATGTGGAACCTTTTAAAACAAAAAAGGAACTGTCTAAATTGGTGCATTTGTGTCAGTATTTTCAGAAGCAGAGAAATCCTATTTCAACTCAAGCTCCATTTATACTCAAGTAACAAGTAAATTTAGCTCTAGGTCAAAAGATTTGTGTCAAATTACGAGTTGTGTTGAGACAGAGGACCTGCTTGCTCCAAATCTACAGTAGCCCTGGCCTTCTTATTGCCGGCCCACGTCCAGATTCCTGACAGGAACAGGTGGCTGAGAAGAGGGGCACAATAGCGGCACCCTACTGGCAGCGTGCAACGAGGCAAACTTGATGCTTATTGCACCTTGTCACACTGCCATATATCCAGTATTACTTCTATCTTTTGCTGAGACGGTCTTTCCCGTGCATAGACCAGGTGTCCTTGAGTTCCAGGTATGGTACAAAAGGAGAGCATAGCAAAGGCCAGCACAGATCGGGGCGAGTAGAACCTGAGGAGTTACATTGGTGCCGTGACCCGGATAAAAACACATACCTGGGACAAACACAACCAAAAGCTGGTTAGAGTACAGTTCGTTGAAGTTGCATGAGAAGTCTTAAATGAAATAAACAGAGGTTCAGAGTTCACAAGCAGGATAACACACATACTCTCCATTTTATCATCGCAAATATCATACATTTGACTCGACTGACACAAACGAAAGATGACAGACGTAAGGAGTAATATTCTTGTTTATATTTATTCTCATCATGAAATGATATCTTTTGTACACACGCATACATACAGTTGTGGTCAGAATGAATGGCACCCCTGGTAAATATGATCAATATTTCTCCAAAACACGTTGGCCACAATTATTGGCACCCCTAGAATTTTTTACGAGTAAAATATCTCTGAAGTATATTCCCATTAATATTTACCCTTTTTAGCACACTAGGAACATGAAATTGTCTAGCTATGACTTCTTGTTTCACAGGAGTTTAAATATGAGGAAACACAAAGGCCAAATTCCCTTAATCGTCCATCACGATAAGTAAAACCAAAGAATATAGTTATGATGTGCATCAAAAGATTGTTGAGCATCACAAAATAGAAAGTGAAAAAAGAATTGAAAATCCCCATTTTGACCATCAGGGCAATAATTAAGAAGTTCCAATCAACTAAAGATGTTATGAATCTGCCAGGAAGAGGACGTGTGTCTATATTATCTTAATCCACAGTGAGAAGGAGGAAAGTTTGAGTGGCCAAAGTCTCTCCAAGGATCACAGATGGAGAATTGCTGAGATTAGTTGATTTTTGGGGTCAGAAAGCCTAAAATATATCAAACAACCCCTACATCACCACATGTTGTTTGGGAGGGTTTCAAGAAAAATCCTCCTCGCTCCTCCAAGAATAAACTCCAGCGCATTCAGTTGTCAGACACGAATGGAACTTCAAAAGGGACTGGATTCTATGGTCAGATGAAACAAAAAAAAGGGCTTTTTGGCAGCAAACCCACCAGATGTGTTTGGTGCAAACAGGGATAAAAAAGTACCCCATGCCTACAGTTAAATATACTGCTGGATCTTATATGTTGTGGGCCTATTTTTTTTGCTGGAGGTCCTGGACATCTTGTTCAGATACATGGTATTATGGATTCTAGCACATACCAACAGATAGGCCTAACTTTGTTGCCATCTGGAAGGCGTTTCAGATCTTTCCAGGGTCGCACTTCTAGACTTTTGAATAGTTTTTTATCCAAATGCTATAAAACATCTGAACTCATGACCATTTGGACTGCCCTGCATTTTTAATGACTATATTTTTTGGGATTTTTTTTATTTTATTTATTTATTTATTTATTTATGTTTTATATAATGTATTTACTTATGTATTAGTGTTGTCTTGTCATATTATGTGTCACCACCAGGGGATGTGCAATTTAAATTTCATTGTTATGCAATGACAATAAAGGCAATAATAATAATAATTAAAAAAACAAAACCTGACTGCCTCTGCTAGAAATTTTATAATGGGCCGTGGTTGGATCTTCCATCAGGACAACGGTCCAAAACAAACATCAAAATCAACACAAAAATGGGTAACTGAGCACAAAATGAAGCTTCTGCCATGACCGTCCCAGTCCCCTAAACTGAACCCAATGAGTGGGGTGAACTGAAGAGAAGAAGCACCAACATGAACTTGTGAATCTAAAGGATCTGGAGAGATTCTGTATGGAGGAATGGTCTCTGATCTCTTGTCAGTTATTCTCCAAACTCATCAGGCGTTATAGAAGAAAACTCAGCTGTTATCTTGGCAAAAGGAGGTTGCATAAAGTATTTAATAACAGGGAGCCAATAATTGTGGCCAGCGTGTTTTGGAGAAAAGCATTTATTTCATAATGCGATCTAGCCCCCACTTTCACTTATTTTACTTCAATGAAAGGTTAGATTTTTGCGAATTTTTTAAATGAAAGATTTAAAGGATAAACAATGCAGATTTACAGCCATTTTGATCATATTTACCAGAGGGTGCCATTAATTCTGACCACAACTGTATACATACATATATATAAATATATACATACATACTAATATAATTTATATACACAAACACATGCAATGCATATAAATTCTGGTTTATGCAATAGAATAAATAGAATTAATTTATGGGGAAAAATGCTTTAGAATTGAAGCAAAGATTGAAACAATTTCTCAACTGCAATGTACACTGACTGTTCAAAAAATGAAATAAAAAAATGAAGGAAAAAATAAATAAAACTTATTTAAATGTGTGTTAAGCCTGACTTCAATGGATAAAAAAAGAAAAGAAAAATACTTCAGTCCATCACATTTGCAAGCACATTTAAAAACAAGTGAAAAAGAAGCGTATAGTGCAATAAATATTGTCATCGACCAAAATTGATATAAGATATATTTGCTTACATCATCCACCACTTATCATTGCTCTAACCATCTTGACACCTACAGAGATTTGTCTTGCCAGTTTGGTAGAGATATCTTGGCTTCTGTTAACTGTTATGGTGGGCAGAAGTCCGTTGCTGCTTAAGTAGTCCCTGTTACTGCTCCCTTGAGAGCAATTGGACACTCTCGCCTATGCTGCCGCTATAAAATGTTTCCAGCTGAACTCTTCAACCTCACAGAGGGAAGTGCAGTCCTGGGCCCTTGAGAGTGAGCCACGAGCGATTTTGTCAGCCGGTTATTTGAGGTTGTCCGTATGCTTTCACACAGGGACGGCCGCTGAAAGCCAAGCTGAGGCTCTCAAATCCCAGCGACAGACAAGAAGTTTACGGATAACAATCAGGATGGATCCACCTTGGGTGAAAATGAAAACAGAAGCTGCACTAGTAAATTCGATAGGGGTTAACTCCATGGGGGTTTCCTTGGGAACGTACTGAAGGACATTAGAGCAGCAGGAGGAAGATCAGTAAAAAAAGGTAATTTTGATATTCCCGATTATGTTCTCTCTTTACTACCCCACATGACAGCATGAAACACCACATTTTACTATTCATTCCACATTCATTCACTCCACTACAGTATCAATATGTGCTATAGCAGCAAATACCACAACAATTAATCTCTAAACACACAAAGCTAGCATTATACATGTGTGACGCATGTCACAAGTCACCTATGTTCATCGCCCATTGGAAAAGTGTTGTTATCTAAAGGAACAACAAACAATAACAATATAGCCAAGTCTTTACCTAGACACAATCTTCATGTCGTTTAATTTGAAAAGCAATCAGTTTATCCAAAGGGAAGCTGCACAGCTGTCAGAGGCATGATCGCTGTACATTTTCAAGAAGTGTTTTCATGCCCTTTTCATGTATTCCCCCCCAAATATTAGCTACCATTATAATATCCAAGTTTACCAAGTTAACTTGCATCTGGCTTGTAATGGACGGACACTTCCATATGCATTTTATGACCCTGTCTGATTCATTTCCACACATCGGTTTGTTGATTCAGGGTGCGTTTTTTAATATATATATATGTAAAATATTAGAGCTGTCAAATCGATTAATCGTGATTAAATCGCACCTAACATTAAAGTCTGTTTACAAAAATGTTTTATATATTATTATATGTATATATTATCTGTTTGTCAGTGTATATATGTATTGTACACACATACACATATATATATAATATATATATATATATATATATATATATATATATACACACATATATTATGTAAACAAAAACTTAAATCAAATTAAGTTAAAATCAATTATTATTTTGAAATTAAATGAACTTCATTTTAAACATCCAAGAATAATCCTTCAATATGTCAACATATCCTGAAAGGTGCAAAGATAGTAGATCTGTTACAGAGATAGACAAGCCAACAAAGCTAGTACTCATCTAGGGCATAAAGTATAAATAAGTATAAATAAGAGCCACAAACAAAGGGTAAGAAAGATTCTCTCGACTAGATGGTGGCATCAAGATTACTTAGTAGAGTGTATTAGTCAGTGAAAGGGAAGTGCACTTGGCAGGAATCAGAGTGTATGGCGTAGGGGATAATGACCTACAACTGGAACATCGCCCAGTGCTCTGTTCTGCTTCAGTGGTGGCATGGAGAGCATCACGAGCCTGGGGTTTACAGCACTTTAGGACACACACACACACACACAGTCATGATACAATGGTTCAACTGGAACCTTACACTTCGTTGGACACGCTGCATCATGCAACTGACAAGGGCTAAAAACATAGTGTGTAGTGATATCGATCCAGACATGCCCGCAAACACACAATTTTTTAGTAGCCTCTCTGCTCTCACACACACACACACACACACACACACACACACACACACACACACACACACACACACACACACACACACACACACACACACACACACACACACACACACACACACACACACACCAACAAAGCGCTAACCTTTTGCTGGTTGCTGTGTTGGTTGTGCCTGAGATCATCTACTAATGATGAGGTCACAGACACCAACACAATAAAAACTTAAGCTGAGAAACTTTGGTATGGACAACTAATCAAAAAACAACATTTTATTGCTCAGAGAATGCTCTTGGACATTTCAGGATACATTTCAACATTTTCTCAGATGTTTCTTTTAATATAACAAGAATTTGATGAAAAATGTTTGAGTTTATATTGAGATTTTTGACCTTGTTATTGCTGAATTTTGTATCTTAGAACCATTTTTGTACAATTTGAGACATTTTTGAGAAACATGAAACCTCTGAGAAGCATCCTTCCATCGAACAGCACTTCATCTAAGCTGATATAACTGATATAGTAAAGAGATCTCATTTGAGAAAAGAAAAAAAAGAGCTTTAAAAAAAAAAAGCACCTCTTTTGCTTTTCACTAAATTTAGACATCAAAACATGTATGTAACTGAAAGAGATTGAGGTAGAAGCAAAGTGTTGGTTATCTGCCATCACATTAGCTAATTTTAGATTTTGACAGAACAAATAGGACAAAAGGAAAAAAGGAGGCAGGCCTTTCATACCAGAGGCTATCTATCATTAAAAACCCTACTGGGTATAAAAATATCCCTGAGCAACAAAACTGTCATTGGTCCTGTAGGCTTGTCATTTATCAAACTCTGGCCAATTGTTGTGAGGCCAGGAGGGAAAATGGGAATTCTGGGAGACATTTATCCTGTTTTGGGGCAGAATGCTGTTTTTGTCTCTCTCTTTCTTCTTCCTCTGGTTTGATGTTAGTGATTTCTCTTCACAGGTATCTAGAGTGAGAAGCGTAAACCCAAGGGAAAAGATGACACCCGCAGAATGTGCGTTATCCTATCTTTCAACGGCATTGCATTTTCTAGCTTGTGAAAAGAACAATAGCAGGGGTCGAATGCAATGACAGGAGTGTTACATTTTAAAGTTTAACATGTTACATTATTACTCCTATTACTCATAAAAAAGGTACTGTAAGTAGAGTGCATGCATATCAAGCCACTTGCTATGTAGATCGCTTTTGTAATGAGAACAATAGTTTGTCACACTGTCGTAACTTACAGGGCTGATATGGTGTTAGATGCACTGCAGTTCTACATGAATACTTTATTAAAAAGTTATCAGTAAGTACATTTACAATTATTCACTTAGCAGACCCTTTTATCCAAAAATTACTTTCAAATTAAGAGCATCACAAGTCATTTGTCATAAAAACCAACAATATTTATACTACAAAGGTAAGTTGAATGAATAGAAAACTAACAAGCATTTAAAATTCACTTGCTCACATTCACTTGTTTTAACGAATTGCAAAATAATACATGTTTTATGTATTGTTTGCTACAAAATATAAAAGAAAAGCTACATTTCATTTTCAACATTCAAAAGCAAGATTTTTTTTTTTTTTCAAAGATGCATTAACTTGGTGTGTGTGTGTGTGGGGGGGGGGGGGGGGGGGGGGGGTACTAATTCTTGTTACTAAATTAGTAACAAGATTTCTATTTTAAATAAATGCTGTTCTTTTGATCTGTCTATTAAATCAAAGAATCCGGAAAAAAATTAAATCATGTTTCATGGTTTCTACAAAAATATTTGGCAGTGCAACTGTTTTTAACATTGATAATAATAAGAAATGTTTCTTGAGCAAAAAATTGGCATATTCAAATTATTTCCGAAGGATCATGTGACACTGAAGACTGGAGTAATTCAGCTTTGCCATCACAGGAATACATTTTAAAATATATTCAAACAGAAAACAGTTATTTAAAATTATATTAATGTTTCACAATGTGGCTCTTGGCTCTAATGATAAATTGCTTCCGATGTTCCTCGTTTGTAAGTCACTTTGGATAAGAGTGTCTGGCGAAAATGTAAGTGTTTTATGTGTGTACAGTGGATAAAGCTTGCTCTTAAGATATGTCCTCAAAACATCCATCCTGCTTCTGCTATTTTCATTTAAATCTCAAATCTCAAGGCTTGAAGCAAAATTTCCACCAGCATATAATTAAAAGAGCTCTCAGGGGTCAATCCAGGTGTCTACAGAGCAAAAGGGCAACCAGTGGACACCTGTCCAAAGGTAATATTTAGTGTGCATTAGCCTGTCTAGATGATTTCCATCAAACAAGTGCAAGACGGCACACAGATTCAAAGTTATTTATATATAAAACAACACATATTAGAAATTGAAGTCTATAACGCAGGCAAGACAGCATGCAATATATAGTTAACACTGGGCCTTGTGCACTAATCCATAAATGATCAAATCATGACCATAATTAGCTAATGGCTCTAGCAGGCATCTCTCATGAAGAATGCATGTAACCACAACTCTAATGACATTCTGTCAGGAAGCTTAGAAGAACGGAGAGCGAGAGAAGGTGCAAGGTACACTCACACATTGAGATAAATCACCTGTCTGCCTTCAACAAATGCACAAGCGTAATAAATATCAATATTGCAGATTTATGTTCTTCAGACATAATTAGATCTTGAACAGTGATGTAATTCTCAGCAAACACAAATTATTTTGTTCTTTACTGACTCTTGAGGATGAGAACACTTTCATTTTACATATATTTCACTACACATAATCTGTGATTCAATTTAGGAACAAAGTGTTCTGAACACAATTGTAATCTTGTGTTCAGTGGTACGTGACAGCTTGTTAAAAATCAAACGAATAAAAGAGACAGTGTTGTTATTCTCCTTTTCATTCATTTACATGAATCTGGAAAATAAAATATAAGATTATTAGATGAAAACGTAAAATTAAAACTAAGAAATGTTTCCTTGGCAACTAACTGAAATAAAATAAGTTGAAGTAAACAAAAATTGAAAAAGATAAATTAAAGGTATGTAACAATATATATTTTTTAAACAAACAAATAAAATATAGGGGGAAAACTAAATATCTAAACAAAATAAAATAAAAATGAAAACTGAAAATACAGAAAATAACAGTCGAGATATTAAATCAGGTTTAATCAGGCTAAATCAACATGAAATGTCATTCACAAACTCCTCCTATAATACATTTAAAACTTAAAACTTATAAAATATTCAACAAGAAAAAAAAGTCACCGTTTCATATGGGATGCATTGAGACATTCTGAAGGGTGAACTTTTGATTTCCCCGTTCAAAAGCTGATACAGTGGAGCTTTAAGTCCTTTGTTTCTAGTTGAACAACAGTTTTACTGACCTTTCACTACGTCAAATGACGGAAGTAAAATGGATTGCGAATGCAGTTTCAAGTTGACACGATTTCCAGAGTGCTGCAACTTCAACTCATAAAGGCCATAAAGACCACGGGCACATACACACACACAAAAAGTACATTTCTTGTACTTTTTTGTCATTCAGGTTATCCAGACACAATTTCAACACTTAGAAGATTTAAGGATTGGGTTGAGAAGAGAAGACGAAAAAAGCCAATCTTAAGCAAAAAGGTGTGGTGGTGGTACTACAAAAAAAAAAAAAAACTCCACATCCCCTGGATTTGACATGGTGGAGATAGAAGTAATTCACACTCTCTCTCTCTCTCTCTCTCTCTCTCTCTCTCTCTCTCTCTCAATCACTATAACTGTCAAGGCAGCAATGAGAGAGAGAAAAGAAAGGAATTCGGTTTATTTGTAAAAAAAAAAAAAAAAAAAAAAAGTAGGTCAAATGACACTTTATCTGTGATAGGGAAGAAAGGAGAATGGAAGTGATACAGAAGTACTGGCAGACCACGTGCAGCTGTGTAGTAAGTCTTGAGGACCAATGAAAAGGCTTCTTGTCGTAGATGCACTGCACTTATTACCTTTAAATAACCCTGCAAGGGCCTCCATTTAATAAAATCAAAGGAAATAGAAAATAACAGCTGTATCTAGCCCAGCTTTTCTTGTGGACTACCAAAACCCTGTTACAGAGGATTTAATAAAGCCTTGGTTATCCTCAGATGTTATCAAGTTTTTGAAAGATGCACAATTCAAACAACAAAATGGTCTGATATTTGTTAATGACACAGCACCATATGAACACCATTAGTTTGTGTAAATGCTGTTTACTCGGCACACTATAAGCACATCAACATGTGTAAGGACACATGCATGTTAGCAGTAACAAGTCTAATTTGGTTAGGATATTACAGACTCAGAGAGAGGTGGAAAGTAACAGCGCTTTATTTGCAGGACAATGTCAACAGGTAAGTGATAATGGTTGAGGTGAACACTTTAAGTAGAAGGTAGTCAATGGAACAACAGGAGACAGACGAGCTGGAGACTTCAACTGGTGAGTACAACCACACACACCTTTTTGTGGCCAATGAACTTGAGGAATTAACTGAAATGTCTTACAGGGAATGGAGAAAACGCAGAAGAGACGCTGGAGTTGGATCACAAGGGCAGGTAATACAGGAACAAGGTAATCACAGGAGGTAGGTGCATATACAGTCCAAGAGCATGGACAGATATCTGAGGTCCAAGTCGAGACTAGACAATAAGTGCAACTCAAGTGTGTGCTTTTATACTGAGGGTGATAGATGTGGGAATGAGCTGCAGGTGCGGGTCATCAGTACTCGGGTGATTAGGATAGGACTGAGGGAGTAATGTTGGAGCCTAGCATATCTGTTACAGATATATAATCCGTGATTTAACAGGCAGATGAATTAAAGTAACAGTAACGCTAATATAATATATTTACATTAAAGCTGAAGTTTTTAATACAACCAAATCATAAGAAACACCACATACAATACTTGAAGTGAGGTTGAACCTCCAAATTCATGTGCATATGTTTGCATTTTACTTCCATAACAAGATTATTTCCAAATTCAATAGGATATTTAAAAAAAAAACTAAATAGAAATTAATTAGGAAATGATTGAATCATGAAATGAGGGGAGGGGTTGCAAAAAAAGTAAGAGGTTTTGGTGACGTTAGTAAAAAAGGAAAGTGGAACAAGTTATTATATTTTAAATAGTGTACAAATGTACCAAGTACACCAAGAGAGGCTAAAACTGCAATGGGGCAAATATATGAGCATTAGATGGTGAAATGTTTGCTAAACCTGCAATACAAAGGAGAAGTGCTCATTTAAGATCTGAGGAAGCTTTAACTGAGACATAAGGAACGAGTCATTTTCTGCAAAATATCAAAGATGACATCTCAGTCTTTTCCCAAAGGCTGCAAGCCTCCAAAACTCAGGCTTTCTCTGTGAAACGAGAATGATTCGAAGCACACTGAGACGGTTGACCTTCCGCTAACACAATGCAACAAATGTGGAAAGGAGAGAGAGAGAGAGAGAGAGAGAGAGAGAGAGAGAGAGAGAGAGAGAGAGAGAGAGAGAGAGAGAGAGAGAGAGAGAGAGAGAGAGAGAGAGAGAGAGAGAGAGAGAGAGAGAGAGAGAGAGAGGTAAGGAATAAGTGGGGAAGGAAAGCAGATGCATAATTGTCCCCAAGGTAGCAGCAAAAGTGAAATCTGTTGTTGGTTTGGCAAAAGAAAAGGTCAGTGCTTTCAGAGGGCCTATTCAATATCGCACATACGCCCAGCCTGGTGGTTTTGGACGGCCACTCTTGAATCAAGCTTTTAGATGAGCCTTCATTGTTCCCCGAGGGTTGGAGAGAAATGCTCCGTCAACAAAGGCCACGCCGGGGTCTGATTGCAAGGAGGACAAAGAGAGCATTCAGCTGGAACCACCATATTATATCAGCTGATAAGCAATGGTTACAGTCTAAACACACACATGTGCATGAACACACACAGAAGAAGATAACCAGGCTAACAAAACAGTAAAGAAGGACAAAGACTTACGATAAATGACTTGTAGCAACTAAGAAAGCCGTATAGAATGAGGTTTGTTTTGTGTGTTGTGATATAGGATGCTACTTTTGGGCTTGAACAGAGATCAAGAACAGAGTCTAAGGGCAAAGTAATGCTCCTTTTTGCTGGAAACACAATTCCTGTGCTTTGAACTCCTATAATGAAGTTGTAATACTATTGGCAAGAGGGTGTCCCTTTTTCTGAAAAAGCATCTGCAGAGTTTGACTGTTTAGTTTGGCCCTCCCAGCTTTCTGTACTACAAGCTACACTCACACATCCAATATACACATAATACTTAAAAGCCTAGTGGCCATTCTATAATGAATAGTCATTAAGCATCATGTTACATGAGGCCGTTAGCTAGACATAACAATCAGGTGCAAAACAGGAACAGCAAACATGAAGTATATCTGATGAGAGGAGGTTGCTCGAATCCCTGAATAGATGACCGCAGATAAATTCCATTTTAATCACCAATTTAGATGTAAACAGCCTACTTTCATGCTGATGAATTATATTACTTAGAACGGACAACTGGTATATTTTTAGAATTTGTAGATGTCGGTACTCAAAATATGATTAGCAGATGATGCCTTCTTTCACAGATGTACTGATGATGTATATCTAACAATCACATTTAAACCCAAAATCAAAAGAAATTGAAATACAGTATAGATTTGTTTTACTTTGTATGAAATTATTTTAAAAAAATCTGTTCTAGGTGCGTTACATTTTTTTGCTTTGTGGCATTTTTTTTTTTTTTTTAAGATTTATGCACATTTCCCTCCAAATTTCACATTGCTGTAATTTCGTTTACTTTTGAGGGATTTTTTTAAATTCATTACAATGGACTTTCATTAGTCTAATACAATGATATGGTTACTGTATTACAGTAAATACCTATTTTAAAATCAACATAAAGGAACTATAAAAAAAGGTACACTCAATTATGCTATTTTAAAAGTTTTGTTTTGTTTTTTACAGGTCAAATTTTTGCATAACATACATTGCACATCACCTCATATCCAGAGGTGTAGTGGTAAAAAAAAGAGGTGGGTAAACTATAAATTCTGGTGGACCACGACGTGGTCACCCGGTAAGGTGGGCCACTGCCTACCGGTGTATGTGTATCCTGATGACATTGCTATAGGCAGGGCTCACATTAAGCCTTTTCATACGCTTGTCCTTCGGACAAGTAAATCTGTCATTCACTTGTCCGAGTAAAAAAGTTTCTAGTCCGGATTTTTTTTTTTTTTTTGTGTGTGTGTTAATTTATTCTGAAACAATATTCTCATCAGTGTTCAATTAGCTTTGATATTTAAATCGGCATATTGTAATATTTGCACCTTTAAAGGGCATCCCCTCCCCCAATATTATTAAATGTATGCTTCATCTTTCATTTTAAATTCCTAAATTTGATCAATAAATTCAATTATTTCGAATAAGACACTATAGGGCTGATCAAATGTAACCATTTACACTGAAAAATTACAATTGCATAAAATAATGTTATGAAATTGATTTAAATTTACAAATAAGAAACGTTGGAAAGAATGATCTACTTTTAAACATAACACTAAACTGCCAGTAGGTGGCGGCAGGCGACCGTCTTAATGAGTGAGTCATTGATTCATTCATTCAAACGATTTGTTCAAACGGCTGATTCATTCAAGATTGAGACAGATGTTTATGAATGGGTCATTGAATCTTTGACTCAATCGATTCGTTCAAAATGCTGAATCATTCAGTAATGAAAACAGGTTGAGTGTTCCTGTGAGATGCGCCGTGGTTCTGCTGTGATTTTTGTTTGGAACTATTTTCGCTGCTGAAACAGAACAAAAACAGCCAATATTGCATCTAAAATGTAAGTGACTTAATTTTAACTGTTTATTGAACTGTTGTAGGAAATCAATGTCACATTTTCAATCGTGATGGTGTTCAGGAAAAATAATTGAGGTTGCTTAACATATGTTAAAAATATAAAAACTCCACATTTAGATTTTTTATAGGCAGTATGTTGTTAACTGAGTGTGTGTGTGCGCTCATTTGTGTAGATTTCTCCTCGAGAGGCTGCGCGAGCGTCAACAGCGCAAACCTTGCCTCAGTAATAGTCAACAACACTGACAGTAAAGCAGCGCAATAATTATGAAAGAGTTCGTCTTAGGTTTAACAACCTATGAAACTAATAATTAACTATATGAAACTAAAACGACATAAGCTTAATTTATAGCTATTTAGAGGTGGATAAACGCACTTTGGAGGTGGGTAAACGCTATTTCCGAATATTGGGAGGTGCGTAAACGGCGTTTACGTGCGTTTAGCCTCCACTACATCCCTGCTCATATCTCAAAGTGTCTGAAAATGGTTCTTTCAAAGATTCAGTCTCTCCCTCCTCTCCAAGAGCCTTCTCTGCTCTGATTGGTCAGATGGCTCAGTCTGTTGTGATTGTTCTACCGCTTACAGTGCGTGTTGAAAACTAAATGTCCATTACCACCTGAATTTCAGCTCCAGAGGCTTCCTCAGCACTTGATACACAGTGGTACGAACAGTAACAATGGCTTTGGGTTTTTTCCGTATCCATTCCAGTACAAGTCCTCATCTTTTTGAAGTGGAGGCAGCATGGATTCGCAGCGCTGAAAACATCGTCTTCTCGACGTGTCGACAACATGAACCAAACTCTTCCAGTCTCAGCTACAACTACAGTGTTTGAGGGCGGGGAAAAGTATGTCATTTGTGGGCAGCCAATGAAGACCATGGGCTATAGCATTAGTGAGACTGAAATTGCTGACGACTCTTACAGCAATTCAGAATCTATTCATTCTTTTAGGAGTCAATAACTTTATTTGTCGTGCACTTTGATCATTAAAACTTTGCAGACATTTTACATTCACAAACAGCTATATTAAACACTGCATGGAAGGTAATATTTGAAAAAGCAGCATAGTGGCACTTTAATACTTTTTTTTTTTTTTTTTTTTGCATTTCAGTAATGAGAACTTGGGTGGGAAATATGCTTAATATTGCCATGAAAATAATATTGCAAAGCAAAATCTTATTTCTTTCTTTTGATTAATGAGGTGGGACATATGACCCAGACATTTAGATTCTTTTCAACAGGTACACATGAATCATGCAAATGCAAATCTACTTTTTGTGGCCTAAATCGCAAGGTACAAGGCGAGAAATAAGATTACTAATGCCATGCCAATAATGTCAATGTAATTTAAATGATTTAAAAAAAAAAAGTCTTATTCCTTTCTTTTGATTTTCGAGGTAATATATGACCCAGACATGATCTTGAGACATTTTGTGATATTCACTATTACACATGATATCTGAACAGCAAGATCCAATTGGTGATCTAATGTGTAGTAAGAACTGTGGACTAAATCCCAATCTGAGCAAGGTACACATACCTGCAATTAGTGTCCTGTTGGGTCTGAAAACCACCAGATAAATAAAAGTCACTAACTAACACTTCCTGAATTTAGCCTTTGTCACAAACTGGACCCAAACTTTCTTGGCGAGAGACTGAGGTTACATCACTTTAAATCCAGGATCAGTATAGATCTACTGGGTTCAACTGTTCCGAGTTGAAGCTCTCTTGCGGTATTTAATTTCAGCTGTAAAGTGGCCCTCTCATCGCCCAGAGCTCTGCTGTCTGCTTCACAATCTGTGGAAAGAGACAGTAGAACATTTCTGCTCTCTCTCATTCCCTCTCATTTTTATTCCCGCTCTCATTAAGCATGCCTTGCAGTGCCTCATATGTCACCCTGGATTTATTAAGTCACCATCAAATTAATTATGCCCTTCTCTCTGCCAGCCCAATGTAATCTTTCTGGTCACATTATTTCAGATTAAACTATTCCAGTGAAGAAATGGCTCCCATGAATGAAATTTGGTGGAACATAAGGTGCATTGTCTCATAAAATCATTTCAAACAGATGTAATGTGAAGAGAGTTAACTGATTTGTTGAGGACAATTTGCTAAATTGTAATAGCATGCTTACGAACAAGAGGCGAAAAATCCAAACAGATGTTCAAAAGAGAGATTTTAAAGGAACTGAAAACGCTTTCATATTTTACTCACCCTGATGTCTTTTCAAACCTTCTCCATATCTATTAGATCTGAGGTCATTTATATGCTAGCGCACTCCTAAAAACATGCTACTTTTCTATTTGTCAAATTTATCTACTGGAAAAAGAACCCCATTTCAAAATAAAAAGTAAAAACACCTGGAAGCCAATCATAGTGCTATATTTCTGAAAGCAAGAGAGAGAATTTTGGCAAAAGTAACACAAAAAGAATTAATAGAACTCAACAAAATGAATAGTTTAACACAATTAGTTACTTTTATAGTAATTCAGTAACGTCATGTGCTACTTAAAAAGTATTACACAGTATTTTGCACAGAAAAACGGAAACTGTCAACAGCCGTTGTGTGATTCATCACCCATATGTGCAATACTCTAAATTAGCTAGCCTCTTTATTTGCTTAATTACAATGCAGAATATTTTCCTTTGTTTATTTAAAAAAAAAAAAAAATCATCACTAACACAACATATAATGAACAACAATTACCCATCTCTGTGACTAAATCTAGTTTGCATCGTCTTGATAAACATTAATGATGTGTATGGCAATTTTAATATCTTGGTTAACAAATGCACATGCAAACCATTTAAAACTGCAAGACTCAACTAAGGTTGGTACAACAGGGGAACAGATTTAAAGGCCTGTCTGCTCTTTCAAATGAATGCTCACTTAAATAGGTGAGCCTTAGAAGAAGAAAAAAAATAGATTTTTTTTAAATATATTTATATTTCTTTTGGTGGCTTTTCCTGGTCTGGAAAACTTATGCATAATGTTTACACCTCTGAAATAAACTTCCAGGTTGCTACATCTTTTGATCAATGAATTGACTTTTTGACTTTGAATTGACCATGACTTTTCCAGTCATTTATGAGCACTATAAGGATTATTAACAACTATTTCAAGACAGATTTTTGCTCCAAAATGAACATAAATGGACAATTCTATAGTGCAAAATACATGTTCTATATTTTAGGACATTAATATATTAAATATGACATAAAATGTATTAGATATGATATTTAATTATTATAAAACCCACTAATTTAATTTCATGTTTTCTGTGTGAGAAAGCTGGAACATCCCTCTTTAAATATACTGATCTGTGTAGACATAGACATTACATGTCTTCAGAACTCCCATTCAGCATCAACCTTAAGAACTGAATGATCTATGTAATGCATTACAGTATGATTACTGCAGCGCATGCTATTCTTAAAGCACGATCAAGACCACTCATTTGTTCTTTCTGAGGTAGTGCTGCATAAAGCTTACTATATATACTCAGCATGAAAAGAAGTACCAACTCTCTGCATTTCTCTCTGGGGCCACATTGCTTCTGACAGCAATGGCTTTTAAATGCTCTGCTGGTCAAACAATGGCATTGACTTATGGTTACCCATCCCTGTTTTCTCTATGCGTACAAAGGAAAGGTGACCACACAACCACGCACCGCTCAAGGTCGTCACCAGACAGCAAATTTCTGGCCTTCGTTACGAGTGATGGATAACAGAAACTCCGTCATCCCGACAAATGATCAGAAAATTGTATTATCCAAGTACAGAGATAAAAGGATTACTACACAGAGGAGATGAGAATGTGAGCGATATGGGGACAATGAAAAATGGGGGATATATTGAAAAAATATTGAGGGATAAAGGGAGGATGGAAAGATGAAGCATTTCACTTTACGAGCTGCTGTACGAGCGGAGAGACACTGTGTTTCTGACAGGCGATCACAGGGCCTTCAAGCATGTATGTCTGTCAAATTCAACAGCCCAGAGACATACACACACACACTTTCAGACACACAGAGAATCTAATGCAAAGTGAATTTAGGCTCCCAAGCTTAAAAAACTGAAGGGAGAACAGGTAAATTTGTGAAATCAAAATTAAATGAAAAAATAGTCCATTTTTAGATCATTAACGCAAAAACATCATGAGGAATCAGGTTTGCCTTACCCTTTTGAGATAAGAGTTCGCTTAAACAAAATGCAAACAAACTAAACTGAACAGCAAAAACTCATTAGAATGGACATCAGAAACCCAAAAAATTACCATATGCCCACCCACATTTACATGCCAACAGTGATCATAAACTTGGCCCACCCAATCGTCAGGATGTAAACATTCAAAATTTAAAAGAACTATACTAACGTTATAAGTACACTTCAGGGAGGCAAATTAAATAATAAAATTGCATAATTAAACCTCTTTAAATCCTAATTCGCTCTTCGATGAGAAGGGAGGCATGAACAAGCAACCAAACAAAGCAGACATGGACCAAAAAACATTCTGTTTTCCTGGCGAGAACAGATGCATGTTTTTGTCCTGTTAATCACAAGCTATGATTCTTGACCCAAACCACCAAGTGAGTGAGAGTGTGTGTGAGTCTGAAAGTGTGAATGCATCACTGGGACTATGTTCACCGAGGCATGTAAACCATGAGCAGAGACATGTAAGTCAGCAGAGGGCCCGAGCCGGGCTTTAATGAAAGCAGCGTGTCAGCGGAAGGTGTGATGAATTTGGGAGACATGGGAGGGGGAGAGCGAGAAAGCAGAGGGAAGAAAAAGCAAACGGGAAGATCGAGACAGTGAGAGAAGGGAGGAGCGGAGGGCTCTTAGCAGTCGGGTCCCCAGTGTGAGAGCGTGATTCCGGCAGCTCGCAACAGGAGACTCACAGAGGCTATAGCTTTGCTTTATTGGAGCCTGGAAATCAGTAAACAAGACTGATGTGTGTTGGGATATGCTGCTAAATCCACTACCTCACTCTCAATCATCTCCTTCTATCTGTCTTTTTCTGCCTATCGCTCTCTATTTCTGTCTATTGTCTCTTTTGACCTGTCAATCTCATTCATGGCAATGTGCTGCTGGATACCCAGCTTCCCTCATTCTCCAGATCTCTCTCTGTGTAACATTTGAACATAGTCACTGTTGTTTAATGTTCAAAACCACCAACTCAGTATTTCCAAATTACCAGATAAGACGTTATTACCACTTTAAAATGGCAGATTGTCACAAACCTCTTAGACAATGAAGCCTTATATCCAGTTAAAACTTGAGAGTTGCAGAATATGGAGGGAAAAAACATGTAATATTTGTGATTGCATCAATTCAAAAAAGCTTCAGGTTTGCTGTACCTGTTTGTAGGGCTGCACAATTTGTCCAAAAATGTTGTTATTATATATCAACACGACTACAGTATAATAATAATAATAATAATGACAACACTTGTTATTATTGTTGTTAAATAAAAAACATAGGAATATTTCACTGTAAAATGTATGCATTATGCATGCACGTTTATAGCCAAGCAAACTGAAGCACTAAATGTCATCTAAACATTAACTCTTTTAAATGAACCTTTGGGAAGATTCATTTTAGTGAATCTGTTCACCTTGATAGTTAATTTAAATGCACCAGTCTGTTGCTGATGTGTGTGCCCATCTTCCTTTTTTTATTGATATATAATATATATATATCATAATATTTTGTTCAATTCTGCTGTTTGATCACTATGTTTTTACTCAATTATATAGATGTGTTTTATTAGTTAAATTAGTAGCATTTCGTGATCTTAATTAAGATTCAATATGTTTTTGTGCCAGAAAAACACTGCTCTGAAAAAAAAAAAAAATTCATTAGCTTGTAGTGTAACATGACTAGTTTAACTACTTTAAATTATGAGCAACTCAAAGATTCACTCAACACTGTTTTTTATGTGTGTCTATATGATTAAGTGCATGTGTAAGTGGGTGTACGCAAGTGCTTTCCTAGAACTCCTTCCCTGTCAATTTCTTTTCAATTGCAACCTTTTCCGCCCCACTTTCTAATCTTAGAGGACAGAAATCAGACTCACAATCAAGCACTGCTGCCCATGAGAGCCCTCAAATCATCACGAAGAACCAAAAAAATATGAAAAAGTAAAAGTGAAAGGCTAAAAACGCCATTTACCCTCGTCAACCATCTGTAACACGCACATTAATGCAATACTGCCCAGACAACCTATAATTCAGAACTCAATTACCAGCAAAAAGTGCACAGTATGCAGAGGGACTTTGGACACCCAAGAGGACGGCTGCACAGAAATCATTTGTCATGATTAAATTACTGCTCTTTTGATTGGCTCTGATTTGTTTACAGCTCTGGCCAATCAGAGGATAGTAGGACAAATATCATAAAGACATGACATAAACAAAGAGAGAAAAAGTGAAAGAACATTAAAAATTAGGCCATGGTCTTTCATCTGTCCGTCAAAGACAGAGTAAATACATCTGAAAATAAATGGCCTCTGTGAGTTCATTAAAGGTCCATAAAAGATTTCAAAAAGTTTTATAAATCAAACACATAGCAAAGCTTTAAATGCAGTCTAAACCGTTCAAAAAGATACTTAGTTTTTCCTTCAAAGAACAACAGGGTGACCCCAAATCTTACAGACTAAAAATACACAGATTAATCTTACATTTAAAGAGATATAGTTCACCCAAAAAGGAAAATTTTGTCATTATTTGCTCACTCTCATGTTGCTCCAAACCATGTTTTTTTTTTCCCCCTTTCTACCTTGGAACACAAAAGCAGATGCCTAAAAAACATATGAATACTATTGTATGTGTTAATCGAAAAAATTTTCAATTCATATGTGCACATTGCTGCCTAAATAGAGATGTTTTTGGCATCAAAGCCACTATTGAGTTTGACTACATGAATTAACTCCAACTAAAAGTACTGGTGCACATTCCCTCGCTTAACATTTTAGAGTGTGACATCGGAGGGATGATTGGTCTCCTCTCTGAGAGCAATAAGAGTGTGTGCACCTGGCCACAACATCTCATTCACAGATGTATTTTCCCTGGAGGACCTTGTCTCTGAAGCTCTCAGAGGGCGGCAGTAATGAGAAGAATGGATTGTATTGATGATAGTGACCCGCGGTCCACGGAGGAATAAAATGAAACAGTGGCGACTGACAGGCTTCATTACACTTCCTGTAAGAACACATTAAGGCGCCTTCATCCCTGAGTCGCCTTTCCGCTCTATCTCTCTACCTATTCTTGCTCTGCCCGTAGAGAAAACAAAACACAAACGATATTATAGCAATTGATTCTCCTAGGCAGCAATGAGACTAAATGGAGAGGAAAAGGAGATTTGCATTTAAATCCAAAAGATTTATTCTAATAGAAATATCCTAATATTCTCTCACACACTTTTGCCAAGATACTGAAGTTGACATTTAAAATCTCAATATGACCTAAAACATTGCTCTTCAAATTCTTTCAAGATCATATTGCGATTCTATCTTTTAGCTCTCTGAGATATTGGCATAGTAATAGAGATTCGCATGGTAATGGATATGGCAATATTAATGTATTTGGTCTTGGCGGAACAAATCTGCTTCGCTGCTGCTGTAGAGCAAGTACCGAGACTTGCTACTGCCAATACATTCACAGACATGCTGCTGCTGCTGCACATGTAACATGCATGTAATAACCCTATTGCAGATCTAAACAGGTGGAGCTGGGGAAGGTGGAGGGTATCGCTACCAAATGAGTTAAGGACCTATCAGCCTGCCCCATCTAGAGTTTCATGCAAGAACTCGGTATTTATTCTAGATATATTTAAAGGGATAGTTCACTTTGAAATTAATTTTTGATATGTTTTAGCTTTCCTCAAGGGCATCCAAGATGTAGGTGTCTTTGTTTCCGCAGTAGTTTCCATTTTGATATTTTTAGGTCAAACCGTTCTTGTCTGTCAGTCATATAATGCAGGTCTATGGTCACCACCTCAAAGAGCATGCACAGAGAAGTCCAAATTAAACATGATTTAATGACTCATAAATTTAAGTACACATTGATGGCCTAAGACACGAAACGAGCGGTTTGTGTGAGAAAACGAACAGTATTTATAGCGTTTTTACCTCTTGTAACCACAGCCACATCCAAGTGATCTGAGGGCGCGGGCGCTTCGGTCTGTGCGTTACAAGAGGTAAAAACGATATAAATACTGTTCGTTTTCTCACACACACCGCTCGTTTCGTGTCTTAGGCCATCAATGTGTACTTACATTTACGAGTCATTAAATCAAGTTTAATTTGGACTTCTCTGTGCATGCTCTTTGAGGTGGTGACCATAGACCTGCATTATATGACTGACAGACAACAACGGTTTGACCTAAAAATATCAAAATTGAAACTACTGCGGAATAGGGGTGGAACGGTACACAGAAGTCACGGTTCGGTTCATACCTCGGTTCAGACATCACGGTTCGGTACGATTTCGGTACAATGGAGGGAAAAGCAAAACAAAAATGCAGAAGGCATTGTATTTTTTAAATAAGTTTTATTAATAAAGGCATAGAACCAGTTTATTTGTAGTGCACTGACAATAGTTTTATATAATTAGTTTATTAATTAAATTAATAAAAAGACAAAAAGACCTTGCGATATGTTTGGTAATTGTACCTGAATTAATTTAAAATTAATTTGCTATATTTCAGATCAATATATTTGTTTTCCTTAATTTTAATTAACATTATTAATTAACAATGTAACATTATTCTCATCTGAATTATAAATAATTGATTTCTGTATAAAATAATACTACCATTAATAACGCATTCGATTTTCTTTTTTAATCAATGTAGAATGTTTAAGATTAGTGCTCCGAGGACGAGAAATGAAAACCAATGCGATGAATGTCCAAAAGATGGGACCCACAGACTGTTTTGAAATGGAGTTGGATAAATATGTTTTGCTTTTAAAACAGTGTGTGTGTGTGTGTGTGTGTGTGTGTGAGTGTGTGTGTGTGAGAGAGAGAGAGAGAGAGAGAGAGAGAGAGAGAGAGAGAGAGAGAGAGAGAGAGAGAGAGAGAGAGAGAGAGAGAGAGAGAGAGAGAGAGAGAGAGAGAGAGAGAGAGAGAGAGAGAGAGAGAGAGAGAGAGAGAGAGAGAGAGAGAGAGAGAGAGAGAGAGAGATTTTGGTTGGGTGACAGTTGTAGGTTACAGTTTGACAAGAGTTTACAGTGTGACAAAAGCACAATGTTGTGTTTTATTGCGAGTGTACATAAATATAAGTAAACACTTTGCAAGTTTAATGATCTGTATGAACAAAATGACGGAGTATGTTTATTATGTTTCCACTGTTCGATCGCGGCCGCGCCTCTCTCTCACACACACACACAAACACACACACTCCAGCATTGCAATCTTGACATCGCAGCCTGTTCATTATGTGGTCACACCAAACGCGAATAGAGCGTTAAATTCGCGTCTATCGCGTCTAGTTCGACGCTAGTCCAAAGCGAATAGGACGCGCGTATAAGCCAACGTTTGAAGTGAACGCGCGTTCAGAGCTAAACCGATGGTACAGATTATGTGTCCCTAAAGAACCCGCGTATCTAACAGTAGTTCCGCTTTACATTAATTAATTTCCACGCGAGTTTTATTTATTTTTATACCGTGTATTCTCCGTGTAAATTCGTGCACCGAACCGTGACGCCCGTACCGTTTCAGTTCGGTACGAATACATGTACCGTTCCACCCCTACTGCGGAAACAAAGACACCTATCTTGGATGCCCTTGAGGTAAGCTAAAACATACCAAAAATTAATTTCAAAGTGAACTATCCCTTTAATTCCATCATCATGGAATTTAGGATATTCTACACTGGCTGTAATCTAAGTAGCACTTATTACGCAAAGAAGTACTCTTCCAAAAAATTCCCTTTAACGCAATGACTTTACCAGTCAGTGATTGGCTCTTTTATTCGGAAGGCGGGATTTATTCCGCCATATTGCGCGTTGAACTTTTCCCCATTCATAGTAACATGAGTGCGTCGTCTTTTTATATTTAAAGTCTTTGATTAGGTCTCCTGAGCTATAAAAGAGCAACCTCTGAGCAATACAATTTTCCTGTGGATACACTCTTCAAATTGCTCCTTTTCATCAGGTCTTTTGCATCCTGGGTGTAATTCACTGAACACTGTATTAAGTGCTACCTACAATCAGAGAGGAGAGACTGATATCGGTGCGTCTCCACGGGGCTTAATGACGGAAGGATCATGCCGCGGCCCAATTTCCTCCCCTGATTAGACAATCAGATCCTGATGGCATCAACACGCGCAGATGGTGCTTCTTCAGCCGTTTATTTATTAATGAGTGCTTGTGTATTTTTATCAGATGGGGCCTGATGCTAGTGCCCCCAATAGAGAAAAATTACTAGACTTTGATGTTTTCGGATAGATTTTGTTTGATGCTGTTGACGACCTCGTTTCCTCAGAACAGTGCGTCTCAACTGGTTTTCCTTCAGGACCCAGATTTTACTTTGGACATCAAGTGGCGACTCAATACCACTGTACTGACACTTCCTAAACAGGAACCACATTATAAAGCACTGTACCCATTCTGGCAAAGGTGGTTTCACTAGAGTAATCCTAAGCTTCTAGCTCTTTGAAAGGAGCACACTACCCCCCAAACTTGTCATTTAGAAGGATGTCTTTTATAAGCATCTTTCCAAGCGTCTGTAAGCCGGAGTGCTTTGGTGTCAGATGTAGTGTGTAGGGAGCAAATGGGGTTAAATAAGCTGACTGGGAGAGACGCAGTTGTGTAGCTGACTCTATTGTCTTTAAGGGTGCTGTGAGACAGAGGTTGTTGAGCGCTGCAGGAGATGGCTGAGTGAGAGTGACAGCGAACTTGATTGCCATTTGTCTCACTGTGAACTACTGCCGAGCTTCAGAGAGAGATGGACTGGGAGAGAAAGAGATCGACTTCGAGACAGACTGGAGGCCAAAGTGCCTTCTCCACAGGGTTTGAAATGAGCTTTTTCACTCACCAGCCAATTTGGCTGCTACATTTTTAAGTTAGCTGCCATTCAGAACTTCTACTCGCCAAAACAAAAATATCAGAAATAAACCAGATTATCAAAGTCACAGCATAGATTTAAATATATTTGTTATTAAATCTGATTCGGAATCATTGTATTGCTTTCAGCTTTAAGACAGTCAATCACTGTTTGCAGATACCAAATTTGAAATAAATACAAAATTCTCGGTGACTTCTCTTATAATTGCGATGAGTTCACCTGCACGTACAACCAAAGCGTTGTATTTAAATGTTGTATTTTAATTTTAATGTAAACTGTATGTGGTTTTGAACAGCTGGAGTCTCAGTTGGACAGATGCCGAGTGGTGCCGCCAGTGTGCGTATGGTCATAGAAAGTGAAAGTGATGTGACGTGTAGCCAAGTATGGTGTATGGTATATTTCACCCATCCAAGTGCACACACAGAGCAGTGAGTATTGAACACACACCCGGAGCAGTGGGCAGCCACTTTTGCTGCGGCAGCCGGGGAGTGATTTGGGGTTAGGTGCCGAGTCTTCTTAGCCTGGGAAAACCCAGACAACTTCCGGCAAATTTAGATTTGCTCTGAAAGTTAGTCTAGCAAAGAGCTCATTCAAGCCCATTTCCAATCCGTCGAAATCGAGGCACCAATCAGAAACGTTGGGGCGGGCTTTACACGATGAAGACAGCGCTGGGATTTTGAAGCAGATTTTGTAGCCTACATTACAAAGATGGATGCCGCCGTCGAACATCACTCGTTCGAATCAGCTATCGCGTCTGTTTTACGCGATTTGAACGTTTCCTTTTTGTTAAAAACCGAGCAAAGAACAACACTCGGAGATGTTTCTCCGCCGCTCTGCATACGTCATCTCCTTCATCACTCTGATTGGGTTTAGGTCTATCCGCGACGTCCGTTGGTGACGCCCCTCTGGAAATGATTTGTCTATGACGCTTTGCCAGACCATAACTCAGTTACAACTGAGAATGGTCTGGTTTTAACCAGGCTAGAGTCTTCTGCCAGTTCAGGAGAATTGCAATATAGTGCATCAATCTATATAGAGTGTAACAGTGCCTGCCCACTTTTTCCTGTGGCATTGGTTCTAAAAATATTTTTACCAATAAATTTTCAAAAAAGTCTTTGTTAAAGAGTTATACACCATAACCAAAACCGAACAGCTATGATGTAAATCACACCATCACAAATTTTGATTTGAAGCAAAAAAGTACTAAACGGCTTTAAAGAGGGAAAGAACTACAAGCATTGCAAATTACATAATAGTTTTACAAAAGGCATAACTTTAAAACTATTGATTTAAAGATGTTGATTATGTATTTTGCAAGAATATATATGTGGGATTTTTTCTTCTGGAACTCTAATGATGCACTCTATAATGCATTTTAATGGTGTTTTATGTCAGTTTGGAGCATCATAGACATGCTTCACATGAATTACCATTACCAACTATTCCTTTAAAAAGTCTTCAATAGAAGAGAAAGAGAGAAATAAAACAGGAAAGAGTGATGCATGTAGGTGTATCCCATACCTGTGGGAACGGCCGCGTCCATGGAGGGTTTCTCCCAGGTGTTGACTTGCTCCCAGGCGAAGCCATTAGTCCCCAACGCCACGCTGTAGCCACAATTACTGTAGTGCTCTTCAAACGAACAGCTGCCTACAGAACACACAGGAGAGAAAAGAGGGGAAGATGGCATATGTCAACATGATTAAGCCACGGAGTGCCATCATTACTTCATCTTAGCTAAAAACACGATTTTCCACCGCATTAAGCTTTATGCTAGCCGGGAGCTAAGGATTAGAAACCCTGGATGAAATAGCACTAATTAAATGTACTCATTTTAACACGTCTTCCTGTATCGTATTTTAGAGAGAGGGATTATTTAAGCGGTAAGGTGCAAAAGGGTGTGCTATATTGTGAATATAAATGGACAATACTATATGATGTGCACCAGAGTGACAATGCAGCACAGCCTTGATTTACAGCTTTTATTAAATGGTTACCACATAATGAAAAATATTACGATCACAGATTTGTATTAAAATATTGCTTTATCAAGCAAATTTATATATTCTCGGATTATTTATTTATTTGTTTGTTTATGGTTGTATATGCTGTATTCAACTTAATTTTGCTATTTCCTGAATCTTTGAAGGGTGGACTGAACGTGTCATCCAGACTTATTTGAATGGACGTTGTTTTTTGTACGACACAACGCGGAAATCTCTTTAGCTTGTGTGCACGTTAAGTGCTCAGATTCAACATGATGAAACTTCTGCCTGCAGGATACTTACATTTACATTTCTGCATATTTCAAGGACCAAATATTCACTGCCGTCTTAATTTGCCCCTGCGTATTAAGCTTCACAAGAGGATTAAAATGCTACAAAAATAATTAATTTGCCACGAGCGCCGAAAGGCGATGAATCCTACAATACTCGCAAGATTCGCAAACCACATCAAAAGTATTCTCAAAGAAATCGCACAACCGTAAAAACAACAATTGTAAAATATTCAGAATTTTCCAGGGGGAGCGATCGGAGGGCCTAGTAGGAAAGAATTAACCAGTCAAAGACGTGATTTTGTGGAAGACTTGCCCACCGGGGTTCAGTTCAGACAGCAGCAGAAGAAGAAATAAGGTCTCATGTAGTTTATGTAACCCTCGGTTCCTAATTGACTTTGAAGTGTGCACACATTCATACTGCCACCCTGCTTGTCCTCAGCCTATACGCTGGGGAAAGAAGACGTTTTCATACTCAATAAAACAAAGTGTCAAACAATTAGCATAGCATCACAGTGCATGTTTTTGTACTGAATTTTGGATTTGTAGAGGGATGTTTAGGTTTTCGTACACATTAGTATACAACATTCAATAACACTGTATCATTTATAGCATCTAAAGTAAAAAAAAAGAAAAAGAAGAAGCCTTTTACATTTGAACAACTTTAGTACCAAGACTTTTTAAATCTCTGATTTGTCACTCTTCTTTACTCTGAGTTTACTCCCACAGGTGACTGTGGTAAAAACTCAAACACAAACCCATTGCAGGACTCATCAATAAATACACAGAGAAACTTTCACAGTAAAGACCTTTATAAATGACTATTTTGTTAATAAATTCAATTCAATTGAGTCTAATAAAAGTTAAGTAATTTGCATTCTTTAGATGGCTCAAGAAAGCTCAATCACTATGAAATATAAGTGAAACAATATATTTCAGTCATTCATTCTGTGGAAATCACACAGAACATACAGTCTTAGACAAAGGGTTCAATGGGGTTCCATATAGAACCCTTAAGTTCTTGACTCAATTTTAAAGAACACTTTATTAAGGAGAAATGCCTTTAATGAATGCATAATACTTTCATGTTTAAACGGTTGTTTAACATTTCGATAAATGATGTTTACGGACTGCTTAATTCATCAAATTTGATTAAAATTTAAAAAATTAAAGAAAATTAGTTAAATAAAACCAAATCCATAAAATGATCCCATGATGGGAACCCCTAAAAGGTTCTATGAAGCGCCTGACAAAATCCTGTTATGTTCTGTACAGAGACTTTTATTTTAAGAGTGAAGTGAAACTAATGTCAAGTTTTTAAAAAAAGTGATTAAAAGTAATACATGAAACTTTTTTTTGTCTTTATTAAAAATACAATAAAATCAACCAGTAGATTCCATGAACTTTAAGCCTCTAAAGTCAAACAAATGTAAAAGGCTTGTTTGTATAGTATATGCTGTCAACAGGGAGCCTGTTTACATGAAATAAACTGATTTATCGGTTTACATGCAAATCAATAGCCTGGCAATGCAAGTAAACCGTGTTTACAAGACTGTATTAAAAAAAACTGGTTATTCCCCGATGGTGATGTCAAAACGTAGGCATCCATGTATTTCACATTTATCATGTGAGGTGTGATGTTAAATAAACCCAGAGTATTTCAAAATGTCAGCAGGAAACTTGCACTGACTCATTCTCCTCTCATTTTTGAAGTTTGTACAACTGTACCATTTTTCCTTTGGCTGCACGAGATGAGAACACATTTTTTTATGTTTCTTGGGTCAAGAAAAAGTCTGAGTTTGCGATATTTCTCTACTGAGAATCATTCACTGTGGCTGGGTGCGCTCAAACCTGCCAAATACAGACGCTTAGTTTCTTGTCACACAGCGCACTTCAATAAGATGCCAGAAGGCAGGTTAAGTTGTTAACATCAGGGTAACTCCCAAAATCAGGGTAATGGGCAAAACAATCTAGCTCTTTTGATCGGTTCATTCTTAAGCCGTTTATGAACTTACGCCGACATAGAAAAACGGTTTACAGCGTTTACATGACAACACGCGCTGTCGCTTAAGCATAATCGGTTTAAGAACGTGCATATAAATGTACTCACCGTCTATGAAAATGTACAAAAATAAGCTAGTACATATATGCTAATGAAATCACATTGCACACACACTCACACAAATGTATCTCTCCTCTAATTAATGTTGCCTACCAATTTGATCCATTATTGATAAGTTGCCCCACGGCAGATAAGCAAGAGTTTCCAAACTCATCAGTGGCAGACATGGCATCGGTACGAGCTGGACTCGTCCCTCACATCTGCTGCTCCACACCTCGCTGGCATATGCCCTACCGCTGGCACGTTGTCAATTCCATGTTTATCGAACAGAGCGCTCGTGCTGCCCTATCAGGAGCTTTGAGATGATTTCACAGCTCAGGAAATGAAGAAGTGAGATTTGGGGCAGATGTGGAAGAGGTGGATGGGTAACATCTGCTAGATTAACAGAAGGATTTGTTTACGGTCTGAAAAATAACTGGCGTGTATAGAAACAGAGGTGGCAGGGTCTTTACAGTTCTCTTAATAAGTTTGGCCTGTTTCTGTAAAAAACAAAACAAAACAAAAAACAATATGATGTGTCTTTTTTAATTTAACTCTTTCCCTGTCAGTGATTTTGAAAAAAAACAATATCTGAACATGCAATAAATAAATAAATAACAGAGCCTCTGCTTTTAAAAAAACACAGTTTTATTATAGCTTCAGGCATTCTTTTTTATCAACATTTGAATGTGGGCAAGTTTAATAAAAAGCAAAATTTTGAACAACAAGCTCAGAAAATTGTGTTTTTGTTAAAGACTACGCCTGCATCAGATTCAAAACGATGATCAAGACATAGATGGAGTAGATCGAGTCCATCAATTCCCCTAATGCTTGCACAGTTCTACAGCTTGTCCTGGGTCGACATTTCATTCAGTAACATTAGACAGTTTTGATTTATATTCTGTTTAATGTGTGATGACTAGGGCTGCAACAAACGATTATTTTGATAATCGATTAATCTAACGATTATTAGAACGATTAATCGACTAATCGTCGATTATTTCGCAGACTAATCAGTAAGTTTGGAACGATTATTCAGCTTTTCCAATTAGTTAAAACATTGAGTTATACATATTCTAACTATAATATAAAAAAAGAAAATCACTTCAGCTTTTGAAATAGTTGTTTTAATGAACTTTGAGCCAACTAAACAGGTCATTCTCTTTAAGTTTTCAGATTTCGGTCCAACTCAAATCACACACAAATGCTCTCTAAGCATTGTTTAATAGGCCCACTGCTTTTCTTAGAACTGAAACAGAAAAAGGGACATTTACTTCAGGACACAAAGAATGGTAAAATATTAATCTGCAAACAATTATTATAATTATAAAATTACAATCTTTTTTACATGACAATTGAGCTGACAGAGACGTTCTCATTCCCTTTTAATTTATAGTATGATAAAGTGACTGCCGTGATATTCTTCCTATATCATAGGAAGGATATAACATCTCGTTTTGTAAGTCTTCATGATTATTGAACAAAATACAGGCAAGTGATAAGACTATAATAATACCTAATATACTAATAGTGTTACAATAATAAAAACAGCCCTGACTCCTAAGCTCGATCAAGCTTTATTCTATACAAAATAAGTCATCACATTACTGTAATTATATTACTATTGATAATATTATTACTATTATTAGTAGTATTGCATTCTCTAATAAAGAGAGATTTGCCGCTGGTGGTTAGTTAGCTCCAGCTGGAGAACACTCACTTCTCACCGGCTCCTCTTTTGCCGGGATGTTTCCTCTTGCACCCCAACATTGCACACGACAGCATTCTTGATTTGAAGTTTTGTGAAACTTTCCCAAACCTAAACCTTGCTAGTTCGGATTCGTTTGCACTGTCATAATTCGCGCTGTTTTCTCTTCTACCGCAATAGCATTTGTAAGGGCTGCACTACACTCTAGCGCTACAGCGCCGTAGCGTTCAAATCGCGGGATTGCAGGCCCTTACATTAGGTCACGTGAGATCAAACGACTACTCGACAACAAAGATATTTGTCGACAAATTTTTATTGTCGACGTTGTCGACAACGTCGACTAATCGTTGCAGCCCTTGTGATGACTGCATTATATGCTGTCGCTTGTTTCTGCTTCTTATTCGCCTGCGTTTTGATCAGGATATTCAGTACACTCAAAAGGTACATAATAGCGCCCCCTAGTGAAAACACGGAAAGCCAGGCAAGCCGCCAATGGCGGGGAAGCATCGTCTCATAAATGACGGAAAATTCTGTCATTGGCAGGGAAAGAGTTAAAGCTTCGACATGAATACATGTCTATAAAAATGCCACTAATTTGCTTTCAAAATATAATAAACTAACTGAATGTTTTCAGCTACAGTTTTCTTACTTTATTTAAGATCTTAGTTAATAGATATTGAAGTTATGTTCATGTTTGAGAGTTTAATTGCATTAGTCATAAGCATATGCTGTGTCTTTCTTGGCCCTCACCAACGGCATTTCCAGTCGAGCAGACAAATAGTCGGTTTGAAACTAAAGTGATTATGTCCACCCCACTAAACACAGATAATAGCTCAGATATCTGCTGTTAATGCAGCGATCAAAGTGAGTAAAATATCATCATCTGTATAGTTTATTTTCAGTTTCAAGCCACATTCAAATCTATCACATGGAAGAAACATACCGGTACTTAAAATCCAAGCCAAAATGAATGGGGGTCATTTCTACCAAAGAACATGTTCTTTTCTCCATCCTAGAGAATATAGAAGACAACAATATAAACTCACAATGTTAAAAGATGGAAATCATCATTCATTTGTCCTTTCTCTAATCCAAATTTTGCACACACACAAAAACAAAAACAATTTATGCATTCTTAATGAATTCGCAAGTTGGTTATTGATTTACATATTTTTGCATCATGTTCCATCTTGTTAGTCTATTGTAAAAATCCTTTTACTTACAAAAAACAGTTCCTAATCACCTCCAGAAAGTGACATCATTGTGTTTTTTGTAGGTATTAGTCGGTTTGTCTCACTCTAACTGTGTATATATATGTATGTATACATTTTTAAATATTATACAAAAGAGCTAGTTTTTTTACTGTTTAGAATATATAAACTATAAAAACCCTCTGTTTAGCTCTATATGCAGCATGAACCAGGAGTAAGTGGGCCAATTTAATCCGTGAAACACACGTACACACATACACACACTCATTTTGAAGGCAACCTCGCATGGCTTGTCGCTCTGAATTAAGCAAGAGCGGCCTGACACGAGCGTACAACGAGAAAGGAAACTCCACATCACATGCTCACTTGTTTCCCGTCTCCCAACACCTTTTAGCACACGGACACGTGCAGCGGCTCTCTCTAGCGAGCTTGTCACTCATTCAATGTAGCAACTCCGTCAACCTAAGCTAATGCCACTTTTTCCACCTCACCTGCCGCCTTTAACCTTGTCCGCTCGGGCCACAGAATCCATTGTGCGCCGCAAATCTCTCCCATCCATCATCTGTGCTACAGGTGCAGCCGTGCCTGCCGGACAGACGCTGATTTCCTAGTTTCACTTACAACAGAAGGACAAAGAGCTAGGTGCCAGTCCACCCACGCCCGAGCGGATATTTACCACCCTACTCTACGCCAACTTCCTAATTGTTCAAACTCATTCATACGTCCCCATGTATTAGCTGTACACACCTCAGTGATTCCTTCATTTAGTACACATTACACCCACACAAAGACAGCAGGACTCGGGTCCTCCAAGAACAGGCGCCCAACAGACATTCACACTTTCTCCAGCGCGAGTGGGAAGTGTTGTGTTGCTCGAGTAGGTTTTCGCACCTTTAAAACGCTACAAGGATTACCGGGTTCTGTACCCCGCACCACTCCCATGGATCCACACGTTGTGTGACTAAAAATCACATTTTACACCTTCGGTTGCAACACTCTGGAGTTAAATATCAGCATTAGAAAAGCAGTTTTGACTGGACATTCTGTGCCAAAGCACTTTCCCCCACAGACCAAGTGAAAATGCAACATGCCTTTGCCAAATACTCAATTCTCACCTTTCACAATACCCTGCCGGTCTGCTGACAAATGGCGTGTTTATTCCTATACAGAGCTTTTTTGTTGATTAATTGGTAATTAACCAGTTACCAAATGCTTGAGTTTCAAAAACTCTGGGAATTTGATTAGTGCTAAAAGGTGACTCAACTGAACTTGGGAAGTCTTCTCTTGACCTGGCTTGTTCTCACACACTGACTCCGGCTGGAATGAAACTACGGACATCATAAATACAAGTTTCCTAGTTAAAAATTTGACATGAACACCCTCTCACCCTCTCATTTACGTAGTTCCCAAGTTAGATGGGCCATGAACTTTAAACATGGCAGAGGGGAGAGCGATTGCTGCTGTGACTGGTAATCTTTATTCGTTTTTTTCCACAACAGCTACATCACCTTGTCTCGTCATTAAAGTAGTGCATATTTACATATATGAATAATCATTTGAAGCATATTGTATGTTTTATACATAGTGAAAATAGCCTGTATTCGACGAAATTCCAGAATTGTCTGCCAGCTTACTATCTAGATAGTGCTGTGAAAGTTTATATGGTTGTCAATGAATGCGACGCTAAATATCATTTTGGCTTTAATATACATATATCAATATTTCAAATAGTATATCTTACATATTAAAAATGTGAACAAGGATTGCTCATGCAAAACTTGCCACCATGATGTTAAGCTGTCAGGACATTGCTAAGATGTTCTAGGTGGTTTTAATGCATTTTTTAAAGTGACCACTTATTAAGGTGCAGAAACATTTACCATTGTTCGACCATTTTTTGCAGGCGAAATAACATTTCAATAGACCTTATTCGCAAACACCGGAAGTAGCTAACCGCGGCCATATTGTTGACATGACATCTGTCCTGCTGCCTCTAGCCGCGCGCAGATTTGAGTTGAGGGGAGCAGTAGCCTGGCTTCATCTCGTCGGTATCAAGAGAAGATAATGCTATTATTTGATGTGGGTCCACACCAATGAAGCTTAAGTAAAGATCCGACCTTATTGCCACTTTGCCAGCCGTAACTTATCCGGATATTTATAACGATCTCGTTCATACAGTATCCGTATACAAACAATGTACCTCAACAAGGCAACATAATGAAAGACACTCGTTTCATTCGTGGAGGTGGAAAAACAAGTTCTTTGTGACATGCAATATTTGTTGTCTTAAAATGTAAATGCAAAAGAAAAGGCATGAGAGTCGGTTGTTTTTGTCAATTTTAAGTTTTCATTTAAAATGTTTGCGATTTTAATATAAGTACATGGTTACATATTTGACCACTTGCTTGAGCAACTTAATATATAGAAGTAATGCATGGAATAATTGGCTTACGTTGTTGAAATAGTATAGGGGCATAGGGGCGGCAGTGGCTCAGTGGTTCATGTAGGTTGTCTACAAACCGGAAGGTTGGTGGTTCAATCCTCGGTTCCACCTGACCAAGTGTCGAGGTGTCCATGAGCAAGACACCTAACCCCAGCTGCTCCCGACGAGCTGGATGGCGCCTTGCATGGCTGCCGTCGCCCGTCGGTGTATGAATGAGTGAGTGAATGGGTGAATGTGAGGCAAATTGTAAAGCGCTTTGGTGGCCATTGGGTCTGTGAAAGCGCTATATAAATGCAGTCCATTTACTATTTACCATTTAGTAAGTAGCAGCTATGTGTTAAAATAAAAATAGTGAGTACCGGGATGTTTGTGGTAATGTTACAGCCGCGGATCAGTTACGCACTGCAAACGCAGCATATAAAGCACTATAGCGCGTCCTGCTTCTGTACCGTATATGCACCGCACACGCATTGCACATGGATTATGTGTGAAACCTGTGGTAAAATGATGGGAACAGACTTTTCTGTGGGGAGTTGGCTGAACGTTTAGCCTATTTATCCTAGCTAGCCTCTCCTGCGCTGGCTCAACTCTGTCTCCTTCCCTTCACGTTTTCTGACAGTCGGTAACTTATCGCAATCATAAAAACTAACTCTGGGGTTATTATTGCTGTTGTTAGAACAGCCGTGTATTACACAACACACCATCACGCTGTTTAAAAAAAAATACAGTGATAATACCATGGATAATTCCGACGCTGCCTCGCTTGTCAATTGACAGACTGACAGTTGCCGTGGTTTCTATGTCAACAATATGGCCGCCGCAAACATTGATGACGCAGATCGAATAACATCTATAGCAATCCATGCATTCAGGAATTTCAGTGAAAGATTTATTCAAGCAAAGATTTCAAAGATTTTGCATTAGTCATGCAAATTCTCCGCATTGACCAACAGAAAGCTGTTGTTTCGATTTTCAATGTTGCTAAAGTGTTCTGGGTGGTTCTTCCTGGTCCAAGTTGAAAGTTGGTTAGAAGAGTAATAGCACATGCAATTTGAGGTGCCAATCATGTTTAAAGCACAAATGCTTTGTTGCAGCATAAATACCAGTTACTTTTTCCTGGTGTTGTGTATTTGCCCATTTAAGACTTTACAGCTCACTTTTCTACCTCATTTTATGGAGTTTCCCCCTGCAGACAGACAGACTCATAGTCTCAATACTGTATGTCCTTGGAAGTTAATTATTATTTTTCCCCCTCCACAGAGGCCAAGTGGAGGTTGGCAGCCGAAACAGCAGAATTCACATTCGGGGAAGGTAGAGCCGCCTCAGGTAACACAGAACACACCTCAGGAGACTCTCTCTCTGATTAAAAATGACAAATGTTCCAGTGCTGCACTTCAGGTCTTAAAAATTTGCCAATAAAAATTATTAGCTGCCACAAACTGCATGTCCTGCAGTTTTTCTTCCCTTAAAAAATGATTACTAGAGAAACGAAAGCTCATTCGGGCAGTAAAACACGTCTGCGTGTGCAACTCTAAACAACTGTTTCTGCCGCTTCGGACGGGTCATAAATAAAAACGTCCTACCGCTCTCTTGTTCGTCCCGTGGTCGGCAATGAGAGGACATACACACACAGACAGCAAATGTCCTCACAAACTTCAAACACTACATACCAATTCTCACAGATTTTTATGATCATACTATATTCAGCATCTTCTACAATGGCTAAATTAAGTAAATATAAATTAGTCTATGTAATTACTAATTACATAGACTAATTTATTTATCCCCCACATTTGTTTACTGTAATGCACTTTTTTTGTAAATCCCATAATTCTCAATGATTCTTGTAGTTGATTGTCACTACGTAAATACACTTTTTAATTTAAATTTCTTTGTCAACTTTATTTACAGTAAAACTTAATCCGCATTAATTAAAAGCATAAAACAAATAAATACTTTAATAATATATCACTACATTTTGCATTGCAGTACAGAGAATGAGATGCATGCAAACATGTCACAAAAAAAAGCTTAATAGTTCTATAATAACAAATATAATAAATCATATTTAATATATAAATATTTTATTTATTAATTTCTTTTATTTTTATTTTATTTTTTTGACACAAATGTTCCTGACAGGTTTCATAAGGTTAGCAGCACACTTTTCAGACAGCTGAAGATTTTTATTACTGAGCCACTCACACAAACACACACCCTCATGCACACAGCAGCTTTTATATCTCTGTACATTGCCATCCATCTCTGTCTGTTCCAATCAGCTCAACTGCTATCACTGGCTCATATGCATGCACACACACACACACACACAAACACAAAAATGCCAGAGGAATACACGCTTCAAAGAGCTGTTAAACTTCCCATTTAGGGGATTTCAGCCCAGGAGGCAAAGGTTCTCCAGGATCATACTATATTTGAAGAAATTCCTAACCCAAAAAATTTGGAGTTTAACTCACCCCGCATAGCTTGTGCAAACATCCCATGAACATCCCATAGAATTGCATGTAAAAATAGGCATCATAATTCTAATAAACAGGCCAATGCATATAATTAACCGCAAACATTAGCCGATACTAATATGGTCGCCAATACCATATGTGTTGTCAGCCCATATCTCCGTCTATACCAACCCTTGACCATTAATACAGTAGCGGCTCTCTGAGCATCCCGACCGCAGAGCACTCCCTGCGCCAATGCAACACTGCTCTGAAACCCCATGCACTCTGTACAAGCCATAATGGATCTCGGTGTCTGAAAACTGCAAACGTATAGTGAGTGTTTTCAGCAATGCGCTTTGTTAGGTTTAATGTCACGCTGAAGCTTCAGGGTCATGCATGCCTCTTGGGAAATTTTCACCAGGGGAGATGCTTGTTACGTGTTACCTGTTCGACAAAACCCGAAAAGAAAGAAGAAAAAAATGACTGAAGTGGCAGAGCGAAGCTCTGAAAAACAGTGGAGACATAAAAATATTGAGAGCGTTTTAGGAGGAACACTAAAAGCATTGTCAAAGTGCACTTCAAAGTGCCCTTCTGCACGGGGTTTGAACTGAACATGCTCATTTGAAATACTCCCGGCACCCAGGCTGTCAAAAACCTGAGCGTGTGAAATACCAGAGAGGAAAAAAACACTAAAGTTCAAGTGCTGAGTGAGAAATGAGTGTCAGAGATCTTCACCTGCATGACTGTTCTCGAGGAAAGCTCACAGTGACGTGCTTAACTGTGCAATTTGCATGAAGTTTTACATTAAAATGTGTAATGTTGCAGTTTATAGTTCAATTATTTAACTGCTCTTTCATGCCGAGGTGCAAAGATTAAAGTTATATTTGTGCACCGCACAAAATAAGACATTTTCCATTAAAACCATGAGATGCTATAGTATATTTCAAATGTTCTGAAGGTATACAACTTTGTGTTAATGAAATTGAAGTCATTATTCATGGAAAACTTCCCCTCTTCTTCACATTGAGGTTCAAAATGGCCCCTCAACATCATGCCATTGGTTCTTGTATATGTCGTGACCAAATGCAATGCAAACATTTATATATGGGCAAAGGAGAATTGCAAGGGCAAGATTTTCAGTAAATAACCTGAATTTTGGTCCGTTCCTCACACAGAGCTATCAACTGACTACTTTTAGAGAAGACAGATGTGAACACTATTGTTATTATTATTAAGCAATAAACAATATAATACAATTTTCATTTATGGGTGAACTATTCCTTTAATTCTCAGGGGGGAAAAGATGCTCTGTCAGTTGCAATAGTTATTTGACAGTCTAGAAGTCATATTGTGTAGCTAGCTGCTTGCTAATTTCTACTTAGTTTCATTTTACATTAAAAAAGAAAAAAAACTGAATAAAACATTTGTGTGTGTGCATGTGTGATTGTCAATTTGGCACTTATTTATGCAAATATGCAAGTAAAATGGAAACGTATTCTCATTTACTTCTTTTAAAGTTGTCGGTCAGCCTCAAGTGAGGTGTTAGTGAGAGTGGCTAATGAAACTCTTTTAGAGGGAAACAGAGGCAGTAAATTAGCATAGAAAAACATATTTCAATTGCCAATCTAATTTAGCACCTATAGTGGCCTCAGGTGGGAGTGGTGTGTGTATTAGTATTCTACAAGGCTATTTGTGTGCACGCCTGTGTGTGTGTGTGTGTGTGTGTGTGTGTGTGTGTGTGTGTGTGTGTGTGTGTGTGTGTGTGTGTGTGTGTGTGTGTGTGTGTGTGTGTGTGTGTGTGTGTAGTTCTTTGGCTGTGATTGACAGTATTCTAGTCCACGCCACTGCATCCCCGGCACTGTGATTCAATTGTGTAACTATGCGCTGGTGTGTGTACGCAACAGCTTTTATGCAGATGTTAAAGCAATAATTAAACCTCTACATTAACAGTACTGTACGAACACCACAAAATAACAATGAGAATGAGTTAACGTCACGTCAGTGTGTTTTTGTGCGAGTGCACTGCGTTCAGGAGAAACACCGCCACATTTCTGAGCTGATCCTTGCTTGAGGATTGCAATATTTTTAAGCTTAACTCCCACTCTTTTTGTCTTTCTCTCACTCTATCCATCCCTCTCTCTCAGGTGCTCATTACAGGTCCATCTATTGCTTTGTGCGCTCCGCAGGGATGCCCACTAACCCCCTTCTCTTCCTGTCTTAGCCCCTCTCTCCCCTCTAACTCCCTCCCCTCTTATTTCCCTCCGTTCACCCTTATCACTGCCTGTAGAGGGAGTCGTGCTGTCCTGCAGTGAGGTAAGAACGGCGGGAAAAGACACAGAACTGAATTAAAGGATTTAAGAACTGATCTAAGAAATAGGGTGGAAACTGACTAGTTTGTTTCAGGATTATTTGATGTAGGGGTGTAACGATATTTGAACCGAACCGAAAAACCGCGATACACCACCCACGATACGTATCGCGATACTCTCATGGCGTACCGAACACGCCCCGCCCCCTGCTGCCCCGCCCCGGCTCATTGCACCTCATGTGTTATGTGTACACAGCGAATACAGGGCTGTTGCCTAACCACCATTAACCACATATAATCGCAATAAGCTCAGTGTTTTGTTACTTTTGATAATAAGCAAGGTCAAGGTGTAATCTTTCAAATTATGTCTATTTGATCACGAAATTCAAACAATAAATGCCGTTTTGGCGCTCTTAGATGTGGCGTGACAGATATCACTGTATGCATGCGGCAGCGCGGAGCGCGATCATCTCTTCCTCAGTTACAGAATAAACATGAATGGACACACTAAGGCAAGGGCGTAGATTTGGTTTGAACATTGGGGGGGTTGTAATGTTTAATATAGTTAAAAAAATTGTTCTGCATATTTTTCATGTGATCATGGTATAAATATTGGGGGGGTTATCTCCCCCCCCCCAACCCCCCCATAAATTACGCCCCTGCACTAAGGTATGTTGAAAGATACAGTATACTTACTGAAAGGCATCATAACTCGTGTAAACACTCAGTCAGTGTTTCAACAGCGGAAATACGACAATAAAACGCTTAGTTTTTCACATAGCTTTATATTTACCTCAGGCAAATCATTCAGTGTCCACAGCTTGTTGGTTTGCTAACTCTTTCACTAAATAAATGCAATATATTAGCCTATATATTATATTTTACTTAACCTGTTTATGATATCTTGATTATTTAATGTATGTTTAAAATAGTTGTCATGAAAATAACAGCAACTGTGTAAATTATTATATAACAATAACAAATTAGAGTAAAAACATGTTAATGCAAAAATTGCCTTATGTGCAGTTTACACGTTTTCATACAATTTGTTATTTGAGTGTTGATTATTATTATATCTAAAAAAAATATCAACTGAATTTAGGCTAAAAGTCTAGGCTCTGTTGTTAAGCTTTAATGTAATGTGCAAGTAAGGGCTCTTATATAGTTTACAGCATTAGCAGATAATTTTGTTATCCTTGAGAAACGTTTACTTGTAATTGAATTAATTTAAAGACAAGGACACAATTTGTTCATTAAAGCACTGTTTAATAAAAAATAAAAGCAATTTTAGCTTTCTAACCCCCATCCCCACCCCACCCCACCCCACCGAAATGAACCGAACCGAACCGAACCGAGACGTCAAAACCGTGGGACAAACCGAACCGTTAGGTTTGTGTATCGTTACACCCCTAATTTGATGAATAAAAAGTTCAAAAGAACAGCATTTATTTGAAATATAAATATTTTGTAACATTATAAATGTGCTTAGTGTGTTGAATGCAAAAAAAAATATTTGTAACAAAATCTTACCTCAAACTTTTTTACGGTAAGGTATATAAAATAATATAAAAAATGCAGAAAAAAATTCATTAATGTGCATCTATAAGAGTCACAATTGTTCTGCGCATGAGTCGAACTCGGCCATCTGCGCTCATCCGCGGTTGAGTATACTTTGAAAGCTGTGCCGACACGACTGCACGGGAGACGCGTCTGAATGTGGAAAATTAAGTATACCCGGCCCTTAAGACATGCTGCTGCTATACAATAAAGCGTATATGTATCACCTGTAGCAGATCTATGCAGGTGAAGCTGGGGAAGGTGGAGGGTTTCTGAAAGCGCATTGCAATGCTAAGGCAAATGCTAATCAAGTATTTGAAGGTTGAGCAGCGAGCTCATTGGCTACTGATACAGCAGGAACCAATCAGCTGTGCCCTATAGAGAATGATGTGATTGCAAGCAGGTTGAGATAAGGATCTGTGCCATCAAGAGTTTCATGACAGAACTTTGTATTTAGAAGATCTGTCCCTTTAAGGCATAAAGAAAAGTCAGTCAAACTGAAAGGAAAGCTTCAGAAAGATCTAAATGAAGCAAAGTTTCAGTGAGTTAAGTACACAGTGGAGGCATTAAAACATATGGGTGAGCGAAGGACAGGAGAAAGAGGACAGTCGGATGATAGAGAGGTGCTGGATGGAGTGATTAGTGAAACGAGAGCAGTAATGCATGCTGTCATCCTCAACATATCCCATAAGACTGTTCTCCTCATCAGCATGGAGGAGCTCAGATGAAATTGAATTCATTTGGCCCTCTCTCACTATCTCTCTGAGGTGGGAAAGCAATGATCCATGTAATTATTATATATTATGGGAGGATTCCCAGTCAAGCAAAGCATCTAATCTTACAGTAATCCACTGCCCCTTACACACACACACACACACACACACACACACGGAGACACAAACACACATTTTGAATGTCACTCTCTGGAATAATCTGCCACTGGATATTCTAAATGGACTGGGTTGCTGTCAAAGTCATGTATATGTTAACTAGATTGATAGACTCTTCACCTGTCCTTCATTTACTGTCAGGTCCTGTGTGTGCGTGTGACCTTCAGAATGAAGCGCGCATGCAAACGGTTCATTATCATCTGGATTGGTGGCATGTGATGGCAGATTCTGCGCAGGGACCAGAAACCGCACACACATGGCTTCACGCTCCTGTAACCTGTCATGAATATTTAGCAGACGTTCTGATTTCTTGCCGTTTAGCCAAGCTCTGCTGATATGACATTTTATTACTACGCCAATATAAACTCACACGCACACACCCAAACACACACACACACACGGTTAGGTAAACAGTACTATCACTGTCAGCACAACTTTAGGTCTGCCCGGAATCTGTCACACATTTTCTACATTTTCGGTGCTGATTATGGGGGAAACTGTGGAATTGTGCGGAATGGATTTAGATATGGAAAAATATGCTAAACAGCTAAGAGCTAAGATTAGTACAATTTTATTGGTAGCTGAAAGCATCATAGAAATTTGCAAAGATAAACAAACACACAGAGTTACACTTAATAAATAACGTTTTTAAAAGAGGTTTTCGCGTGATGCCATTGAAGAGCCATTTAAAAAAAGAATTCATAGTGCGAAGAACATTTTAATAATCTAAAGAACCTTTTTCCACTATAAAGAACCTTTTGTGTAATTGAAAGGTTCTATGGATGTTAAAGTTTCTTCATGGAACCATTGATGCCAACAAAAAAAAACTGGAAAAAAAACTGTGTACCGCAAAATAATGTCAAGAAAACTTTTGAGTTTACTTTTGAGTCTCACAGACTAACATACAGCAAAATCTGTAGTCTGAATCATAACAAATTACTTTTATAAATAACTTATAAAACCCAGCAGTTATGAATCTGAATCAGTCTGACAAATCCTTCAGCATATTAACTCACTGAAAAGTGTTTACTGAATCAACTCACTGGGATATTACTTTCAATTAAGTTTGTTGGATATGAATAAGACTCTGGGGGGCTGGTCACAGTTTTCAACACTGAAAATAATAAGTAATGTTCTTACGCAGCAAATCAGCTTATTAGAGTGATTTCTGAAGGATCATGTGACACTGATGATGCTGAAAATTCAGCTTTACCATCACAGGAATAAATCATATTTTAATATATATCAATATAGAACACTTATTTGAAATTGTAATAATATTTCACAATATTACTAGTATTATTTTTTACAGTATTTTTAACTTTATTTTTACTGTTTTTTATATTAAAGGGGTGGTTGATTATGATTTCACTTTTTTAACTTTAGTTAGTGTGTAATGTTGCTGTTTGAGCACAAGTTACAATGCTCAAAGTTCAAAGCAAAGGGAGATGTTTGCTTTTAAAGAAATCACTTTTTAAGGACTACAACAAACGGCTGGTAGGGACTACACGACATTCCTCCCGGGTTAGTGACATCACTAACCCTAAAATTTACATAAACCCGCCCCCGGGAACGCGATTTATAGATTATCTAAATCAAGACAGAATATGCTAATCAATGACTAGAAGATAACTACACATAAGCTACATAAACTAACCATTCAGAAATGTTGTCTACATGTTGTCACTTCTTCTTGAGTCTCTCCATTTTTCGGACTTCGGTTTGAACATAAAAGGCTAAAAGATTTAGAAATTTCCAGTGCATGTCTGTGTGAGGTAAAAGGACACAAGCTGTTGAAGCTCCGCCCCCTGTGCTGGGAGCAGGAGCTCATTTGCATTTAAAGGAACAAACACAAAAACGGTGCGTTTTTGCTCACCCTCAAAAAGTGACAACTTTAACATGCTATATAAAAATATATGTGGGGTATTTTGAGCTAAAACTTCACATACACTCTCTGGGGACATCAGAGACTTCTTTTACATCTTGTGAAAAGCGCATTATACCACCCCTTTTAAAAAAGCCTTGGGAAGCATCAATCATAAAAAGCAAAGTGAGAAAAAAGGCTGAAAACACCCCCAAAAAAACAAGTCTAAAGAAGCTTAGCCATCCAAATTCAAAAGTATGCACTCAGTACTCTTTCCATTCACTGTTTTCAGCTCTCCTACCTTCCTCACCACACAGAGCACCTGTTCAGACAGCAGATTTCTCCAACCCACAGATTCATGATCTCAGCCAAACGTGGAACACTGATCCAGAACCAGTCCCGCTGATCTCTGTGGAAATGACTCCGCTCTATTAGCGCTTCACTTTAGCGGAATCATTGCGGGATGGATGCTAGCGGTCTATGGGCTGATGCTACTGATGAATTACACTCATTTTTTGGAACACCATTAAAATGGAAAATGGTGGGACAAAAAAGAAAAGAAAAGAAGAAGACATACTGCTCAGACGGTTACATTGACAGACAAAGGAAGCCAGTAGTTTGGCTGTGGGGGGAGTGTGTCATGTGCACATGAACAAATCCACACACACCTGGGGTCATCCTGCCCAGCGCAGAGCATAAAAGAGGTCATGTCTCGCTCTGAGAGAGTGAGGGTGCATTAAGGCATTGCTATGGGCTGCGGACTTCCTATAAACACCTAGCAGAGGGTTTATAAGTTTGGACAGGTATGACACATGCACACACACACACAGTTGATCCATGCTAAGCATTATTGCCTGCAAACAAATACTTAATTGAGGTCACAAGTGTACATGTCGATCTGAATGGCATCAGCCCATGAGCTGCACTGAATATGAAGTGCATACTAACCCTAGCAGTTCATTTGAATTGTTGTGAGACTATACGCAATCCTCCATGTTTGCCTTTAGTCGTAAATGACCTTGCCGTACAACAGGAGCACTTGCAACTCGTTCCCTAACAAGCAATTCATTACACAGCAATTAGACCCCATATTAATTAGCAGTTTAGATATGTACCCCAGTTAAGCAACTCGTCATCATGTGATTAGTACTTCCTTCAAGTAAAATGCCCACTTAGGAACACATTCAGACATACTCTGAGTAGATAAGTGCACACACACAAACATGCTAACAAAGCCTTGATCTCTATGGTGATAATGACAAAAACACTCGTATGGGATGAAACAGAACTGCTAATACACACACAACACAAGTCTCCAAATGCCTCATCAGTCAGCATATACTAAATGATTGGGGAAGGGGAGAGATAGATAGAAAACTGTCCAACATCCTCTGACTTCTATAAACGTGCTAAAAGGATCCAGACACTCATTTAGGCCTTCAGTATACAGCCAAAAAGCTCATCTAGAATCCAGACACTATAGTGTATATTTGACCTATTGCTACCACTAATCTTAAAAGCACAGTGATTAATTGAAGAATGAACCAGAGAGGTGTGAGTGTGTAATTTTGTAAAAATTTCATTACATTCAACGCTGCAATTTTCCAATCAACTATTGGTTTACTCAAGCGAGGGATGCTGAGGAGGCCTGTCGAAGGTTGTGTGTTCAGCTACATCTTCAGATATCCCAGCCATACAGTTTAATGCACAACAAGCCGACCTTTAAATGGGACAGATATTTCCCTGTCAGCTTCTATAACTTAAGAGCCCCTCAACCACAGTCAAAGACATCTACAGTCATTTGGGTAACATATCTCAGCAAGGCAGGCTGAACCGAAACTAAATCGCCCATAATGCCTTTCTCTGGAGTGGCCGAGCATTGAATTTCCACATATCAGGATCACAGCACAATTATGGTATATTTAGACATTTTGTGAGAGATGCCATTTTATTTCTTTTACACTTAAAGGTGGGGTATGTGATTCTCTTTTTTGTACATTTTTTCAAAATAACTTGAAATCCTATTCCTAACCCTTCGAATGGGTGGAGTCAGAGCCGGCATTGGAGGAAAGAAGGTAGGACCATTTGAATTGTATATTTTCAAAATCTGCCGGTCGTTTTCCAAATCACATACCCCACCTTTAAAGCAGGACTATAAGGAAAATATATGAAAACCAACAGATGGACTGCATAAAGAACCGCAGTGGGAATAAAATGAGGTTCTGTGAGCACGTCAAAGGCAAAAAAAGAAAAGTCCACTGGCCCAAAAGACACAGATGTTCGAGACAAAATGACAAGAATGATGAATGGCTCCATCTTAAAATTCACCGGAGTTATGAGAAACACTTTCTGAGTCTACCATTCGAAAAGTTCTCCTTTCTGACTCCTTACATCTATAAAAGAGAGAGAAATAACTCATAAATGCCCAGCATTGTTATCCTAAGATCACCGCAATCTAAAGGACATTTTCTCTAATATGCAAGGATGTATTACAACTCACCTTCCTCGCAGGCAGCCTCACAAAATGGATCTTAATTAAAATAACAGAGAATTTTAAGACTAGATTGTTCGATTTTTTAGCAGTTTGGTTTAGTTCACCAAATGCACCATTCAAAAGTTTGTGTTTGGTCAGATTTTAAAAAAAAAAATGTTTTTGAGAGATGTCTCTTATGCTCACCAATGCTGCTCATATTTGATCAAAATACAGAAAAAAAACAGCAATATTGTTACAATTAAAAAGAAAAATGTTTTCTACTTTAATATATTTTAGAATGTCATTTATTCCTGTGATGCAAAGCTGAATTTTCAGCATTATTACTCCAGTCTTCAGTGTCACATGATCCTTCTAATAAATAATTTTAATGTACTGATTTGCTGCTCAAGTAAGATTTCTCTCCTTCGATGCAAGTATAATTTTGCCCATTTTATCATCTATTAGGCAAAGGTAGTAGATTGTTTAGAAAAATAATAGCACATCCCTCTCAACAAGCCACATGATTTAAGGTATCATGTATGCCTCAAGCACAAATGGTGAAGCTTCATTCTTAGCATACAACATTTGTTCAAAGGTTTCTAAAAAAAAAAAAAAAAAAAAAAAAATTCTCTCTCTCTTTCTATCTGCTTCCTTTCTCTGGTCTATAGAGCTGAAAGATTGACTGGCAGATGAAGAATACAAGTCTGTGTTAGTGGTTCGGTTCAGTTCATTTCAGTGGCCCTTGTGACCTCAAAGAGCAGTCAGCAGTTTTAGGGTCCAACATTGACAGAGAGACTCACAGAAACACACACACACACTTAAACAACACCTCTTGGAAAGAGATATGGAGCAAATATGGTCAAGCCAGTCAGACCTGCACAAACGTATGTTTTTGACAGGAAGCACATATGATGCCTCTAATGCCCCAATAAATAAGTCTCTTTCTGTCTCTTGCATTTTCATGGTTTACAATTCATGCTTTTAGCATCCATCCTTCACATCAGCAAACATTACTGAATGCAGTGAAGATGTACCCCATTGCAACAATGTCATTCAATCTGTTCAAAACAGCCACAAGACAACAACAAAAAGAAGAGCTGTATAAAGAAGAATTACACACAAATTTGTGAAAAGAAATGATATTACTTGTTATGCTTGTGTGTCAAATAATGGGCAAATAATGGGCTTTACTACCCTGAGATCAAAGTCAATTTGTATGATCAGTTAAACAGGCATCCAACTGCCTCTTTTATTTGACTGCAAACACACAGAAATAAGGCTTTTGTTGATTTGAAAAACACTTGCTCAGTATTCAGCACCATTCATTGTCATGGCAGAAAAGAAGCCATCTGAATGATGACTTGAAAAAACAGACAGAAAACAGATATTCATCAGAGTCTAATGAAATAACATTAAAACGGAAGAAAGACAAGGATGATGCAAGGGAGCAAGGAAGAAAAACAGATGGATGTATGGAAATATGAGGAAAAGAAAATGGATGGATGGATGGAAGTATGAGGAAAAGAAAATGGATGGATGGATGGGGGAAGGGAAAAAAGATGTATGGAGAGACAGTTGGGGAAGAAAAATGGATAGATGGATGGATGGATGGATGGATGGATGGATGGATGGATGGATGGATGGATGGATGGGGGAAGGAAAATGGATGGATGGATGGATAGACAGATGAGGAAAGAAAGGCTGGATGGATGGATGGATGGATGGATGGATGGATGGATGGATAGTTGGATGGATGGATGGATGGATGGACAGATGAGGAAAGAAAGCCTGGATGGATGGATGGATGGATGGATGGATGGATGGATGGATGGATGGATGGATGGATGGATGGATGGATGGATGGATGGATGGATGGATGGATGGACTGAAGAAAGCGTATTGGTGAAATAAGTTTATGTTTGACATTATGTGAAAGTTGCAAAAACAAATAGATTCAGTACTCCATATTGAATTCCTCTGCATGAGTACATGATATTTCTGAAAACAGAAACACAAAGGATCATAGCTGAGGTCTTTACTGGTCCCTGCTAGCGTGAGACCAGGAGACCTTATTCCCTAGCCAATCTTAAAGAGGCAGCTTTTAAACACCAAACAAATTGTATATTCAAGGTCACACGCTTAATTTCTGGGTTCATTTGAGCTGCTGTGCTCTCCCAAACCTTGTCTACAGTGATAGCGGAGTGTGTTTATGCCTGCGTGTGTATGTTGATCGGAGCAGAGATGGCTCATTAAGCAGTGTGTTCTGTAGGGGCAGGCGCAAGGCCTCGTCCTCCTGAATTCAGCAGTTTTTACAGCCATTACCTTCTCCAGTATTAGACCTACACATTAACATTCAAGAGCTTTTTATTACAAATCTTTCTCCTACACTGAGCATGTGTTTGTGGGTAAAGAACGGCCAGTAACGCAGCAGGACACTCCAATGCCTCCCACTGTCTGATGGACGGCAACGATTTGCTCCATTTGCACCTGTGAGCAGGTAATAAATGAGGAGGTTCGCAGAGAGCTTTTACCCACAAGGACAAAGACAGCAATTTTCACCCTGAGAGAGGAGAGTTTACCTTGCACTACTACACACATACACACTTGAACCAGCTGCGTTGCACCATATGGACCATAATGGCCTAAAAATATGTGTGTATGCGTGTGACAAAATGTGTGTGTGTGTGTCCATGTTCATTACAGCTTACATGGCTGTTTTTAGGGTCCATACGGTCCACAGACCACTTTCTGACACTTACAAAGAAATAGAAAAAAATATTTAAAGAAATAGTTTATCACAAATGTACATTCATTAATTTCAGTATTTGTGTATGTAAAAAAATTAAAATAAAATGAATTATATATATTTTTTTAAATATTTGATCTATTTAAATTCATATAACTAAAGAAATTCCACAATAAATAAAATAAATAAATGCATTAGTATAAATAAAAACAAAAATTAACAATCAATAAACACACACACAGACACACTGTCAATATATACACTCACCTGAACAATGAATAAAACTCAATTAGTTATTAAAATGAATACAAATTTGGAATCTCACTTACAGTAATATGGTTGAATATCCTGAGCAGTCCAATTTACACAAGTTGTTTAACTTTAGCCATTCTTACAATAAACATTCAATAATGTTCCTAAAAGTCAGTAAAACAGCAGCTACATGCACGAATTTTGCAATTAAACAGCAATGGAATTTAGTTAATTAACTACCATATTAATTTAGCACCATTAACATCAACGTATAAACAATTAGCATGCTAATTCTCAGAGAAAATGTGAATAAAAGGCTGATGAAAATATTCCAAACCAGTGACCGCCTTTGAAAGGTAGGAGACCACTTCTTTAAAGTGTTCTACAGATTGTATCTTCTTTGACCGCCAGTGTCACTCCTCTCTATTAGCATTCGTCTCCAGCTAATTTAAATGCTAATATATCCTAGCCTTTTCTCTGCGTGATAAAGCTAACAATCGACACTGGAGGCCTTTTTACAGCTGAGCTATGAGGCAATTAGCTCAAATAGTATAACCATATACAGCGAGAGGAATAGAATATAGAAAAAAGTGATCTGACTGCCCTGAGAGAAAACGCAAGAAAAAAAGGTAGAAAGTGAAAGAGTGCTGGGAAGGGTGATGCTGAGCGGTCAGAGAATAATTTCATAGTTTCGTGGACTCCTATTGGACGGCCTGTGATAAGATAAGTTAAAGGTGAATTGGTAGAGGAAAGGATAGACTCAAACATTACTGTCAATGAAGTCAAAGATGGAGGGCGAAAGAGAGCCATTTCCTGTTTGCGATTTTATAATGTAATGCACGGCGGCTTAGTCACGGTTAAAACATATTTCAGCAAAGGCATTTACAGATAACCAATGCAGAGGATAGAGGAGTTTCCTTTTATAATTGGGGATAGTGGAACATGATGGGATATGCAAATGAGGTGCATATACAGGCCTACCATGAGTTCCAATTATAGACCTATAGACAGAACGATAGATAGACAGAAAAATAGAATGAATGAGAGATAGATGGAACGAACGATAGACCAAACGATAGAATGAGCGAGAGATAGACGAAAGGAACGATAGACCGAACGATAGAGGGACGGAACAAATGATATGAACGACCTATAGAGAAATGGGATAGATAGATAGATAGATAGATAGATAGATAGATAGATAGATAGATAGATAGATAGATAGATAGATAGATAGATAGATAGATAGATAGATAGATAGATAGATAGATAGATAGATAGATAGATAGATAGATAGATACAGAAAAATCTGAATAAGTAACACGAAAAGCCCTTCTGGAAGTCACATATGCGTGTGTCTGCATCCGTGCGGGTGTTTCAAAGCATTTCGGCATTTCAAAGAGAAATAACTGTCCTGTAATCATAGCCATCCTTTGCTCAACTAGATTGTTGTATTAAATATTCAGAACCGGACAGACTGCATAAAAACCAGGAGAAGAGTTATTCATAATGCAGGTAACACTCGCACAGGGACCCCTGGATGAAAGGAAATGTCATTTGTCACTGGCCTTTGTTCATCTTTCACAGCCTGTTGGGCATCCAACCATTAAGTAAGCATTATTAATTTATTTATTAATTAAAGTGCCCGTGGTCTCACCGTGATGGGCCGAGGGTGCAGCCTTACGTGTTATTTGCAGCTTAGGGGCCCACAGAGACAAATCCGACCAAGAGAGAGAGAGACTTAATGAGAACAAATAGGTTGAGAATACAAATGGTCGTTCCCTCAACTGCACTCTGCCACCAGTCACATCTCTGCATATTACAGCTTCAGGGCGCCCTGGTGGAACCAGTGTGTGTGTGTGTGTGTGGATGTCAGCTCCTCCTGTGGTGTTACTCATTACTGAGTGGAGAAACTAGTGCTTGTGACTTTTACACCAGATGATTTGAACACACACACACACACTTTCTGCTGATATTCAAGAAGCAATTAAGCTCTTCTCAGCACTGCCTCCTGACTTGATATCCTCAGTATTACCTGACCTTCTCATCACTGTGGGTCACACACACAAACATACACAAACGCATTGTTTTTCTGTTACGGTAGGGTTTTTCTATTGACGTATATTGTTTTATACTGAGATAATACGATTTTCTATCCCCTAACCATACCCATACACAGTATATATTAAATTATATAAAAATATTAAAATAAAATGTTAAATTAAAAAATACACAGTACAGTAGACATACACAAAAGTTTGAGATTGGTAAGATTTGTTTTATGTTTTTGAAAGATGTCCCTTATGCTCACCAAGGCTTCATTTATTTGACCAAAAATAGTAATATTATGAAATATAACTACTCAAAATAACTATTTTATTTTGAATATATTTTAAATTTAATTTATTCCTGTGATGCAAAGCTGAATTCTCAGCATCATTACTCCAGTCTTCAGTGTCACATGATCCTTCAGAAATCATTCTAATATGCTTATTTGATGCTAAGGAAACAAAGCTCATTTTTATCACTGTTGTTTTAAACATTTGTGCTGCTAATATTTTGTGGAAATGATGATACGTTTTCCAAGATGTAAAAGTCTTTGCTGTGACTGATCCTGTTAGTATCATTAAAAATCTTACTATCCCCACAGCTGTAAACAAAAAGTCAATGGGTCTCATTTGCTAATAATCTTTCTAAACGTATAAAGTCGTGTTTGTGAGCAATAATAATAGTACTCATAATACTAATGCACACCTTAGCAAAGACCATAAAAGTGCACAAATTACATACAAAGGACACACTGACCTTTGCATAAGCAGAACAGCAGCACCGGTTCCACACGCAGTGCAGGTTCGAGACAAACAGCCGTAGGGTCAAGTGTCTAGAGTATTCATCGCAACTCCACACACACACACTCAACGTCCTTGAAAAGCAGTGAAATAAAAAATAAAGCAGAAAAACAAAAAGCAGGTGATCTACTTCTACAGCAGCCTGCTCTTCTGTGGTTCGTCAGCTGGCATCAAGAACATCGGTACCCTGTGGCAAACGGGGCAACGGCAGGACCACCGAGGCAGAACGAAGGTTGTGTGTGTTTTTCAGAGCATAACGGAGGTCATGGGGTGCCAGGCCGAGCTGTGTAGGTTATGATCAGTGTCAGCGTGTGTGTGCGGCTTGTGTTTGTGTGTTTTCACACTCCAGGGGCCAGGGTTGATCGAGTAAAATGCTTCCAGGGCCAGTGGGGGGAATGGTAGCGTTCCATTAGGAGCTGAGTAGCGGCCACATTTGCCCTGATCTATCATTAGCCTGACAGGCAAGACTAATCAAGTGCTGCACATACAAATGAAGATCTCCCCCTGTGGCCCTCTGAAGTCTCTGGGCATGAGAGCGTGTGCGCTGGCATGCGTTTCGCACCCTGCTGCTGTTGCCTAATCTCACTGGTCAACTGCATTTCAACTAATGCTAGAAAGAACACATGCAGTTACAAACAGACAAGCCAAAGAACTTTCATCATAAACAACTTTCATTAAAGCTGAAGCATGTCATTTCTGCTCCACTACTAAACAGACTTCAAAACAGACTTCCCAAACATTCACCAGCTGCCAGTGTTCAGCAAACAGGTAGTCCTGTCCTACATCCACAACACTGGCTGTTCAGAAAGTCAACCTAAAAATTTCACGTAATGTATTTTCATTCAAAATCCTAAATAAATGACTGAAGCATGTGAAATCACTAAACCTAAGCCTACGTCACGCAGTTAAATGATCTTAGAAGTCGGGAGTTTATCACACTGAGCATCTACAATGGCACAATCACCTGTAACCTTGAGGGGAGGACATTTCTATTCTAACCCTTTAACCCGATTTCGCGTCTCTGTTTGCGATCAGATCATTTTAAGCCACTGAACTCCAGGAAGGTTTTCAGTCCAATGATCCAGTAAGTGTATTCATTCAAACAATCAGTCCAAAAACCAGGCTGATCACATCAAAGATAGCAGAGTGACTCAAGATGCGTTTTCAGTGAATTATTCATTCCAGCGAGTGTTTCGCTTTAAAACACAAGCTCTGTCATATGCGGTGGTTGTTTTTGAAGAGCTCGAGCCCTTACGTATCGTACAGACTAAACAGAATGTCAAAACATCCCACCGTTGTATGGCCAGATGATACCCAAACTTCGTTTCTCGGTTGGATAAAGCAAACCAGCGTCTCGCTAGTAAAGTTTTGATGGATGCAGATTGTAATCAAGGTAAAGACGATTGTGGTGACGTACAGGAGTCATACAGTAAACACGCGAGAGTCTGTTAATTGATGTGCACACAAACCGTGAAAAATATATAAAAATATATTCATAACATTCATTGCATTCGTAATATGTATGTATTTGTTCCAGTTTTTTGCATCAGAAACACCTAGTGTTATTTTTATTTTTATTACATTTACTTTGATTTAATTTGTTCTTGATATTAAAAAAATTATATTTTAACTATCATTTTCATTTACAAATATAAAAAAGCATGATGTTTTTGTTTTTGTTTACTGCCTTATTTGTTATGGTTCAGGCCAGAACAAATTCTCTTTTTCAATTTTATGGCTGTGGTTTCAAATATACTGAATCCCCATCCTTCAATATGCATACAGACAATAAGCCCTGTAAGCGTAAATGCAGCCTAGAGTGCTTGGGTCGTGGGTTTTAGCTGTTAGATTGGCGCCATGCGAATGCGTGACTCGCTGGCGTGCAACATGTCATTAGTGTACGAGATCCACTTTCCCTTGTCACACTCCCTGTGCACTGTTGACAGACTGAGGCTGAAACCAGGCGACACTTCGAGTAAACTCAATTAGTCTCCCCGCCATTATGACACGCATCAAAAATAAAAGAAAATATTTACATAGTGTCTGCCGTGGACCAATTACACACTGGTGTGGGGGAAGGGGGATAGCGGCATTAGCATATCGTTTGCATGGAGCTTTAACTTTTAAAGTTTAACAGGTGACATTTTAATGTTACTTGTACACAACAAAGAGAGGGTGAGAGCGGGAGTTTATATGAGGATTTGTGTTTCATTGCACATTTATCCTTTCCACCAAATGAAAAAAAGTCAGTGATTAGTGATGAAGAAAAGTGGAGGGACACAAATAGAACTTAACAGATTGACTCATGAATATTAATTACGTGATGCAATGTTTGCCCAGTAATCCTTAGGAAAAGTGCTGCATAGTAAAATTGAGGCTTTAACTTCATTTTCGGTCCAAAAAAACTGTTTGTGCATTCCAATATTACAACGTAACGCAATACAAGCATGCATTGTTTTCTCGACATTGCCACAAGGGGTGCTATAGTGGGCATTAAATAAACAAGCAGAAAACTGCAAAAAACAATTCCCCGTTTTATACACCTAATCTCATTCCAGTCTTGGAGAATCAATTGAGATATCGAAGAGATCTCGTTTTTTTATTTTTATTTCTTGGCTAACTCTCTCTCTGTACTTTATGACAGACCGTCACAGCATTCACCACTAAGAACGAATAAAGATATATTAAATATAATGGGTTATGGCTTTATGACAGTCATCCAACAATATTGCAATGTACAGCTGACACATCAAACACAGAACTAATAATAAACCTCTAAGGCTACAATACTGACTCCGCTCATAAAGAAAGAGAGGACGTACACACACACACACACTGTCTGCAGAAATAGTGTCCTTGATACAATGTTACCATTGAATTAATGAAAACAGTGAGGGATCAAGCACACATACAAGGACAACAGACTTTTATAATGTCACAGTGTCATTTATGAGCAGCGATGAGGAACATACGATATAGATTTTATTAAAAGTTTATATAATATTCAACTCAACAATAAAAATCAGCAGAGAAGCCAAGCTGCTGTCTTATATGCGAAACTTGCGCAAAACTCAACACTACAATGCCGGGGCATTGCTATCCAACATCACTTTTCAAATTTGCCAATGCAAAATTGCTGAATCTACAAAGTCATATAAAAACAAGATAAAAAGACAGTCTTCTCACGCAAACTCATTAATTAAAACATACAGCGCAACCGATGTCGTCCGATTTACGAACAAAGCAGGTTATATGAACCAAATATTTTAAGTGAATCAAAAATGTATAGCATGATCAAGTTCAACACAAAATAAATGGCTCTTATGAGTTGACTCTTAAAAGTGAATCAAACAAATAACTATACGTCCATTGTACTTGATTAATAAACAACTGCATTTTATGAGCAGGTTGTTTTAAGTGAATTGGAACATGCTTCAATTCATACTGCATACTACAATTCAACTCAATACAAATGACTCTTATCCATCAAATCTCTTAAAGGAATAAAAAAAAACTACTGGACAACAAATTTACAATCAATCAAATCATAAAGCAACTAGTGTAGTACAATTGACAAACAAATGACTCCAATGTGGCAGTTTCTTTTAATGAATCACTCAAAAAGGTTTCAGTCAGTCAGATGATTCTGGCCTTAGACTTGTGGGTTTGTACAAAAAGGTTTACATAGCAAGCATCACAAATAATATAGGAAAGAATTATGCTTAATATGTCACATGGGGTGTTTTAAAAGATTGATGGTTTCCTCTTTATCCCCTCCCTCTGTCCGCATTCACTTTATATCCTCAGCTCTTTCATATAACATATTTACAGTCCCGATGAAGGAGAGTTGGCCATTACAGCGGCTGGAAGCCTGGCGCGCTAAAGCTTCATCAAATAAACCGCAGGTATGAAAAGACAATAATGATGATAAATCAACTAATGGCTGGGGGGTATTGACCAGACACAGGAGCACACGAGGCCTTTGAAAGGAAGAGGAGAGATAGATGAAACGGTGGATAGAGACAGAATGCAGGTCTGATGGGGGCAAATTACAGCTAATGGTATTTTAGTTTTCTTTCCCACCTGATTCTATTTGTCCATGATTCTATTTCACTGGAGAGTATAACTCACCCTCGGTGTCTAATAGACTGCGGGGAGAGCCGAAAGGAAGAAATGTGCGCACCGGGAAAGAAATGTGCATTCCTGGAATATTAATTTATTATCTATAATTTTATAAACAAACTGATCATTTCAAGGGATTTATTGATCATTGATCCAACTGAGTAAAATCTATAACAATATCAATTTTAGTTTAGTACTCTGCCCTGTCAAATTTAAAGTTGAAAAATGTTCTCATTTTTTTGCTACTAGTGTCACCAAATGAAATTTTTTAAAAATATCAAAAAATTTCAAACAGTTTTTAACCCCCATCTTCCATTGCTTGGACAAACAGATAGCCCCACCCCAAACTGATGCTATTGGTTAAGCTAGTATGGTTGTGTTGAGCTGGTCAGAATGATTTGGATTGTACCCAAGAGCCACTATAAACATTTTGGGGGGAAATAAACCTAAAAATTGCTTACTTACATCTCTGAATATTAAGCTGGGAGAGTAGAAAGTATTATTTTATGTATTTATTTTTATAATCTTTTCCAAAGCATTAACAAATAGCTCAATACAACTGAAATTTGCAAACTTGTACATATATTCACCTACATTAACCCTTTCCACCAAAATAATTATAATATACTTAAAATAAATATCAATAATAAACTAATAAATAAATAAAATGCAACACATTTACATTTACATACTTCACATTTAATCACTAAAATCCAGTGTATTTGATTCTATTTTGAGCAAGTGCAAACTGTGATGGAGACATGTATTATTGCTAGTGAGAAATAGCCATCTGTGGTACTACATTAACTCTAAATGAAATTTAACAATTAAAAAAAAGAGTGGGTGGATTAATATAAAATGGGCCAATGCACTAGTTTGGTTTGCGCGAAACATGGCATGATCTCCCGCTAGCTTATCTAACAGCAAAAAAAGTCAAAACACTGTCAAGATACTGCCAATGAACACTACACAATCAAATATTGTAGTTTGGGGATTTGCAGGGAGGATAAGAGGAGAGAGCAGAAACAGAGAAACACCAGCAGCTTTCATCATATTCTGCCACCTTCATGCTGATAGAGAAAATGAATAGCTTCTAAACCGGGGAGTATAAACCAACCCCCTGCAAATACTTTCTAAATCATTTTGAAAAATACTGCTAACTCTTTTGGACTGTAAAATGTCATTTTACAAAATCGTTCACTTATAGCCTGAGATAATAAAATATAAAACAGGAAGAGGTGTAAGCTAGTCCACCTCCACAACTATTACTCCCAATGTTCCTATTATTAACAGCGTTAGCATGTTGGTTGCTTTTAGATTGTGTATATTGGTATACAGAGTTGGGTTCAACTCCAATGTATTCAATGTGTATTTTAAGCTACATCACAGCCACATTCAAAGAAAAACACCTTGTTTTGTGCAAAACCTGCTGAAGTGATCACCTTGTGCTTAAGGTTAAACACAACCTCAAATCGAGTCCAATAGCGTCTAAGCACTCAGAAGATATTTCAAACCTGAGCACAACCTCAATGTCACTTTGAGTAAGTCAATGGATCCCAACTCAATGCGAGTAAGGTCAATCTATTTGAGTGAAACTTTATATAAAACTATACATATACTATATATCTATATACAAAGAGAACATTTTTTTTAAATTACTCAATTGCCATTCAAATGAATGAACCAGGGTTCCATGAAATTCCACCTCACAACTCAACAAGCGGCCTAATGCTCTGCCATTTCAAATAATGAGGGGTACTTTGCTGGATTTAGGTCAAAAGTCATCATTTTAATACTTCCCATTAGTGGCAATCAAGGCAAACGGTCTGCACAAAGGAGTTCCTGTTGGGTTCTGGCATCTCACTGTCATGTCGAAGGCGTAACTCATCCATCATTTTTACGATGGCTTTGGTTTTCACGTAATTAATGGCCGTCAGCAGGATGTAAATGTGTGAAGATGAAAGAATGGGAAAACATTCAAATTAACACTGTCACTTTGAACAATGGCGAGCTGGAAAAGACGATTGCGTTCGCATTCACAGGAGATGAAGTAGCCACCAGAAAATGAGAAAAGCGGATCATTTATCTTTAAGCGCAGGCAAAACCGATGTATGAACATCGGAGTACACCTTGAAAACAATACAATGTGTCTGAAAGTCACACATTTTGCTGACATTTTCAATATTAATTTTAATATGATTATGTAGAGATTCATGATTCAAAGAGAATTCTGGAAGGCAGAGCGTGACACAGGATGAGCTATGGATGTATAATGTTTAATGAGGATTTGAGCTACAATGTACACAGTTTAATGATCAGATTGTATTATTTGGTTGATCATATTTCTCACTTTCTTTTTTGTGGATTTTAGTACTTTGGAAAATAATATAGTAGACCGGTCTTTTTTCTTCTTTTTGGATTGATCTTCAAGACTTACCACAGTACAAGAATGCAAATGTCTGCAAGGTTCTGACCCCCCACCAAAGGACAATATATATATATTGAAGTTGAGGCACCCTATAGTCAAAAGCTTTCTCGTTATCATTAGTTATCCTACTTTTCTCCTTGTAATGGTTCTGTTATCTAGTTTGTTGCTCACGTCACGATACATTTCAAAGAGTGCAAAGGAGTGTGCGGCTTTCTCTCGCTCTCTCATTTAAATCCAATGGCATTCTCTCGTCCTCTAACACACTGCTCTGGTGGATGACCTTTTCACAACGTCCAAATAATGCACCAAAGTGTGAATCCACTCCAGAAAATCACCATTACCCACACCAATTAAAAACGTTTTTAATCTTCCACTGGGGAAAAAAGCCTCCTTCTCAAATTGCCAACAGTATCTGTTGGACGTCCACCACAGCCCTTAAAGGTTAATGGTGTCTTCGCAGAGGGAAATGTAAGGAGAATGAATGTGTGTGGGTCTTGTTACTCGCCTCTTCCTTCCCTTGACTTCTGACAGAGCCCTGACATAAGAGCCACCCAGTGTATTATGTTCATCCCACTGTACTCTGAAAATATGACTTCATGGTCACGTTTTCTTACACTCACTCCTGTTTTTACAAGCAATTTAATTCAACATGACCTAGCAGTCACAACGTCAGTACAGTGAGATTATTCAGAGTGAAGTAGAGTATTATATTATAGGGACATTTAAAAGGTAAGTTCTTGCAAATAGGAACAGGTGGATGAAAAAGCTACGCAACAAAAGCTGTTTTTAGTCATTGAGAAGCAGCGTGAGTAAAATAATGACAGTAAAACAAGCTGAATTACAAAAGCAAAGCACTTTCAGTGCGAAAATGGATCAGCCAATTAATCGTACTTCATCTCAATGTATTTGCCCACATGTTTCCTTCTGTGAATCAACTGCATGGTGCGGGGCAAAATGTGGCAGACAGTTGGGTTTCTAATGGCTAATGAGGGGGCTTGGATAGGCAGTGATTCACGAGGGTCTGACTTTATCTCATGAGTCTGGATAGCTAAGGTTGTTCATTCATTGTTATTTATTAGATTGACAGAATTAATTGTGTGGATACTAAAGGTACGGTTAAAGTACTTTTTCCAATCTTGCACATTTTAAGGTCAGAATGCTCGACTACTTGTCAACTAGTAGAGTTTGATGATTTTTTGATGATTTTTTTTTACAGTTACATTATGTAACTCAAGAAACATTTATTATTGTTATAAATGTTGAAAACAAATGTGCTGCCTAATATTTTTGTGGAAACTGTGATATACTACCATTCAAAATGTTTTGGGTAAGCAAAAAAAAATCAATTATGTTCATTCACCATGGATGCATTAAATTTATCAAAATGAGCGGTATAAGATATTTATATAATTTTACAAAATATTTCTATTTTAAATAAATTCTGTTCTTTTGAATTTTTTCTATTCATCAAATACATAAGAAATATTAAGCAGTTTTCAACATTAATAATAATACTAATAATAATAACAATATATTCTATTTAAAAAAAAAATTTATTTTTTTATTATTCAATTAATTAGTTATTTTTAATTGTAATAATATTTCACAATATTATTGTTTTTACTATAAATGTAGCTTTGGTGAGAATAAGATACTTTCAAAAACCTTTTGGCGGGTAGTATAGTAAATTCCTTTTCAATAATAATCGCTGCATAAATAAATAAATACACACACACTCAAAAGACAAAAGTTGCACACTCGTTCATGATGCTAGAACACAAACTTCCTGCATCTCAAAGTTTGAGTGAACTTTAGCAGACTAAACTCAGCAGACCCAGAGATCTTCACTTGTCAGTGAGGGCTAAAGCTTTGTTTTCAACAATAAATGGAGAAACAGATGGATTTTGGATAATTACAACAAATTACAAATGAACAGCCAGACCAGAATGGGGTCCTTCAACACCTTTCCAACGCTATTCAAATTAAGATTCGTTTAGAACTATGCTGTGTGCAATCTGTCTTCATAGTAAGAGATTTAATTATCAAATTAATCAAATCTTAACTGACAATCAAGACACTCTTCATCTCAATCCAATTAGACTGAATTTATTGATGGATTCATTGATGGCAATTACCGCGTTTGTATGTGCACACACATCTGTGCAGGTTTCTTTGACTATGTTCCTCTCCATGAAAGAACTGTAGAGTAAACAGAAGGACAGGATATTTCTCAATGCCAGCCATATGATGTTTGCTCAGCTCTCCAGACCTGCACCGTCTGAATCATTCTGCCAACACCTTCCTTTTCCTCTCTCTCCCATCCACCTCTAGAATAACCCTCTGCCAGAAAACCTGAGCCTCATCCTCTTTATCTCAACCTCCCCATACCTCATTCCCTCTCTGAGGAACATCTACGCCGATTCACTTCACTGCTTACATTGAGTTTCTGCTGTGTCCAAGTCCTCCTGGGAAGTTTGTACTTATGAGCTCAGAAGTCATAATTATGACATGCATTTTCTTCGCTCTCTTTTACGCTTACTGACAAACAAAGGAAACTTTTTAGCACGACTGCAACAAAATAAAGAGCAAAGGATGTTCATTAGCTGTGTAATTGATGCATTATGTATTTTATCCATTTCGTGCTGCCACCGAGAATGATCACAAGCAATAAATAAGAGGCGAGCTTTATTGCTATTTTTCACAAAATGCGTGTAAATACGATCACATGACTTGAATGTATGTAGTAACAACATACTTTGTCTCCATTGGTTAAATTCTAGTGTTTACATGATACAAAAATTTTAGTAGTCGGTATCAATACCAGTCAAATTAACAGTTATTGGTACCATTATTTATTTATTATAACATTACATATTTTTTATATACTATAGATAATAGAATTTAATATAATAATAGAATTATTAATAGAATTTATTTAACAAGTAAATAATACATTAAAGATCAATGACTGAGTGAAAATTATCATTATAATAAAAAAATCTGTCTATTACTAATACTGTGCACAATGGATTGTTTTATTTACAGCATGTTTATACTTTGGTAATAACAAAATGATTCGCGAGCATGCAGAGCTCACACAGAATAAACTGAATTCTGACTTATTAGAAAAGCCTGCACAGAAAACACATTGCACAGAAACCCTTCACAGAGCGCTCCTAAATAAGCATGGGAGCATTTGAAAGCATCCCAGTACTTGGTAGTAACGGAACATCATAAAGGCTGGTACCGTTACATTTTTAAAACTCAAGTATCGACTTGGTACCACAGTACTGGTACTTTTGAAAACGCTACTACATAAATTAATTAAACAGTTCTAGTCCTGGATGCTGATTGGTCAATATAACATTGCAAGAATTCTAAAAACCCAATATAGTAACAACTGTGACACAAAACACATGTCAGGGACATCTTCTCGTGGAAGAGTATTACATTTGCATAATAAATAAAAAATCGTTTTAATGAAAACGTATAACTTGTATTAGCAATAAAACACTCGAGGCCTTGCTGTATTGTAAATGCAGAAATTGCAGGTACCTCACTGTGTATGTCCATATTACAGTGCATAATTAATTATTAAAACCAGCAGGTCTAGCTAAAATCTCATTTTAAGAGTCACGTAACATTTGAAGCCAAAATAAGCCAACCTGTGACAGGACATCAATTACCGCACCAGGTCAATTTTTCTAAGCTCACTGACAACTATTATTATTATTATTAACAACAACCTTTTATGCTTCACACTGTGCTTAATAGCCCTTAACGATTTAGTAAAATCATAAAGCATTTTTGTTGTCTTTCCTGTCTCTCCCTCCCTCCCCTCTTTTTCGGTTCGGTCTAAGTGGGAACCTCTTAGAAAGCTTTCTTTGAGACACTTACGGCTGTGAATAGAAATCCATCCCCTGCTTGTGCGGCGCGCTCAGGACAGAGAGGTATAAGGTGTCACATTCAAATGAGTCCCCCGCTGTTTTTGTCCAAAGCTCTTTATTGCTCTATTGATTCTGAGATGACAGCGCTGCACGGAGACCGACAGTGATTTGATGGGGCGTCAAATGAGTCTGTGTCTCTTTAATGTAATTGAGCCTCACATGCTACGGAAACAAAAACAGCTCAATCTCCAACCCACGCACAGGTAAATAAACCAATGATGGGCCAGATAGTTAATTCCATCCAGAAGTGTTTTAAGAAAGTGCTGTATTTTACCAAATTGTGAGCAGCTGCAAAGCGGTTCACATTTCAAAACACCTACAGTGTTATCGTGAAATAACGTGAAGTATCGTGTTATGTTAGTGTTACCAACAGTGTTATTACAAAGTATTGGTGAATACTTTGTGTCCTAATGCACAATGCAATCAACTAAATTTATTCCCGTGAATCAGTTCAAAATCTCTGTTTAAACTATTCAAAAATATGTATATTTGTCCACATAAACCAAACAAAATCACTTTAAAACTATGAATAAGACATACAAAATATATAAAAAAATATTTTTCTCTGTCTTTCTTTGACATTGTCTCTTTTTTTCCTCCCACAGGAGCAGTCTCTTCCAACATCTCTCTTTCTCTCTACTCTTAAACTCTCATGAATCTTTCAGAAAATGTCTGTAAATCCGGCCTTGCACACACAGTAGAAAAAATTATAATTACTTTTTATCACACATTAAATCCCTCGACACCCTGGACATCAGAGAGGGTCTTTCTGCCCATCCAGAATGAGCATATGACCCTGCTGGAGAGAGCTGACTGAAGGGGAACGGATGTTTGTGCCCTGGAGAAATGGATGAAAGAAGAGTGGAAGATCTCGCTTTCATGTTCTCTCTTAGCATAAGACTGGATCACGGTCACATGCTTAATTGATTTAATGTCAATGACATTTTACGAAACCTATCTGAGAATAAGATGCATGTCAAACCACAGGGGGAAAAAGAAATGTATAATTAGTTAGGCTGGGACTTCATTGTATCCATCTGGAATTAATCAAATATTTAAAAACTGTCTCCATATGACAGGTGGTTGAGAAAAATAAGAGGGTTTGGTTACCAGCAAAAAGGTATTTAAAAAGTAGTTATCTAAGAAAACATAACTAATTGTAATTAATGTTATATTTTCCTATATAACATGGATTTGGAAAGTAAATAGAGTCGGTTTTGATTTCATGTTGAATTAAAACAAGATTTTACTGTTTAAAATTAAGAGAACTCGGTGTCATCCTCTAAGAAGGAAAGGTATTTCAGAGGCTGGTCAATTTGATAAAATTTTACGCAGACAAACATTGGAAATAACAAACCAATAAACCGTTCACAAAGTGTTCTAAACCAGTGAATATGGTCCATTTTTTATTTCATGTTGACTTTAAGGAGCTATTTAAAGGGGTCATATAATGGTACATGCACTTTTAAAAGTTGATTGTACTGAAATGTGTGTTGGCAGTGTCTGTACACAACCATCATAAAATGATAAAAATCCATCCAGTGTTTTTGTTTTGATCTCCTTATATGTTTTCCCCTGTCTCAAATCAAGCCGTTCGACCATGTGACGTCACACGCTCGGAAGCCCCTCCCGCGATTGTTGATTGACAGCATCGTTTCAACACAGACCCGCCCTCGCTCGTGAGCGAGCTGTCAATCATAGTCTGCGCGGACCGGCGCGGTCATTGTTGAAATGCTGGAGCACTGTCTATGAGCAGAATGGCGTCTAAGCGATTGTGGTGTTCTGTTCTTGGGTGTAATAACGAACACAGCAGTCATTTTAATGTTCCTAAATCCGAACCGCCGAAGACGCAGTGGCTGAGTTTGTTTTCGAAGGGAATATTCCCCACGAGCAACGTCAATACTCTCATGTTTGCGCGAATCATTTCTCACCAGACTGCTTTATAAACGAGGGTCAGTATAAAGCTGGATTTGCTAAGAAGCTGCTCATGAAAAAAGGATCGGTACCAGATATTCATGTTCCTGCTGAATCTCCAGAAGAACGGAAGTGAGTTTAACGTTTTATTAAACTTTATATTAATATATTAATCTTTGCAAATCGCTAGCTGCACGCTTCACAATGAATGCGTCTAAGGTTTACACTCAGGGTACATTACGCCATGTTTTCTATGTATGTCGTTCTCAATATAATTCATAATCCCCCGTTTATACTGAACAACGCGTTATGGTTATTGTGTTATTGTGTTACAAACGGTGTACACAGAACAGAGGGGCGGAGTCAGCAAAGCTCATTATCATTTAAAGGCATATGCACTGAAACGGCGTGCTGAAAACAGAGCTGTTTTTGACCAGGTAAAATAAGTGTTTTCTTACAATACTAATGAGAATTTTTAATTAAAGTATATTACAAACTTTTAATTTAGACCCTAAAGAATCATACTAGCTTGTACAAAAATGGCATTATATGACCCCTTTAAGGGGGTTGATAAAATAATAAATAAAATACAATAAACAATAATAGAATGAATAAAAACAACTTTCACTTCCTTACCTCATACACTTTCACTGTATGAGCACAGGAACTTTATTATCGACTAAAAAGTCTCCTTTGTGTTTCACAGGGGAAATGGGTTTTGAGTGACCTCAAATGCACAAATTGAGGGGACTTTCTCTTTTTAGGTGAACTGCGCCTTTAAATACTAACTAAATGTGGCTCATACCGCCTCAGATATTAAACAAGGTTTTCACTTTCTGTACAGTACGACGAGGAGACGTCTCATTTATAGTGGACTTGGCCCGCACTCCAGTATTGAGCTGTCATTTAGTCAGCCAAATAGAATAAGTGGGGAGGATTAGACCAGCACAGTCATGCAGATAACACCTCTGACAGTCTTCCTTTCTCTCTCGCTCTCGCTCGAATACTAAACAGGCCACTGAGTGACAGCTTGTCAAAGGGCAAGAGTGGAGCGCTGAAACCTGGCAACCCAGGAGCAGGGCGATAACAAGCAGGTCAAAGAAAACAATTACGGCCCCGGCGCTTTCTAATGGACACACGGGAAATAATCATGTTCCTGTGTGTGTGTGTGTGTGTGTGTGTGTGTGTGTGTGTGTGTGTGTGTGTGTGTGTGTGTGTGTGTGTGTGCGTGTGTGCGTCTGTGTGTGAAATCCATTATGTCCCGACAGCCCTTGCAAAGTCATTTGTTGGTCCTCTCAGGTGTCTCATTTTTTCGACCACTTCAAGTGTTGTTCTTCCCCCCTCCCCTCCTCTCTCTTTTTCTGTCTATCTCTCAGTTGCGGCTTTCAGCGTTTCATTTCTCCCTGATTTCTCGCATTGTTTATTCACCCACTCAGACGAGCTTTCCATCTCGGTCTCGAGCGGCAATCACAACAAAACATAGATCAGTCACAGTAAGGCAACTCGTTTTGTTTCCATACATGTTGAAACGGAGTGATGCTTTTTTAGCACTGGCAGCCTCGGCGATGTGGCGGTTTCTCTCAATGAAGTTTAAAAGTCTTTTTTTTTTCTTTTAAATTCCATTCATCATGTGACTTGTTTACTCAGGGTTGTTTTTTTCCCCGACTTTTTACTCTTGTTTGACTTTGAGAGGGATGGGCTTATAGCACAGCGGCGGCCATTAGACATGAAGTGTCTCATTCAAGGGCTCAGAAAAAGTGGTTGGAGAAGGAATGAGATTTCTGTTCATTATATAGAGCTTTTACCCACTGGGCCGTGTGTTCAAGGCTCACCTATGCCGTTTCTAATGTCTGTATATCAGAATGTTGGCAAACATTCAATAAAAAGAACACAATCAGGAAGTAGACAGTGTTGATGTGGACATAATTTTGCATGTTAAGTAAAAATAATTCAGTCAAATTCAATTATAAAGCAAAATCTTGTCAAACACAATCAACATTTCTTAAGACATTTTCCTGGTCTCATTGCTAAAGATTTATCAGTGCTCTGCTCATTACTACAAACGCAAAAAAAAAAGAAAAAAAGAAGAAGTGATCATTCCATTAAAATGTCCGCCTCTAAAATGACTTAATGACATAAAGTGGTTCTATATGACAGCTGAAGGTCAGATCAAAATTAATTGCAATGGTAAAAAAAAAAAAAAAAAATCCCACACTTGTTTTTCTCATTGAATATTCTGTTTAAATATTCTATTAAAAAATCTAAACTAATTTTTGTGTAAAAAAAATGATTTAGCTTTGATTGGAGTTAACTTTATATTGTGGTTTTGATATTCAAATGTAATAACTTGTGTTATTTTTTCTGAATATATATAAATATATATTTAGACAGCAGCATAACAAGGTACAACAAATTAAACATAGTACACAGATGTTATTACAGATCAGGCTTAAACAAAAACATATTTTATACTATAAAAACATACACTCACCGGCCACTTTATTAGGTACCCCATGCTAGTAACGGGTTGGACCCCCTTTTGCCTTCAGAACTGCCTCAATTCTTCGTGGCATAGATTCAACAAGGTGCTGGAAGCATTCCTCAGGGAGTTTGGTCCATATTGACATGATGGCATCACACAGTTGCCGCAGATTTGTCGGCTGCACATCCATGATGCGAATCTCCCGTTCCACCACATCCCAAAGATGCTCTATTGGGTTGAGATCTGGTGACTGTGGAGGCCATTTTAGTACAGTGAACTCATTGTCATGTTCAAGAAACCAATTTGAAAAGATTAGAGCTTTGTGACATGGTGGAAGTAGCCATCAGAGGATGGGTACATGGTGGCCATAAAGGGATGGACATGGTCAGAAACAATGCTCAGGTAGGCCGTGGCATTTAAACGATGCCCAATTGGCACTAAGGGGCCTAAAGTGTGCCAGGAAAACATCCCCCACACCATTACACCACCACCACCAGCCTGCACAGTGGTAACAAGGCATGATGGTTCCATGTTCTCATTCTGTTTACGCCAAATTCTGACTCTAACATCTGAATGTCTCAACAGAAATCGAGACTCATCAGACCAGGCAACATTTTTCCAGTCTTCAACTGTTCAATTTTGGTGAGCTCTTGCAAATTGTAGCCTCTTTTTCCTATTTGTAGTGGAGATGAGTGGTACCCGGTGGAGTCTTCTGCTGTTGTAGCCCATCCGCCTCAAGGTTGTGCGTGTTGTGGCTTCACAAATGCTTTGCTGCATACCTCGGTTGTAACGAGTGGTTATTTCAGTCACTGTTGCCCTTCTATCAGCTCGAACCAGTCTGGCCATTCTCCTCTGACCTCTGGCATCAACAAGGCATTTCCGCCCACAGAACTGCCGCTCACTGGATGTTTTTTCTTTTTCGGACCATTCTCTGTAAACCCTAGAGATGGTTGTGCGTGAAAATCCCAGTAGATTAGCAGTTTCTGAAATACTCAGACCAGCCCTTCTGGCACCAACAATCATGCCACGTTCAAAGTCACTCAAATCAACTTTCTTCCCCATACTGATGCTCGGTTTGAACTGCAGGAGATTGTCTTGACCATGTCTACATGCCTCAATGCACTGAGTTGCCGCCATGTGATTGGCTGCTTAGAAATTAAGTGTTAACGAGCAGTTGGACAGGTGTACCTAATAAAGTGGCCGGTGAGTGTATTTTATACTATAAAATTTACGGGATGTTCTCCCCATCTTTACAGGGAGTCCTTGGCCTGAAAAAGGTTGATGACCCCATGTGGACAACGAATCTTATGTAGACATTGTGAAATATTAGACATATGAATGCATATGTATTCATAACCACACTCTTAAAAATAAAGGTTCTATATTGGTATCTATTGTTCCATAAAGTAACCCTTTTCAATGCACAAAAAGTTCTATAAAGTGGAAAAAGTTAGGGGAAAAATGGTTCTTTTAAGAAATGGTGACTGAAAGGTTCTTTGTGGAACCATAAAATGGTTCCACTATGAAAAATGGTTTGTCTTGAAACCCCCCTTTTGGAACTTTTATTTTAAAGAGTGCATATTATCTATTCAAAACTATAAGGGTTAAATGCATTAAAATACTAAGTGAATACTTCAACTACTCAATAAAAACTCTAGAAACTGTCGGTCCTTCAGACAGACATTGCAAAGGTATAGATGAACGGGAAAAGAAGCAACAGTAGCCAAAAAGAAATATATAAACTCCTAAATGCCTCAGGCTCAAGGATTTATTTAAATTAATCTAGAAGCCCTAAAGAAACACGCACACTGAGTGAACTGGATTATCCGATAGTCTGTCAGTTTCTGGATTAGCTATTAGGCAGTGCACAGATGATAAGAGACTTCACTGAGCTGCAAACGAGTAGCTGTCAGAGAGAGAGAGAGAGAGAGACAAATCCTAAGCTCCCTCGGGGTATATGATCTCTCATTAGTTTTAATTAATCATTCTTATTAATAATAGGCGTCTCCTCGCAACCTCGAAGAAATTAAAAATTCTGCCAGGCAAATAAAAAAATAAAAAATATGCATCTGAGTTAGATAAACTTGCCCTGCAATAAATAATCATGCTGCTGCTAAAATAGACAGGGCCGGGGGCTAATTTACATGGGTGGGCTGCCTCACCCCGGGCCCAATGAATAAACTTATGATTTATCATAGGACCATAGAGAGCTCTCGTCATCACCGGTAGACAACCTTTACGGGTGTTTTTTTTAATACAAATGAATCATTTTTTGCTTTAATGAACCCACTTTGCCATTTAAAAGGTGAAACTACACACACAAATATTTAAAGACTAGGTTATTGAAAGAAATCTCTATTCACAAGCAAGCTTGTGTTATCATTAACAAAAAGAGCACCAAAAGTATACAATGGTATGAGTACATTTAAATACCAAAGTTAAAGAAATGGTACTTGAATATACTCGTTCAGCACCAAAATATACACTACCAGTCAAAAGTCTGGACTCACTTACCTAAGTTAAATTTCTCATGATTTTAATTCTTAAAATTAGGATAAATTAAATTAGGATAAATTCAATATAAATATCGGGATAAATGTTTTAATTAAGTTTATGTAATTAAATATACATAAAAATACAGTAAAAAAATACCCTTAAGAAAAGAATTCATGTTTAAAAGACTAAGTGTCCAGAAGAAATGGGTGAGAAACACTGGAAATGCCGTGTTCAACTCTTATACGTCACGGCAGCTGGTTCACTCTCCTTTATTTATGTAAAAATACATTTTCATTTTTAAATTTTGTTTATTTAATAGATTTATTCAGAACCTGAGCAAATCATTTTTTTTATTTACTTTTTATATTGGAAAAGTTGGACCAGTTTGTGATGAAAAAAAGAAGTCAACAAGTGTCCAGCCCAAACTGAAACTCTTCAATGGTGTTTAAATATGAAATATAAAACAGAAATAACACTACATGTTGTTATTTCCTAGTTTTCAGAACTAATTTCTTCTAAAATGTGCAAAATAGCCATAATAAAGTGAGCAGGTCCATCAAAACCTTTCATTGATAATATACAGTATAACCATAGTATTACCATCTCGTACCATCCAGGTATCACGCCACTGTACTCATTGTAAGGAATTTCACACTCTCGTCTATAGGTCGACCTGTGGATTTTACCGATAAGGTTGGACCACGCTGGCCGATAACCGATTAATCAACCGATAATTTTAAAAATGGATACTGAATGAAACAAACATAACACATAAAATAGTGCTGAACTTTAATACAAAAATTAAAAACTGTACTGAACCATAAAAATGTACTACTTTTTAAATATAAATATTTACATATTAATTATACATTGATCATTCATGTTAGTTCACAGTGCATTAACTAAAGTTAAGAGAATCGAGTTTAAAATGTAAAAATGTATGATCAAATGTTGAAATTAACGATGAACAATACTTTTATTAACCTCAGTTGATGTTACAAATGGACTCTTACTGTAAAGTGTTATATAAATACAAACAGTCATGCTTAAAGATGGCCATATTTAAATATCTACACAAAGGCCATAGCATTGAAATTCGGCACATATGTATATTGTTTGTATCCTCTCCCACTTTATTTGCATTTCTGATTTGTTTATATGTTTCTGTCAGCTGCATGAACATAAGCCTATCAATTTGTTATTTACATCACTAGCTTGAAAAAATGCAACTTCACTGAATAACAAATGCATAAATGCGACCAGCTGGATACAAACTAATTCAAATAGATGGTAACAATCGTGACATTGAACATTTGGGTCAGACTTGTGTGTGTTTTTGTCACATTGGTTTAACTGCTTGATAGGCTACAACTAATGTTAGCGTCCTCGAAGCCTCGACAGCAAACATACTGCTGTTCTCCACTCCAGTCAACAAATTAATTAGCCTACTTTAATAATGATATGTAAATATGTATTGTAGTGTACTGTAAACATAGCGTTTTGTTGTCTGTTGTTTTTGGTGTGTTTTAAATCCTTCTCACGTGTCAAAACAAACTCCTGGAGGCATCAGTGATTTGGCCTCTAGGGGCCGCTCTCGTACTGTATAAAGACAGCGGACACTTCTCAGCTGCTCCAGCAATGACAGGGAAAAACGATCCGTATGGATTGTTGCCGATAGCCGAAAAACGATCAGTTGGTCAACTTTTACAGAGAAGACTGCTGAAAGTGTGACGTCTGACGACAGGAGGATGACAAGAAACGCTGAGAGTTAAGACACGTTAGGTCTTCCCTGTTTGGCTCTCTGCTGCCAGCTGAAGATATTCAATTAAATGCCAAATGAAAATCTTTCAGTGGGATAACTGCCACTTTTAAATCAATTATGGCACACTCAACCGCTTTGCCCATAGGCATAAGACAGTTAGATCTACTGCACCAGTTGTGCACTAAAACAGCTTTTAAATGAAGCAAACATCAATAAAATACAAGAGACATCCATCAATATGCGGAATAAATGTAATGGAAGCATTTAGTCCTGTATGTCCTGAGGGTCCCATGGTACAGTAATGGAATCAAACAGTAATACCATGGTACTTTGATATATATAATGGTACTACTAAATGACTACCATGCTCACATACGATAGTATTTACATGCTACTTCAAAGAATACCATGCGCACAATAGAATCAGGTCCAAAAAAAAGATACTTTTTTGTAATAGTCTTTTTATGTTGATAGCCTTGCTTTCATTTCCTCAGACTGGTGAATAAAGATAGGCCTTTACTTGTCAAGCTGTTCACTGAAGCACAGAGAAAGTCTTGTTGGCCCTGCCAAAATTACAAGCAAAGATAGAATGGAACACAAATTATCCTCGCAACAAGAGCCAGGCTACAGACGTGACGCTAAAAAAGCATTGAAATTTTAAAACACTGGTCTATTGGGGCTTATTAAAAGAACATGTTAAGCCATGAAAGATATTACAGAAGCATGTCGCATTTGCTCAACAGGTCAACAGCACGTGAGAAGTGTGAAACAATCAAAGCTTACAGATATTTCCAAAAGTCAACTAAAATTGCCTTGGTTTCATTAGCCATGCATGCCCAGAAAGACAATTAGCAATTACTGTTTTAATATTTGTCCATTGCGGTTGGCTGTTGATTAACTTTATTGTCTGAGTGTCAGTCTTTAGCACACAGACCTACAGCCAAAAGCTGAAATACACAAACGGCAGGAAAATTTTGTTTATTAAACATATATAATAATCTGCATTACTTAACATTCTGTCCACTGATTAAAATTATTTTTGTTTAATGTTTTTAATCATTTGTCAAAAATTGAGTGAGGATGTTGTGTTTTCATCATTATATATCAACATCTCTGTTTCCATGTCTAACTTGTACAAAATGGTAGAAATTATTGTGACAAGTTCTCACAGTTTCAACTCAATTTTCTACAATTAAATTCAAAGTGGTTGAACACATGCAAGGAACTTATTATCACCACAGGTTGCAATTTTGGAATCCCTTTATTTCATTTAAGGCATTAATTAAACTTCAGTTTTCAATTTTTGTGTGTTTTACAGTAATCCAGGACATGTTCTACTAGACGTTATTGGCTTATTTCAACATTAAAACAGCTATTTGAAAAATAATTGACTTTTCTAACCTTCCAGGTAAGATTAAAATAGACAGTTCTCTATTTTGCTTTACAGTCAATAATTTCTTCTAAGCACATCTGAAAACTTAGTTCTTTAAATCCTCCCCATCAATCAACTGCATCATTATTATTATAATTTAGCTCTTCAGTATTTTCTTTGAACACTTCCGGTTATTCACGACAAAGAAAAGACGGTATTCAAAAAAAATATATTATCATATTTAAAACAAAAGAAACGGAGAAATCTTTCCTATTCTAGGACAATTCCTCATCGACCCACGATTCAACCGGTGATGCTGTGGTTCAGGGTTTGGATGTGCCCAGAGCGCCACCCGCCGGCGGAAAGATGAACTGCAGTCATTCAGGACGGAACGGACGCGGTGGCCGATTCCCTCACTCTATACGAGACTATTTTAAGATCTCATCGCCGAGCTCAACAATTCCCTTAAACCGATCACTGATAAATGAGAAACTTTATAAATGACCACAAACACAAATTACAAATAGCTAAAATTAGGAGAAGTGACTGAGTAAACTTTTCTTCATCCAGTCTGAGGTAGGCTATCATAGACAGAATATAATATGTTACCATGTTTTGGTTAGGGTTAGGGTTTTTAATATTTTTTTTAAACCCAACGGTTGGGTTTGTCCATATTTGAACCAAACATATGGTGAAACAACCCAGCATTTTTTATATAATATAATGCAATATGATATATTATAGTAGCCTACAATATAATGTTTTAGAGATGTCGTCTTTCCAGACAAAATCAGATCAACTTGAGTCCACGCTAGTACTGAGGTAATAGCCTACCGATACAGTTCCGTTTTAAAACATGTCTGATATGACTAAAAAAAGTCAAAAACGATTAAAAAAAAGCAAACACCAAATCTATTAGAATTCATATTCATCTGACGTTATAACATTAAGTTACATCTCCCGTCAGAACACCGTCATTAATAAACAAGACACAATAATTAAAGTTTCATCCCGTCTTGGGTTACGGCATTCAAACCTCGCGTAACCTCCGCAAAGTGGCCAAAAGAAAGAGAACGGAATGCAAACTTGCCTGGAAAGAACTCTCCAAATGTGAGTTGAACGTGGAAAATGAGCAGCAGAACGGCGAAGTAGTTCCTTTGGTCCATTCTTGCGGTCACTACTTCACACACTCGCTGTCCGTGCGTGCGCGAGAGAGCTGACTGCGCGGACGCTTTCCCGGCATTGGTGATGTAGCGCGCGCGACTCAAGCCGGCAGTCGACAGCTGTCTGATTGTTGGGTTTCTGTACTGCTACGACAGGGTGTTTGGGGAGGAGAGTGGGTGCGAATGAACGAGGAGAGGGTTCCAATATATCCCCCAGGTCCTTAGACCTGCCTGCCAGCCCGTTCTGACACGAAATACTGGTGAGATGATGGTTTACACACTACAGCGCGCGCTGAAGACGCTACGGTGCGCACTTGCGCGCTGCCTAAAAGTAATTCTACACCCTCTGAGCAATGAGTGAGGGAGGTTCTAGGACACTCTAGTTTCTTTGTTTTCCATGGTGTTATATAGCTACAGTGGCCCCGAAAGTATTTGGACACTTAAGCCACACTTTAAACTGTATGAATAATGTGGGATTACATAAAATATCAAATCAAGTAGCATCTATTTCAAAGATAGCAGAAGCACTTTTAATGCTAAATATCTCACCAATAAATTGTCCAAATAATGGATATAGCCTATGCTTAATGCTCAACATGAATTTAAAATGGAGACTTTCTGGTGGCCAAACTTTATATGTGTATACATAGGCTACACATTCACACATAGACACATACATTAATACATACATAAACATACATACATACATAACACACACACACACACACTATACAGTACCGGTCAAAACTTTGGAAACATTAGTATTTTTAATGTTTTTGAACAAAAGTATCTTATGCTCATCAAGCCTGAGGAAAAAATACGTAATAATTTTGAGAAATATTTTTACAATTTAAAATAATGGCTGAATTTTAAGCTGAATTTTCAGCATCATTACTCCAGTCTTCAGTGTCACATGATCCTTCAGAAATCATTCTAATATGCTGATTTGATACTTAGTTATTATCAATGTTGGTAACAGTTGTGCTGCTGAATATTGTTTTGGAACCTGTGACACTTTTTTTCAGGATTCTTTGATGAATAAAAAGGCTAGGGAGATCTGAGACAAAAAGGTACAGTTAGTCAGAGCATAACTGATTTGCAGATGGAACTTGTTTGATATTTGTGTTAAATTGTTTTTTGTTGCCAGTGTATCCTATATAGCAGGGGTATTCAATTAAAATTCTAAGAGGTCCAGTTAGAGAAAATTTCATCAAGCAAAGGTCCGCAACATCACAATGACTAACGTTATCTAATGACTAAGCGTTATCATTCAGTGCCACAGCCTAGTAGTTGTATGAAAATATGTAAGTAGCCTAGTCAACAGACGACTGTCAAATAAAATAAAAGTCCAATTCAATAATATTTCAACAATATTTATTGTCAGTTTATATATTGAACTGTAGGGATCATAAATAATAAGTACTCTAATAATAAATTATCAATTTAAATAAAATAAAGGCTGCATTTAAAAATAAATGATAAATAAATAAAACACAACAGAGAGCTTTTGAAAAATGTGCATCTCAAAATAAAGTGCTTAATTTTAGAAAAATTAAATAAAAAGTATAGCTTGAGTTTCCCTTTTACTTTATAGCTAACTCCCTTTCACATCTTAAGTTTAAATTAATTTTAACTTAATTTTAACATTTTATAATAAACAATCTCAACACATATTAACAATTGAACAGCTTTAACACCTCCTTTTCTCTTTCTTTCCCTTTTATATCCCACTTCCCCACCTTTTCTTGCTTAGTGAGAAAAGTGAGCCCTTGCTTGTCCTGCCAGGATTTTAAATCTGGGCTGGAATGGTGTTAGGGCCATTCTCATACACATGTGTAGGTGCTCGTTGGTGAGCCTGGATCTATATTTGCTTTTAATAATGTTCATTGTGGAGAAAGCTGCCTCACAGTTGTATGTGGAGCCAAACATGGTAAAGATGTACACTTTCCTCAGACCTGGGAAAGCGGTCTCTGAGACCATTTGAAGCCAGAAAGTGGCAGGATCTGTTTTTCCAAAATGCTCATTCAAGGCCACATCTGCTTGGAGATCGACCAGTTGCATCTGGAGAGGCCCAGCATTTGCCCACTTGAAGAGCAGTGTGACTTCCTTTGAGAACCCCCTGAGATCTGTGATGAGGAATGGGTTCTGAATGAACAGGGTGAGCTGCTGTCCAAAGCTGAAGCTGTCAAAACGCTTGCTGAAATTTACAATCAGCTTGTCAACAAAGTCAACAAAAGAAGACACCTCTCTCCCACCCTGAACCTGTTCCTTCACAGTTGGGAAGTGTGCACAGTCTCCCTGCAGGTCTTCCCTAAACAATGCAAGTTTCCTCTGAAAGGAACGGACAGCTGTCATCAGATCACAAACTGAATTGTCCTTGCCCTGTAGCTTTAAATTCAGTTCATTCAAGTGTGAAGTGATATCAACCAAAAAAGCCACAATATCCATCTTCTTGTCATCCTCCAAAAAGAGAGAAAATGTTTCTGCCTTCTGGCTCTTCAGCTGTGTCAAGAAAGCTGCGATTTCCCCTCGGATAGACCAAAAGCGCTCCAACACCCTACCTTTGCTGAGCCATCTTACATTGTTGTGTAGCAGAAGGTCATCAGCATTTGCATCAACTTCTCTGAGGAATTCCCTGAGCATGCGATGCTGATGGGAAGAGGAAGCTCTGAGAAAGTTTATCATTCTCATCATTGTGTTCATCACCTCAGCATACTCGTCTGACAGGGTGGAGCACAGGACTGACTGATGAATTATGCAATGGTAAGAGATGAGTTGAGGATTGTCCTCTTTCATTCTTGCCACAGCTCCTCTCTCTCTCCCTACCATGGCAGGGGCTCCATCTGTGGTTATTGAAACCACTTGTTTCAGCTCTATTGCCCTCTTCGTTAACATCTTCTTTATGGCCAGGTAGATGTCCTCTCCTCTTGTACTGGTCTGAAGGGGTGTGACACCTAACAGGTCTTCACAGAACTTTTCCTTGTCCTTGTTAAAGAACCTTACAAAAACTAACAGCTGAGCATTGTCAGACACATCAGTGGACTCATCTACAGCTAAGCCTATGCATGGTGCCTTGTGAATTGCTTCATCCAGCTGAGCTAGCACATCCTGGGTTAATATTTCTGTTTTCTTTGTGGCTGATGATGCTGACATAGGTATTTGCTTGATTTTTACACACATGTCTTCTTTTTGTTTTCCCTCAAGTAAGGTTTCAGCTACCGCACTCATGCACTCCTTGACAACCCCTGCATCAGTAAATGTTTTTTTATGTTGGCCCAAAATCCAAGCAACTTTAAGGGAAACATTCGTTAGCACGTTGTTGGGCAGTGAATGAATGTGTTAGGATTCTGCTGGATCGATCATATTGGGCTTTTAGATCGTTTATTTTCTGTGCCCTCAGTGCGGATTTAAGTGGGTATGTTTGGTCAAACGATTTGTGCTTTGTCTCATAGTGGCGCTTCACATTGCCGCTCTTAATAATCGCGACAGTCTCTGAACATATGAGACATACCGGTTTTGAACTGCCCGTAGGAAGAATGAACATGAAAGAATCTGTCCATTCTTGATTGAAAGCTCTGTTTTCGCTGTCCACTTTTCTTTTTTTAGAGCACGCCATGTAAAACGTCGTCTCTCTTTCGTCTCGTCTCTCCCTGTGTGTGTGTGTGTGTGTGTGTGTGTGTGTCTCGCGCGCGCTGACTCGAGTAGCATCACATGACGATTTACAACGCATGCTATTGGTCGGTGACTTTCCTGGGCCGCGCTAAACCAGTACCATAAATGCTAGAAAAGCTGCGCAGGTTAAAATAGAAACGCTCCGTCAAACGTTAATAATTCTCAATAATGTATGGGTTATTGGTCCGGGTCCGGACAGAACGGCGGCTGGGTCCGGATCCGGACCGCGGTCCGCCTATTAGTGACCTCTGCTATATAGCTTACAATACAGCATATCCAACACAACCATTGACTGCACAGAGATATATTTTGTGCATGTGTGAGCAAGAGAACACAAGATCTAGTTGAGAAATGCTCATGGTCAACTCCATGGTTCATTTATAAGATAGAAACTCCCTGAGTCAGTGGGCAGATTTCAGTTACAGTGTTTTATGGTAGCCTAATTTATGAATTCATTATTTAGTGATGTGAAAATCAATGCCTCATTAACACAGAAAGGTGCCCTTTCATTCTTCATACCAGCCCACACTTGTCCATGAACCTTCACTCCACTCTCAATCTTCTATGCTCATCTCGTCCTATACGTTTCAGTAGCATAAAGGCATTTTTAAACAAAATTAATCTCTGAATTAAAGCAGAACAGCTATCAACAATGCAGGTTATGGCACATTGTGTATTTGGTCTTATTAATGCTTATTAAAGCGGCGATAAAAAGGAAGTAGCAACAGATATTTTCTTCCATATTGTGACGTACATCCGAGTAAAACGGATTATTGAAAATAAAAGTTAATGGTCTTGGTTCGGTCCCTCAGTTGTTGATTGGACGGAGGCAGCACTGAACGCAAGCTTGCACTCAATTGTGAGAAAGGGGCGGGGTTAAGCAGACCAAATTATTAGAAAAGTCTTCCATGCGTCACCAGAGAAAAGTCTGATTCACGACTTATGATATTTTGGTCAAAAATGTTTTAAATTAAAACACATGCATGCTTGATTCGTTCAAAATAAGATAAATAACATGCATTTAGAAAACATTATATTACATTTCTGTCCAAAATGAGACAGCATATCTCGAATGTGCTTCCTTATAACTTTAAAATCAATGTGCACCACCATGCCCCCAGTCAGCCACTCCCCATCTCATAACTCTGCAAGACAGCAAGAACTTATTTCCATGCTAAATAGAATGGCTTCAGATCAGAATTACAATAAGCGGACAAGAGTCAACGGTGTGTGATTTCCCCCCTTCCTCTGAATGCACACAGATACAGTGTGATATTCAGTGTGATATTGTTTTCAAAAACGCTTAGAGGGGTAAAATAAAGTGGAGCTGTTTCAAGCTTATATGACATACAATGATAAACTAATATTGTGCACATGTCTGTAATAACGCTTCATATAAAATATAATCACCAGATACTTTTATGATTGACACCCAATTCAAGGCATGTGGCCATAACCACAGAATCAGCAGTTCTGTAGTCATCATGAAATCAAAATTGACAATTCTTATTTTTTTTATGTAATATTGCAGTAATATTGTAATACTGCAGTTGGCACATCATTATTATTTTTTTTAAATCCATGTGCCTCAATCTTTAATCAAAATAACTTCTGCTCCCATTTGCAGCAACATCTCGTCTCTTCTCTGATGATGTGTTCACTGGCATGAGGGTGGGGCAACCTGTCAATCACATGAGATCCACCAATAGCAATCCACAAACATCCAATCAATTCCTCAAGGACAAAATCAAGTCCCACCCTTTCTTGAATGTCACAATAGAGTCACACTCACAATAGAAGAAAAAACTATCGCAACTTCCATTTCACGCCGACTTCAAGTGCATTGATATGGATGAGTCAATCATACAAAATGTATATATATATATTTGATTTGATACACTGCCGATTTTCCAGGTTTTCCCACTTACAAAGCATGTAGAAGTCTGTAATTTTTATCATAGGTACTCTTCAACTGTGAGGTACGGAATCTAAAACAAAAATCCAGAAAATCACATTGTATGATTTTTAAGTAATTCATTTGCATTTTATTGCATGACATAAGTATTTGATACATCAGAAAAGCAGACCTTAAAGGAGAACTCCGGGCAATTTTTAAGTTAATCTTGATCGTTAGACCTTTGTGAGTACTGACTATAGGAAAAAAAACGAACCGGATTGGTGCTTGCTACGCGGAGCTGCGACCGCGAATGCCCAGAGCTCCCACCCAGCTAAAACGGCAGCTATGGGGGCATCGACATAAAGAGCGTTTTTGAGCCTCTTAAAATGTCTGTCCAACATGAACAGGGACCCTACATGTGAACAAGATGCGTTTAGCAACTTAGCCATTGTTTCAACTCACCTAAATAGTCTTTTAGACGGCAAGCTGTAGTCTCGCGCTGCAGTCCCGTGCTGTAGCCGGAAAAGGTAAACAATGTCCAGGTGGGAGGAGCCATTTCTTCTTCACTTGTAAGCAACTCTGATCATAACTTGTCGCACATGATCAACGCTCCTCCCACCTGGACATTGTTTACCTTTTCCGGCTACAGCACGGGACTGCAGCGCGAGACTACAGCTTGCCGTCTAAAAGACTATTTAGGTGAGTTGAAACAATGGCTAAGTTGCTAAACGCATCTTGTTCACATGTAGGGTCCCTGTTCATGTTGGACAGACATTTTAAGAGGCTCAAAAACGCTCTTTATGTCGATGCCCCCATAGCTGCCGTTTTAGCTGGGTGGGAGCTCTGGGCATTCGCGGTCGCAGCTCCGCGTAGCAAGCACCAATCCGGTTCGTTTTTTTTCCTATAGTCAGTACTCACAAAGGTCTAACGATCAAGATTAACTTAAAAATTGCCCGGAGTTCTCCTTTAATATTTGGTACAGAAACCTGTGCTTGCAATTACAGAGATCATACGTTTCCTGTAGTTCTTGACCAGGTTTGCACACACTGCAGCAGGGATTTTGGCCCACTCCTCCATACAGACCTTCTCCAGATCCCTCAGGTTTCAGGGCTGTCGCTGGGCAATACGGACTTTCAGCTCCCTCCAAAGATTTTCTATTGGGTTCAGGTCTGGAGACTGGCTAGGCCACTCCAGGACCTTGAGATGCTTCTTACGGAGCCACTCCTTAGTTGCCCTGGCTGTGTGTTTCGGGTCGTTGTCATGCTGGAAGACCCAGCCACGACCCATCTTCAATGCTCTTACTGAGGGAAGGAGGTTGTTGGACAAGATCTCGCGATACATGGCCCCATCCATCCTCCCCTCAATACGATGCAGTCGTCCTGTCCCCTTTGCAGAAAAGCATCCCCAAAGAATGATGTTTCCACCTCCATGCTTCAGGGTTGGGATGGTGTTCTTGGGGTTGTACTCATCCTTCTTCTCTTCCTCCAAACACGGCGAGTGGAGTTTAGACCAAAAAGCTCTATTTTTGTCTCATCAGACCACATGACCTTCTCCCATTCCTCCTCTGGATCATCCAGATGGTCATAGGCAAACTTCAGACGGGCCTGGACATGCGCTGGCTTGAGCAGGGGGACCTTGCGTGCGCTGCAGGATTTTAATCCTTGACGACGTAGTGTGTTACTAATGGTTTTCTTTGAGACTGTGGTCCCAGCTCTCTTCAGGTCATTGACCAGGTCCTGCCGTGTAGTTCTGGGCTGATCCCTCAACTTCCTCATGATCATTGATGCCCCACGAGGTGAGATCTTGCATGGAGCCCCAGACCGAGGGAGATTGACCGACATCTTGAACTTCTTCCATTTTCTAATGATTGCGCCAACTGTTGTTGCCTTCTCACCAAGCTGCTTGCCTATTGTCCTGTAGCCCATCCCAGCCTTGTGCAGGTCTACAATTTTATCCCTGATGCCCTTACACAGCTCTCTGGTCTTTGCCATTGTGGAGAGGTTGGAGTCTGTTTGATTGAGTGTGTGGACAGGTGTCTTTTATACAGGTAATAGGTTCAAACTGGTGCAGTTAATACAGGTAATGAGTGGAGAACAGGAGGGCTTCTTAAAGAGAAACTAACAGGTCTGTGAGAGCCGGAATTTTTACTGGTTGGTAGGTGATCAAATACTTATGTCATGCAATAAAATGCAAATTAATTACTTAAAAATCATACAATGTGATTTTCTGGATTTTTGTTTTAGATTCCGTCACTCACAGTAGAAGAGTACCTACGATAAAAATAACAGACTTCTACATGCTTTGTAAATTATTTTAAAGGTCCCGTTCTTCATGTTTTTTTGAAGCTTTGATTGTGTTTACAGTGTGCAATATAACATGTGTTCATGTTTCGCGTGTAAAAAACAGTATTTTTCACACAATTTACTTATCTGTATACCGCTGTTTTCACTGTCCAAAAAACGGCCTGATGACTTCCTTGTTCTATGAAGTCCCTCCTTCAGAAACACGTAATGAGTTCTGATTGTGCCAGCGGTTCCTGTGTTGTGATTCGACAGCAGCTTATCGCACGTTGCCCGGAAAGGTCACGCCTCTTACCATAAATTGGAGATGCATGCGCAGCTGAAGTGCTTCTTCTCCGTGGGAGCGCAACAAGACCACGCCCCCTTTTTTTGTGTATTCCTGTGGGCGGAGATGAGTCAAAAAACTGTTCTTGTTACGTCATTAAAAAAGGAAGTAGAGGGATGTAGTCCAAACCGGCCGTTCGCTGTATGCTTTGAAAGGGGACTTCTGTTAAATAAAATATCTCGCTAGGCATTGAACTTTGAGCTTTATAATTTTACAAGTATTATTTATGCTCTAACAGCAACATTACACACTAATTAAAGTTTGAAAAATGGAATCGCGAAGAACGGGACCTTTAAATAAGACACAAGAGTTACATTTAAATGTAATAAATTTTAAAAAGACATGTATTAAATTTGAATGTAATACAATTTGAAAATTAAAAAGAAAAATTATGTAAAATTAATAACAAATATTCACGGTAACTAAAAAAATAGCACAAGATGGTTTTGGATCTTTCTCAAATCATCCTGCTGAACATGATCATCATGTTTTACACAAACTTGTGCGGTTCATGTCAGCTCGAGTGATGCTGTCATTAAAGCAAAAGGCAGACAAACTAAATACTAAGAAATAGAAAATTCATAAAAAATTTCCAGTCCAACCTCCCACTCAAATTATTATGCTGACACAATCACTTGTAATGAAAAAAATCTGTATTAAATTAGAGAATAGCAAAATATATGTATTGTCTAGTGGTCTCAGACATGCCCCACTCTATAAAAAAAAATTTAACTTAAGGGCAAAAGCAGAACTATAGTGTCAGGCAGCAGAGTTATTTAACACTGGAGGGGGCAGTGGATTGAAAAGCTCCATACTGTAGGTGAAAATCATTGTGTTGATGCGAGAGCTCGGGAGCCGTCTTGAAAAGGCACATGTGGACATCACAACATGCAAACTCAGAGCGAGGGTTTAAACTTATTGATGTATTCTCTTGTGGTATAGCGTAGGTTTATAAATGATAACACTATGCTTTTTTATATTATGATTTTTAAATTGTTTTAATATGTCGTGCAGCTTATCTGTGGAATGCATCACTTCCGGTATTTTGCCAGTTAAAGGATTAGTTCACCTCAAAATGAAAATTTCCTGATAATTTACTCACCCCAATGCCATCCAAGTAGATGTTCATGTCTTTCTTTCTTCAGTGGAAAAGAAATTAAGTTGTTTGAGGAAGACATTTCAGGATTTTTCTCCACACAATGGACTTCAATTGCAACCAACATGTTGAAGTCCAAATCAATGCAGTTTCAGAGGGCTATGAAGTGTTTCAAAGGGCTGTGCACGATCGCAGCTGAGGAATAGGGTCTTATCTAGCGAAACGATCGTTCATTTTCTTAAAAAAATAACAATAATAATTTATATACTTTTCGTCTTGTGCTGGTCGGCGACGCACCAGGCATTACGTCATCACGTTGGAAATGTCACGATTTAAAAATAAATAAATAAAAACAAAGATGTCAGACGATTTTGAAGTTGGAGGAGAAACGGGAGAAAATGAGATGGAATTTTTCGCCCTACCCTGCCTTTTTGAACCGGAGTACAGGAGTACACAGACAAATAACTTGGATAGATGACGTGACGCGTGACGTCCAACGTGATGACGTAATCCCTGGCTCGTCGCAGACCGCAGACCAGCACAAGACGAACAATTAAACTGTAGTTCATCTTTTTTGGTATTGTCCATTTACGAAAATGTTTTGGCAAGATGTTTTAGGATTTATTAGGTCTGAAATCTATAATGAATGTGTGTTGTATTGGAAGGATGTGGCCCTAGGCTTTGTTGATTATGATAAATCTAAAAAAAGGTCATTTTTACGTAATTAATATGATCTTATTACTAGTAAAATTCCATATTCATAAATCTAAATATCTAAATGCCAAACCTCTCTTCCTTATATTTGTTAAGGAACTTGAAAAATATCTATTTTCAATTAAGTTGTCTGAGAACAAAAAAGCCTTAAAAACATTATCTGTTTGTAATTCTTTTCCTTTTTTCAGTGTCATGTAATTCTTATAATGTATCAATCTGTTTAATTTATATTATTCCCCCATTGTTATTTTTTTTTTGTTGTTGTTTTTTGTATTCTGTTATCTGTTATTATTTGTGTATTGTGTTAAGCATTAATAATAATAACAAACATTAAAAAAAAACAAGACGAACAATTGTGGTTAAAGTATATAAATGTTTCTTTTTTTTAGAAAATGAACGATCGTTTCGCTAGATAAGACCCTATTCCTCAGCTGTGATCGTGCACAGCCCTTTGAAACACTTCATAGCCCTCTGAAACTGCATTGATTTGGACTTCAACATGTTGGTTGCAATTGAAGTCCATTGTGTGGAGAAAAATCCTGAAATGTTTTCCTCAAAAAAATTAATTTCTTTTCCACTGAAGAAACAAAGACATGAACATCTTGGATGGTATTTGGGTGAGTAAATTATCAAGAAATTTTCATTTTGAGGTGAACTAATCCTTTAACAGACATGGGTAAATTGAAATCCAGGATTTTTTTTTTAATATCAAGTATTCGAATTTAATCAAAGATTCATGACAGCCTTACAAATCTTTGCCATGGTTCAAGGTATAGGCCTACTGTCTGTGTGTGTGTGTGTGTAATATCTATATATGTAGCCTACTCTGTGCCCAAATGTTTCAACCATTTACCAAGCTAATCCCAATCATTGGAAAGGTCATAAAGAACTGTTATAAACTTGATTGTCCCCCATCAAATGCATGCAATGTGCCAGCCTCACTTCTTTTCTCCAATATGCAGCGAACATCTCTCGGTTAGTCAATAGATTAAATTGCGTGGCTCAAAGCCTGCTGGGTTGAGTTGGATGATTTAAGAGGCGCCCCTAAAAAAAAGGTTGAACTATAACAATATCTCTTTGGACAGTATTGGAAAGTGGTGAAATGGTATGGTAGGGAATTAGCTAGACTGTATTTTTATGAGTTTAAAAATAGCTTTCCAATCACCAGAGAGATGGACTGGCTATTAAGGATTCAAAATGTCTCTAGCAAACTAGAAGACAAGAAAGATGTGTGGTGTTAAATTCATGCATTATGTATAAATATTAGTTCTCAACTTATTGATTCATCTATATGCCTGGAATCTTCCACATCCTCCAAATGCAAATTATAAAAGTTATAGTTAAATGTTTCTTCAAATGATTAATGAAATTTTTTATAGCAGAGTTATTTTACACAATATTAGGGAGTCTCTTTAGGGAACTTTTATGATTAAAAACAACAGATTTCATTTTGCATTTTGTTATATAACGGACACATTAAAACTTTTGCTAGCAAATGCATTTTAGATCTTTGTTTTACTCTCGTCCCAGAGCCATGAACATCTTGCTATTCAAATCCATAAAATATTAAATAATTGCACTGCATGTTGACTGATAATTAATATAAATAATTGTTAAATTTCACTCTTTGAATACAATATTTAAAAAAAATTATAAAATAACCATAGACCATCAATAAGTAATGCTCGATAGTGACATCCCTCAGCAATGGCATAATTTCCATCACGACCAACAGTTTTATATGTATACATTCAAATTAAACTAATAGTCCACAGGGCCAAGAGTGTCTAGGTGAAGAAACACCCATTAGTTCAGATAATACACAGATGTGTACTGAAATGCAAAGTTTATCAGCCTATAAAACTTCATCATTAACAGTTTATTGGGTATATTAAAAAGTATTTATGCCTGTCTTTGTGATTTTTTCTCGTCGGGAGCAGCTGGGGTTAGGTGTCTTGCTCATGGACACCTTGACACTTGGTCAGGTGGAACCGGGGATTGAACCACCAACCTTCTGGTTTGTAACCCACTGCCGCCCCAAATATTGATTCATATTTTCATAATACAAAGGCTGTTGTTTACCGAAACTCCTCAGGTAATATTCATTTTATCTCCCATTGCAAATAGGCCCCACGACCTTCAAAACTCCTCGAGAAGTTCATTTTAATTCTTCCCGCACACCACCTCCTAACACTTTCTGTCCTTCAATAAAAACACTATGCACAACAGATAATTGTGATCAGCCAGATCAGATACTCCAGCACCAAGGAAGTTATTGGAAACCAGTGTTAGATTGGAGGTTGGTTTATTGGGATATTATGGCTGTGATGTGAAACTAACAAATCGCTCATTGGGACCTTCAAATGCCTCCTATCGTAATCACAGGACCACTGACATTGTATTACATTTTCCCTCTGTTTAAAGGGATAGCTCAGCCAAAAGCTCATTATTTACTCACCCTTATGTTGTTCCAAAGCTGTAGGACTTTTGTGTTCCACAAAAAAATAAAGTCATACAAGTTTGGAATGAAATGAGGGTGAGTAAAAGACAGTATTTTCATTTTTGGAGTCAGTGAGCATACAAAGATTTCAAGGGTTTGTAAACTGTTTGATGTAGTGGAAAAAACTTACCATAACCAACCTTCAACTCCCAATTTAACTAAATAACTCTGCTGGTATCAAGGTAAACAAGTCGTAATTGTGAATGAAGATTAACTTTACAATAATTTGACACAATGTTAGGGTGTTTCTTCAATTATGCACTTTTATATCCCAATCTATGATTAAAAATTCATTTTTTTTCTTAATGCAAGAAAAAATGGGGGGAGGGGGGGCTGGGATCTGAAATCTTTTTATTTATTTATGATTTTTCTTACTTAAAAGGACATAATAAAACTTTACAGATTTTTGTTTTAATCTTGTCTGATTTTGTTTTATTCTTGAGCGATTCATTTTCCACTCAGGTTAAAGTGAAAGTTCAGGCAAAAAAATTAAATCTGTCATTGTCGTTCTCCCAAAGATAAAAGAAACTCATAGACGTTTGGAACGACCTGAAGGTGTGAGTAAATGATGACAGTTTTTTTTTATTTTAGTAGCTATTTTATTTGAATAAACTATTCATTTAACTAGTAGGCCTATAGGCTACTTATTCAACTAGGCTACTCATTTTACGACCAAGAGCCGCTTATTTTAGTAATATTCTTGAGTCAATGCATACAAAGATTTCAAGGGTTTGTAAACTGTTTGACAAAGCAGAAAGAACTCTAGATCCAATCATGACCGAGCTACAACTTCAAAATCCATGCAAACACGTACACAAACATTCGTAATTGCGAGTGAAGTTTAATCAAACCAACTTTTGTGTAATGAAGCTCTGTATCTCCGGTCACTGACTTTAATCGATTACACTGCTGTGAAACTTCGGAAACTTCATCTTGTTTGCCTTGCGTCGGGATAGTTCTTCCGTGCAGGGCAGATACCGCTGCGTGACTTCACATGGACGCAATGCTCCCTCCCATGACTTCTCTTTCAATTAAAACTGTCTCTCCCTGTGGAGCCGCTTAATGAGATGCCTAATGTGTGTAATATCAGCTTCACCTCAGCGCTGGAGAAGCACCTCACTACTGGCCTTTTAATACCACCGCATGTGTGTTTGAGAGACGCGGGACTCCCTGCTGTTTGCCAGAAGCGCGAGCTCCCGGGAGGGACTAAGACCTCTTGTGGAAATGAAGTGACTTTCCTCTGAACTCGTCTGATGTCACGACCGCATCTCAAGGATGCAGATGATGACCTGAAGACCTCGTTGTTAGTTCAAAGTGTTTATGAGAAGGTAAGAGGTGTAGAAGGGAAGTGTAGAGTGACACTTGAGTGGATATGGAAGCCCATTACTCATCTAAAGAACTGCATGGATCAATTTTGATCCACTACCTTGGACATAATTTAATGATTGCATGATCAATAGTCATAATCTCATGTGCTGAGCACATTAAGAGGCTATCATTAGGAAAGCACCAAAGGGCATGGACGAGGACTGGGCTGAAAAGAGTCTGAAGCAGAAGAAAACACAGAAGTAGCGCGCACAATAATATTCTTAAGTGCACATGGCAGTTAATATATTTTTGATTCAATCACAGTGGCTGAATATGGCCAATTATGGATAAGTTGGTAAGCACTTCCCAAAAGGCCAAGATTAGATTTCAATTTTACAAAGAAAATTGATAAATTAAAGGAGATATATCAAGGCAATGGAATTGAAAAATAAAAATATTAAAGGGATAGGTTACTTAAAGCTGCAGTCCGTAGCTTTTTTGGGGTTAAAAATTATCTAAAATATATATTTGAGAAAATACATAACCAGACAGTGTTCAAAACTATCTGCTTGCCTTAGCTCGATTCAAAACGGTAAGCTTGTAATAATGTTTTTAATTCCAGTGGTACTGGTGGATTTCCACGGGAGATTCGAGCATGTCTTTGCGTCATTACGTCACATCTGTACACATAAAGAAGGAGTCTCGGCTAGGCTATATTGAGTCATTACGTCACATCTGTACACATAAAGGAGGAGTCTCGGCTAGTAGGCTATATTGCGAGTGAGGATGCTGGAGGTCGAGATTTATAGCCTTTTCTCACAGCACTTGATAAAATTAAACTTATCAATTTGATGGCAGATCCAGAAAGGTTCAAACGACGATCACCAGTGACAACAGATTCACTCGCTGTAAAATGCAAAAGACTTCGGACTGGCTACAGAAAGAAGAGACTGCAACCGGACCCATGCTACTGCAATGTCCTAACCAGAACAAAAGTGGATGTTTCTTACTTGTTCAGATGACTTTTTCCAATGAAAATGATTATGTTGTTCATACTTCCAAAAAGAATAATCTGTGATTCTGAATGCCAGTATCCACACCGGTGCGGTGACTGACAGCCACACACTCTCCTCAAACACTGTGTTCATCCGAGCTGTGCCGTGTCGAAGTACAACTCACGTAAAGTTGATAATTCCGCGAATAACTGCAATTGCAGATTTCGAACAGAGATGGCGACAAAGAGGAAAATCTGCGGACTGCAGCTTTAATAAAGAAGATTCTGTGATTATTACTCACCCTCCATTTGTTTCAAACCTGCATGACTTTTTCTTCTGAGGAACACAAAAGAACCGGTGTCCAAACATTGGACTCCATTGACTTTCATTGCATTGACAAAATAAATAAATAAATTACATTAATATCTTCTTCCGAGTTCCACAGAATAATGAAGACTGGGTGAACTATCCGTTAAACATAGAACTATATTCACATGATTTATAAGGTGATTTATGTTAGACACACTAAAAGGGATGAGAGAAAGAATTTTAACATAAAAAAACAATATTAATAATAATACACAGACAGTCTTTAACTATTCCATAAAGATTATAACCATCTACCAACAACAACAAAAAAACTAGTTACAAACCGTATTTAGAACAAGAAAAAGTGGAGGAATAAAAGTAATTGTCATTTCCATGTTTAAACGCAAGATCACAACTTCTTTGTACGCCAGTCTGGATTTCAGCAGTCACTGTCGTGGGAATTAAGATTTTAACTATATGAATAATTCATGTGTTCAAGCATATTTCAAAATATTCATCTGTGCAGTGGAAGCAGTGAACAGGATGTTTGCCATCTTGAGTCTCTCTCTGTGTGTATATGCTCTCAAGTTTGTGAACTTGTGTAATTTCAGGTAAATATTTGCCAGATGATGCCAGTGCTGTAGTTAAAAATGATTGCCTGTCAACTATTTTAACTTGCATGAATACAATTTTTCTGGAATTTCATACAAATACAATACCCACCTACTCATACTCATGGAGAAAAGGACAAACTATTAAATTGGCAATAAGGCTTTGGACGTCAAGACTCATACAAAGGACCTGAGAGTTAATTTGCATTCTGAAAGGAGTGTTAAATCTCCATTGTCCATGTCACAAAGACAGCTTTCTTTCATCTGAGATGTCAAATCTTTCCTTGACTGCATTATATATTTAGTTTTGTGGCGTTTGGTCGATGTATGTTATGCTTTGAGCTCATCTGTATGCTACTTATAAAAGTGGACTAAACTATCTTTAGGTATATGTATTTAAAATAAGCATTCTTTCTCTTCCATTAAAATGGACCAAAAAAAAAAAAAAACTATCATGCATTATATTAAGAAATGGAAGGTACATTCAGTCTGTATTGTACCCAAGGGCGTAGGTTTAGGGGGGGACGCTAGGTACTAGTCCCAATCAATATTTTGAGATGACAAATTTGTCCCCACCAATATTTAGCAAGCTCCTTTGAACTGCTATTTTGATATTTGCGCTGCTATTTGGATCGATTCCAACGGCCAGGACGACGACAGTACAAAATACGCCGTAATTTGATTGGCGGCGGGGTATCTGACAGGCTACACGCGCGGGCCGGGACTACTTTTTGTGCTTGCACTCACTGGCAGCGAGCTGGTGGTGTGTGTGTGTGTGTGTGTGTGTGTGTGTGTGTGTGTGTGTGTGTGTGTGTGTGTGTGTGTGTGTGTGTGTGTGTGTGTGTGTGTGTGTGTGTGTGTGTGTGTGTGTGTGTGTGTGTGTGTGTGTGTGTGTGTGTGTGTGTGTGTGTGTGTGTGTGTGTGTGTGTGTGTGTGTGTGTGTGTGTGTGTGTGTGTGTGTGTGTGCGCGCGCGCGCGTGACGACGCCGACGGTAAGTTCCCAGGGCTGTCTCTCTGCATGCACATATCCATGCATATACAAAGGCCAGGGTAAAACATTTTAATATTCCGTTTTTTGCCCCTTTTTGTACTTTGTAGTTATTCAGCTATGTCACCCAAGAAGAAGAAAGGGGACATACGAAGCTTTTTTTTATAAAGCAGAGTGTAAGTAGGCAAAAATAACTAGCCACACAAATAACTAGCAGTAGTAGTGACTGACCATGCTTTCAAATGCAGATTCTACTGTGGAAAATAGTATTAACTGGTGATCCTGGTTACCCAGGATATTGTTACAGTTAAACCTAGCTTCTGCAATTTTTCAAGGTTAGGAGCATTAATTAGGGGTGTGCAGCACGGATAGACTCATAGAAGTCGCGCTATCATGATAGACGTTAGCAAGTCACTGAATGTTAATTAGCCTACCTTAACTTAGAATCTTGCAGTCATAAACAGTGGATCATCTGAGACATTTTTCGTTTCTACATTCTGTTTATGTATTGTATTTGTGAGTGTAGCCTATACTTGCTTGACACATGTCTGGAAAAACATATTGGCAATGTTAAAAAGGCAAAAGTAAACACTGTTGGTTATTCAAATATAATGAATCATTATTTGTTTGATAATATCCAAATAACAATATCTGGTAGGAGGGTTAAACTTGCTTTTTTTTTAAGGATAGAATATATCAATAGAATTTGATATAGAATAGAAGATAGATACATAATAATTTATGTTAAATAAAATGTTTGGTTGTTCAGCATTACAGTCTCAGGTTTTTATTTTTTGAGAGTGCATTTTTGAGATTATACAGTTATACTAGCTCTTTATTGACAGTATACAGGATGGTGTATCGGGGTCAGGATACAATATAATGAGATGGGGGGGGATGGGATATAATGAGATGGGATGTCCCCACCAAAGCTGAGACCAAACCTACGCCCATGATTGTACCACTACACAACCTATACAGGTTCCGAATTTATAATGGCATGTCAAAACACATATATGGTTTTCATTCATCTCTCTTAGAGTGCTAGATGGTGCGCCATAGCCTACGCACACAGAAAACACAGCATTCGTCTGCATTTCATCCTAAACAATACCTCGAAACCTTCGGGGAGACGAGGGGAGAGAAGTGCACAAGTGTAATATAAGAGGAGATGAAAAATAAATAGCATTTTTATATGATTTTCCACCCCTCCACATCAGTTTTATAAAAGTGGTGCAATGGGATGCTATAAGAGGCTTCTCTAGTAAAAGGTATTGGGAGTGCAGAGTAATAATTTTCTTTCTCTGGCCGCTCAACATTGATCTGTGCTAGTGAAATCATCTCTGGGCGGTTATTAAATCATCATAGCACAGCGGTATACCACACACACACACACACACACACACACACACACAGCTACACAGAGACAACCATTTCTTAATATTTTACATTATTGCACCGGTACAATAGAAATTAATTTTATATCTGAAGTCAGGATCTAAATTGTGCAGTTTATTAATCATAATAAATCAAACGATTATTCGATTTTTCTACCAATGTTGTTAACAGTCTCTTTTCCTCACCAAGGATGCATTTATTTGGTCAAAATACAGTGAAAACAGTAATAATGTGAAGTTAAGTTAAAGCAGATGGTAATCTATATAAATATATTTTAGCACATATTTATTCCTGTGATCAAAGCTGAATTTTCAGCATCATTACCGCAGTCTTCAGTGTCACATGATCCTTCAGAAATCATTCTAATATGCTGATTTGAAACATTTCTTATTATTATCAATGGTATATTCAAAGCCCAATGTCAATTCCCAATGCAAAACTGATTTTATGTTATTTAATGTTTTGCTTTTATTCACTAAAACATTTTACAAAATGCACCTAGAGTAATATGCAATATAAATAGTCAGTAGGTTTTCGGAATTAATAGTGGGCAGTTCTCGCTTCAATTACAGGCGGATTTAAAGAGCTGTTGAACCGCTAGTCAAAGTAAGCCACTAAAGGCTAACGTGATCTCTACCTATATGAGGAAGTAGCACAGCTCAACTGCAACCAATTGGCTTCTGTAGTATTAACATTTATGTGTGTATATACACGTCTTAATGTTTTGGCTTTGCACACAACACAGTCTGACGCTACATTTCGAGGATACACACAAGAAGCTTGCGAAGGCAGCACCCTCTGCTAATCCAATGCTAATACTAATCTCCTCACTGAGAAACACCCGCTCACACCTCTCCCTATGACTTCTGCGCAACGAGAGACATCAGTTGCCTACGGAAGAGAGACGTCAAACTGTGTGACTGAAAGAAAGACGAGAGAAGGCTTGAAAAAAGATATGAAATCCCTCCTGAAGGAACATAAAAAAAATCCTAGTTTGACAGTCAGGCCTCTAAGAATGGTTCGGCTCAGAGTGTTTTTGCCGTGAAACTGTGGAGAGATGGATTTGGAGATGAAAGGTGAATAGCGAGACGCAACATTTTGTAGTTGAGAAGCATGTTTTTCCATGGAAGCAATCACAAAGAGGATTTAGAAGATTTTCTTCTCTGATCTTTACTATTGTCAATAATAGGGCACGTAAACGGCAACCCTGATTCCGTATTTGATCGTGCCGAGAGGTCAGGCAAGGATAGTCCAGTAGAAAGACACTGCAGGGTTTTCGGAGCTGACAGAAACCTGGCCTTGAAAATCCCCCTTAGTCCTCGCTCCCTGTGAAAAGTGTCTTCATCATTAAATAAGGGCCAATGACACACACATGGCCAGTCACCTCCGTGGCTAAGCAGATAATGGATTAACAGATTATCCCATCTGAGCTGTGCTGTTGCAGCTTAGAAGACTTTGCAGTTCGTCAACATCCAGGCAGGTCAAGTTATCATAAAGGACGGATAATGACAAATGACAAACCGCCGGCACTGACTAGGAAGAGCTTTAGATGAAGATTAGGGCTGTCAATAGATTTAAATTATTAATTGGGAGTCATTTGTAGAATTAGCTGAAGTTTGCCACGTATTTCCTTTCAAAATGCAGTGCCTTTGGGTTTTAGTGCACTCAGGTCAACATGAAATCAAAATGGTCTTGGTTTACTTTATGCGTTCCTACTCTTATTGTGCACGTTATTCCATTCTTGTGCATTCCTGCAGCTCGAACAGTAGAGCTCGGCGCTTGCAACACAGGGATCATGGTTTCAAATCCATGCAGGGAATGCATGAACTTGAAAAAAAAAATGTGTGCTTTGAATGCAATGCAAGTCGTTTTGGATAAAATGCATAATGCATAAATGTAAAATTCAATTGTGTCAATATAACCTTTCATGGGCAATAGTTAAGGCAGCAATTTACTAAATTACAATTTAAAATAACAATACATTTGAAGAACATCACCATTTGGATATGTAAAAAAAGATGTCCTGGGGGTGGGGGGTTGATCAATGGTCAGAAACTCATACAGAAGGCTAAATTGCATCATACACGTCCGAGGCAAAACTGCAAATGTCTTTTGAATTTGCATTTAAAAAGGCTTTCCTCCATCATTAACTGATAAGCGAAAGTCTTTAGGCGATAAACAAGCTTACAGAACTGTTTTAAACACAAACACCTGTGCTGGTCCTCTTATTATGACCAGTCAATCACACAGAACAGACATTTTAAAGTCAAATTAGGTATGAGCATTAAATGTGTCAAATAGTTTAAAGGGGTTTCAATCTTTCAGATGCCACAGACCCTCAAATATGATCCTCGTCGTCTGAGGAACTCCCGTCCTAAAATTTAAAAGGCAGCTATTTTTATGTATAAAGACCCCATATTAATACTACTGTGAAAAATGATCATTTAAATGTGTAAAATATTATTTGTAAAATATTGAGTTTCCATTGTGTTACATTGCATTGTTGCCTACTCAGTATACTGTATTTTTAGATGTATTATTTATTTATTTAAAAATATGTATTTTTTATTCTATTTATTTATTTTAAAACGTGTTTATTTTAAATCGCAGATTTATTTTTAATCACTACATTTTTATTTATTCTTTTTTATTTAAATGTATTTATATATTTATTTGTCTGTCGCTCCGTGTGATTTCTGCCAATGCCAGTCCCCAGGAGAAGAACCTTAACATGGACTTGCTCTCTATTCATCCCGCTTGCTATACCCCCTGGCGGTACAGAGACAACTGGGCATGTTAAAGCCAAGAACGAGCAAACAGAACATTATCCGGGATCCACGGATCACAGCCGAGCACAGGAGCCTCAGGAGCAGCAGGGAGGAGATGGCAGTCTGTGGCCAGAAGGCAGTGTGTGGAGCAGGAGCGGGACGTCACTCACTGCTGCTTCCAACTACCATATGCTAATGCTGTATGTCCTATCTCTGCATGATTCTGCCTCTGCTCAATGTGTTTATATTTTAGCAGTGTGACGGTTCAAATTTCTTATGGCTCATTTTGTGTTCCGGATCTAGTTCGGTAAATACTTTGTACGTTGCTATGTCTATTAAATCAGTGCTTCTTCTTAGTTTTGTTATGTTAAGTGAATTTTTTTTTTTTTTTAAATGGCTCAACCATCATATCACTGGCATCAGTATTGTTGACAAATGTTGGCACTTAGTAATGTAGAATAATGAAAAATATGTACTTTTATTTATATATATTTAACACATGCTTTTGTTCAAAGCGATTAAAAAATGAGGAAAAAACAGAAGCAATTAAACATAAATGGGCCAACAATGTTAGAAGTGAAGCAATTTAGTTTCTGTCCGGCAGCTATCCAATAAAAATAATAATATTTAAACCTTAAACAAAAGGACACTGTATATATATATATATATATATATATATATATATATATATATACACTCACCGGCCACTTTATTAGGTACCCCATGCTAGTAACGGGTTGGACCCCCTTTTGCCTTCAGAACTGCCTCAATTCTTCGTGGCATAGATTCAACAAGGTGCTGGAAGCATTCCTCAGGGAGTTTGGTCCATATTGACATGATGGCATCACACAGTTGCCGCAGATTTGTCGGCTGCACATCCATGATGCGAATCTCCCGTTCCACCACATCCCAAAGATGCTCTATTGGGTTGAGATCTGGTGACTGTGGAGGCCATTTTAGTACAGTGAACTCATTGTCATGTTCAAGAAACCAATTTGAAATGATTAGAGCTTTGTGACATGGTGGAAGTAGCCATCAGAGGATGGGTACATGGTGGCCATAAAGGGATGGACATGGTCAGAAACAATGCTCAGGTAGGCCGTGGCATTTAAACGATGCCCAATTGGCACTAAGGGGCCTAAAGTGTGCCAGGAAAACATCCCCCACACCATTACACCACCACCACCAGCCTGCACAGTGGTAACAAGGCATGATGGTTCCATGTTCTCATTCTGTTTACGCCAAATTCTGACTCTAACATCTGAATGTCTCAACAGAAATCGAGACTCATCAGACCAGGCAACATTTTTCCAGTCTTCAACTGTTCAATTTTGGTGAGCTCTTGCAAATTGTAGCCTCTTTTTCCTATTTGTAGTGGAGATGAGTGGTACCCGGTGGAGTCTTCTGCTGTTGTAGCCCATCCGCCTCAAGGTTGTGCGTGTTGTGGCTTCACAAATGCTTTGCTGCATACCTCGGTTGTAACGAGTGGTTATTTCAGTCACTGTTGCCCTTCTATCAGCTCGAACCAGTCTGGCCATTCTCCTCTGACCTCTGGCATCAACAAGGCATTTCCGCCCACAGAACTGCCGCTCACTGGATGTTTTTTCTTTTTCGGACCATTCTCTGTAAACCCTAGAGATGGTTGTGCGTGAAAATCCCAGTAGATTAGCAGTTTCTGAAATACTCAGACCAGCCCTTCTGGCACCAACAATCATGCCACGTTCAAAGTCACTCAAATCACCTTTCTTCCCCATACTGATGCTCGGTTTGAACTGCAGGAGATTGTCTTGACCATGTCTACATGCCTAAATGCACTGAGTTGCCGCCATGTGATTGGCTGCTTAGAAATTAAGTGTTAACGAGCAGTGGGACAGGTGTACCTAATAAAGTGGCCGGTGAGTGTATATATATATATATATATATATACACACACACACACACACACAGATGAACCAAAACATTATGACCATCTGCCTAATATGCTGTTGGTCCTCCGATAGCCAATACAGCTCTGATGCGTCGAAGTAGGAAAGCATGGACTCTTCCAGACCCCTGAAGGTGTCCTGTAGTTTCTGGCACCAAGACGTTAGCAGCAGATCCTTCAAGTCCTGACAAAGACACATTTTGTGTGAGTTGTGCCACAGTAGACCTTCTGTTGGCTTGGACTAGACAGGATAGCCTTCATTGCCCTCGTGTGTCAATGAGCCTTGGGCGCCCATAATAACCCTGACGCTGGGTTGTGCTTTGTCCCTCCTCGGACCACTGTTGGTAATTCACACCACTGCAGACTGGGAGCAACCCAGAAGCCTTGCCGTTTCAGAGATACTCTGACCTAGTCGCCTTGACATAACAATTTGGCCCTTGTCAAAGTTGCTCAGATCTTTACTTCTGCCAATTTCTCCTGAATCCAACACGTTGATTACAAGAACTGACTGTTTGCTTACCATCTAATCTGCCCAGACTGTAATATGGAGCCTTGTTGGGATCAGCGATTCACTTCAATTCGCTTCAACTGTGACTGGTCATAATTTTTTGGCTGTATAACTCATCTCAATAGCAAAAAGTGTCCCAATTGAATTAACCTGAATTCACCCTTGTTTTTTCTTCTTTTTTTTGTCATTTCATAATAGTCTTTATTTTATATTGGATATTGAACATTTTTATTAATGAGAAATCTGTGAACATTTATATGTGTGTGTGTGTGTGTGTGTGTGTGTGTGTGTGTTTATGGCCAGGTTTCATAGACAGGGCATATTAAGCCAGGATTAGGTCTTAGTTCAATTAGGGTATTTAAGTAGCTTTTATAAATGTGCCTTAGAAAAAAAGCATTACTGGTGTGAATCTTCAGACAAAACAATGGCACTGACATATTTTAAGATATATCAGTGCAAGTTGCTTTCAGCTCAAACATGCATTTTAGTCTGGGACTAGCTTAAGCCTCGCCTGTGAAACCGGGGGTATATTTATACATTTTTATTTATATATGCAAATATTACAAATTTGAGTCACATTATCAGGAAGAATGCAATGAAATGAATTGTGACTGATTAATTTAATCTATTTATAATCTTTAATCTTGCATTTGACTACACTCCAACTCTTTATGGATGTGTGCCTATATGGTTAAGCTTTGACTATTTACCTGTTACCTCTTTTTTTATCCTTCCTCTCTCTTACCTTCACTTCATCAGCGAACTTGAAGAAGCTCATTGCTATACAGACTCTACGGTAGTCTTGACATGTAGGGAATTGCTCAGTCAGCTAAACCTAAATACATTGACAAACAAGGAAAAGACTTCCTCCTCCTCCGGACATGAAGGATAAAAAATCTCTGTCAACGGATTGCACATTTCATTTTAACCGAAATGAAGCTTCTTTTCATCATAAGATGCAGTACATTTGCAAACAGTCCTGGCTAAAGGCGCATATTAGAGAGACACTATCAAACCTGGGAATTCATGCATAAAACTTTGCATAGATTTCCCTTAAAATGTCTGTGTACGCACAAACGCTGTTTATGTTTTTTGAGCTGCTCTCCTGGGTTCAAATTCAATGCAATGAAAATGCTAGACCAATACAATTCAGCCTTTCAGAGGGTGTCCTAATGTTCATTTAATAGTGTCTTTGCAAAATGCAAGATCAATAACACCGACCGTTTCATTTGTTTTTCTATTTTCTTTATTACACTCATAAGTTAGATAGTCTTTCCCAATCCCAACTAATTTAAGGGCTAAAAGCTGAATATATTGCTCTTCAATATTTTTTGAATAATGTTAATAGTAAAAAATATGATGCTCAGAATATCGGATATTGTCTGGTTTTGTTTCAGACACCCTATTCTTTTGGGTTGTGCAATATAGTGCAATAAAATAACTTGTTTTAGGCCCCTAATACATTATCCATAATATTTAGTTAGTGACAGGAAAAACAAGGCAAGGAAGGTAACACTAAAACGTCCACCTAAAGTTGTAATGTCAGAGATTGTAATTTGTGCCATTTGTAAGGTCAAATGATGGATGGATGGATGGATTCAATGATGCAACTGACCAATCAGAATCAAATATCCTGTTCTGCATCAGGGAGTGCACAATCATAGGCCAAGATACAAGATGTAAGCATATCCCGATCAAAAATGTAAATCCTAATAACAATCCAAAATTTCTCAATAAACCAAGAGCAGAAAAAAGATCCAACTTACCTGGAGAATTCATCTAGAATGCTGAAAATTACAACAAACTTGACACAAGTGTTTGGCCTGAGCTACAAACATATACCAGACAACTGAAAAAAATACAAACATTTGATCAATGGTGGCTTGAAAAAAACAAAACAGTCAGTTCTCTGAGGAAGGACCTCTGTTGGAGGGAAGGTGGAATAACATGCTCAGACGTATCATGACTAACTTTAGCAATAAAGGCAAAGTCAAAAACAGAGTTTGAAAGCATCTCAGTTGATAACAATATGACAGGTTGCATGGTTATAATTTCCTCAAATCAAAAACAATTGCTTTAGCCAGACTGCTGTGTCAGCTTTTACCTTATGAAGCCCAATAGAGTTGAGAAAAGATTATTGTTATTGATATCAGAATGAAAACACTTAAACCATGGAAGTTATGTCATTTTATTGCACGGCTCTCTGAAATTCTTGGTTCTGATTGGTCATATGGGCAACCAATTCCTTCTCGGTTGAGATCACGGTCCGGTCCATGGGGTCTCAGTCTGGAGGGGGGACATAGGGACGTCCATTTATGGATTCATTCAGATAGAGGCTTATCAATAGAGAATAGCGTTTATTCACTCAGAAGCAGATGAAGGAAACAATTAAATGGAGAGAATCAATCTATAAAGTGTTGCAGATCTAATGGCCTCTCCTTTGTTATGCAGTTTCTACAAATCCCGTCCTGTAGTGTCAGATAGGATGTCCGTGCATTATTGTGAAGTCTCTCTCGGTGATGCAACCGTGGCAAATGTTTCCCTATCTAAATAAGGCGCAGTGCTTCTAGACCTGCCCGTTTCAATTTCTTAAGTATGTGTACTTTTATATAAAACAGCACTAATTATGTTAATCATGCTTTGCTGGCTCGTATGTTGCACTCCATGTAACTAAAAAGTCACAATTTCCAAGTGCAATAAATGGCTTCCAGAGCTAAATAAGAATGATGACAAAATAGTGGCAATAAAGACATTAGTTCCTACATTAGAGAACAGTAAAAGATAGTTAGCAAACATTAGCAGAGAAGTGTGAAATGTATATACAGTACTAGCTCTGCAAAGCATCATTTATTTTTATATTTTATTCAGTTTGTTTTCTATATGTTATCTATGTAATGATCTGCTATTATAGTTTAGATATCAAGTAGAAATATACCAATCTAACTTTTTGATGTATCTGACTTAAAAATAAAAGTTATGACCAGTCTTGAGGAGAACAATTTGATAACTAGTCTAACTTGTAAAAGTAGCCTAAGCAGTTTATGCAACGGGCCACTGGTGGTTAAAGGTGCAGTGAACGATTTCTGAGAAACGCCGTTGAAAGTGGATTGGACTGTGTCCACTCATGATGTGGGAGGAGAGACACATTTGAAGAACGACTGTAGAAAGAGAGATGCTGAGAGACATTACAAAAGAGAAAAGGTCAGAGGAATATCACTGGAAAAAGAATGGTTATGATCAGGCAAGAGCTTTAGGAATGACGTTAATATTAGAAAAGCTTTCCAACGCTGGAGAGAAGCGGCAAGGCTCTTGTTTCTGCTCCGAGTAATATTGGTTTTGAGTGTGTGCTGCTGGCGACTAACAACAAACTCTTGCTTATGTACTCTTGTGCTGTATGTTCATTTTTTGTTTTGCCTTGTCGTAATTGTTCGTCATCTTGGATTTATTTTTCTCGAAGCTTTATTTTGCTTGGCTTCATCTATGATAAAGACACATCCGCTCTTCCATTGCCTGTTCCTGCATTTTGGGGGCGGAGCAATGAAGGGAGGTCTGTGTTTGTGTGGGTTGATTTCAAATATCAACTGTATTCAACAATGATTCTCAGAAATCGCTTACTGCACCTTTATGTAAGCGTTCTATATTTTACATGCTTTCTTCTTAAAATGATCCCATATCCTTTGCACGGTAAGTGGGTTTTAAAATGAATTATGAATGTAAAACGAATTGGGAATATTGCGAATGTAAATGCCACTCCAAGCAGGTGACAGATTGAACTGTGTGTCACGGTGCGACCGTCAAACTTGTTCTAAATAAAGATGGCCTTTCGGAAGGCAAAGCTTTACCTTTGCATGTGACAAGGATTGTCAAACCCTTCCTGTGACAGTATGGGAGGACAGGAAAAAAACAAAAATTAAACTAACATACAAGAATAGTCCTCATTATAATGGAACGCCCCACCAAAAGTGTCACTACCTCCGTCTGTTGAGGAGCAGGACACATTGCCGTGACAAGGGGGTTTCACGTATTTTCAAAGTTGTTTACAGTCATTGTTGCTGCTCCTCTCAGCTCTTTCGCAACGTTTCTCTGTGACAGTTGACTCAGCCCCGCGCACACCGGTTATATTTGGGCTCTTGAATGTCACAGAGAAATTGTGCGGATATGTCATCCCTTCGTGTACAGTCACAAAGCCACCTAAAGCTGGTGGATGAGCAGAGCCCGTGTGCTGCCTTTTACCCACGACTCGCAGGGATCTGCAGGGAACACGGGGTCGACGGATCAAGCGTCCTTCAAGTTTGCCCGAATAGTTCAGCTGAAAGAAATTAAGACGCATAGGAATCCAAACAGAGAGATGGACAGAGATCCAGAGAGTGCGGCACAGGCAGATTGATGCGTGAGGAGCCATTGTTTAACCTGATAGTTCCTGCAAGCTGCTAAATGAGGCCCAAGCAGATTCTCTACATCTGTGGAATGGATTCAAATAGTAAAATGTCCTCAAAATATTCCAAAAATACGTCATAAAGGAGGAGGCGGAGGATTGTGAATGACAGGCGGTCCAATTCTGCTGAGCTTTCAGTGGGTGCAGATTCTGTGTGGGCCATCATCTAGGAGAACTTCAACAGACACAATAATATATCTCAATACACTTGACATTAAATATTTAAGCACTTTTCAATAAGGGTACATTTTTTAACAAAGGAGAGTGAACTAACAACATGATCTAACAATGACCAATTTATACATCATAAATCCACTGTATATCCAATCCATATATACTTTTATACATGAAATATAAATTAGGCTTTACTACTTTTTATTCAGCAAAGATGCATTAAACCGATCAAAAGTGAAAGTAAAATTAATGAAACCATGATTTAGTTGTTAGAAGAATAGAAATCCGAGCAGCAAATCAGTATCACAGAAGGATTTCTGAATGAATAGAATGATTAGAAAATATTTTAACCCATAAATATTTTAACTAAATAAATCTAGATTTTTGTATCAAACTCTGACAGAGCATGCTCACATTTCTCATTCATTCTCAAGTAAAATGCATATGAATTTTTCAACTAACCAGGCACTGGATATTCCCGCAATGTTAGTGTTCACTTTCAAGTGTTTGCCTGGGAATACCCTGTAAATGAGGCATAAATTCACAATAGCATCACTAAGTTGAAATCGTTCTGAGTAAAGTATTAATGTTTTTTTTTTTAAAGAACATCAAATCTGAGATATTAGAGATCTAGGCTTAACTGTGCTGAACATCCAGACTCTAGACTAACTAAAGGATCTCAAGAGTCTCAAGATGTTTTTTTTAGTTCGACTGCAGCACTTGGTAACAGTCAGTCATCTTTCTGAGTCTAAGGCCAACATTTCACCCAGGGAGGAAGTGTTAAGTGTAATCCCACTCAGCAAGACCCCAAGAGCAGCTGCTTCACAGAAAATCATGCCCATTATGTTTGACATTTCTCATCAGCCTCTCGCTGGAAAACCACGGGAGAACTCTTGTGAGGTTCTTTTATATTTATTACAGTTATTTATTAATTACTTTGTGCTTTCACAGGGGTGTCATTTCATGGAGCACTCAGCTTTACCACAAATGCCTTTGGCCATTTTGTGGTGTACCAGGTTTTATGAAGCTCTGACAGATACTTACAAAATGTACTTTCTGCTGTACTTCCAACAAACTTTCAATCTTTAAAGTTTAACAAAACTTAACGCCTGTGGACGACATCTACTTGCCTCTCTGTTATAGAAAAAAAATGTAGAGCATGTTTGCAATTTAAGTAAGCTTTTGTTAAAGCACTTATAATAATTCTTCCATGTAGAAATAAATGTTATGTGAGCTGTTAAGTTGTTTAAATTATAGGCTACAATTAGTCATGAGACTTTTCGAGGCAAATAATCTACTGCTTATGTATTACTGACCAACCTTGTTTTTCTTTACAAAATGTAAAGGCATGTAACTTTTTTGTTCAAAATGAACAACATTTAAATAACAAGTCATTTCATCATCAATCACGCGCTCGTGCGTGTATCGTCATATATATCCATCACCACAGCTGTCACTTTAACGTGTGTATGGAGCGAGACAGGTTAGTTGTCACAACGAGTTCACAAAAAGGTTTACATGGAGCAGCTAAATCTCGAACCTCCAGGGAATCACCCGTTTTAAACAAACGTCGAACAGAGGAGAGTCTGCTGGCAAAAGGAGAACGCGACAGAGTGCGTGATAAAACGAATCGGTTACCTAACGTAACCTCGGTTCTCTCTAGATGAGGGAACGAGTATTGCGTAAGCTAGCTTACGCTACGGGAAAGATTCATCTTTTCTGAGAAATTGAAGCCAAAAATTATCCTATAATTTTGTATCTATTCACAACGCAGTTCAGCTGCAGCAGAGCATGAGCAGGCTAGCTAGCAGCTCATTGGCTCGCTCACAGGGAACTGCTTAAGCCTATGAGGAGACACGAATGAACTCTCGGCCAATGAGAGTCTGACCTGCTCTCATTGCGTCAGAGCCCGCCGAAACGGGCGTGGCCAGAGAGTATAAATTCGCCTCTCAGGCTGTAAATTCTGGTTTTCATAGAATGAAGCGAGAACGCTAGTAGCACAAGCACGGCCAGGAACGCAATACTCGTTCCCTCATCTAGAGAGAACCGAGGTTACGTTAGGTAACCGATTCGTTCTCTTACGAGAGGTTCTCTCCTATTGCGTAAGCTAGCTTACGCTACGGGAACACCTGGTCAACGCCGTGCGTGCTAAGCATCCACTATGAGTCCCAGGGGGGACCCCGGGGAACCCTTATGAGTGGGAATAAAATATGTACATGTGACAAAGGCCAGCGGAGCGGGCCGGGGATTTGTGAAGTACATAAGCACATAATAAGGAGGGACAGAACGAGACCGGTCTGCGTGAATAACTCCCTATAGTGCAGCTCAACCAGAAGAGCTGTAACATACTAGACTGCTAGTAGTTTAGCCTGCAAGGCGGGAACTTCCAGATAGTAAAATCTGATAAAGGTGGAGGGGGAAGCCCATCCCGCTGCCACACAAATATCATGAATGGAAATTCCGCTGGACCAAGCCCACGATGAGGCCATGCCTCTAGTGGAATGGGCCCTGATGCCCAGAGGGCATGGCAGGTCTTTTGACGCATATGCGGCTGCAATGGCATCAACTATCCATCTGGACAGAGTCTGTTTCGAGGCGGCCAACCCCTTGGTGCGCCCACCGAACGAAACAAAAAGCTGCTCAGCTCGTCTGACCGGAGCAGTGAGAGTAAAGTATAATCTCAGGGCCCTGACCGGACACAGGAGATTAGAGTCAGATTCGCTATCGGATGCAGGCAGAGCCAATAGAGAAATAACTTGTGCCCTGAATGGGGTACCAATCGCTTTTGGGACATAACCATGTCTAGGTTTGAGAACGACTAAGGAGTCATTGGGCCCAAACTCCAGACAGGAAGCGCTGCTGGACAGCGCGTGAAGGTCCCCCACACGCTTCACTGACGCGAGCGTGAGCAGGAAGATAGTCTTGAGCGAAAGGTATTTGAGCTCCACGGTGTTTAACGGTTCGAATGGGGGGGCTTTCATAGCTTCGAGAACTATGGAAAGGTCCCAAATCGGCACCGACGGGGGGCGTGAGGGGTTCATCCTTCTAGCTCCCCTGAGGAAGCGGATGACTAAGCCATCTTTGCCCAGTGACTGGCCACGCCGGGGTTCAGCGAACGCCGCGACGGCTGCCACATACACCTTGAGAGTGGAAGGGGACCTGCCCTTATCCAGCATCTCTTGGAGAAAAACTAGCAAGGAAGGAACCTCGCATGACCGTGGGTCCAAGTTTCTGTCGGTGCACCACTTAGAGAACACAGACCATTTAGACGCATAGAGCCTTCTAGTAGAAGCCGCTCTAGCCTGCATGATCGTGTTTAACCCTCCTTCTGGCAAAGCAACGGGTAGTCGTTGATCACCCACGCATGAAGCGCCCAGCGCTCTGGGTGGGGATGCCAGATCGTGCCGTGAGCTTGGGAGAGGAGATCTGTTCTGACTGGAATGGGCCACGGGGCTGTCTGTGACAGCTGAGTGAGCTCCTGAAACCAAGTCTGACCTTCCCAACGCGGGGCTATGAGGAGCACCGAGTGGCGTGTTTCCCTGATTCTCTGAAGCACCTGTGGTAGCAGAGACACCGGAGGGAATGCATAAAGCGGGCGGCTGGGCCAGGTCTGGGCTAGCGCGTCCTCGCGTTTTGAGAAAAATATTGGGCAGTGGGTGTTTTCTTCTGAGGCGAAGAGGTCCACCTCTGCTCTGCCGAATATTCGCCACAGCTTTTGGACTGTAAGAGTGTGCAGGGACCATTCGCCAGGGGGAATGGGGTTCCTGGACAGACTGTCTGGACCGTCGTTCAGATGGCCCGGCACGTGCGTCGCTCTGAGCGAGAGCAGGTGACACTGGGACCAAACTAGGATGCGTTCTGTCAGCCGGAAGAGAATTCTGGATCTGACGCCGCCCTGACGGTTTTAGATAGGAGACCACAGCCATATTGTCCGAACGGATCAGCACATGGTGACCGTGAATGCGCGGCAGAAAGCGCGTGAGCGCGTTCTCGACCGCCAGCATCTCCAAACAGTTTATGTGGAGGAGACTCTCCTGAGCTGACCAGGGGCCGAAGGCCGGTGAGCCCTCGCAGACCGCACCCCAACCCATGTTGGATGCGTCTGTCGAAAATGACTTTTCGGCGAGAAAAGGTCCCCAAGGAAACGCCCCGCTGAAACCATTCTGTCATGGTCCATGGCTGCAGAGCTGTGATACAGGTCTGCGTTACCTTTATCAGCTGGCGGCCCGTGGTCCACGCGCGGTGAGACACACGGCTCTTCAACCAGAACTGAAGCGGGCGCATGCGCAGTAACCCCAGCTGGAGCACTGCGGAGGCTGAGGCCATGTAACCCAGCGCCTTCTGAAAAGTTTTCAGAGGTGTGAGTCTGTTCATCTGAAAAGATGCGGCGAGACGCTGCACACGGCGCGCGCGCTGTGTAGACAGACGAGCCGTCATTGAGACCGAGTCTAGCTCTATACCCAAGAAGGAGATAGTCTGACTGGGTTGAAGTGCGCTCTTTGTCCAGTTGACAGAGAGGCCCAAACTTTTCAGATGGTCGAGGAGAACTGTACGATGAGACAGTAGCTCCCTCTGTGATTGTGCCAAAATCAGCCAGTCGTCCAAATAGTTCAGTATTCGCAGCCCCTGACTCCGCAGGGGGGCGAGCGCCGCATCCATGCACCTCGTAAACGTGCGGGGTGCTAGGGATAGGCCGAACGGGAGGACGGTGTATTGATAAACCTGGCCTTCGAAGGCGAAACGTACGAATGGCCTGTGAAGGGGATTTATCTGAATCTGAAAGTAGGCATCTTTCAGATCTAGTGAAATGAACCAGTCCCCCTGGCGCACATGCGCGAGGAGTTTTCTGATAGTGAGCATTTTGAACGGTCTCTTCATGAGAACTCTGTTCAGAAATCTGAGGTCTAAGATTGGTCTGAGGCCGCCGTCTTTCTTTGGAACCAGAAAATAACGGCCGTAAAACCCCGACTCGCTCATAGATAGAGGAACTCTCTCTATAGCCCTTTTGCACAATAGATTTGCTATCTCTGAACGGAGCAGAGTCACTGCTTCTGGGTTCACAATAGTTTCTAGCCGCGCTCGGAAACCTGGAGGGCGGCGGTGGAACTGTAAGCGATAGCCTAGCCTTATTGTGTTTAGCACCCACTGGGAAATTCCCGGAATAGCTTCCCACGCTTGAAGCGTAACGCTAAGGGGTGAATGGCTACATGGTCCCCGTTGCTGCACACAGCGGGCCGCGCGGGCGAGCTCATAGTGTTTATGACAGCGGGACTTACACTCAGAGAGGAGTTTAAGGGCCGTGTAACAGAGTGAGCAGAGGTGGGACGCGCACACGGGCTCGTGGGCGCGCTTATGCACTCTGAAACTCGAGAGGGTTGGAACCGCTTTATGAGAGTGGGCTCTGTGAGACACACGGGAACTGAAAAGCTTTTGTGTATGAGTGAACACAGTGTTGTGGGCACATTTTCTACACGTGAGGCTTTTATGCTCTTTTTGAGATATCTCTGGGTCGCCGTGAAAACGGTGTTTGTGCACATGCAGTGCTTTGTGTATGAGTGAACACAGTGTTGTGGGCACATTTTCTACACAATAGGTTTTTATGCTCTTTTTGAGATATCTCTGGGTCGCCGTGAAAACGGTGTTTGTGCACATGCAGTGCTTTGTGTATGAGTGAACACAGTGTTGTGGGCACATTTTCTACACAAGAGGCTTTTATGCACTTTTTTTTTTTTTTTTTTTTTTTTTTTGGGATTTCTCTGGGACGCGGTGAAAACGGCGTTTGTGCACATGCAAGCGGGAAAAGAGACCGGCTTGTTGATGGCGGTGTACACTGCTGCAGTAGCCGTGTGAACGGGGACTGACAGAGGGCGAAACCTTGATGGCGGTTCAGCCATGGTGAGAAATAGCCGTCCTTTTCTCAGCTGAGGCTGGTCACGTGAGCGGCCTGCAGCGGCATATATATATAGCCTGAAATCGGCTGCACTTGTGACGCGCGTCGCGTGCAAGTGCGTGTTAGAAACGTGAGCGCTGCAAGCGGGCACGAGACTATTTTTAGCCTGCAGAGGCTGGACTTGTGACGGCATAAAAATTATCTGCGAGAGCCGGAATCGAACGCGGGTCTCTGGCGCGAAAAGCTTTGTGATACACCACTGAGCCAGGGGTAAAGACACAAACATAACAGCGCGCGCAGATAAGAGCGCGTGATTGCAGAAACAGGTTCGGCCTCAGCGGAACTGATACACTATAAACGCTTTATGTAGCGGTGTTATATGCAGGCGGGAGAGCGCGGCCGCTTTCTGTAACGTAAGAAAGCTAGCCGAGAGCTCAGAGCTGCATAAAAAATTATCTGCGAGAGCCGGAATCGAACACGGGTCTCTGGCGCAAAAAGCTTTGTGTTCCACCACTGAGCTAGGGGGAAGACACAGGCTTAATAGCGCGAGCAGATAAGAGGGTGTGATAGCAGCGACTAGTTCGGCCTCGACGGAACTTAACGCACTATAAACCCACTTGCCGGTGCATGGGGCCGGGCTAGCTCTCTTGTAAAGTAAAGAAAGCTAGCCGCGGTTGGCACAGCTGTAAGCGGCTCGTCCCCCATTCAGCGCTCGTAGGCGGTGAGAGGGGGAGGCGGCGTAACGCTTCGAGTCGAGCCCGCAGGGTCAACAACAGAAGCCCAATCGCAGAGGAAACATCCGCCGTTGGCGAGAGAAAGCTCTGCGTGTCCCAGTCCCAGGCAGAGAGCGCAGAAGAAGGCGGGCTCTGGCGCTGAGAGGGACGCGGCATGAGCCGCAGGTGTGCGAGGCATCTTAAAAAAGACGCTTGCTGCTCTTTTAGATACACACACACAATACAAGAAGCTTTTTGGTAAAGGATATGAATCCGTCGGATGGCGCTAGCTTGCAGGACGGCTGAAGGTGGCGAAGACGGCCGGCTTCCTCAGACTCCCAGATGCTCGCTAGAAGGTGCCTTTTCCACGACGGCGGCTTCTCTCAGGATCAGCAGATGCGTGTAGCCTCGCTGAAGATATGAAAAATCAGAATTTACAGCCTGAGAGGCGAATTTATACTCTCTGGCCACGCCCGTTTCGGCGGGCTCTGACGCAATGAGAGCAGGTCAGACTCTCATTGGCCGAGAGTTCATTCGTGTCTCCTCATAGGCTTAAGCAGTTCCCTGTGAGCGAGCCAATGAGCTGCTAGCTAGCCTGCTCATGCTCTGCTGCAGCTGAACTGCGTTGTGAATAGATACAAAATTATAGGATAATTTTTGGCTTCAATTTCTCAGAAAAGATGAATCTTTCCCGTAGCGTAAGCTAGCTTACGCAATACGAGAGAACCTCTCGTAAGAGAACCAGAATCAACAGTCTGACTTGGCTTGTGGAGATGGCGAGAACTGAGGGATCTGAAATGTTGTAAAAGCGGCGCGGAGATGGCATGTTTATTACTCAAGGTATTTTAAGGTATTTTAGTGAACAGATGGTAAATGGTAAATGGACTGCATTTATATAGCGCTTTCACAGACCCAATGGCCACCAAAGCGCTTTACAATTTGCCTCACATTCACCCATTCACTCTCTCATTCATACACCGACGGGCGACGGCAGCCATGCAAGGCGCCATCCAGCTCGTCGGGAGCAGCTGGGGTTAGGTGTCTTGCTCATGGACACCTCGACACTTGGTCAGGTGGAACCGAGGATTGAACCACCAACCTTCCAGTTTGTAGACAACCCACATGAACCACTGAGCCACTGCCGCCCCGATAAATTGTCATATGTAGCTCTCTAACAGAGTTCATTGTTGCATTATCTATAGTGAAAATTTCATTATGGTTGTTGTAGCGCTGTGCTGGAATTTATTTTTTTAAGGAAGTAGCGTAAATAATTAATGGGTAAAGCGACAGTCTTCAGCTAGTCTGCTTGAGATACTTTCCATCTAAACTGGTTATATCTCTTTTACACCTAGTAGTGACCGTCTTATGAACAGTAGGATAACCATATTCATCCGCACAGTCATGCAGAGCCGAAGCACAACCAAAACAATGTTCTTCCACACAATGCATGCAGTTTTGTTTGCTTAACCACTAGGGGCCAAAAGTAACAGTGTACCTTTAACAGTCAAAATTATTAGCTCTTATTATCTAATTATTATTATCCTGTAGCTCAAACTGTAGAGCACGGCGCTAGAATCGCTGAAATCAGGGGTTTATTTCCAGGGAATGCATGAACTTAATAAATGTGCACTTTGAATGCAATGCAAGTCGCTTTATATATTATATATCTATAAAGCAACAGTAAAGAAAGTGAAAATCCTAGCCAATTTGGCATCACATATTGTTTCAAAACAAAACCCCTGAACTAAAGACAGAGGTCTGTGTCAAGTAAATGTAATTTCTTCCTGTGAGACGTAATAGCAGGAGGGAGAAGGACAGAGAGATGGAAGCGGAAATGGAGTGAAATAGAAATGGTGTGATGGTGAAATAAAAACAGAGTGATAATGAACCAAAAAGATAATTGGAAAAAACATGGTTCCAAATCTGTGTGTTCTTATCTTCAGTGGAACACAAATGTTGACGTTTTTGAAGAACTGTTACACATCTCTTGCCATACACCAACAGTTCATAGTGACTGAGTTTGACAGATGTAAGGGAACACAAAATACTCCATATAGCTTGTGTACTATAATAAATATCTTCTGTATGAAACCGTCTTATGGCATTTTTGCTCCTTTTTAGAGTTTGACAGATGTAGTAATAGCTGTGTACAGAAAAAACAAGGGTTTGGAACAAAACAACATTTTTTGGGGGGTGGGGTCTTTAGTGATAGTCTTTTCTTTCCTATTGTGACGTATATCTGAGTGAAACTGTTTCTCGAACAAGAAAACAAATGTAGGGTGGGACTTGTTTTTATGCATGGGAAATTAAATGGATGGTTGTGGCTTGCTATTGGTGGATCTCATGTGAGTGACAGGTTGCCCCGCCCTCGCGCCAGTAAACACATCATCAGAGAAGAGAAGAGAAGTGAATGCAAGAGGGAAGGGAAGTTATTTTGATAAATGTTTACGAGGGCACATGAATAAAAAAAAATATATATATATGAACGGATAAATCATTTATAATACAGCTATATTCCAGAAAAAAAAAACAAGAATTGTTCATTTTGATTCTATGGTGACAGTGATTAAGGAAATGCAGAGGTTTTGTGTGATAATGAAAAGTTAATAATTAATGAACTATAAAAACGTAAAATTAAAATAACTTTTAAATAAAAATCGATCAAATAAAGCAATTATTTAAAAATATTTCATTTGTTTACCTGCATGTCATCTAAAATCATAGAACTGTGAACTTGCAAATTTGTTAATAAATTATTGAAATATTAACTTAATATGCGTCAAGAAAATAACTTTTGAAAAAACTGTTTGGGAATCTGCTTTAAACAATTTTTATGAAAATGACCTTTAGTTTTTTGAATATTCGATTTTGTTAAGAGGCAGACACCTTTTTGTTTTTGATTAATTTAATGAAAAATCATAGTAACAGACATACTTGTGCCCGGAGCACAAAGTCTGGCTCATGCTCCCACAGTCAAAAATAAACTGCATTTACAGTACAACCCATTTTACTGCAGTATTGTGTCAAACAGAACATTAAACGAGGTAGAGCAAGACTTTTATCCATTAGGAACTGATTGTGAAAAGTGGGTGTTACATAACATAAATCAATGAATCGTTTAGAACAAGTAAATGGGGACAATTTTGATTTCAAAGCCAAAATAATATCCCAAAAAACAACAGCTGGTAGTAAACTGCCATTAAGTAAATAAATATAAAAATATTCATGTTTAAAGAATAAACAAGACCTGCCTGTAAATCTCTCTTAGATATGTCTAGTGACAACAACAACACCAGAGCAAATATGAAGTAACCACCTAGCCATCTACAGGCCAGAATATGTAATTGTGTAGAGGAACATGGGATGCACTTAAATACACAGGCACAGTACAGCTATATTCTTCACAGTCCAGCTGAGAACATCTACATTTGCAAAGCAAGCTTTTTGGCCGATCAAGCAAACGGTTAACTCTCTTAATCATTCTGTCCTGAATCCTTGGCCATCTTGTCTTTCAGATACTTGATTTTGAGTGAATAGTACTCTTCCTGAAGCTGTAGGACTCGTTCCTGTCTGCGCAGCACACACATCTCCAGATCTCTCTCTCCTGCTGATTGTGTAGGCGGGGGTGAATCAGTCTCTGTGGTGTTTGATTGGCTGTCATTTGCACTGTTAACTGGCTGAGCGTCCAACACCGGTGCAATCTCAGCTGGAATAATGTATTTCTCCTCTTCCTCCTCCTCATCTTCCTCCTGTAAGATTGCACTTTCATTCTCAGTTTCAGCTCTGTGAGAGGACAAAGCTGTTAAATTAGCAAAACGGTGATTGGCAAATATATTACACATGAAAATCCTGTCAACCAAACCCATAGGCTGTTTTTAATAGTAGCCTATGCATTGTTTTACTCACCAAGGCTGAATTTATTTGATCAAAAAATACAGTTTGTGATATATTACAATTTTAAATAACTCTTTTCTATATAAATATTTTAAAATCGAATTTATTCCTGTGACACAAAGTTGAATTTTCAGCATCATTACGCCAGCGTTCAGTTTCACATGATCCTTCAGAAATCATTCTAATATGATGATTTACTGCTTAATTATTATCAGTGCTCAATTATTTATAATGGTTCTTATCAATGTAGAAAACAGCTCATAGTTTTTACTGATTAATAGTTTTTGTGGATTTTTTCTTTGATGAATAGAAAGTTTAAAAGAACAACATTTATTTCGAATAGAAATATTTTGAAGCATTAAAAATGTCTTGCTGAATAAAAGTATTAATTTCTTTGTTGTTTTTTTATATTACTTAATATACAGATGTTATCTCATAGTTTGTTGATAATTTGGGTGATTTTGTTATAATAGCTTACACATAGCACGAATCGTTGAACTATTTAAAAAAAAAAGACAAGTAAAGAGTCGGTAATAAAATAAGAACAAATAAACAAATTGCAAACGAACGCACAAATAAAATACAATAGAATGAAAAGATAGTTTTCTAATTATCATGTCGAATGCTTACATTTAGAAAGTTGGACATGATTAGAAATGAAAAGAAAACAGGACAGCAGAGTTGTGTGGTCATACCCTGGAGAAGCGTACGGAGTCGTGTAGCTTGTGCTGGGAAAGGTGGAGTGTCCTGGGTTGTGATGAGCGTGTCTGTGGTAAGACGGATGTGAAGGCAGGGACGGCCGGTGGATAAACTCCCTCAAGAGGTTCCCTTGAAACTCCATCATCTCCTTCCACATGGCCATCAGACTCGCCTGTTCCTCCTTGTGTTCCTCTCTGGCTTCCCTTCGCAACCGCTCCTCATACTCCCTCTGGTTCTGCACACGGAGAGTCTCTTGCTCTCTTATGGAGTCAGTAATACGATGTTTTTTGGCCTTCTTCCTCGCAGGTTGAGCAACAGCTAAAAATAAGAGCACACAACAGTCAGTTACGCATGTTCATATCATGATTCACAAATGTTTTTTTTGTCCTTTGACCCAAAATATTTTCTTGAATTTCCCTCTGAGATTTTAATCTATTTCAATAATTCAACAATATATTTGCATATGTTCTCTGATGTCGATTAATGGCCACATGACATGCTGTTTAACAAATAAAATATTAACTTTTGGGGTAAGCATTTTATTTTGATTTATTTTTAAATTATATAATATAAGCTTTTTGGGGAACCCAAATCAATCAGATCTTTTTTATTACTATTATTCATTTCAAACCGATTTGCAAAACTTTCTTTTTTCAAAAGATTTTTTCAAAAGATATTAAAAACACAAAATAACCTTATTACCTTACCTTATATCTAGGGTAAATTATCGGAAACTTTCCATGAGAAGTTAAGCTGGGGAATTTTGGAAATATTCCAAGTTGGAAACTTGATGGGAATTTACAGTAATTCATTGGAAATTTATACAAACTATATCATAAACAAACATAAATATAAACATTTTGGCCTCGTTTACACTGCAGGTCTTGATGCCCCATTATGATTTGTTGTCTATATCCGATTTTTTTGACCGTCCGTTTACACGTTCTTTAAATTGTGACCCATATCCGGGCCCTATACGTCCTCCTCCGACCTCAAAATCGTGGTGATATTTGGCGAACTTCGCATTTATATCGCAAAGCTGCCATCAAGTATATTTCGCGTTCGTCCATCTGTGCAAGAACCCCCTTTAAAGGGATACTCCACTTTTTTTGGAAATAGGCTCATTTTACAACTCCCCCAGAGTTAAACTGTTGAGTTTTACCATTTTTGAATCCATTCAGCCGATCTCCGGTTCTGGCGGTACCACTTTTAGCATAGCTTAGCATACATCATTGAAGTGGACAAGACCATTAGCATTTCTCAAAAAAAATATGACCAAAGAGTTTCGATATTTTTCCTATTTAAAACTCGACTCTTCTGTAGTTACATCGTGCACTAAGACGGATGGAAAATGTAAAGTTGCGATTTTCTAGGCTGATATGGCTAGGAACTATACTCTCATTCCTGCGTAATAATCAAGAAACTTTACGGCCGTACCATGAGTGCAGCAGGCGTAATGATATGATGCAGCGCGTGAAAATAGGCCACCTTCCGTCAACACAACGGAACTATTTTCAGGCTGAATGGATTCAAAAACGGTAAAACTCAACAGTTTAACTCTGGGGGAGTTGTAAAATGAGCCTATTTCCAAAAAAAGTGGAGTATCCCTTTAAGCATGTGCGACGTTTCAGATAGTATGTCAAGTGTAAACTCATGAATCGGATATGGGTCACAATTTAAAGAACGTGTAAACGGATGGTAAAAAAAAAATCAGATATAGGCAACAAATCAGAATTGGGCATCAAGACCTGCAGTGTGATTGCAGTGACCAGGAGCTGTCTGAATCGGACTCATTTTGACTTTGAATGGAAGCAGAGGAACTCTTGCCTGGGGTTGCTTGTTTTGAGCCCTGGGGAAGCTTTAGGCACTTGACTATATGCTGCTGCATTTTTGTGGCATTCTTAACATAGGTCTTTGCACAGTATTTGCAAATGTACACATCCTTTCCTTCTACATTGGCTGAGGTGAAATGTATCCAAACATCAGATGGCGCACGTGGCATTGTTCTGTAGAACAAGATTAGAAAACAGCTTGTAATGAAAACTAATGCAATGCCATGCAGAAGGTATGATAGCTTGCCTCTTCAATTGTCAATGAAATTGTATTAGCTAGCTTACACTTAGCATATCTGATTTACTGGCTAGCTAGCTACTGTATAAACACATTTTGATTTCGTATTTGATAGTTTAACTTTAAGACCATAGGTCAAATATGTTTACCCTGGTAATGTCATCAAAACTTACTTGACGTGATGTGGTCCTTGGGCTCAAATGAAGTAGTGTGGCTTCAATAGTCCTGCTGTAGTGTCTGTGCAGGATTCTAGCAATGATCTGAGCATGTGATGGAGGAATGCACAGTGCATGCAGGGGGCTTGGCCTCAAGAGCTCTGCAGGAAGTAGTGTGCATGTGATTGAGGAATGCACAGAATTTGCATTAAATCTGGTTGTTTTAAGATGGTTTTTCCAACTACATCAAAGTTCCCTGTTATAGACTACTAACCTGCAATTTTTCAAATGTCCAGTTTATTCCCATAGAAAGTTTCCAACTTTGAAAATTCCCAAATTCTGCAACCCTATTTATTATCTGAGATTCTGTTTTAATTATTTTACTGAACAATCATTTGTTTAATGGAAGAACAAAAACAGGAATATTGGGTTAAATATTACTCATCCCCCAACCCCACTCAATCAAAAATGTACCCACCATCCAAAAATCCCCACAAAGTCCCATTCAAAATGTTAAATGAAAAAAAAAAAAAAACGTCTCCCTCCAAAACGTCCCATTCACGTTACAGATCAAGATAACTTATAAAGGTTTTTTAAACTACCAAACAAACTCACTTACACATATTTGAGAATCAGAATAGAAGATAGTTTATGACATGGTAAGCAAGTTTGTTAACATTTAGAAATAAAAGCGCTAAATCTGTCATACAGCGCTATTTTGGCTGTGGTGAATCACGTGCCATGACGCGTCACCATGGAAACCATGGGGGTGGGGGCATCGCGATGTCGGCACTCGGCTAAACATCGTGATGTCTGTCAGGCATCAACTAGGCCCAACCCTAGTAAGAATACTAATGCAATGGCATGAACAGATACATAAATAGTAAGGCTAGCTAAACAACTGGAATGATCTTGAAAACATATTGCAGGAGGCAGAGAAAAACAGCCACATGAGGTAGCTAGCATCTGCCTTATGTGGTAAATAAAGTTATGCTAGCTTATTTAGCATCTAACTTATCAGCATTGCTACTAGATTAATACATTTGTATGTGATATTTGCAATTTAAACATTTAATAAATATATTTCCCCATAATATCATCAAAACTTACTTCACTTTGTTTAGTCCACAGGCTCAAATGTGTGCCTTCAATAGTCTTGTGCTGGGCTTCTGTACATGTGATGGAGGCATGCACAGTGCCAGTAGGGGGTGTGGTCTCAATAGCCATGCAGTAAGCAGTGTTCTATGTGCATGTGATTGAGGAATGGCATGGATATTCAAGTGTATTTGAATGGCATCTGTTTGTTTTAGTCAAGATTATGCTAAAATATACTTTCCTCAACTATATTTAAGTTCCCTATGAACCCTCAACTTTGAAAATTCCCACTTTATTCCCGTTTTTTCCCATAAATTCCTGTTTATTCTCTTAAATTCCAATTAATTCCCATGGAAAGTTGCCATCTTTGAAAATTCCCAGAATTTTGCAACCCTAATGACAACAAGATAGCATACTGCATGCATGCATACAAACTATTTTGAACAACTTTGTGCACATTACCAAGTGTACGCTATGCTATGCATTAGGAAGTATAAAGCTAGTATTGTACGCAAAACACAGCCTCCCCTTCACTTATTATTTGTTTGGGCAATTAAAAATGTAAATAAACCGTATTGCACATAAAATAGCTAAATTAACTTCAAAGTAAGGTCATTTTACAGCAATGTACAGTACTGTGCAAAAGTCTTAGGCACATTAGTATTTTCACCCAAAAATATTAATAATGGTTTTACGCCAGCTATTTAGGCTATAGGCCTATCTTTTGCTGTCAGACTCCTTGTGCGTACAAAAATATAATTGGATAATTACAATTAATGGCGAAAGGAATGTTTGGAAATGTAAACTAATTTCCCACTGACACACTACTGCAAAATATATAAATAACTAGCTAGCTTAAAACCTTTTTATTTTTTGGTGAAAATACTACGTGCCAATAAGACTATTGCACAGTCCTTTATATACAGTGTCTGTCATGTTTATATAATTGCACACTGTTTGCATAGTTTATCATTGCACAGCTCTGTTTCACAGTTTGTGTAGTAGTAAGCGAAATGCAGTGTATAGTGCGCATTATCTAGCACACTGTCTAGACTGCGTTGTATTTAACATGCAGTGTGCGCCATCAACGCACCTCCTGTCATCATGTCCTCCGTCTCCGCGTCATGACTGACGGACACGTCGATGTCAGTGGATGTGCTTCTGCTCTCATTCCGCGCGTCCTCGATGGATGTACTCTGGGGCTCTTCGGGTTTCACATTATCATTAAGTGTTAAAGTGTTCGTAGGGCGGTTGCTGCCCCATATGGACTTGCATAGATCATAATAATTCCAGTACACTCTGCCGTGCCCGGTGTTTTTGTGATGCTCGTGAATTTTCAGGAACTTCTGCTTGAGTGTTTTCAGTTTGGTGGTGACCTGTCGCTTGGTTCTGTGGATGCCCTGCGCCCGAAGGAGCCTCGATATTTCGGCGTAAATTAGAGAATCGCGAACGGTCCCGCTGATTTGCCTGCTGATTTCTTCGTCCTGTCGGATGTACAGCAGCGCCCTCGTCTCGGTGTCCGTCCAGTTTCTCTCTACTGACATTTCTTCATACATTTCGCGGCGTGGAAACCTTGGGGAATCACGTAACGTTAGGGGGTTCATTGACTCAAAACATCAGTTGATTCTACACAGTACTCGCGCATCACGTAGGCCTGCGAGTAGATGACGTATATACGTCACTCGTTCTGAACTTTCTGATTGGCTCAGACTGACGGGCCGCGGCAGCCCTCTAGCGGCAAGAATATGAAATACAATCACAAATCGTTTTATTATTATTATTATTTAATTTTTAATTATTATTATATTATATATAATGAATGGTACATAGTGCACTTTTGTGTAGTAAGAAGATACAGTGAAACATTTATTTTGAATTACAACTTATTGGACATACAGTAGTGGCCCAAAGTGATGTCAGCCAGGCCTAGAAAAATTGAGATATTTGACCTTTATATTATTATAAATTTGTTAAAGATTTTGTAAGCATATGCCGTTGTTGTGCGTGCAGTCAATTGTTTTATTTGTGATAAAGCAATGAAACGTGCCAAATGGTGCAAAATAATTTTTGTCCAGGCTGTCATACAGAGAAATTATGAACATGCAAAAACAATGCAATTTTAACAGCTGATTATGTTGTAGTCAGTGTGTGCTTTTTCCTGTGAGGTTTTTATTTTAATTTTTTGCATAGATTTTTTTTTTTTTGCCAGATAAATATCTTAACCATATTTAGTGTTTTGTTCTTCCCCAATATATAAAAAAAATCCTCATATTTTGGTTTCATTGAACTTGTAGGGTCATTAAATTCAAATATCCCCTCTGGACATGACTTTTGGACACTACTGTAGTTCAGTAACCAAATTGGCTTTATGCACAGCTGCACTACTTCCTGAACTTTAGCCAGCTCCTTTGTTTCCTGTCTGCCATTATTGGACAAACTGATTAATCCAGGTGTGCCTGGCCTCAGTAACAATAATCAGACACACCTGGATTAATCAGTTTGTCCAATAATGGCAGACAATAAACAAAGGAGCTGGCTAAAGTTCAGGAAGTAGTGAAGCTGTGCATAAAGCCTATTAAGAAGAGCCAAACCATTCAATAAGGGTGCCAAGAGTGGTCAACAATAAAGTTAAAGGATATCAGGGACATTATCCAGAAATACAGGTAAATCTACATTTATTTTCCGACAATGTTGCTCAGATGAACGTGAACCCTTAGAGCCTAATTCATTTTGCAGATGCCAAAGTTTACTGTATTGCAGGTAAATTAAAATATCATCTAATCTGGGTTTATGGTTAGATCAGAAATATATCCTACATCACTGGCTCAAACCTGCAGAAATGAGCCTGAAAACTGCCACGTGAGATCTTCTGAAGCAAGCACAGCGTCAATTCCTATAAATATAGAAAAACAAATTTGAGAATTGATAAAACATGTTTTATTGTTTATGTACATGCTAAGGCACTGACTGTAGAACAGACCAACAGCTGATTGGTCAAACCAACAAATACAATAAAGATAAATTACAGACAGTCACTGAAAAAAAAAAAAAAGAAGGTTTTTTGGGGGGGAAACGGTGTGAAGAATTATTTCTAAACTTAAAATATGGAGGGTGTATAAGCAAATATTTCAGAGGATATTCCAAAGCTACAATACAAAGCACCAACTGCAAAGAGATCAACAGTGTTGGACACCGAGTTAGATGAAGACAAAAGAACATAAATGGATAAAATAAACAAGGTTTGTACAAGAATTAAAATTTCAATACCAAATTAACCGTCAATACTGAGAAATACAGATACAGCTTGCTATAGCACTAGACTGGTCACATGATTTGAAGGGGGGAAAAAGCATTTCACTACTCATTTTTGGCATGTGACCAATAAAAGTTACTTGACTGAAAAACATGAGCAGAAACAAATAACACAATTATAACAGCAACTGTTAAAAAAACCCAAGTGTTAAGCAAGTTATTTTACACAACACACATCAACAAATTTAACATCTAAATGTTAAAATGAACTGTAAACATGACCATTTCAGAAAACCAAAAAACTGTTCTGATAAGAGAAAATAAATGAACCTTAAAAGGCATAATACATAATTAATGGAGAGGTGTAGATACCACACATCTGAATATAGAGCCGCACAGAGCATTTGCAGGATGGTTGCAAAACTTTAAAATGACCTTTGTGTTGGTTCACCACACACACACTGAAATTCACGCTCACACAAAAGCGGGGTTAAATTGCCCTGTACATTGTGCCAGTATATAATTTGAATTTAAAAAAAATAAATCGCTAATATAATCAAATTATTCCAATGTGATACAATTTTCCTTTCATATTGCTACAGAACGTGAGGGGATATAAACGACTGGGAGATTCTTTACATACTTGAGACCGACTCATCAACTGCAAAAAACGATGGTCACATGACTTGATTGAGAAAGCAACAGCTACAGAATATCTCTGTAATAAAGAAACAATTCATAATGAAAGGATGATGCGAATCGTGAAAAAACGTGATAAATGTTTCTTAGATTCAATACAAATCATTTAAGTTTGTACTGATCTCCCTGATCTTCAGAAAACATGGTGTAGTAAACCCCACATGGGGTTGATCAAAAATCAGTCAAGACACATGAGCTGTGTTGTTGTTCTGTGACATAATTAATGCGCTCGATTCTAAACTGATAAGAGACTGATTGTTGTCGCATCTCTCTCTACATCCTGGAGTCGTTGAGCAGCACATAGGAAGAGTTTTTGGCTTTTTTTGGGTCTGTAATGAGACTGGGCGTCCCACAGGTCAGAGACTCGCTCTCTCACTGACCACATCCTGCAGGCGTTTGAGCAGCACGTCGTCGTTCTCCTGCCGGAGGCATTTAGATGGAGACTCGGTCTCGTCGCCATCCATAGTGAACGCCCGCTTCTTGCTCACCCCACCCTGACGGATCATCTGGTTTATGTCACTCAGCTCCTGAAGAGAAAGAGAAAGTAGAGGCTTTAACCACAGCCATAACTGAAAAACCTCAATCTATCTATATCTATATTATGGAGGTCATTAGGAGTTTACAAATAAAAAAAAAGAATAGTGATGAAACTAAATGAACTGATTTTCAACTGAAATAATCAGTTATAGAGACTATAATAATAGTACCCAGTTGCATTGTATTTCATTCTACGGACATTTCTCGAATTATCTTCCTTGTGATCGACAGAAGAAAGAAAGGCATACAGGTTTGGAATTTGTTCATGAAATATCCCTTTAAGGGAATTATTGCTGTTGATGTGCGTTGTGACTAACCTTTGATGGGCTGCCAGTGAACTTGTACGTGTAGGCACTGGGGGTGAGACTCGAGCCGTTTTTATGAGGAGAGACAAAGATGGAGTGTCTCTGAGACACACGGCGAGGAGAGAGAGGCTGAGCCCGAACCGATGGGAATGGAGATAATGGAGGAGCCTCCATCTTTATAGAGAGAAAGAGTGAAATGCTTGTTTCCAAACTGTCTAAAATATTATTTTAAGACATGATTTTCAAATGAAGCAAAACAATTCACCAACCTTGTTATCAAGCGTGGAATGTGCATATTTGAGAGCGAATGATTTCATCTTTAACACATAAACAGAGTTATAGAACTGGATGAGGTCTCCTCTATCCTCTGATTCGCTGTCAGCCTGTTCCATCCTCTCATTGGCTGCTAACATAAACATAAATAAAAACATTATATATACACAACCATTCAAAGGTTTGGGGTCAGAAACATTTTTTTGTTTTTGAAAGAAGGCATTTATTTGATTAATATATAGTAAAAACTGTGAGAATGTGAAATATTACAATTTAAAATACAGGTTTTGTATTTAATACATTTTTAAATGTAATTTATTCCTGTGATCAAAGCTGAATTTTCAGCATTACTCCAGTCTTCAGTGTCACATGATTCTTCAGAAATCATTCTAATATGCTGATTTGATGCTCAAAAAACATTTCTGATTATTACTAATGTTTATTATCAAAAACATGATAAAATTTTTTCAGGATTCTTTGATGAATAATAAAAAAAAAACATTTATTTGAAATGGAAATATTCGGTAACATTATAAATGTATTTACAGTCACTTTTAAACAATTTAATGTCTTTGCTGAATAAATGTATTCATTTCTTACACTACTTTTGAACATTAGTGTAATATTGTGCTTTAAAAAGCCAAAGAGACATCTGGGACTTTGTCTACATCATTCTTACACTGGTCTGCTGGTGGATCCACTTCCATGTTCTCATCTGCCTGCTGCTCTCTGGGACGCCTCTTCAGTAAAACACTGCGGTACACCTACAAACAGGATGTTGTGGATGCCTCATATGTGCCCTCATCACAGCTCAAAGTCCAAGCTTTTTGACATTAGGAAGCTGGGGCACGCAGCCATCTTGTCCCTTGATCAATAATATTTATGTGCAATTCCACATCGCAGGTTTGGAAAGACCAAGACTGTTGATACTCACGTGACTGTGGGCCTGAGGTTGGGTTCGGTAGCATTTCATAATGTCCTGAAAAGTGTGCTCTTCTTTTGTTATCTGCAGAAGAAGGAAGTGAATAAAAAAAGAAAATTTAAAATGAAAATAAATTATATTATATTTCCATCTGATGATTAGAGAATTCTTCAGTAATATATATATATATATATATATATATATGTTCAAAAGTTTGGGGTCAAGATTTTTTAAATACTTTTTTAAAGAACTTAAAACATTTATTCAGAAAAGATGCATTTATCTGATAAAATGTTACAGTTACAAAATATTTATATTTCAAATGAATGTTGTTCTTTTGAAGTTTCCATTCATAAAAAAATCCTGAAAAAAAAAAAAAGATCAGTTTCCACAAAAACTGCACAACTGTTTTCAACATTGATAATGATAAATGTTTCTTGAGCAGCAAATCAGCATATTAGAATGATTTCTGAAGGATCATGTGACACTGAAGACTGGAGTAATGTTGCTGAAAATTCAGCTTTGCATCACAGGAATAAATTACATTTTCAAATATATTAAAATAGAAAGCCGTTATTTTAAACTTGTAAAATTAAAATTGTAATAATATTTCACAACATTACAGTTTATACTGTATTTTTGATCAAGTAATTGCACCCATGGTCGGCATAAAAGACATTTCTAGTTCTGCATCTAAAAGATGTACCTTGGATATAATGTAGATGGCACAGAGCAGCAGCTGGTCCAGGTGTCTGTCCTTCATCAGGTCAGTGCAGTGCAGCAGAGAATGCTCGAAACACGTCCAGATCTTCCCTCGCAGCTCTGAGGAGATATCCAGCTTCAGACACAGGTCTCGCAGACGCACGCTGGCTAAATGATACACCTGAAAGAACGAGCAACAGAATTATAAACTTCAGCTAACAAAGATCTTCATTCAATACCAGATGTCCAAAAAACACAAGTCAGAAGTCAGCAAAGAACACTCTTCCTCACCTTCCTGAAGAATAGCGCGAGGGATCCAGTGCGGCGGGGTTTGCTGGTTGCCAGAGGCTGTGTGTCGGAGCTGGCGAGTGGAGCTACGGTTCGGCTGGGGGAGGAGGTCAGTAAGACATGGCCCGTGAGAGGGTTCATCTCATTGGCCTGAAGTTGGATGACTGTGATGCCGCCCATCTCGTTTTTCATCACTAAAGGATACGAAACACCAGCTCATCAACAACAAAAATCAAACAAACATCTTTTTGGGAAATGTTTTGCTTGCTATAAGAGGTTGAAAAAGAATAAGAGTGGTACTCGGCAGTGGAATAGTGAGCTGCTGGCCGTTTATGGTTGCCATGGAGAGGACAGTCGTTGTGGTGGTGGTGTTCTGGTTGTTTTCCATGGAGTTGGGGATGATTTTGATGGGAGTGACTGAGATTCTTTTCACTGGGGACTGTGGTGGAGCGTCGTCACCAAACAAGCGCCTCTTAGCGCTGCCAGCCGCTGGAGAGCTGTAGCGATCGTGGAGAGAGAGGGGAGATTGAGGGATGTCTAAGAGAGAAAGGACAAAAGTATTATTCAAATGAGTACATCTGATTCAATATTCAAAGAAAGCATTAGAGCCAATCGAGCTTTTTTGTGGTTTTAAGTCGGTTAGTTTTGAGGTCGTGTATGCTTAGGGGAAAACAATTTAAATTAATAAATTAAAAATAATAAATATAGAATAAATACAAAAAAGTACACATTAATATAACATGCATTTTAAAATGGTAAATGGACATAATATGTTCATAATCAAGTTTTTTTGTCCTATCTAATGCTCTCTAGAATATCCCTCCCCTTTAATTATAAACCTTCATAGGGTCTTAAAGCCAAGCATCATATAGGACAGCCTCATTTTGAGACGTATAGTACCTTTGCGTGCGCTGGAGCCCAGGCCTGTGCGGACCTCCCTGATGCGAGGGTGGATGATGGGGGATAGCGCTACCAACGGCAGGTGAGTGGGACCGCCTGCATTGTTGCCCGTGTCAAAACTATTGGAAAAATTTACCTAAGAAACACACGTACACAAAATAGGTAATATCTGTTATTTAAATGACCCCCATGACGCTTATACAATCTGTTCTCCCAACAAAGTGTGTGTATACCTCTTCCACAGTAGGGATTTTATTGTTAGATTTGTTAAGCGCGTTCCACAGGGCCGAGTCTCTAGTCCAGGCTTTGCTTTCCAGCACCTGCTCCTCGATACTGTTCAAATGCTTCACCATGTCTCGGGACAACCCCTCCTCAGAGCGGATGAACACCTCAATCACCTACACAAACACATCATGAAAATTTACTTTGCGTTTCAGTTTCCTTTAAAAGCACTTAAAAGTTTGTTGAGACACATCCATATCTACACTGCAATGTGATGCAATAGTACACTAAAAACTCTAACAAGGATAAAAACCACACCCTGAAGCATGTCTCTGCAAGCAGATAATATGAGCTGACACTAGTGGTTCATCGGATCACAAAACTCATGGTTCAGATCATATTATAGTTTTTGAGTCACGGACAGCAGGTATTTATAGGCTGCTGTCACTTTAAGACCTAATGCACGGATCCAATATGATACACATCAGATTTCTTTCTCAGCTGTTTACGTTCACTGAAGAATTAACAGTATTTTGACATAATTTTGTGTGTATGTGTCTGTTCAAGCGCAAGGACATGCGAAAGAGAAATCAATTTGGTGTTCGTGCGCTATCTGAAACGGGCCTCACTGTGTGTGCACAGATAACAGTGCACGAGTATTGAGTAATTAAGTTCTCTTTCGCCTATTCTTGCACTGGAATGGTTTTAAATTACTTGAATGTGTAAACTGGCAAGACAAAACATGTGCAAATGATAAACTTTTACTCCATGATGGTTGAACTTTGCAATTAATACGCGAATCACATGCGTGCCGAATCATGGGGCCACGGATCAACTAGGATCCTAGCTGACACCGTTCAGTACCTTGTAAAAGTAGAAAGGTGGGATCTGTAAGATTTCCAGTATCCATGGGAAGGTTCTTTGAGAGCTGTACGCAAACAGCACCACCTCCAGACAGCACGCCAACAGAGAGCAATGGAGCACCTCCTGCTCTAACAGGACCTGATAGAGATCAGGAAGAGAGAGGAAGAGGTGACAATCTCACACAAAAGCAGACAGTGAGAGCTGTAGATATAGAACATTGAAATAATACTTGGAAAAATCTGTTTTCCTCTTACTGTTTGGTGATATAAACAGTGAAGTGAAGAGTTAATATTAACTAGCATATTTATATTATTTAGCAGGCATGGAGACTTACCGCCATATCTTTGCCCTGTAATCTCTTCATCTCCAGAGTCATGATATTCTCCAGGATCTTGAAGTACAAGATCTCTGCCAGCTTCAGACGATTCTCTGCAAAATCTAACACGCAAAAACCTGCACTCAGTTACATGATAAAATGTGAGGCTTTTCATAACAGTTCACTTTTTTAGATGTGCAGCATGTCTGACCCATATGTGCTCCTGGCAGGTCATCTGTGGGTTTGGTGTAGGCCTGTTTAAATATCTCTCCCATGGTCTTCACTCGGTTCAGAATGGATTCAGTGGGATTTCGAGAGCAAGAACTATAAAATCATGGTGAAAATAAAGCACAAAATCTCTATAAGAAAACAGACTGAAGCCTGAGGGTCATCATGATGGCTTATACATGCCCAGATGGATGTGTAATTTCAAAAATCAAACTATTTGTGCATGGTTTGGTTTTGGCTTTGATACTTGCTTAAATATTTGGACCAGAGCATCACTTGGTGCGTTTCGTAGGCCGGACACCATGCTCTGCAGACGGCTCACACTTTGAGTGGCTGAGGAAACGGGGGTGACCAGCACCTCTTTCTCCTTCAAATACCGTCGACCCGTTAGAGGTGTAGAGGGAGCAAGGGATCGTGTCTACACAAAAACACAGCAGGATAGGTCAAAGGACATACACCACCATTCAAAAGCTTGGGGTCAAAAAGTTTTTTTAAAGGATATAATATGGATAATAATAAGAAATGCTTCTTAATGTGCACCAAATCAGCTTTTTAGAATGATTTCTGAAGGATCATGTGGTACCGAAGACTGGGGTAATGATGCTAAAAAAACAGCTTTGCATCACAGGAATAAATTACATTCTACAATATATACTGTAGAACTGTATTTTTATCAAATAAAGCCAGCCTTGGTGAGAGCCTTTTTAAAAATCTCACCGACCCCAAACTTAGATTAAACATCCCTCTATATGAAATACTAAATATGTACACTAAGTTTGACGATCAGGATGTTAAATGTTACTCTAATGTAGCAACGGTAACAGAAAGCTTCAGTACCTTTTCAAAGTGCTGCTGAAGGTTGTTCTCCACCTGCATGCGGGCGGATAGTTGACCTGAAGGAGGATCAGCGGTGGATTTGCGAGGTGTGCCGATCTCCTCATCTGCATCGGCCCCCAAAAACACTCGCTCGTCAAAATCCCCCACAGTCAAAACATATTCCTCATACTCACGATTTATGGCTTTACTGAAAAGACAAAAACATTCATATACAGGTGCATACTGGAAAAAGGCATTCAATTTGATGTGTGTTTATATGCATTTTGTGTTTAAATAAATTTCATGGGATATGCTTACTTGTTGTCTTGGAAATGTGGGGTGTCCAGTAATTCAGTCAGAGTGTCAGCATCACCTTTTAATATCTGAGAAAAATAAAGGAATAATTTGAGAATGTGGGAAGCATGACCAAGCTGTAAACTAGGGCTGGACCCAAATATTCGAATATTCGTTCGGTGGGTTGGTATTCGATTTGAAAATGTGACATTCGAATATTCGTTTTTTGTGTGTCAGGGTTTCTGCAGGTTTCACAAAGTCAAATTTAAGACTTTTTAAGACCATTATGAATTAAATTTAAGACCTATATCACGACATAAAAAAAACGTACAAAGGAAACGCAGAGTCTCAAAATTACTTGCAAAGTAAATTAATTTATTCAAACTGAACAGTACTGAAGACAGCTTAGATGGATGCACAAAGCTGATTGGCTGTTGCATTGTGGTCTATTTTGTAGTCGTAATTAAAGTGAATTATATTTGGACTAGCGAAATAAGGAACTATAACACCACGCAATAAAAAAAATAAAAAACATTCCAAAGCGCTGCGGGAGGACGTAGGAAAATTAAGACCTGTTTAAAATTATTTAAGACCTAGAACACAATACTTCAGCAAATTTAAAACTTTTTAAGGCCTTAAATTGTGAATTTGAAATTTTAGACTTTTTTAGACTTTTTAAGACCCCGTGGAAACCCTGTGTGTGTTTTTTGCACACCTGGCGACCCCCTCGAAACGGTTCTCATTCGCGCTTGAATATGTTTTACAGTTAACACTATAAAATCTGGTGAAATATAATACTTAACATATAACTTCGTTATAGCTACTTAATAAATATATTTGCTTCTTCTTGGACTACTAAAAGTGTTCCTGCAACGGGAGTATTCTCTGGCTAGAGCGCAGAACAGCGGAGTTTGTATGGGCAGAAGTGCATGCCTGAGCTTGTGTTTTGGGTTAAGCTGCGTTGCTTTGACATTGTGGAAAATAGAATAATAGAAACAAAATGTATTATCCTTTTTACCTGTTATTATCAATCTAAATTAATCTACTGCAAAATATTAATAGAAATTTGTGATGTTGTTATTGAAATTGTTATTGCTACCGTGTTCTTTATTTAGGCTATTACAGTTCGTTCATTTATTTTTCATTTGTCTTTATTTAAATTTCGTTTTTATTTATTTAAATTTCGTTTTTATTTATTTAAATCTACCCGACTTTGTCAGTGAGAATATTATAAGACTATACCTTATTAAAAATATTGCTTAAGTTAAAAGACCTCATGTGTGTGTGTGTTTATATGCAGTGTCCATTCTCGGAACATATCGCGTGAGGCGCGCCGCTTCTTTATTTAAATCTACCCTACTTTTTCAGTAATTTGTTAGTGAGACAAATATTAGAAGACTTATTAAAAATATTGCTTAAGTTAACAGACCTGTTTGTGTTTTATATAGTGCGTGCAGTTTCTGTTCTCGGAGCATGTAAGCCCTGCTCGCGTGAGGCGCGCCGCTTCTTTATTTAAATCTACGCTACGTGGGCATTAATTTGTTAGTGAGAAAGATATTAGAATACCTTATTAAAAATATTGCTTAAGTTAACAGACCTGTGTGTGTTTTATATCACTAGCAGTGTCCGTTCTCGGAGCATATAAGCTCTGCTCGCGTGAGGCGCGCACGCTTCCCGCTTGCACTGTTCTGTAGTTTATTAAAAGTTTATTAATTCTGAACGTGTCGCGTCTCGCCTGTCTATATCTATATTGCACCAAATACGACACTGCACTCCCCGTGAAGTCGTTTGGATGAACGGTTCTCGAAATAATCAAAATGCAAATGGACAGACAGATATATAGAGATTCCGAAGCTTCGAATATTCGATGTTCATTACTACCGAAGCTTCGAAGCTATTCGAAGTATTCGGACCAGCCCTACTGTAAACCAGCAATTGTGTTGTTCTAGCAGTGTAGATTGGTTGTAAAAGTGTGTATATTCCTCACCTTTTTCTCAAACAGTGTCTTTATGTAGGGTTTGAAGTAGTGCTCCTTTATGCCTTTGGCCTCCACCACCAAACCATCATGCAGTTCACACAACTTGTCAATGACACAGGGCATCTCCTCCAAGTTTTCAGTGTCCTTTGGCAGTCCTACACAAAGTGAGCAACAGACTCTCAACGAAGCATTTACATGTTTATTTGTCACAGATACAAAACAACCTACAAGAGTCTGTAATTGAATCTGATAAAAACAATACAGTACTATGATTGGTGATTCAGGATTGTTGTAAAAGCTTTTAAACCACTAGTATGCCAGTTAGAAATCAATACAATGCAAATTATGCATGATAGAAACACAAACTCCTGAAAATCTGATAATAAATTAATCTTTTAAAAATCACCTGAAATAAAGTTTTTAGCTAATGGTTTAGTCCTAAATTTTGCCATATGTATGCTAGTGTACTCAAAGTTGACTAAATAAGGTGGACTGAAACTGTCAAGTGCATTATTAGTCACATAAACGAAAAGCTATTGGGGACAAGCGCTTGATATGTTCTGTTGCTTGCCACAACTTCCTACTTCAACACGTAATACAGGAGAGAAAACAGAGCTTGGAACAATTCATTAGGAGTTATAATAAGTTGTACTGTTTTAAATGCACTAAAACTTCACCTATACAGTCAACAGCACATTAACTTTATAAATAATCAAAAATATCTCAAAACTAAGGCACTACTTTGGCTAGTAACTCCTCTGATGCAAGCAATGGCCTCACATGTATCTCTGTCTGCCTTTTCAAGGATAATGAAAATCAACAATCAATCAATGAAAACAAATTCTCTCACAGCAAAGGTGAAGGGAACTTTACCTCTGAAGTGTTGATTGATGAGATCTTTCCTGTTGGAGCACATGAGAGCGTTGCAAAACACCAGGTCCAGACAGCAGAGCAGGAGGTGATAGGAGTTTACCAGGTCATCTCCAATCATGCGGAAATTACCTGGAATAAAGTACAAATCATGTCATTAAAGCTGCAGTCCGTAGCTTTTCCTCTGTCGCCATCTCTCTGTTCGAAATCTGTAACTGCAGTGATTCGCGGAATTATTATCTTTACGTGGGTTGTAAATCGGCATGAAACAGCGCGGATGAACACAGTGCTTTGAGGCGAGTGCTGCTGTCAGTCACCGCGCTGTGTGGATACTGTCATACAGAATCACAGATTCACTTTTTGAAAGTTTGACCAACATAAGAATTTTCATAAGAAAATGTCTTCTGAACAAGTAAGTAACATCCATTTTTGTTCTGACCAACTAAGGGGGAAAAAGCATTCAACATGATAAGCTTCGTTAGATTTAATCAACGCGATTTACAGCAACCGTGCAAATTATAGCCTACTTTGTTCTCAAATTGTTCATGTTAACAACATCACATCAGCATTGCGTGACTAATGTTAAATTTAATGTGTTTTATGGTTAGCAGCTACCTGCGTAGTTCAGAATTCATATTCTCCATAATAGCAAAACGAGAAAGGCACAACAAAGGAAACTCCATAACTGTGTGAATTAAGAAAACGTACTGTTACACGATTGAACTATTGAAATGTCTTACTTGTTCAGCAGAAAAAAGCCGTCTCTTCTTCCGTTTTGAACCCCTTCAAAACACGGAGTTCACGCACTTTTCAAAAGCCCCGCCGATGTTTAAATCCTTGTGTTCGCATGAGACGGTTTCTTTCTCTTTCTCTAGCCACCTTAAATCCGAAGTACGAAGTCTTTTGGGTTTTATAACTGCTGAATCTCCAGTTGACACTGATGATTGTTGTTTGGATCTTTCTGGATGCCATAAGTTAAATTATGTAAAGTGCTGCGAGAAAAGCGTGTGACGTAATGACACAAAGACATGCTTGAATTTCCCGCGGAAACCCACCAGTACCACTGGAATTAAAATCATTATTACAAGCTAACCGTTTTGAATCTAGCTATGGCAAGCAGATAGTTTTGACCACTGGCAGAATAAGTTTTTTTTAATATAATTATTTTGGATTATTTTTAACTTAAAAAAAGCTACGGACTGCAGCTTTAACTTTACTATAGCGTTCAGATAAGTCAACAAGAAAGTTTTGACCAAATCCGTCAAAATATGTACGTAGTATTTTTAAATATATTTTTTAAAGTATTCAAATACAATGGGGTCAGTAAGATTGTTTTTTTTTTTTTAAGAAATGAATGCTGTTATTCAGCAAGTACATCAGTCTACATAAAAATATTAAGCATCACAACTGTATTCTACATTGACAATAATAAGAAATTGGTTTACTTTACAGTACGTGCACTCACAATGTACTTACCCACAAAAGTACTGAGTAGTGAAAGGTAAGTAAGGTTTAGGGGTAGGTTCAAGGTTAGTACCTAGTTATTACCCAGTTAGTGTCATTAAGACAATAGGTACATAGTACGTTCATGCGAAACAGGATTTTAAAATAAAGTGCTACCGAAATGTTTCTTGAGCATCAAATCAGCATATTAGAATGATTTCTGAAGGATCATGTGACACTGAAGACTGGAGTAATGATGCTGAAAATGTATTACAATATTCTGTAATTTTGATCAATTAAATGCAGCCTTGCAGAGCAGAAGAGACTTCATGCATTGGGTTTTATTTGATGCTAAAACCACACAAATTATGCATTCATTATTACTGTGAAATAATGAACTGATTTATTTTATGTTGTTAATAGGCTTTATGCCGAGCGTCACGTGACCAAACCGGAAAACGGGTCTCATTGCATCCGCTTGTCAGAGAAAGTGTTAACGGCCGTAAGAACTAACTACGATATCTATGGATTTTTAAGGTAATCAGCTAACCTACTCAGTTCACTTTGTTATTGGTGTTTTATGCTATTTAAATATCTAAACGTTAGTGTGAAGAAAAATTAAACAACTTTTAAATATCAATCTGCACATGCGAGGGACATTGGTTATGCTCATTTTTGCTTGCTCCTTTTAAGTTATCTTGAGTAAAACCGCAAAAAATTTCATGAAGCACATACAAAAGACCTGAATCGGAAGCGAAGTGATCTGTTTTCTGGCTTGGTCACGTGACGCTCGGCATAAAGCCTATAGCATTATTTATCTCAAGTGTAATGATGGTCTATGGTACAAACAGGGAAGGCTTCTTTCAGTCAGCTTACCTTTTGTATACACAAAGAGAGTCCAACAGAACTTGAAGACGTCACTGATGTGGCATGGAAGACGCCTACACAGAAAGAAATATATTTGTAACCATTGTCTTTTTCAAAAGAAAGCTGAGAAAGGCGATAAAAGGCAGGCCGTTTTACCGGTGTTTGCGGCTTCTAGGCAGGCGAGGAGGTTCGCCCTGAGGATCCTGAAACATGTCCAGAAATATTGGCTCAAATTTTCGGAAAATCACTGTCGACACTTCGAAATTGCGCTCTAGTCGACCTATACGGCTACGGAAATCCTGAGAGAGGTTCGACATGTCCGACCATTTCTTCATCTTGCTGAAGAACTGGATCAAACTAGAAGACATAACACAACACTCACATCTTAACATACACACCTACATTTATTTGAATGCATGAAATAAATGCTCTTGACATTGATCATATTGTTTCTCTTCTTATTCTTTAAAACTTTTACATTATATAAACTGAAATTACGCCAGAAGATGTCCATCCCGCAGACATCTGTTCATCCCTGTTTGAGGTCCTTACCTGAGCTTGGCTGAGCGCAGGATCCTCGTAAGGGAAACGCAGTTGCCCTCCATCACACCCCGTCCCACTGTAGGGATAGAGCTCTTCCTACAGGCAACATACAGAGAACAGGCCAGCCAGTGCACGACATCACCCTGAGACAACCAAACACATGACAGAAATTGAGATATATATGTCGTACAGCTGAATTAACCCCATTAAACCTAATGTATCAGTATCATATTTAATACATGAATGTTTAAGGCCTCTAAATTACCAACATGATCCAAACTACATGACTTGCCCTTTAATTGATACTTATTTTTTTTTTGCAAGTAAAATGGCTTTTAGTATAATGCTAAAATGTCCCCCTTCAGGTCATGGTACACGTGTGTTTCTGCTGTGAAATCTTTATTATTTTTAATAAGTACACATAAAAACAACTTTTATATTGTTAGTAATATTTCAAGATGAACATTTTCTGGACTAAAGCAACTTCATTATAAGCAACTTGATTCTATCGATGATGTATAATGTATAAAATCTGATACAAAAAAAAAATGCATAATTGTTTTATTTTGTCTAAAGTTTAAATAAACTGTTCAGTTAAAAATATATTTTATTTCTTTACAGGGTTGAGCTTGAATAATGAACATCACTAATAAACATGTATAGAGAAGTTTACTATCCATTGATCATCTAACAGTTATATCTAACATTAAAAAATGTGTTGAAAATTTTATCTTTCCCATAATTCCCTTGACATGACTTCCTCATCTTTTCTTTGTTTATGTCATGTGACATATAGAAGCCTCTTGTCATTTTTGACGCACAACATTAATTCAAGTTTGTTTATTTGTTGTTTTCTGTTTTGAAAATGGTATCATAACTTTGACATATTTTTGGATATTGACCGTGATATTATTTGAAGTACTTTAATTACCATGGCATAATATGGTAAAAAATATATAAAATACTGTGGTGATACCATGGTAAACCAATGGAATCAGATGATAACACTGTCACTTTGAAATTCATGTAGCAAAATACCATGGTACTACTAAGGTATTTAGTATATTTACTATAGTATTCTTGGAAGTGCCATGCAAATAATAGATATTTTATGGTACGCCAAGGAGAGCACCAGTCCAGTGTGAATCCCGTAACGTTAACGTTACTTGTTGCAATCTCTTAGACTAGTTAGGGTCTGTAAAGGAAGCTTTACTAGCTGGTAATGGTTATTTGGACTATATATCTGCATGAAAACAAGGGTGAGTTGAAGGCAGAGCGCGAGATGACAGCTGTTCCTGTCGTTTGGTTGTTGTGGTAATGTGAATTAAAGTGGAACCTCTAGCGTGTACGTGTTCCAGATGGAGCTGAAGTTCTGGAGCGCTTCGGCTGCCGTCTCCTCGTCCATATTGAGCTCTTGACAAAGCGCCTCGAGATTCCTCCGTATCGGGCCATCGTCCGATTTAACCGACTCCGAATCAGTTTCATCTCCCCGCATCGCTGTAATCCGTAAAATCCGTTAATATCCAAAGAAAGTGTTTGGGTAAAACGGAATTTACCCGGAGCGTCGCTGACCTCCTGATGCTATCCCACAATGCCGAGACATACGAATGGCGCGAAAACGGGCTCCTCTCAGCCAATGGGAGAACAGGACGAGATGGCGTCATTACAACAACAAAGACGACAGCGAGGTAGCATGGAGGATTTAAACTACCCCACAGTGTTCACTAATATAATATACAAAATGTTAAGGATATAAATACATGCTGTTTTACTTTTGTTCCATACTTAGGTAATATTATTTACCACTTCGTACAGAAATGTAATAATGAGAATTGTCATGTTATGCAATACTATTTGTGAATTTAACAACTGCTCGTTATGCTTATTTGATCTTAAATGGTAACGTTACTTATCTTGTATTATGTGACGTTTATCCGTGACTACTCAAGTTATACTTTATATAAATATAATTAGAAAAAATTGTAATTAAGTATTTTTTTATGTCTAATTATTATATGCTACACAATGAATATCAGCAAATCTACATATTAAACTAGACAAAAGCTTGGATATAAAAAAAAGTTTGGCATACAACAACTAACTGATTAACATCAGACTTATTGACTTGAAAGTTGAAAGTCATCTTTTATTGCACAATAAAAGATCACATACCATGGTTTGAATTATATGATTGGTCCACATCTGTGTACAGGAGCTATTTGAACAAAACAAATAAAATATCCCAAATAATAATAATAATAAAAAATATAAAAACACCCACAACTCTCAGCATTGCTGCAGATTTCATACCAAGAGTATGTTCACTTTTTTGTCTTGTGTAATAATCCTAATATAGTGCACTTGGTTCAAATGTAACCACAAACTTACAGTGCTTCCTTGTCATGAACACTGACCATTATTAGTTGCATCAAATCCATTCAATATTATTTTACAAGATCTTGAGGAACAGAACTTCCAATATAGGCTCAATAGAGATGAAAGCGCATTTCTACATGGTACACGATGCTCTAATGTGCCTTGAACACTAAGGACTTGACCCCAGATTTTATTCTGTCTGGCTAAGCAGCTCTGTTATAAGAAACACTCCATAGTAGCCTGCCTTGCATACACTTAAGTATGGGAACTGCTTCAAATGTAAAGACTGGGTCTTATTAGCAGGTCCTGGCATGCAAACACTGACAGTGGCCAAGCAAAATCCAGTCTCCTACTACGTGCATATTTAAAAGCATTGGAAATATTCAATACAGACAGAGTCTGATCAAATGACACTGGCGTATGGTACCCAACAATTCCCAATTCTCTTATTCCCCATCAGAAATGCACTATGCAAAGCTACTAAAATAATCTCCCTTTGATTAATCCATGAAAAATGGAGGTAGGGGGCTGAGGGGAAAGGCTTTTTGCTCTCAGAGTATCCAGGAGCAATTATCCAGAGACATATTTTTACACGTGGATACAGTCAGCATTACCATTTGCAGAACAGTTTAGCTTTTATGGAAAGTAAAATGAATCCGTGTCGAAATCAAATATAGGAAAACATCCAAAACCTGGAGACAAAGTTTATGTGCATGTTGCAATACACAAGGAGACAACTTTCGTGAGACAGTAAAACACAATAAATACAGGTCAAATTTGAAATTGATCAGACTTTTGGATGAATTAACAAACCGTTTCAGTTGGGGGAGACAGACAAAAATGGTTATTTGGAGTGTTATTGAATAGATATTCATTGATCTTCAAATGGGCCCAGATACTGCACCAGGGAGACTTTCTTTTCAAACACCATGTTTCAAATTGAATTAAACAGGAGTGTTTTTGAGTTTCCAACAATATTGTTGGGTTTTCAAACTATATATTTCCAACAAACGGTACATTAATAAAACCAATACACTTACAACCAGCAATGCAGCATTCTCAGCCTAACAGTCTGAACTCTCCAGTTGTACATATATTGGCTGTGCTTCTCAAAGTTTTGAAGGCCTTTAATTGAGTTACGAACTTATCAAAATGTCAAAAGGCGGGGGTAACGTAATCATCCAGAGGTCTAGACGAGGTCTATGGGTTTTTGTTCACCAGCTGTTACTGAGACAGTAGTGTAGGGACAATAGAGAAAGAGTAGAACTAAGCTTTCAGACTAAAAATGAGACATTTTTGAAAGTCAAATAGACTTTGTGCTTTGCAATACTGTTTTGAATGAGTTGAGAAAGGAATTAGACCTGGTTATGTTATTTGAAAAGTGTTACGACTTGAAAAGCACTTCACAGAGGCCAGTATCTGTACAACTAGAGCTTCTGCATTTTAACCTGTATGGCCGAGTCTGCTTCCCAAAACGTTGACACTGTACACAAGTACTTTGATATATATTTCCCCAACATAAAGATGTAACAAACATCCATATATAAAATGCTAAATAAGGCATTGCAAAGTGAACACAAGAAGATAGATGTGATGAGAAAAGGGAAATGTCGTATTAGGTGAATCTGGAAAAGTAAAAAAGAGAAATAAAAGCAAAATAAATTACATTATTGTGTCACAAATAGTGTGACAAGGCAACAACAGCATGTTTTTTGAAGGTGACCATGATTTTTTTTTTTTTTTTTAGACAAGAAATATACAGTACAGGTTTACATAGGTCAAAATGTACAAGAAGTGACATGTGCAAGCGTGCGCATGCTTCCACACAAACACACAAACAAACCAGACGGAACACAATTACAGGTAAACATTCACCAAAAAGACTGTGCAAAAACGTTTTCACATCCGAAAACTGAAAAAATGAGTAAGATGAGAAGGTGGAAAATGACTACTCCCACAAAAGAGAGACCCTGTTGCGATTGGGGGAGAAAACAAGTTAAATCATCTCTGGTTATCAACTAGTGTAAAGTATAAAAAAAAACAAAAAAAAACTCACTAGTGCTGCTTTTTTTCTTCACACGTCCCCCCAATATGAGACATACTGGCAAGGAAAAAAATAACATTGTGTGCTTGTAAACAAAAGTAACAGCAATATACAGCTAGATAGATTTACATGTTTTCAAAAATCTTGGTAGGTTTTACTTTACAATATTTTCAAATGACCCAGAGAAAACAAGAGCAATGAAACCCATGAGAACGAGACGGTCTGACGTCTTCCTGTCAACCCACAGGGCTTTAGTGAATGCAAAAAAAAGGAGATTTGCAAAGATATTTTTGTCTTATTCTGGGTGAAGAAATATATCACCCAAAACAAAACTTTCTGGCATCATTTACTCAATACCAAACCTGTGTGACTTGCTTTTCTTCAGTGAAACAAAAGCACAATGACCAGGACTTATCAAGCTCCAAGAAGGACAAAAACACTATAAACAGTCCAAATTAATTACGCACTATATCCCAAGTCACACAATAGCTTTGCATGAGGAAAAGTGTAGTTGCAAGGTTATTTTCGAAGCTTGACAGCCATTTTATGCTTTCATTGTATGGAAAAGCGCAATGTGAGCATTATGCTTTTGTGCTCCACAGTCAGTCATACATGTTTGAATGACATGAGGGTGACTAAATGATGACAGGGGACTATCCCTTTAAATTCACTAAAACACAGTTCTCACAATTTTGCTACAAAAGCTTTGAGTCAGGCTTTTATTTTGTACGCCCATGTACCAAAACCTTTTAGAACCGAGTCTCCTCTATGGCACTAATGCTTCGCCCTTGGACTTGCAGAACCCCCAAGTACACACAACCATCTATATAAACGATTAGTAGTATCGCAACGGGTGCACCTTATCAAAAGCGACAATGTGGAAATGATACCAAAAACACTAAGACAAACAAAACAAAAGATAAATCAATTTTGTTTTGGATTGTTCTTTGCCATCAACTTCAAGCCTTGCTCTTTTTAAGTTTGCATTGCACTCACCATGTTGCACTCATGCCATCTATAGCTTTGTAAAAGATTTAGGTTAAAATCTTGACTAAAATGAATACATAGCAGCAAGCAACTAAGAACAAAATACTGTGGTCCATCAAGAACGAATCAGACGCAGCACTGCTGGTAATCTACCAATGGGATGAGCGTTTTCTTTACATTATTCTGAGAAATGTTTCAAAACATGAATCTAGGTCTTATGCAACTATAAAAGCATGATCCGAACCACCATTATGGAGTGAGACTGCTGTCTTTTTTTTGCACAATACCAACATCCTACCACTTTCTGAGAATCTGTGAAAGATGCCAGTAAATAACACCTAATCGAGGGGGGAGGGGGGGATGCTGGGGTCACTAAGAGCGTTCTCCGTCAATAGACAGAATCTTCTGAGTGTCCATTCCCATGATGCAAAAGAAACCTGCTAACAACAATGATGATGTTGCCCCTTTGTAGGATTCAAGACCTCTGAGCGTTTGCATGCTTCAAGTGTCTATTTCTTTAGCACACACCCAGAAGGTAGAGTAGATGTCAGTGAAATTACAAGGGCAGATCTATAAACAATACATTGATAATCAAAGTCCTATACACAAACTTTTACCGACACGACACACACAAAAGTACTGTGGCCCAAACGTGAGGATGCATTCTAGTCTCCACCGTCACACGGGCCTTGAGAATCTTGCTCAGGTTCTTCTCCCGTTTTGTTTTTTTCCTTTTCTTCAGTACTTTTATCCTCGGAAGGATCTTGTATATGGTCAGAAGAATCTTTGACCAGAGCTAAATTTACATCATGTCCATCTTCTTCCATTACACCCTCTTGGCTCTTTCGTTCGGGTGTCTGTTCGACTTTAACCCCCTTCGATTCCTCGCCGTCCATCTGCACGCCACCGTTCCCGTTTCCCTCCACGAGTCCTTCCTCTCTTACCTTCTTCCTCTTCCTCTTAGGGCTGCCCGTGCTGTCTGCTGCAGGCATAGCGGGCAATGCCATTATACTGCCTGGTGGCAAGAACATATGCGGATACAACAGACTATGTGACATTCCCGGGATTAGAAAGGGGTTAAAGGTCAAATGGCTGCCGGTGCTTGTGATGCAGCTACTACTACTGCTGCTAGTGGCCGCAGCTGTAGACACCGAAGCGGACACTTTTTTCTCTTCCCCTCCTTGCTTTGCTTCCTCCTTAATCCAGTTCTCCGTGCTCATCGGAGAGCCCGTGTTATCCCGCTGAAGTGCAGTATCCGAACTATCCGGCGGGCTTGAGGTTGAGGTTACGGTTGCGGAGTTCGTAGTCACGCTCGCTGTTGTGGATGCAGTTACGGTGGACATAGTGGATGTCGCCGTTGAAAGTGACTGACTCATCATCCCACTCATGTGAGCGCTATACATGGGCGGCTGCACGGCCGCCATGCCATGGAGCATCATGGGCAACATGCCGAGACCATTCTTGGCATCATCTCCTGATGTTACAGCAGTGGCGAAACCATGAGGAAAGCCCATGATACCGGTGAGTGGGATACCAGGGACATTGCGGAGATTGGGTAAACTAACCAGGTCCATGCTGCCAATGAGCCCACCGTTCATGAAGAGCGGAGCCATGCCAGCGGGGAGCTCGGGGGCTTTGGGCATCTCGCTGCGGGGTCGCCTGCCTCTTCTGCGTGGACCGGGATCCCGACACACAGGTCCAGTGAGGATGCGTGCGAATTTGCCCTCCGGTAGAAAACCCTGGGATATGAAAACAATATATGTTCATTCAGTATATCAAAGATTGTATTAATAAGGTCTAAGTTAAATTTGGACATAAATGAACAAGTTAAAAAGATAATTAGGATTAATAATTAATTAGAAATGAAGTACTACAATATAATTTATAACTCTCTGGAATTCTTGATTCTGATTGGTCAATTGCAGATTGCAGAACTTGAATGGATTTCAGTAAAATACAGAATAAGCCGATAAGATATTTTCTAAAATCAAAACTTTTTAAATTATAAAATAATAAATACTTTTTAGACATTTAAACAAATGTAGACACCCTTATAACATTTTAATGCAGACTATAGCATAGACTATAACAGACATCCCTATGAGGGATTTCATGCAGATGACATGAACTCAGAATCTGTGAAATGGCATCAAGAAACTAGCAGACATTAGCAAAGTCTTTTCATCCAAGGAAAACTATAAGGATTTTGTGGTGCTTGAGCAAGACTGATCTTATTACGATTCTGTCTCAACCTTGATAATTAAGATATATTCAGTTATACTGTATTACTACAAACTACATATACTGTATTACTACAAACTACATATTCACAAGTGGCTTCAGTGTCTGTCCCTTTCTAGACAGAATATGTAGGACTCACCGAATGCTTCACCACATCCGCCCAATCAGGAGCCACAGAGTATTCTGAATTTGCATCCAGCCACCGAGAGAGCTCTTTAATGGCTGGAGCCATAGCGCCTCCAAGCTGCAACCAGAGGAATTGTGGTATTAAAATTAAATGAAATCAATCTGAGGAAACTAACAAAAACAAAAAATGGTATGTGTGTTTTTGTTACCCTGCGGCCTGTGTTTCTGTGCACTACCGGGACTCTCTCCTCTCCAGTTAGAGAGCTGACGTCGAGCTTGGTGGGATCTTTGCAGCGATGCCTTCTCTGCTTTGGACGCTCCAAGAAACTGTGCAACATGCTCGCATTCTGAGACTATGAAAGACATACAATATAAATTGAGTTATAGTAATATATTAAATGTCAATTATATTATTTATATTAAGGTGTATATAAGCTGTATACACCAAACATTCACAACTAGGATAATTCAAATATCTTGGTGCCAGTGGCTCGATATATAGTTTAAATATCTTTTTAAAGCACCTTAAAGTGCACAAAAATAAAGAGACAATACCATTAAAGTCAACATGAAACAGCATTTAAATCTATTTTAGCACTAATGTGAAGTACTACTACTAATGTGATCATTTTATCCAATGGAAATGTAATGGATTGTGTAAACTATGGAATAATGTGCACGGGATTATGCCCAATAACAAGAGCAACATGTATTCAGAAATAGGGACAATTTTGATTTCATGTCATCTTTAAACAAGAATGTTTATAATTCTCAAAAGAAAAAGCCACAGAAATATTACTTTTTAGTCCCACAACATAAAACTGTTCTGTTTCTAACTAACCGATGGAAAAGCAGAAAGCTCCATGTTGTAGTTGGGGTTTTGTCGGAGCCATTCCATTAGGCCTTTATTGGCCGTGTCCCTGTCCACGCTCACATTCAGGGTCTCTGAGGCTGGAGGAGGAGCTGGAGAGTTTGCTGGAGGGTGAGTAGGAAGTGTAGTCGGGGTGGATGGAGGGCATTCTGACTGAGAGGATGTTGAGGACACAACAGGCTGGCTGATGCTCTCTGACCCACACTGTGTAATATACAAAGATAAACACATGAATGATTAATATTTATTTATATTAAAATTATTAAAAATAAATTAAATTAATAATATTGTTAATATATCAAATAAAATATTAATTAATAATATTTAATATATAAACTATTTTAATTAATTAAAATAATTTAGTGTCATATAAGCATCAAAGGCTATTTTCATGGCAAAATTAAGTTTAAAATAAAAACTTCTTTCAAAATCACAGTAATTCAGATTTTTTAATTTTCCTGGTAAAACTTATGAAAAACATACAAAAAAACACTTTGGGGGGGGGGGGGGGGGGGATGCCATTGTTACTATTATAAAGCCATCTTGATCATGATGTATTTACTTTTTACTTCTAATATCAATTCCAAAAAACACAAAAAGCAACATGAAAGCAGCCCATACGACTTCTGATGAAGACTTTAATCTTTGCTGGTGTTTTTATTTATTTATTTTTTAAGGTGGATAGAAGAGAGCAGCAGATTCTGCCAAACATCTGCTTTTATGTTTCACAAAACTAATACTATGAGGCTAGAATGACATGGGGACATGTTCCATTTTGGGTGTCCTATTGGATCTATTTCAGTGATACGCGGTTCCACAAACCTGTTGTTCAGGCAAGTTCATGGCTCGTCCCTTCATAAAGCCGAGATCAGGAGTCTCTACATTTCTTCTTCGTCCTCTTCTCCGTCTCAACATTGAATCATCACGACGAAGACTACCATTGACAATCTGCCCTGTGACAGGATGAATTAAGCCAGCCTGCAAAATGCCAGCCATATCCAATCCCAGTGAGCCTTGTATGGAGCCTATCCCGGTTATTTTGTGGGGCGCTGACTGGACAGTGTGGCTCATATGACTGATTGGCCCACTGTCTCCACCAACTGTTAGTTCAGATGGTTTGGAGAGGTCAATAGCGGCATCCTGCCAACCATTAAGGAGAAGAGCGTTAGCACGATGAGACACGCCAACCTGGATCTTTTCTCCAAGATGGCTTGGTTTGGCAAGAACTTCTGCCTCGAATTCAAACCCACGCCTGGGACGTTTGAGCTCAGAGAGAAATGCTGGGGCAACTAACCGCTCCTGTTGGGACAAGAGTTGTAAATCAATGGGACTGTGTGTGTATGACATTTCAAGATCTCATTAATTTCCATGACTTTTCAGGCCTCAAAAATCACACGTTGGAAATGTCTTGATATTTCCAGGTATTTCATTTAATTTATTTCAAGACATTTCCAAAACTTGCTTTGAATTTAAGACATTTCAAAACGTTTTAAGTATTTGCAGACATCTTGAAAAACATCCTGTCTGTGGATGTGATGTTCTTACCTTTGGTAAGTGGGGTACTGCATGTGGGAGGTTGAAGTTAAGGCTCTGAGATATAGGCATTCTGGTAGTCAGAAATCCTGCCCTCTGGTGGGCACTGCTGGGCATGCAGGTGTTAGCCAATGCAGAGGGAGACTCATACTGTTGACTAGAGGAAGGCCACTTCCCCTTTAAGATAGTATGGCAGATACTGTCAATACGGTTGATGATCACTCTGTCCTGTAGAAAACACAAAAACACAAGACGGTGTATGAAATGGGTCAAACTGCAGCAATAGGTGACTGATACATGTCTAGTGAGCTGAAACCAGCTTTACCATTTACATTATAAGACAAGATTTTCACATGTTCTGTAGAATATACAAGATATATTCAATCTATTTTCAGTATAACTAATTAATGAGGTTATAGGAAAGTATAGGAATATTTATAGTATATTTAGAAGTATATATTTCAGTCCAAATACAGGCAGGAAACAATCACTAACATGACAATACCTTAGGCCACTCTGAGAAGGAGAAGAGTGCTTTCTCCTGTAAAAGCTGAGCAATGGTTGGTTCCCTTATTTCATGGATACTGTCTGCCATCTCGCACATGGGCAGCGCAAAGCGTGGTGCATCAACATCTCCCAATAATGCTAAAAAAAAAGAATAAATTTTTTCAAAGCATGTTGCTAGACAGAGACTAAATAAAACTAACTTCAATTTGTTTTCTTTGGTTTTAAAAACATTGTGAGAAAATCTTTCATCAGCATGTAATTTGTCTGAATAAGTTGGCAAAGTAACATAACAGAAAATATTAAGTGATTCCATCAACCAAATCGGTCTAGTGTTCGTCAACGTTTAGAAATAACTAATGACAAACATCAAAAATGTTCAGTCAGGAGTCAATTATTCTGCTTATATAATCTTTTTGACCTAATACAGTTTCGTCCTTAAAACTGGTTTGTACATCCTCATGGTACCAAACAAGTGAGCTTAAAATAGCCCAAGTTAGTTTGCTGGTCTCTCAACCTGCTCAAGCTGATCTGGTTAGTTTGTGGACACTAATAAGGTGGTCAGACTAGGAGAACAGCTGCCCAACAAGCTGAACACCAACTTGGCCAGGCTAGAGGATCAGCAACCAGCTTTGGTTTAAGATGTTTTTCACCAAAAGGGGAAACAGCCCAAGCTGCCATTACTAGTTTTCTATATAAAAAAAAAAAAAAAAAAAAAAAAAAAAAAAAAAAAGGTAGCTTAGTATTGAGAAACATGAATGTGGTCAACAGACCTGGAACTACTACGTACATCAGTATTCAACAGAATCAAGAACAAAACATAAAAAAGATAAAAAAGCTGAAGTCTACAGCCACAATACCTGATGTCTTTGCATCTTCGTCTTTTATCTTGTCCTTTACATCCAAAACCTCAGTCTGCTCAAGGTGAGGGGTCTGCGTAGTGCTGTCTGGCTCAGGCTTCACATCTGACACCACTGGATCCATGAGGAACTCTTGTTTAGGGACTACATCAAGGACCGGAGATACAGAGGTGTCAGGTAAGGTAGTTGGAGATGATGGGAGTGAAGGAGGCAAAGGGTAATCTGTTGAGAGAGTAGTGTTAGTTAGATTGCACTCTTCTATTGGGTCTGATGGTTCTTTGCAGGGTTCTTCAGAGGGTTCTTCCACCAATTGCTGTTCCGCTGAGTCTTGCTGAAACCCTTCACAAGGTTCCTGCAGGGTCTCGTCACAAGTCAAATCATAAGACTCCTCTAAAGGCACTTTTTCTGTCTCTCTTAGAGGCTTCTCGTAAGATTCTTCCAAGTCTCCTTCATTGGAGTCATCAAATGTCACCTTGCAGTCCCCTTTCTGAGATTCCTCAAGACAATTGTCCCTTGGAGACTCTATTGAAGGCATCTTGTCAATTTCATCTTGAGAATCCTTAGTCTTCAGACTGTCTGGAGAAAGGTCTTCTTTCTCAAAATGAAACCCTATGCTTTCAGCACCTTCTCCTGGACTGGGAACACCATGTGTGATGTTGGAATCACTAAGCTTGTCCTCTTGATCCTCACTAATGGGATCTGCCTGGTCAAGACTAACATCCGGGAGACTAAGAGGTGGTGGAACATAATCTGGAAGACTGGATGATAAATCTGTCTGATCCACAGATGCCTCTCCAACATTAAGGTCTTTGAACAACATAAAGCTTGGTGCCAGTGGCTCGACAGGGTTGCTTTGAGAGTCCGAACTGGGCATGCTCAAACAGTCGGTTAGTGTTTCATCACCCTCCCGTCCATCGTCTGGTTGAGGAGCATCCAAAAAGCTGGGTTCCAAAGCTTGTGCTCCCAAAATGGGATCAGTCTCGTTGAACATGTCAGAGGTTTCAACATGGTCTGAGCTTTCCCATGGAGTTTGAAGTTCATCGAGTTCCACAGAAGGAGCCATTAATCCAGTCTCCTCCGAGGACCCTTGCTCTCCCACCAGAACATCGCTGCGAAGTTTCCCAGCTATGGAGTCCGCCATATCTCCTTGAGCCCCATTTAGCTCCCCCTGCACACCATACGAATTTAGCATATTCAGCCCACCAGTTGCAGAATTGAACGGGAATCCGTTGAAGGCCTCTTTACCAGATTTGCTATGTAGTGTGTCTGATGTCAAACCTTCATGTTGTAAAGACCCCAACTCCAGTGAGTCATCTAATGGAGGGCAGTCCAAAAACCCTTCCCTGTTTCCTGAACCTATTCCCAGGGAACTTCCTGGCTCTGACGCTACCACTTCTGTGGGCTGGTGATGCCCATGAGTATGGACAAGTTGTGTTGGCGTGTGGGGTGAAGGTGTGTGATGATACTCTGGAGGTTGTGGGGACTGACAATGTACAAGGTTGGCATCATACAAGCAGCAATGATGGTGAGGCAAGCCTGGGACTGGATATCTGTGGTTTTCTTTATGAACATAGTTCCGATGGGCCTCCAGGAAGGATAGTTGTGGGTCATTGAGGATGTAGAAGTCAGTTCGACTCAAGCCATGCTTGGCAACACCGATGAGAAGATCACGATCATGTTTGCCACACTCCCACCAGACGGGTAAGTACAAACTAGGGCGACAAAGTTGCAGTCGTGCCCCCAGGAGTGGGTGCCGCAATACTTGCTCACGGACCTTTCTCAAAAGCTCAATACGGTATAATGTTCGGGCAGCTCGCTCTTCTGTAATGGGTTCCACAAACAGCGAAGGATCAACGGTACCTACATGAGACAAGAATTTGTGTATACGTTATGACAGATTGAGTTGCTATTAATCTTCTCACCAAACTATCTCTAATTAGTTTGTTCGTCTCAAGTCTAATATCCATTTTACCTTCATCTTTTCTAGGCGGCAGTCTACATGCAGTGCGACACATTGAAACAAAGCTGTGGAAATATCTCTCCAAGCTTTCGTCGGTCTTCCTCTCCAATCGAGCAAGGGCACGGAACTGGCCCCAGTCAAAGATTTTCTTGTCTGGGTCATACACTACTCCAAACGAGGACACTGTGCGATAGAAGTCAGCCTGCTCACGACGTGTCCACCTGTGTTAAAGGCAATATGTTATCTCAGGAGTACATAAACCTTAAAATCTGCCTCAAATACTGAATTAACAGATTTTCAGATATCATAAACTATTAACCTCTTACCTGATGCAGCACCAAAATACTATTCTTCCAATGTTCATCATGACCTTTCAACATGTTTCAGTGTTCATACTATCCTCCAGGATGTTATGCTAACCAATAATCCTCTTTAGCTATTGTTGCTGCTGCTAACTAATCAGTTTTATGAATGCCTTCTATAATTAGTCTGGTTTCAGGTTCACCTCACCTCAATCAGGAGCCTTAAGACTTAAGAAATGTACTCACATTTTAAAAACAGCAAGATAGGGTGCAATGAAATGGATAATTTTTTATTTGACAGGGTATCTTAAAAACACAATGCTCTGATAGGATGCTCAAAAACATCATAGCTGAGATGTTTTAAAGGAAACATTAATTAAACAATAAAACTGCCGCCACATCGCCTACCTTCGTTGCCACTCCAAAAAGAGTGGGTCAGGCTCAGTTGTGCAGTGCCTAAACTCTCCAATTTGCCACGTCACAGGTGCAATTCCATCGTGTAAGAGGAAATCATGACGAAGTGGCTCACGGCGCGTGTAACGCTGATATGCAGTAATGAGGCGGCGTAAACGTGCTGTAAGAGCCGAACCTGCCGGCCACTGTATCCGCCCCTGTTCCATCATCTCTGTAATCAGGTCTCCTGCGAGAGATGCTACGAAGCCCCCTTTAAAAGAATTGCTACATTAGACTCAACCTGAAATAAGATCAACTTAAGGGGTGGTCACATTAGGGTTTGTGTTGGATTCATACGGATACCAATGCGAGAGAGCAGTTAAAAAAAAAAAGTTTTTCGCTTTTTGTTGCATACTACAAGTTAGGAGAAGTAAAATGATGATATCGGATCAATAGAGGATTAAAACTGACCTCCAATCTGTAAATGGGAAAAAAAATAAAAATTCTCAGCAGGGTCCAAAACAAACACACAAAAAAGCTTTGGCAAGTAAGTAAAACAGTTACAGTCTGCATGTGAAATGCAAATTGTCTACTAAGGATCAGTAGCTGTTGTGTATCACCGAAGTAAGTTAGGATGTCAAAATGTTTATAGTCTTAAAACTTCAGAACCAAAACTAAATGATCTTGCACAAAATGACAAGATAAAGTGGCATTTCTGCAAGTAACTAAATGTCCTCATATTTGACACAAATATACAAGAGAATGCAATATATATATTTATTGTGTCAAAATATTTATGGCTGGTAAAGTTCTCAATTTATCCAGTATTGGAAGATGTTACAAAAGTAAATCATTTAGAATACATTTAAAGCTGCCGTCGGCAACATTTTTTTGATCATATTCAGTGAAATCGACACTATAATCTGACAGAACAACATAAATAAAGTGGTTTTAGAAAAAAACCCGAGCTTCTAACTCCACCTGGAGCGTGTTATTTGTTTTGCAAAAATCCACAGCTCCCGGTTCATCATGTCCAATCAGCGCAGGGGGGTGTGAGATCTGACTGTCAATCACAGATCGGGCACACGCCACCCCTCGCGCACGTTACAACCACATGCACACGCCTGAAGTTCGCGGAAGTTCGCGCAGTAACGAAGAGTGATGGCGGAAAATCAAGTAAGCTCATTTAGAGTATAAATGACGTTAGCAATTGCAATCTATCGGTAGATTAGCCAGGACAGCATACCTCCAAATACTCCATGGTGTTGATGGATGCTGATGAGACGGGCGCGTTCCAGGGCTCTCAAGTTTTGAAGACAGGTAAGAGTGACATCCAGCCGACGGGGGGTTGGATACATTTTTGCCATTGGTTGTTGCGTTAAATCTTACCCAGATACAATAGTGCTATTTTCTGATTGGCTTATTGTGTAGCTCGACGAACAACACCAGAGGAAACGCGCTTGATTCATGCCGGTTCCACAGTGAGAGCAGCGCGGCCAGAGTTTTGGGCGCTGCGGCATATTAAATATATTACAAATAGTTTTTTAGCGTGAGAAATACAATGTGTGGCGGGAGAGCGTGACAAAAGACCGACATGAGTGACTGTCACGCTCAATGCGTGACACTTGAGAGTCCTGGCGTTCACTGAAAATCTGGTGCACACGCACTGACGAGCATGAACTGGGTGGGAGGGTATCCGTTGATAGTGGGGGAGGGGCATGAGAGTTGTAAACATTCAAAATTTTCCTAAATCCACTCAATCTGCCAGACTTGCCGACTGGAGCTTTAAAATAGAATTCCTGGAGTGTGACATCATATCCTGTTAAGGGTATATCCTGACGTAGGGTGCGAAATAACTGTGCATGCTGAAAAGCTAGTGTGACCACCCCTTAACAGTATTAACAAACAATTAAATGTTTAGTTACAATAGTAACAGTTACATTTCAAAACATACATGGATGAATAAATACATAAGGAGGGTTGTAATACCTGTCACTGTAGTGTCATTTTTCCCTGTTTCCTCTGACATGGGCTCCTCCTTTGTAAAAGAAAACTTTACTTAAAGTAACAGTCTGTGCATTTGGTTAAAACTCTATAGCATAATTAATCTGACCTCATATTCTTTTGACTTCCTATTATTACCTTGATCTCTACTTTCTCTTCTAATTCTTCAGACTTCATGTCGTTTTCCTCTTTAATTTCATCACTTTTGCTGATACTGCACAAGAAGAAACGTGTGTTTATGGTTGTAAGAGTCAAAATATGTAATTGTTGTATTCCCACATACAGCTACATTATCTCAGCTGCTGATTTTCAAGGATATTACCTATCCGGTGCATCGGAAGCAGTTTCTGCTCCACTTTGTTCTACCGTCAGTGCAGTGACATCAGGCATACCCACCCGCTCCAGGAAGCACAGAGCAGGGTCTGCACGCATGGCGTTATACCGCTCATACCCTACATGGGACACAAGGACAAGTTAGTGCAGATGATGAAAGCAAGAGGAAGTCAATAGGAATCATTTGGACATTTAAAACATTTTAAAAGATGCTCTAAATGAATTGAAATGCATCACATCTCTGCTATATTCAAAAATGACCTGTATGTATTTGTGTCTGCAGTCTGCACAGATTTCCATTGCTATATTGCGCATGCATGAGAATTGCATCACAAAACCGGGTGTGATGGTTGCACCCATTGTTCTATGATGATGTCTCACCATGTTTGTGAACTCCAATAAGCAGCGATTTATCCGCCTCAGAATCCCACCAAATAGTAGGGATCTCAATGTAGTCGATATCAGGCAGGGTTACCTCCAGTTTACTGCATAAAACACACAGATCCTTATATATTAGGCTACTCAACAATGACAACTGCTTTATACAGAATTCATTTAGTATTCATGAGGTTAAAATGGGCTTTGGGCCATGTAGTACCTGGCTGGGATCTCTTCAAGAGCCTGATTAGCAGCCTCCCCCAGCACTTCAACCTTCAGATAGTACAGCATCCGCACCCTCAGTAGCACCCTGTTCATGACAGGATACATGATGATCAAACAATTAAAACTCGCTCATAAATTGTTATTACTACAGTACAATATTATGAGATCAGACATATTGCAAATATATTTTTATTACTGGCAGGATGTAGGAAATTGTTAATTATGCACCCCGATTATAGTACTCACTATTTATGTAGGTATAACCAGGGTGCAAAATGTACTTTTGCTACACTGACATTAAATGCATACATTGTTCATCTGCATGCATTACAACATGCAATTTTGAAGATGCTTGAATTCTTTATGAAGTCTTACTTGTTGCAATGTTGTTTGAGGTGTTTCTTGTAGCTGTCGTCCTGAAGCACGACCTCTGGGTTACAGTGGACCAGCCAGTCAGCATTCTTCAGCTCAGGTGGACTCAACTGGTTCTTCAGTTTCTTTCCTTTGCGACCACGCGGGACAGGAGCAGACAGACCTGGACAGGTGAAACGCAATTATTATGTTTTTTAATGTCTTTATTTTGATCATTATGCAACAATTGTATGAAAAGCAGTCAGTTCATTTAATTTGAATACTCAAATAATCAAGGATTAGGGATGCTTATGATTAATCAACATTCAATTGTCAATTTTATTGGATTAAACATACTGACTGTCGATCAATTTCAGCACAAACGTTTTCAGTGATCATTCAAGCAGTGAAAGCATTCATGATCTGACTTGTTCAAAGTTTAAAAAAAGAGTTATATTTACTATTATATATCCACATATAAAATAATATTATGTGATTTTTTAAATTGTAATTGGTAGATTAAATAATATCCTGACATTAAAATAATGATAATAAAGTGCAACTAATTTAAACTGATAATTAATTTAATTCGTAATTGAATTAATAGCAAACAAATTCAACTGTGAATTTAAAAATGTTTAAAAAGCTCTAAAAAATTTGGTGCAATTGTAACATTAATGTTAATTATTAATCGATTAATTTATTGTTCTATTTAAATGTCAATTGATTATGTCTAATCGTGAATAAAGTCATCCCAAAAATAATTAATGAATGGACGCAAAAAATGTCAGGGTGTGAACAAATGCATTAATAACCTGAGTGGTTTTGCAGTGTTTGATTATGTCCATCTTTAGTGGGTGTAATCAGATCCCAGATGAAGCTTTTAATTTTGTCATCTCCTTTATAATGGCGAACACAGTAGACCAGAAGAGCCCTGCACAGCACCTCCATGTCTCGCTCCGACAGGTGCCATTTAAAACGCCCATGATTGAGAATATCCTTCCAGCGACCCCACCTGTACAATCAGCAAAGACATTTCATCAGAGTCTGAGATGTATAACTTCATATAGCCTAATTATGGCTACAAAGTTTATTCCAATATATGGTCTGCTTGATCTGCAAATGAAATGGCAGAAAATTCTATGTTGAATTCCTTTAGTTGCTTGTAACAATACTTAATTTGATTAAAAGTCTGTTGTAGGGCAACAGAAGGTGACCCAGAAGGAATGAGTGGGCAGCCGAAAGCAAATGAAACACTGACCCAAAAATAAGAAGGTTTTTCTCCACTCTGAAGCACTCTGCTCGGAGGTAGCGTCTGTTGCGATCACTGAGACGTCTTGTGCGACAGGGTCGTTCCTCTGAGTCGCTGTCCAGTTCAGAGAACTCCATCAGTTCATCGTCCTCAAAAGAATTATAGTGACGCGTCTGCTTCCTTACGCGAGGAGTGTCGATCACCAGACTCTCCTGGCAGAGACACAGACATGAGTCAGAAAGTGTTGCAGTCTCAATATTTTTCTCCTTAAATGTCACCAACACGCAAACAGTGTAAAACAGCACATTCACAATCACACATTAATCCAAGCCATCTGTTTTGAATCAGCTGATATTCAAATGACCCCCCCCCCCCCCATTCATTTTCTCTCTCTGGTGAAGTCTATGAGCTGATTCTCTGGTATTACACCACCTGAGTCACAGTGAGCTCAAATGCAAAGCTTCAGCTTTTTAAACCATCATACTTTTTACCTTTTCTGCCTTGGAGTCAATTTCCAGTTCAGCAATTTTGGCCCACTTTTGCCAGAAGTTTGGATCATCCAGAGAGATGTCTGTACGGTTCCCTGAAGACACAAAGCTAGCCTGGAAATGGGAAATAATAAAGGATTATAAGCACTTTATCAAGATAGAGATCACATATGTAAAAGCCTGTGTTTTACTGATACATGCAATCCTTATTCATCTTTTACATTCGCATAACTTTTCCAGCTCATCTGCCATATTTACGAACAAAAAAAATAGAGATAACAAGAAAAGACGCTAATAATTAGATTTGATCCATACCACGTCTTCAAAACATTTAAATTTAGCACATAAAATACCAATATAACATCCGTTGACATTTATATATAGAGATAGATTGTGGATGTGTAGACATATACACGCACTACAGATCAAAAGTTTGGGGTCAGTTTTTTTTTTTTTTTAAAGAAATGAATAAGAAAAAATAAAATTAATTTTATATTTTATAATTAATACAAAAATGCATTAAATTTATCAAAACATTACAGAAATCACAGAAATAAATAACATTTTACAATATATTAAAACAGAAAACAGATATTTTAAATTGTATTGCTGTTTTTACTGTATTTTTGATTAAATTTTTTTTATAAAAAAACAGCCTTGGTGAGCATAAGAGACTTTCAACAACATAAAAAACATCTGACTGACCCCAAACTTTTAAACGGTAGTGTATACCTTGGCAAAAGTTGATCCCTTCCCCTCAGTCTGGATTGTGATGGTCTGTGTGCGGCGTTGCAGGATCTGATCAATATCCTCCTCGCAAAATTTAGAGCCCTCATCTTCCTCATCCATGAGCGCCCCGTACGCCCCCTTCCTGAGAAGATCTTCGACCTCCATCTTGGACAGTTGCTGAACCTGAAAGAGGAAGGTACAGTAATTAAACAATACTGTCCTAGTCAGTGTAGCAAGTCATGGCATAAACTAAATATAGTTTCTGTCTGCCCAGGATTCAAAATTTAAACTCATCGAACACAAGCAGCAAATTTATCTGCAAAACGTTCTTAAAAATATTCTTACTGAAATTGTTCATCTCAGTGGTAAAAAAGGAAGCCAAACTTTTCCAAATAACGATGGGTCTTGGTGTTTTATTTACATGTGTTTCTTGGAGAGATTGCAAAAGTTTTTTTGTCACCTGAAACCCTTGGGCTAAAATATTTACTTAAAGTTCCCTTGAGATTTTATCTTAATATTTCAATAATAAATTTAACAACACATTCACATCTTTATGGTTCTCTGATGTTATTTAATGGTCACATTACACACAGACAAAAAAAAATAATTAATAAAGTTTTTATTTTAAAAATTATTTTCATTTTTATGCATTTAATTAATTATTAGCTTTTCATCACTCGCAGGGGTTAGCAACCCACAGTTTGGGAAATATATAATTTTCTTTCTTTCTTTTTTTGTTTAAGGCTGATACATTTGATAAATTCAACACTGGCAGATGTGGGGGAAAAAAAGTTTAATGTCGTGGATCCCTCACCCCATTGAGACTGCCCTTGCGGTTGATGTCCTGCAGAACAGCCTTGTCCAATCCCAGTTTCAGACTGGCCTTGTCAAACATCTCCCTCTCGTATGAGTTTCTCGTGATAAGTCGATACACTTTCACCGCTTTGCTTTGACCGATCCGGTGGCAGCGAGCTTGAGCCTGTGGAATTCAAAGCATGTTTATAACAAATGGGATATTTGTGTTTTTTGGAAAGGTTTTTTTATATATGGGATGGAAATCGCTAAAGGAGAGAGTCAGTTACACTGTATATAAAAGATGCTCCGCATTCACCTGCAAGTCGTTCTGCGGGTTCCAGTCTGAGTCGAATATGATACAGGTGTCGGCGGCGGTGAGGTTGATGCCCAGACCTCCTGCTCGTGTACAGAGGAGGAACACGAAGCGGTCAGAGTCCACCTTGCTGAAGCGATCGATGGCAGCCTGCCTTAGATTCCCTCGAACTCTCCCATCAATCCGTTCGTATGTATATCTACACGCAGCATACAAATTTCAGATGATAAGAAATATAGTTTTTGCATCTAACCCACATAAAACTTAAAACTTACTGACCCATATGTTTTGACCAATGAATTTCCCAATTTTAAAAATGAGCATAGCTAGAATTTTTTTAATAGGCATTACAGAAATTGCTATGACTTTAAGATTTTTATACATTTCCACTACCTTTTTAGGCCTGGAAATATAAATTTTAAAAATCTGTTTTTCTTGACTATCCTTGAAGAAAAGCAACAAATGACGTAAACCGTGTTTTAATTTCATGTTGACATTCTATTTTCAGTCTATTTTCTCATTTACCAGCAGTCTCAAAAACAGTTTTTTTTAAATAAAAGTATGACTAATGTTACTGGATAATAACCAGCTGTCTCACCTCCTCTGAATGAGGTAGTCCTCCAGTATATCAAGGCATCGAACCATCTGGGAAAACACCAGCACTTTATGTCCTCCAGATAGCAGTTTGGGCAGTAACTTGTCGATAAGCACTAGTTTACCAGCGGCCTGGATCATTGCCTGCAGCTGAAAATCCAGAGCGTCAGAACTGTAGGTTTTCCTGAAGCTCTCAAGAATCTTTTCTTCAGCACCTGACAGAAAGGTAGATGGGAGACTAAGTCAGCACTACAAATTGTGCTCATGAGTGACTCATGAGATGTAGAGAACTGCAACCAAGATATTTCAAGAATTGTCATTTTCACACGTCACCTGTAATGAGGTATGGGTGATTGCAGCACTTGCGAAGCTCCATCATTGTGTTGATGAGGTTGGGCATGTTGTGCTGGTTCGCTCCCTTGGCAAGGAAGGTAAAGTTTTTCTCCAGAATGGCACGGTAGTATTTCTTCTGAATGTTAGTGAGCTCCACCTCGATGATCGTCTCCTCTTTAGGGGCCAGATTCTTCTCCACATCATCCTTCAGTCTCCTCAACATCATGGGCTTCAGAATGGCTTGCAGTTTCTTTACCTGTGGGAATGTTAATGTTTCTCAGGTTAAAGCTGGGCATATTTATTTTCACCTAAATCAACAATAATCAGGCCATGTTGCCTGGAAATAATACTTCTGGTTCCATCGTCCCAAACAAGTCAATGAGTTTTTGGTTAAATGCCTAAAGTAAAGTCTGTGGTTTATATACAAGCTCAAGATATTTTCATGTTTTATTCTATGACATTAAACACAGTTATACCCTACTTGTGTTTTTTTTTAAAGCTTTTACTTAAAAAGATCTTTAAAAGATGGTTGCTAACAAGTGGCTAAATGAGTGGCTAAACAATTGCGCCGAACAGGTAAAATCATCGACTCACTAATTCACTTGTACAGCCTTGTTGTATTTATACTCATGCTCTTGCAAAGTATTTTAACTCTAACTTTCCAATTTATAGATTTTTTGAAAGAGCTGTCAGAAGCTTTAGCAGTTCAAAGTTTTATTTGCCATTTGTATAGCACAAAGAAAATTGCACACATACATAGGAATTGTACTGGGTCACCCTTAGAGTCAAATATATATATATATATATATATATATATATACACCCTATTTATTTGAATTCGCCATAAGTCTCACTGCTGCTGGATAGAAGCTGTTGTAAAAGCATGTTTTGAGTGTGATGATAGTGTCCGGTGTCCGCTCTTGTCTCTCAGGCTGTAGGATTTGTACCTGGGTCTCAATAGTGAGTGAGCTGGATGATGAATGTCACTAAGTATGGACTGAGCTTTCTTCTTACAGCGCTCCGTGTACAGTGTGGTCATGTGACCGTGGCGAGTTCATTTATAACCTAAATATTAACATTTTATTTCTGTTGGCTTCAGTAACTCCTCGCGTAAGGCTTCAGTTGTGGTCATTTGTGAAGATTATCTTGAATCGTAAATGTTTCATGGTCACAGCTTTCTACACAAATCCAAAAGTTAATGAAAAAATCCTATTGGCATTTTGTTGAGGGAATCAGGATGATGCTAACTTTCAGGTTGGCCAACAAAAACATGTCATCCCTGCAGCACTTTATTTGGTTATTTTGAGTTTATCAGCATTGGCCTCTTAGGATGTTAACAAGGATGTTTCCTACTATCCTCTAGAATAGATGGCTCAGATAATTGGAGGTGAAGGTGTGTAGATGTTTATCGAGTCCATACTATACAAACATATTAGGCAAGATCACAAACTTCCTATCAAGCATTTGAGGATTAGTTCTCACCTGCTCCTCTGTCTTTAGGTCTCCGAACTCCTCCAGGAACGTGGTCTCGGAAGGGAACTGTGAGGGTTCGAGAAAGTTAAGAAGACTGAAGAGTTCCTCAACTGAGTTCTGCAAAGGAGTTCCTGTGAGAAGAACTTTATGTTCCTTGAGGGAGAAAACAGATAGAAACTTTAAGTTCAGCCTACTGATTCTATACTAGATATACTAGATATCTATACTAACTCTCTCAACTGTCTATTTTTAGACTTTTTAATACTTTTATCTATATAGATGGTGAAAGACAGCATAGGAAATTATGGGGACAAGACTGGGAAATATTAAGCTGGATTTTATCTAGTCTCACCCATTTTAGCTCCAACAAGAGGGTATATTTCTATATCGTGGACCAAAAATGTATTTGGACATTGAAGTCTCAAAAAAAAAAAAAAAAATTAATGTATTAGATACAAATTATCAAACCGGGTTGTATTTATTTACACATTTTAAATATAGCACAAATACACCATTTTGACGCTTTCTGGTTGTCATTCACTATTGCATCATGTGCCTTATGTGTCCAAATACTTTTTGGGGCCACTGTACATCAAAATGCATCTGTGAACACCTAATCAGCAGTGAGGGGAAAAAACAGCACTGCATCAAATGTAGTTTGCACACACTGGCCATCGTTGCAGTGATATGTAAAGCGAGTGAGATGAGATTACTCATTCTGTGTCCAGAGAGGATGTGCGTATGTAAATACAGTGAAGCAGAACTCGGCAGCTAAATGAGATGTGTGCAAGAGAGATGGCACAGTAGTTTAGATCGCAGATGGCTTCACTTCCCCTTTTCTGCATTTAAACCTGAACCCTAGTATGACAAAAATGTCTGCATCAGGTTCCTGGTCCACAAATGAGCAAACGAATAAATAAAAACAAGCATATTAAACTGACCAGGTTCATGAGTTTGAGTCCCTCCAGCAGTTTACAGTTGCGGTTTTTTAGGCGATGGGCCTCATCAATCACCACACAGCGCCAGTTAATCTTCTTCAGCTCCGGACAGTCAGCCATAATCATTTCAAATGTAGTGATCACGCCATGAAACTTAAACTGACCAGTCATGATGTTTCCCTGAAGGAGCAAGAGAAAGACTGATTGTATACACTGCACTAACAAATATGTACATAATACATAAAAATAAAAAATAAAAATAAAAACCTAGTTAATGTTTTTGAAAGTCCCTTATGCTCAGCAAGGCTGCATTTAACTGATCAAAAATACAGTAAAAAAAACACACAAAAAAACAGTAATATTGTGAAATATTATTCCAATTCAAAATAACTGTTTTTAACATTTTCAATCAATTTTAAATGTAATTTATTCCTGTAATGCAAAGCTGAATTTTCAGCATCATTACTAAAGTCTTTAGTGTCACATGAACCTTCTTTAATTTTTTTTAAAGCCATTCCGGCTTCTATGGCTATGTTCATGGCAAGAGCCAGGTTTGGTTATTCAAAAATAAAAATAAATAAGATGTTTAAGTTAAATTTTTTCTAAAACCTTAAGATTACATTTAATTTTACTTGGTTAAAAACCTTTTGATCCTACAGAAATCAATCTAATATGCTGATTTCCTGCCTTAAGAAACCATGATACATTTTTTCAGGATTTTTTTAAATAAAAAAAAAAGAACCATCTTCTGTCACTCTGTTTGACCCACCTGTTCATCTCGGTAGTACGTCTCATACTGCAGGATCATCTGCCGACTGATCTGGCTGCCGTGATAGACAATGACGTTCATTTCAGTCCATGTGCGGAATTCCCTCTCCCAGTTGGTGATCGTCGAGAGCGGGGCGATGATGAGGAAGGGTCCTCTCAGACCCATGTAGAAAATCTCAAAGAGGAACGTTATGGACTGGATGGTCTTCCCCAGCCCCATCTCATCAGCCAGAATACAGTTTTTCCTACATCAGGAGAAACATGGTCAGGTGTTCATTAATCACGTCAGATTGCAGTTATGAGGAACAGGATTTGGAATCGGTCGCATGAGCATCCTTCTGCTGTCTGAAGTTATTTTATCATGCTTACTAGAGTTTTTATTAGGTAAGGGTTAGGTTAAAAAAATTATAATAAATGTGCTTATTGTTGATATTTGTATTTGCTTACAGCTAGGGTTGTTATCAATAATAATTAATAATAATAAAAAAAAGTATTACATTATATGCTGATAAATTAACCAAATTAATTACACTTGTCAATTATAATATAATATTTGCTGAGAAAAGTCTTCAGATAAAAGATAAAAAGACATTGCATTGTATTAGACCAGTGGTTTTCAAACCCTGAAATGGGTCGCCAGTGATTTAAAAAAATAATAATAATAATAATTCCGTTTTCTAATTAAATTAATATTAATAATAATAGCTTTGAAACAACGAAACAAACTGAATGCTTCTCCTGACATGCGTGTTGCCCTCTCGTCCTGCGAACCGGCTTGGGACCAGATTATGCCGAATAAGCAGGCCCTTCTCATTAATATACACAAAACACGCACTCGTTCGCTCCATCGGCAACAACACACTAACACTCGTCGTTCCTTCCTAGGGCTGTCAAAATTAGGCTACTCAAAAATTACGTTCTTAAAAATCCCTCTAAAAAACACATATGCTATATTCGAACTATTCGAACATCTGGTTGTGCATTTTGTCAATGACGCGCATTACGTCAATAACAGGTCAAATTACAAAGAGACATAACTAATTGTTTAGGTAGTTTATTTAAGTTTAAACATATTTGACAACGTATTACCTACACAAAAACAAGTAGCCTAAATCAACTAATGGCCAAGACCGCAGACCTCACTCTCGCTAGGCACTCTTTCTCTCTCTCTCTCCCTCACCTCACGCTCTCTGCGCATAACGGTTTAAATGAACAACAACAACAATAAACAAATATTGAGTGCTGATCAAGAGTTTTGTGCAAGCAATTTAAGGTCGCGACTCTTGTCCCAAATATAGCAGGCTTCATTCAGTGATTGCAACAAATATTATTAACATTAATTGAAGTTTTAAAGAACCGACATTGAACGCCCCGAGCGAGCTGTGCTGTGGTAAACATGGAACTTTTCCTTGACATGAAACGGTAAATAATCAAACCAGTGAAGCCTGCGATGCATGGAACTGCTGTATCTAACCTACCTTATTCATGCAATAAATAAGAATAAGAAATAAAAAACTTTCAGCTGTGCCAGTGCGACTCTTGTGACCTGTCCCTGATCCCTCAGGCAGCGCCCACTCGCAAAGCAGACAGCCGCGCCTCTGATACCGCGGGCGTGTTTTTCCACATTCAAATATTAATTTTCACATTCGAAACTCTGTTTTTTAAAACTATTCGAATATATAGGCCTATTCGAATTTAGAATATTCGTTGACAGCCCTATTCTCATTTGAATTATAAATAAGTTTGCTTTTAAACTGTGTGTGATTTTGGTTGGGTGACAGTTAAGTTTGACAAGAGTTTACAGTTTGACAAAACCACAATGTTGTGTTTTAACAATGTTGTGTCGAGTGTACACAAGTATAAATAAACACTTTGCAGTTTGAATGATGTCCTGTATGACCGACGGAGTATATTTTTTGTTTCCAGTGACACACACACACACACAAATACACCATTCCAGGCTTGACATCGCAGCCTGTTCATTATAGCCGAAATAAAAATATGACAATAAAATAGTCAACCTAATATAAAAATCACACTGCTCTGTTTAAATAGTCAATTCGTACCATTCAGCGTAAGCACCGCTCAACTGTGATGTTTCCAAGCACATTTTTGCGCATGTGAAAAGGATGATTTTTTTTCCTGTCGATATTGCAACGTGAGTGAAGTTGCTACAACGCCTATAATAAAGAATAGTTTACCATCAAATACATCGCGAATGTTAAAATATTTTGATTCTAATGAGAGAGTTAGGCTACGTGAGCATAGCTAATGCCCCTTTTACTTTCCCTTTAAATTATTTCGTTTTGGCTTGTTTAGTTATTATTTTTTTATTCTTGTTCTGTTCTGTATATAATGAATATTAGGCTACATTTAAAGAGTTTGTTGTGGAATATGTTTTGTGTATTTGTATTTTTTAAGCATTCAGCAAACGATAAGCTATTTATTGGTTAAAAGTCCTGTATGTAGGCCTATAGCTTGATCAAATTATTTCAGAATCGACTTTGCGTTGCAATCGCGTCAAGGATCAGCAAGTGCACGTGCATCATCAAAAGTAAAGTGGTTAAAAAAAGTGCTTAAAGAAAGGTTAAAGAAAAAAAATCTGCGCACAAGCCTAGCCTATGGGTCGCGTAAAAAAAAAAGAAAAAAAAAAAGGGTCCCTCTTGAAAAAGTTTGAAAACCACTGTATTAGACAATACCATTATATAAACATAAAAATTGGATTTTGAAACCTATATATTGCTTGTTTTAATTTTTTTGCATTTTTTTATAAAAAATAATAAATTGACATGAAGTTGAAAGTCAGAATTTCAGCTAATTATACATATGAGAAGAATTGATAAAAAAACAAATAGTTTAATTAGTATTGATTTGATTTATCCTAGTTTTTATTATTTTAAAAAATCCATTTAAATTGAGACTTAAAACAAACATCATATGCTTGGCCCTTGTTTAATACTTAAATAGTTCTTTATACCTTAAACTAGGATCATAATTTTGTGTAGACCCTACAAGTGCTGATATTAAAAGTCTTTCACCTGTTGTACCAGTTGAAAAGAAGCCAGTTCATTCCCTCTAATTGGTATTCTCTGAGCTGGTTCCCATTCCTGTATTCTTTGGACTTCTCCAGTTTTTGCCACTGTTCTGGTAGAGGCCTTTCCTGTATTATTACAAAAGACAAGAGAAGTGCCACTTCCTTCAAAATGCATACTATAAAGAAGAATAAACATGTTTTGGATAATACAATCAAACATAGAGCTGAACCATGTGATCACAATGTAAACATACGCACTGGAAACATCCAATAAATCTTATCTCGTAAGGAAAAAAAAATAATCGAAAAAACAATTCCCATTCATTTGCATTTGAGTGCTTACCACAAGTTTAATTTCTGGTATTTTCTTGAGGTCTTCAAACTCTCGGATTTTCACAGGGTCAACATCTTCCTGAAGCTCCCAAGTACTCTCCTCATATGACAATGAGCACCATTTCACCAGGTAGTGGGTAACTTCCTGTTTTCATGCATGCAAACAAACCAAACCTCAAAAGACTGGCACTACAAGCACAGGTTTGTTTTCAGGAGTTCATTTGAAGAGTGCCTCACCTCTCCTGTTTCTGTATCAGTGGTGATAGCGATCTCTAAAACCCGATCAACCTCAATATAATCTGGATTAAAAAGGTCTTCATCCGGCTGAGGAGAAACACAACATCATCTCAAGCATATTTAGGCAAATAATACACATGTATACAGGAAAGTGGTCTATAACAAAGCCACGGATTTAAAGGTGAAGTACTTGCACAACATTTTCCGTATGGATTTCAGCTTTTACATCATAATTATATTTGATGACCTTCCAGGTTTTAACTTTAAATGAGCAACAAACAAACAAACAGCAGCATGTTTTGGCAGACACACCTCTGTGAAAATGTGCTTCATTTGTGCCTGCTTGTTTCTGAAGCGCTTGAGTTTTTGTTGAATGCGTGGGTCCTTTTCCAGTTCCTCCAAGGTCGCCCATTTACAGTGCAGATAGGAGCTGGCAATGAGAAAAAGCTTTCATTGCTGACAATGTGCTGTAAACAACACTGAATGCATTTATCATGCATGCATTTCATTTAAAATAGCATTGTGTTCACAATATGTCCTTGTAGCGTTTCTCCATCCATATTTGTGTGTATTAGAATTTGTAAACCCAAAACAAATTTCCCATTGGGACAATAAAGTATACCATACGAATTACACGAAACTTGTCAAGAACATGTCTACGTCACATTTACACTCAAAATCAAAAGAAAGAAATAAGAAATTATATTCTGCAAAAATAAAATGAAGCTTTTTTACGATCATTAACAACAATGTTTGTATATATTAACAACATTTCTATATTGAGGTAGCCTGGGAAAACCCAGACAACTTCCGGCAAATTTAGATTTGCTCTGTCTGGCAAAGAGCTCATTCAAGCCCATTTCCAATCCGCCGAAATCGAGGCACCAATCAGAAACGTTGGGGCGGGCTTTACACGATGACGACAGCGCTGGGATTTTGAAGCAGATTTTGTAGCCTACATTACAAAGATGGATGCCGCTGTCGAACATCACTCGTTCGAATCAGCTATCCCGTCTGTTTTAAGCGATTTGAACGTTTCCTTTTTGTTAAAGGGATACTCCACTTTTTTTGGAAAAAGGCTCAATTTACAACTCCCCCAGAGTTAAACTGTTGAGTTTTACCGTTTTTGAATCCATTCAGTCGATCTCCGGTTCTGACGGTACCACTTTTAGCATAGCTTAGCATACATCATTGAAGTGGACAAGACCATTAGCATTTCTCATTAAAAAATGACCAAAGTGTTTCGATATTTTTCCTATTTAAAACTTGACTCTTCTGTAGTTACATCGTGCACTAAGACCGACGGAAAATGTAAAGTTGCGATTTTCTAGGCTGATATGGCTAGGAACTATACTCTCATTCCTGCGTAATAATCAAGAAACTTCATTGCCGTACCATGAGAGCAGCAGGCGTAATGATATGACGCAGCGCCTGAAAATAGGCCACCTTCCGTCAACACAACGGAACTATTTTCAGGCGCTGCGTCATATCATTACGCCTGCTGCTCTCATGGTACGGCAATGAAGTTTCTTGATTATTACGCAGGAATGAGAGTATAGTTCCTAGCCATATCAGCCTAGAAAATCGCAACTTTACATTTTCCGTCGGTCTTAGTGCACGATGCAACTACAGAAGAGTCAAGTATTAAATAGGAAAAATATCGAAACACTTTGGTCATTTTTTAATGAGAAATGCTAATGGTCTTGTCCACTTCAATGATGTATGCTAAGCTATGCTAAAAGTGGTACCGCCAGAACCGGAGATCGGCTGAATGGATTCAAAAACGGTAAAACTCAACAGTTTAACTCTGGGGGAGTTGTAAATTGAGCCTATTTCCAAAAAAAGTGGAGTATCCCTTTAAAAACCGAGCAAAGAACAAAACTCGGAGATGTTTCTCCGCCGCTCTGCATACGTCATCTCCTTCATCGCTCTGATTGGGTTTAGGTCTATCCGCGACATCCGTTGGTGACGCCCCTCTGGAAATGATTTGTCTATGACGCTTTGCCAGACCATAACTCAGTTACAACTGAGAATGGTCTGGTTTTAACCAGACTAATATTGAGGTATTACTGACATGAAAATTAAACACATAACCACTGTTTTATATCAATACTGTAATGCAAAAATAAAAACGATATATTATATAAATTGTAAATTATTGATAGATTACAGTAAATTTAACAATAAAATATAAAATGTAAATATCCTCTCATTGCTATAAGATTTTTTGGGGAAATGTGCTTATGAGAATCCTAATAGCCATCTTTCTCATGATGTCTTTAAGCAAAAAAAAAAAGAAAAGAAAAAGAAAAGAAAAGTTTTTGAGGTTAAACTTGACCCAATAATTAGTACTATAATTTCCAAAACTACACCAGAAAAAGATCCACCCCATTGTTGATTCAGCAAATAATTTCATGAGGCAGAGTGTATCACCACTCTACCAGATGGATAATTTAATGCATAAATGATTTGAAGTAATGAATTACACAATAAAGGTGAGTTATGCGTTTGCTCTGACAGTTTGACAAGCTTAGTGTTCAAGAGTTTGGTAACAGCACAAGAAGGTAACAGCAGTTTGATGCGCATGAGTACACTTACAAATTTCTGTACTTGACGTAAAACTCCTCCAACTCTTCTGGTGCTTCATCAGGGGATGTCTAAATGAAAACCATAGATCAAACACTGAGAATATTCTTTTTAGGCAGATGTTATTTGCACCCCAGTGTAATGAATAGTATATGCTGCAGTAATGCATTTAGGTGTATTCAGTACTTTGTTCTTTTAGCACAGTGGTGTAAATAAAGGATTTAATCAAATGTTCAAGGTGGTGGTGGAAAAAATATAAAGGTTTAAGAATCACTCATTGAACAACATATTTAATACACACTTTATAGTAAACTTCATGGCCAAATAAGAAATGTTAATGTAACATGTAATCTGATCACTTTACCTCTTTCTTGACCGTTCGCACAGAGAGTATTTTCTCAATAATATTAGCCTCATCTTCAGGGGGTTCCTGGGAAGAAAGAAGGTGGGAGTGATTATTTTAGTGTGTGTTTGCTCTGCTCCTCCAGAAGTAGGGCAGGTGTGTGGTGTGGCATAATGGCAGATGTTGCCACAGTTACCTCAGCCTGCCAGGCGAGGGTAGAGGAAGACATGGCAGCAATTCGGCCCGCGCCCAACACGGCAATGGTCTCCCCGTCATCATCCACGACCTTGAAATCAAGATCTTCGTTGTACTTCCGCCGCTTCACTTGACGCCCTGATCGCCTCTTCTGCACAGAGAATAAAAGAAAAAGAGGAAAGAATAATTTGATTGTTTAGTTTGTGTACAAAATCGTTATCTGATCGGCAAGTTATTTCAAATCACACTAGATCATTCATAACACATTAAATGTTCACATTTTCTGGAAACACTCTTTAAAATACTGTGTACTTTAACATTTATCCCACCTGACTTCCAATTTAAAATTGCTCTTATTTAAATGGTTCAAAAATGTGCATTTAAAGGGGTCATGAACTGGCTTTTTAAATTGTTTTATATTGTTGTCTGAGGTCAACGTATGACGTTCGCTTGGTTTTTACATTCAAAAACATCAAAATGAATAAGTAATAGGCTATTTTCTACCCTAGTTTTGAGCCTAGCTCAAAAACGCTCGGTTTTTATGGGCGTCTCGCATTGAAGACTTGGAAGTAAACGCCCACTGCTGTGAGTGGATAACAGTTTTGCATATTATAATGAGTTTCGTGTAATGCGCGAATCGGTGGGCGGGGCTAAATCGGCCGTGTTGAAGTAGGCGTTGATCTTCTTCTGCGGGGGTGGTGTTTTATCCTCTTTGTCGTCATAGTTCCCCACTTTGAAAAACGAGTCGTTTGCTGAGCCTGGTGTCAATAAAAGCTTTTATTGGACTAACAAGGACGTTTTCAGTTCTGAAACTTACAGGATATTCTTATAATTTGATGACCTCTTAGATGTCAAAAGCTCAAGGAAAATTTGATTTCTCAGTTCATCACCCCTTTAAATGGTTACTCTAACCATGTTTTCTTTCTTTTGTAGTTTTTATTTCTTTTAAACATGATGGAATGATGAAATGTGAAACCCGGAGGCCTGATGAAGATCGGTTCAGGAGAACTCACAGTGTTATCCATAGGGTCGGTGCTTTCCTCACCGCCGGTGGCGAGCGTGCTGAGAGAGGCTGTGTCATCACTCTCCACCATCTCAAGTACAGCATCACTTTTCCTCTTTCCCTTCTTCTTCTTCTCCGGAGGCATGGCACCCTGCTCTCTGCATAACAGCAACACATAGTCTTAAAATCCATCTTACTGGCACAGTTTCGCACAGGTTGACAAATCGTATAGCAAACCACCAAGGGCTTCTTTGACTGACAAATATCCGGCCATATTATGGTACAAAACACCAACATGTGCTGTGCAGACGCTTCCTGGGTTATAAGTGGACAACTTACACAAGCAGCACAAGAGTTTTCCTGGAGCACAGCACTCATAATCGCATCATGTCATTGCTTTACTGTTGGAGAGTGTTGAAAGGGAACCACAAAGTGGATAAGGAAGTTAAAAAAGGGAATGTATCCCATAAAAGACGATTGGCATAAACTTTACAAGTTCATGAGTCCGGAGGGTCATTTTTAAGAGCCCTAATTGAGATATTGTTTATTACATATTTGAATACCTTACGAATGCATGCATAAAACTCCACCTTTATTTCTCCAAATACACTATAAAATAACCAAAAGTTCAAATAGCCCTTCACATGGTTGCAGCTTTCATATTTTGACCTTGATTTCAAATTGGAAATCCATAAGCACCCACATTCACCTTGTAACGCCCACAATCCCTGTATCACATTTTACCTAATCAAGATATGAAAAGGTCTATGATTGAGCGTAGCAAGAACAGCGCTGAGACGGTACATGCAAAACTGTCAAGTACAAAACTGTCTCACATATAAAAGATGCAATTTACAGAAATGAGACCGTTTTGTCAGTTGACATTTGTTAATCAGCGACTAAAAATTATTTACTGACATAAAACTAGTTTGCTGCCTTCAATTAAGACGTCTCTTAGTAAACTAGGCACCAAGTCGTGTGTTGAATATAATATACCTGCCATTATGGTCTTGTTATAAAGCACATATAGAACTCCAGTGTTAGACAAATAATACTGACTGAATATTACTGTTTGTGGCATTGAAAACATCTCTATTTCATGTCATGTACAATACCATTCACAAGTTTGGGGTCAGTAAGAATTATTTTTTAAGAAAGAAATTAATCAGTAAAGATAATTATATTATAACGTTAAAAAAGCTTTCTAATAAATAAAATAAATGCTGTTCTTTTCAACTATATTCAATAAAAAAATGAATACTTGTGAATGGTTGTTTATGTATATTTACCCAAAAATGACAATTCTGTTATCTTTTAACCAACTCACTTTGGCTTCCTCCCTCTTTTGGAGGGCGGATGTGTTGCAGTGTTCTTGGGCTGTGGTTTCACTTTCACATCTTGACCTTTCTTGACCTTTTTGACCTCCTTTTGACCTTTCGCCTCCCTCTTATGATCCTTTTGTTCCTTCACCGCCTTTGACTTTCTCGGAAGAATCTCCTTCCCTTCCTTTTGCACCCTTCTCTTTGGTTTAGCGTTGCTTTCTCCATCTTTGTTCCACTCCGACTCAGTCTTGTCTTTTTTCCTTCGTTTCTTCTTCACCCTGGTCCCGCCCCCTCCATCATCCTCCTCACTGTTGATTGATGAAGGGCGGAGACTGTGACTGCTGGCCGCAGACCCAGCCTTTGTGTGAGTCATGCAATGATTGGGCGGCCCTCCGATAATCCGTAACTGTTCTTTGCCCAAGTGGCCGATGGGAAATGTAGTTTGTGCGTTTTGGTCAGAGGCATTCGAGGCAGCAGCGGATGGAGTGTGCTTTAGTACATGGGTGGCAGACATCTGGAAAAACAGAAAACAGATTAGAATTCGCTCCTCTAATTAAACACTATTTGTGTTGTTTGAAACAGACACATCAAAGACTGTCCTGTCCAGTCAAACCATCTGCTAGTTATAAATAGAACATATGTTTTGGGCAATTTCATGCTGGTTTATTATACATTATATATACTGAACTAAAACAAACTAAAAAAGTGATCAGGGTCCACGGACAGTGTGCATGCAAAATGAACTGGGGGTTGTTTTCACTTGGTTCACTTTTTAATCCACTCACAGCTCTTTTAAAGAGCACTCAAGTTTTCAAACACTCTAAGCTGTTTTTATCAGCAGGGTAGTGCATGTATTACAGGTTATTTTATATATTCACTCCTATTTACATATGTGCTCTATCGTAAAACGTAGTGCAGTCATGAGATGCCCAATTACACATTACAGGGCAGATTAAATTAAAACTGTTCTTCTACTTCTACAGGAAAAAACATTTATGAATTAAACAGAATTCACTGCCATCTGTGAGCTTTGTGTTTCTGGTACACATTTAGCCCTGTACCTCTTATTGCGCGAAGCACGTTTATTTTTAACTACGCCTTAGTGTTGCAGTGCACACGTGGAACAGCGCGCATGTGCAGGCACACACACACACACGCACATACGCACTCCCCGACAGGGCATGCGACTGCAGGCAGGTATGGGGATAATGTCAATGAATCACATGCTTTCCAAAGCAAGCGGGCTGGAATCAGGGCCGTCGTCATGGCAACAGGCTCGGGACCAAGCTGTGGGAAGCAGGAACGTAAACACGCAGTCTCCGTGGTAACCCTTTCCTTTCCGGGGTCTAAAAAGCATCGACCTCATTGTTCCTGAAGGTAATATTGCCAATATCTACATGGGTGAAAAAACACAACTTTTTGTACTTAACTGCACTGTACAGACAACACAAAGTGTAAACGGCAACTTGCAACTGAACTGCTCTTTTCACTTTTTTTTAATGCTCTCTCTATGCATCACACACATATGCACGCAAAGCTAATGCACGGAAGCAAACACTGCAGACTATTCCCGTGACGTGCTGCAGTATGCATGCTTGCCAGGCAAATCTGCCAACCGCAAGCGCACACACATACACACGTTGCAATCAAATTCCCTATGAATCAATACCAACTCCCAACTCCCAAACGCGACAGCTGCAGTTCAGTCAATGCCAGATCCAAACCTGAACACACCTTGCTCAAATGTGCTTTATAAAACATGCACACACACACATCGCTCCTACTAACATGCTTTAACCTCTCCTCTCCACCAAATGCACGATAGCAGTCAAGCTAACTGCAATAATAAAATGCAAAATCATGAAAGAAATCATTGTTTTTGTCCTTTAACTGCTCTATACATCTATAAACCTCCCTAAATAAAGTCCATCTTGTTTTGCTTATGGATTCATATGTTCTTGTGTTAAAAACAGTCAGAGAAGAAGAGAAGGCATGGGTCTCAAGGAAACATTATCAATTTATTGGACCTTTGCAATCAAATTAAAAAAAGAAAAATATCATCTAAAAACTATCCTACTGACCACAAACTTTGATTGGTAATGTATATGTATAAAATAGTTTCTTACTTTTGCAAATAAATTCATATATAGGCAAACTTTGTATTTGTAGTAATATAAGGCCTTCTTTGACTTTTAACCTGTAGTGATTTAAAATTGGTCAAAATCAAATAACCAAATCACTGAGAATCCCTGCCGGTTCTTCAGGAAGGCCTGATAATGAAGCTCTCAGGGTCGGAAGTGCCTTTTGAAATCACTCATCTCGCAGTGAGGAAATAATACAACTAAATTGGGCTACTTTGATTTGACACCACCAAAATTCAAATCAAAATGTAGATCAGATCATTTATATGACAGTGAGCACGTTTACATGCACACCTGTACACTGATAACTCACAAAAATCAGCTTATTGAAATAACCTGTTGTGTGGTTTACATGCAAACCAATAACCCGACAACGCAAGTAAACCGCTTTTACAAGACTTTATTAATAAATCATGTTATTTCCTGGTAGTAATGTCAAAACGCAATAATTTGTGTATCTGACTCAAGAGTATTTCATTTCTTTTGTGAGTTGTGATGTTAAATAAAGCATTAAAAACCGAAGAAGAGTATTGCAACATGTCAGCGGGAAACTTACAGCTCATATAGTATCCTCTCATGCAGTTACAGATGAAGCATTTTGATTATACCACTTCTGCTGCACGAGATTTCAAGAAAAGGGTGTGATCAAGAAAGAATGAGTTTCCAATATATTTCTTCTTATTACTGCAAAATGCTCGCTCTGTCTGGATGTGCTTAAATCCACAGTGAGGACATGTTCATGTCACATATCACATATGAGCACTTTAATAAGCCAACAGAAAGCAGGTTAATACATGCTGGGCGAAATCAGCGGCGTAAGGGGCAAAAATCTAGATGTGACTGATCAGTTTATGCTTAAGCAGTTTATGGCCTTACTTCGATAAAGGAAAACGGGTTAACGCGTTTACAGGATCACGTGCATTGTCGGCTTATTAAGCATAATCAGGTTAAGAATGAATGTGCATGTAAAGGCACTCCGAGTCATCATGAACCTTATTGATAAGTCTCTCAGTTTGAAAATATTTCTTTTACCTTTTAAATCTCTTATTCTTTTTAATCTGCTGGTGTCCCCGACGTGCTTCTATCGTAAATGCAGTGAAATTCAGGTGGTCAGAGTTTCAAATTAAAGAACACATGAATCCCGTTGAACACTACATACAACTGACAAAGTGTCAGAGGTTGCTATACTGACTACACACAACCATTCTTCACTTCAAGAGATCCCAGCGCTGAGTCTAGATCCTCTGCGTCTGACAGTAGACCAAAAGCCTCCCAGATCCGGCTGACAATCCGACAGATCCACAGAAGTGTCCTCGGTGGTTTTCCACATAAAAGGTGCAAAACGCTGTACATTTCTTGAAACCAGGAACGACATACTACAAAGTATAACAATGATATGTATTTACTGACGCAGAAATAGTTATCAAGGGGGAGCACGAGAGACAGAGGTATTTTGAGTGATGCTGACATTGATTTATGTTCTGCCTAACTGATACATGATCACAACACTGGCTAGGATTTATTCACAACTCATAAATGTCACAACTGATTCTTTGTACTAATTACTATGGTCTATGGTACTATGGTCTGTGGAAACAGACAGGCACACTGGAATACACAGACATGCCTGATCCATGCATGATTCAAAATGTTTAAAGTACTGTATTGTGGATTATTTTAGTGCACAAGTAAATTTTCATCAAGCAAACTATTTTCTACCCCCTTAAATCTTGACTAAACAAAATTTACCACAGAGATAAATACATATTAAGATATATTTAAATACTGATTTCATGCTCCAATGCATAAAACGCCAAGCATATTACGGCAACGTTCAACTTTGACTTCGGTTTCCAATGATCTTTCGAAGCGCAGCCAATGATTCCTTAACAATTAGCATGATTAGCTGGGTGTTGCTAGCCTGAAAATCAAAACAAGCTGGAAGACAGATCAACTGGAAGACAGTACAACAACTTGAAAGGCAAATCATGAAAACGGCAAAGTGAATCTTTCTACACCTAACACCATCTTTATAAGTACTTAAGTTGGATTTCATAGGAAATTGCTAGAGAATATCATTGATTCCTAATCAAACATTAACGAAGCAAAACTTTAAACAAACAAAGTTAAACATTATCATCATCATCTCAACGTCCTCATCTGAAAGTATCAGATGAATTGAGGTCAACTAACTGAAGTACTTATCAGACATAGGGGATTTCCACAGACTTCAGACTCACATCACACACATATTCCTTGCACTTTCTAAGACCGTAATCGTTCTTAGCTCTGTTTATCACTTTACTGTATAAATCAATTCCATGAATTTCATTGCATACACGAAAGTAACATAAAATATGTTATTCTTATTTTTATTAAATTTAAAAATGTTTTAAAAAATTGTGCAAATAAATTCTCTGTATGCTTGATATTAGTATGCAGTACAACACTGAAGTAGTAAGTGTAGTAGACAAAAGAGATAGGTGTAGACACCTAATACCAGGTCCACTGACCACTTGCGATTGGATCACCAAAAACGAGAGTCAAGTGTATACAGAGCCAATACTTAATAGGAGAGTTATATGCTAACGCTGCAATATAACAGGCACAGATGGTGCACATTAATTAGACATGTATAGTAATGTCAACTAAATGCAAATGTGACTGTTTTGCCAAAATTTCTAATTTATATTTCAAGTCAACTTCTTGCAACTTTATACGCAACATTTACGCTGGGTTTAAGTCATACCATGTAGGCGCAGCGTATGCCAACAGATATTAAATTCAAAATCTTGCACATACAGAACCTGCTCTTCTAGAAAGCATTTGACTCAAGCATCACTGAGAGCAGAAGTAAGAGCAGTGCTGTGGTCAGTTATGTCAAACAGACATTCTCCTGCCTGGTAACTTGTTAACTGTCATTATAAAAACTCTTTGATTCTTCTTAAGGAAAATCTACCACCAATGTTTTCAATGAAATTTTCCAAACATTTGATGCGCCACAGGTTTTTATAAGCTTACGCTATGAAGAAATGATCTGTCACCAGTAATTGTGACCATGTACTTGAGATTATAAAATGTATAGTTATGACAAAATCTGATACCGAATGAGCCACATTCAAAGCCATATAAAATGCAAATATGAACACATCTGCACTTTCTATCTACCACGGCAAGCTGCTTTAATGCTTAAACAGCCGACAGTAGGGGTGTAACGGTACATGTATTCGTATTGAACCGTTTCGGTTCGAGGCTTCCGGTTCGGTACGCATACAAACCGAACGATTCCTTGGACCATTTTTCCTGCCGACAAAATTCGCGCTGGCGCGACCACCACAACGTTGCGCAACATCAAATGGCAAACGTAATGAAAGCGGAACGAAACTGCGCTACTCATTATGTGTGCTTCACGGATCGTTTATCAGTTAGGAGCAGCAACATCTGTGCAGTGCAGCGCGAGCCGATCTCGATCAAGCGACACTGTTACAACACAGCGCTAAGAGATCCAGTAAAGAAAACATTTGAATTCGCCACTGAAGTAATAACATCGCTGCGAGATCTAGTGAGAAGCATTCACATTTCTCCGTTATTAACCGCAGATCTCTATTAGATCAAACAGCGCTGACGTGGACACCAGGAGAAATATTGTGCCGTGAATGAACTAGTAATACTTTACGTCCACAGACCAGCAACATTCACCATGGATTTAATATAGTAACACTAACTGTAACCAGTTTGGCTGGAATAGTGAAATGCTTTCAAGTACTTCACACATCTTTTTCCAGCACTTCAAAACTCAAATATTATATAAATAAATAGCCTATATGAAGAGTTCAGATGCAAAAGCCTCTATAAGTGCCATTTGAAATTTTCTTTTAGAATGATCATTTTTATGAAGCTTGTATATTTAAGTTCAGTAATTTCACTCAAATGACAATTAATAGGTAATCTTCATTGCCATTTAAGTGAAATTACTGAACTTAAATATACAAGCTTGATAAAAATGATCATTCTAGAAGAAAATTTCAAATGGCTTTTGCATCTAAACTCTTCATATATTTAAATGTTATTTTTAATGTGATGACCAAAACATTATTTGTTCATCCTTCAAAGATGACCCCCATTTATAAACCTGAAAGTTTCAAGATGAAGGAAAACTCACACTTATTTAAAAAATATTTTTTCTTTTAACAAATAGGAAATTTCTCTGGCATTTCTTACTTTTTGCTGTATCGAAAACGTACCGAACCGTGACTTTAAAACCGAGGTACGTACCGAACCGTGATTTTTGTGTACCGTTACACCCCTAGCCGACAGAATTGTTTATTTAAGAACACACCTTCATCACCTCAATCATTGCAATGCAAGGCATTTTGTTTGAATTTATCAGTCAAAAGTAATCAAAATTATTATTTACACATCTCCAATTCTAATTCTGGAAAACAACTACATTGAATTAAAGAGTAAAACATCAATCAAAAGGGCACAGTCAAGGACATTGTCTTAACTAGTCTTAAAACGTAGTCATTATTTTATTTTTTTTCAAGACAAGTCCTACATTTTTTAAGTCAGTTACATAAAAAGGTAGATCGGTCTAATTTGAATTAGAACTAAGACTGATTACCTATTAACAAAATGCGTGTTGGTCAAACAAGTTCATAAGACACAGTCTTAACATAGTGGCTATGCAACTGGCCACTAGTCTAATTGTGAAAAAGGATTAAAAGTGTTTTAAAAGTCCACAAGAAAGAAAAAAAACAACACAAAAGAGAACTTATGAGTTTCTTGTTTCTCATGGGTAGTAACAGCTATGTTTCCATCCAAAGTTCAGAATTTAACATAAAACATAAAGCAGCATTTCCATCCCATGTGTTCAAGAGAACAAAATATTCACTTCATGGGAAATTGGATATCTGTAATAAAATTGGAAGTTGCTGCAATCGGTGAAGCCAATGGCTCTTTTTCCTACATCATAAATGACTTGCGTCTCAGAGCGCACAGATGAAACGCAATAAACGCCGTCATGTTATCTTGCATTCGGATGCCTGATGTTTGTGTATGCAATCGTGTGAGACAGTTCTGGGAGGTCATTATACCAAACATTTTGATGACAGACTTTGGGTCAGGCATTTCAGAATGATCAAACCAAATATTTGAGATGCTGTGCGATGAGGTTAGTCCAGTTATCCAATCACATTCACCGTTGAGGCAGTCACATGAGCTTTTTGTAGCGCATCGAGGGATTTTTTCGGTAAATGTGTTCCCATCAGTTTATGCACGTCTTCTTATCAGATAAAAATGTATACACCTCAATTGAGCGCATCGGTGTTTCTATCCAGTGTTTTTTATGCAATATCCCAGAATGAGCATTAAATCTGAAAGGAAACATAGCTGTTGTTGAGATTAAATGGAGAGCAAATGAAGAAAAATATTTTCAGAAGATTCTGAAGAAAACTCAACATAAACTCTGCTCAGATTTGCCTCCAATCTAAATCCAGGGACGTCATTATGAATTCAACAATTTCTCATCAAATTCCTCCATGAGTAGATAATCAGAGCTATGCTCTATACACATACTGTGTGTCAACATTTTTCTCCTTTGATTATTTTTACTTATAACTGAGCAACATAACTGAGAACTCCAAAATCTCCTTGACTGTGAAAAAACAACCTCAATTATCTTCAGGGAGGAAACAATGTTATCAAAAAAAAAATGTCACAAGCTTTCTTCTCATTTTCGTATGCAACTTAAATCCTAATCGTAAACCTATAGCCTCAAGTGTGTTGCCCTCGAGAAAGTTATCATTAGGGTAAGTTTACCTCCCTAAGAAGCTAAGTGAGGGAAAAAACTCAAGCAACAGACTTTGGGTCAGGCATTTCAGAGTGATCAAACCAACATTTGAGATGCTGTGCGATGAGGTCAAATATTAAAGTCAAAAAGTAGGCTAAACAAAACTGAGGATCTTTTTGAAGTATAGCTATAGTGCAAGGACTAAAAATTATGCTAATGACGATGAAAGTGTGAGAGATGGTGTGAGAGACAGATTGAGGGAACTCTCACAGAGTGTCTGACAGGAACACATGTGATACACTGACCTGCTTGTCCTTCTTTTGTATTTTCATTTTTTCTTGATCTTTGTGTCTGCGTCTGGAATACAGAGATATAAGGATTCATGAATATAGAAATTAAAACAAAGCATAACAAACAACTGCTAAAGTAATTTTAAAAAAGCATAGAATGTGATTCAAATTCAGAATGCACACTAAACAAATGTAAAGGCAGTTATAATCTTAGTCATTGAATTCTTGTGACAAATAAATAAAGTGGGAAAAGTGCATATTATGAAGAAGACTGCAGTAGACATTAATAATTTTATATAAAACTCATGTATAATATAAACAAATTTATTCTTATTCAACACTAGCTATTGTTCAAGGTTTATTGTATTGGGGTACGACTAAGTAATGAGTCAACTTTAATCTATCACTATCACCACCTGGGACCAAGGCATCACTTTATAACCACAAAAGTGTTATGACTTGCATTAATAGCAGGTTATACTTATAACAACAAACGTCTTTCCACTTATGCAGCCTATTCAATTAACTTAAATCTCTTAATTAAAATAATTTGAAAAAGTTCCAAACATTCACTAAAAGGCCCTGCACTGTCATTGAATAAATAAATAAAAACAGTATGTTTTTACAGTAATTGCAAGCAACATTATTCTTAGCGACATAAAATCCATTTTAATCACAGAATTATATCATAAACCAGCCGGGACCCCTGATACTAACTAACCCATTGCTTGAGGTAAGTCTACTTGTGTGATGCACTGTAATTATATTCAAAAGAAATGTAAGTTTCGACATTAAAACATTGTTAGTGGCATAAATCCAAATTATCACAAAATATTCACCATGACCCAGGTGGGACCCTTGACAATAATTAACTTATTGCTTGTGGTAAGACAGGTGTCAGTCTACCTTTCATGCATTTTAATTGCATACGAAAGAAAAGCATAAAGTTTTGACACTAATGCAACATCATTAGTGATAAATCCATATGAACACATTAATTTCAAAAGGGTTCAATATAAACCAGGTGGGCCTCTTGATACTAACTAACCTATTACTTGAGTTAAGATGGGTGTCAATCTACATGTACTGCATCTGCATTGTCATTGAATTTAAAATAAAAACATTTTGTCACAGAAATGCAACATTATTAACGCCTTAATTCCATAATAATCAATTAATTACATCATAAACCAGGTGAGACCCCTGAAACTAACTAACCCATTGCTTGAGTTAAGACAGCTGTCAATCTACCTGTGATGCACTGTAAGTATATTAAAAAGAAAAAGTGTTTAACTAAAGCAACATTATCAGTGACAAATCCATATGAACATCTCCTACATCTCTAATACACTATAAAACCAGATGGGCCTTAGTGATACTGACTAAACCATTCCTTCAGTTAAGATAAATCAATCTACCTGTGGTGCATTGATATTGAATTAAAAATAAATATATAAAGACGTTACAGTGCTGCAACATTATTAGTGACATAAATCTATAATAATCACATAATTACCCCAAACACAAACTAAGATACAGATTGAGGTATGATCGGTTTCAATCTACCTGTCATGAATTATAATTGTATAAAAAGAAAAGAATAAGTGTTGAAACTAACGCAACATCATTGGTGATATAAAACCAATTAATTTCAAAAGTGTTACATTATAAGCCAGGTGGGCCCTTTGATACTAACTAACCCATTCCTGGAGTTAAGACAGGTGTCAATGAAGGTCTAAAGCAGTTTCAATGTATAAAAAAAGGAAAAGCATAAAGTTGTTAAAGTAATACAACATTATTTAGTGGCAAAAAAAAATCTATAAATAACACGTTAATTCCAATAGGGATGCAGCAAAAACCAGGGGTTGAAGTAAACCACATGAGTGCTAGAAGTTACATTGTTCCTAGTACTTGATAACAGTCATGGGATGCTTTGTGCCTCAACAGATGCCAAACTTGCCTCATAAAACACTCTTATAAAAACACTAACATCGTGTCCCATATACATTAGCCCCTGTAGGGCGCTAGCCAGCTTGCTAACTGTAATGTCACGGCAACGGTGCTCTATATTTCAGGCGTTACACGCGTGAAGAGCCACTCAAACTCCGCGGAGGGACCGTCAAACGCGACCTCACCTACCTGGACACGCCGGCTCCGGACATCAGCTAGCGCAAAAACCTACGCGTTCCTCTCTCCGCATTTATTTCCAAGGACACTAAACGCCATGACAGTTTAGAAAAATGCATAAAAAATTAGAGGGGGTGGGAGTCGGGGAAGGGAAAAAAACTCAGAGCAATTTCTTTAATCCTAACGCACAAGAGCAGTTCATTCATGAGGGGATGCGAGAGTTTGACGCGTCCGCGCTCCACCTACCCCGTGCAGTTTTGCGCGCGACGCGTTAAAATTAAAAAAAGTTTAAAATGTGCTTACCTAAAATGGCTACTGCGGCAGCCAAAATACAAACAGCTATTATTTGGTGAAGTTTAGCGCTGGCCGCCTGCTACAACAGCCTAACTTGCGTTTAGGCCCGTATTCTGCCGTTCGCCATTGGTCGGTTCTAAGCGAAGTTGGGCCGCTGGATGTTCCTATTGGCCAGCGAGCTGTCACTCAAGCGACGCAGCGCTAAGCTTGTCTGAGAGACACATATCGCGAGCGACCATTGTGTACTTTTAGCTCCTTGTGTGGATGTGGATGTTTTTGCTGTGATTCAAGAGGTTTTTCTATTTCAGTTCTTCACCTGTGATCGAAAGCACGCGCTGGATTCATTCGCGTTTGTCGCGTCGCGTCCGGAGTGCAAAAGCAACGTTCTGGGTTTTATTTTTCTTCTCGCCTGCATCCACCAATCATGCTGCTTTTTACTCCATCATTACGGCGCATGAGAAAGAGAGAGAGAGAGAGAGAGAGAGGGGAAAAAAATGTAACATTCCACGTCTTTGCTCATGTTTCATATCCCGGATGTGAGAATAGCAGGGGTTATAATGAAACGTGTGGGTGAAGCTGCATATGTCCTAGTGATGTGTTCGGTTTCCTGAAGCTCTTTTGAGTATTCCGAAGCTGTGTTTGACATAGACAGAAATTCACGTTGTGCATCAAACAGTCTAGTGCATGCCATTGCTGTAATTCAGGCGTAAGTTACTTGTCTTGCACTAACCAAAAAGTACCATGGTAATATCATGGTACCATTGTTTGGACATGGTGCCATGGTCTTCTGGACATCTACTGCGTTTTCTTTGAGTAGCATGCATGTACAGTAAATTGCATGGTAAGACTATGGTATCAGATGGTAATAGTATGGTACTTTGAAATATACCATGGTGCATGTCATGTATAAAAACCCTGGTAATATCCTGGCACTTCTTGACATTAGTGCTGGTACCACCACAGTACTTTTTTTGTAAGGAATAACAAAAATGCCATCATATACAACTGTTCAAAAGTTTGGGGTCAGTAAGTTTGTTGTGAAATATATTACTACTTTTATTCAGCAAGGATGCACCACACATTGATGAAAATTGCAGTAATGTTACAAAATATATATTTCAAATAACTGCTGTTCTTTTGAACTTAATTCTTCAAATCAGCATATTAGAATGATTTCTGAAGGATCATGTGACACTGAAGACTGAAGTAATGATGCTGAAAATTCAGCTTTGTCATCACAGGATTAAATTACATGGGAAAAAAAATATTCAAGTGGAACAGATCATTTTAAATCGTTATAATATTTCACAATATTACTGTTTAATGTATTTTTGATCAAATAAATGCAGCCTTGGTGAGCATAAGAGACTTCTTCCAAAAACATAAAAAAAATCTGTATAGTTGTTTGCACTTTTTGCATGCAATAAAAAATGTAGTTTATCAGTCTCACATCCTTTCTTGCTAATTAGTGTCTAGACTAGTTTATTCTGTGCCATTTGTGAGTATTCAACCTGCAGGCACAAACTGAGTGCTGTCACACTATAACGTTATTCAAGATAAAACTATTTCATATATGTATCTGCATGTTTGAATGTATATGGTACTTGTTTGTAACCTTGCAAAACTTCCCAGGAAATGACAGAAAAGCTGAATTTGGCATCTTCTGCTAAAGGTTTCTGGCAGTAGTTTTGGCTTGTAATCGTGTTCTTGCGGGGCAGTTACATGTGCACCCCTGTCCCAATCAACCTTATTTATAAAACTCCACCAAGAGCATTGTTCATAAACTCTGCTGAAATGACTCTAGAACTCAGAGGATCACACTGTAAAGAGACCCTCAGCTCTCACTGATTGTTCATTTATAAATGATAATTTTTTTTATATATATATATATATATTTTTTTTTTACATGCAATTTACATTTTTATGCTTGGAAGATGCTTTCTCTTAGAATGTCTAGCATATCTTACACCACTACACTAATATTGTAATAAACTACAAAGCAAGTATAGGATGCAAGTTATTTTTGTCAACATATATTGAAGTGCACTAAATGAGTAATTGCAAGAATGCAACAGAGCACACTGTGGAATACTGTTATCCTACAATCATGACCGTTCAGTCTCTTTCTTGACTCATTATATTATAGACTGATAAATTTAAAAAATATATTACAAAATGCATAACCAAGATGATAATGGTATGCCACTCATTGATAAAAACAATGCCATATGGTTTGAAATGTTTATGCATATTATGTCAGAAGTTGTATTAGAAGTTGTATATATAATGCATTTCACAGCATGCATTATAGTCAAGGACAAATCTGCTCAAGGCCACAGAAGTGATGGCTCGTGGCTCACATCAGACCAGCCCTGTGTTTTATACATATATGACATCACACCTCCTATGGAACCACTCACTTTCATTGACACAAATGCCCATTTTGCACATAACCATAATATTAAGGGCAAACAAATGTTATATACCTCTGTTGAGTCTGTTTTTAAGGTGTAAGGTGTTCAAGCAGCGCTGTAGTGAAGGGATGTTCCCCTCGTGTGTGTTCACCTGCACACGTCTCACTTTCACACTGATTGAGGTTCCTCACAGCAGCTGATTTCCAAACCATCTGTTCCTTCACTGCACATATGGTAAACTGACTGGAAGAGATGGAAGCAAAGAAAGAACGATAGAACTATTAGGAAGTCAACTTCCCATCTGTATGTCCTCTGAGCATGTCTGACCATTTAAAATCTTGAAGTCTATAGCAAAATGTTTCAATTTTAATCATTAAAATGCACATCTTATTATTATCAATATTATGATTGATCTATAATAATTTAATTATTAAAGTATATTATTCCTTGTTAGTCATTTACCTTGTTTGTTTTTTTGCATTATGTTAGTGCACACAGACTAAAATATCATATAAAATATACTATATAAAATAGTTCTTAGATGAACTTTAGGAGAACTAACTTTATACATCTACTGAAAACCACTAAAAACACCAGCTGATTCAAACAGACAGCAAAAAAATGATGAGGAAAAATGAATGAAGAGGAAACATCCTGCAGCATTTGGGCACAAAAGGAACTTGATTTCAAGCATTGACATTCAAGTGTCCAAATACTTTAGAGGCCAGATGAAGTTTGGATCATGTTTATATGCATATTGTGTTACAGTGGTGAAGAGGTTGAGAATGTGCAGGTAAGATGGCATACATGAAGGAAATGATCAGGGCATCTGTTTAGGAGCACGTAACAAATCCCTAAAGCTCCATGCCTCTCCTTCATTGGCTCTGAGCCCAGAGTGCCTCTGGCAGGAGTTGAAGATGTGCATTGCTTCTGTTCAAGCCATAACCACTCCTGCATTTCATCTTGCTTTACTACAATTTTTATTTTTCGATTTCTTTCTTTGTGTTCTCAAGCCTAAACCTCAAATCCAACATCTTTAAAACAGCTGGAACCGGACACAAGTGTGGTGATAAAGTACAGCCAGCAGGGGGCAGATGTGGCATTATTTTAGAAAGTAGAGAGGAGCAGAGTCATTTATCAGACTTTTTACTCCAGTGAAAATTACTCAAGAAAGATTTATTTTACTACTTAAAAAGCTACTGAACATTTCCACCATTACTGTCCAAGAAAAAAAATATACAGTGAGTTTACACCTTTTGTGACATGCATAACGGGGCATGATTTCACCCTTTTTTTTTTCTTTTTCTTTTTACAAAAGAAGATGTCTTTTGTAAAAAAAAAAAAACCCCAAAATATCTGTACATATAATATATTGCTTTCAGAGCAAATATAGGAAAGTAACATAACAAAACATAACAAATCATTGTTTTGGCCAGCAGAAATGAAATAGTAATCAAATAGTAGTTGATTATAACAGAACTGCATACAATTACAACATATATAATACTTTTTTTTTCTTTTAATTAAACAAATTAATACTTTTGCTCAGCAAGGACACATTTGTAATCTTTTCCAACATCATAGCAGTAAATGTCTTTATTTTTATTTCAAATGAATAATTTTCTTTTAAACTCAAACGGTTCCCACAAAAATATTAAGCTGTTAATATTAAAATGTTTTCAACATTGATAATAATCAGAAATGTTTCTTGAGCAGCAAATCATCATATTATAATGATTTCTGAAGGATCATGTGACACTGAAGACTGGAGTAATGATGCTGAAAATTCAGCTTTGCATCACAAGAATAAATTACATTTTAAAATATATTCAAATAGAAAATAGTTACTTAAAATTGTAATAATATTTCACAATATATCTATCATTACTGTTTTGATCATATATATATATGCGCCTTGGTGAGCATAAGAGAAGTCTTTCAAAAACATTAAAATATCTTACAGACCCCAAACTTATAAATGGTTGTAAAGTGTGACAACGTGCCCCAATGTAAATGAGACAACCTACCACTCAGATTCACTTGAATGTGTGTGTTCCAGCATTACAAAAATATGATCTTGAACTTTAGTTCGGACGACAGAATTCACAAAAATGATGCTATCCTATATTTGCCTGTCCAAATCTAAATTCAGTATGCAGATCCCATCGATCCCATTAAAAGGAATGATTCCTCCTTCAACACAAGACTGTGTTTGGAAATATGTGGCAAGCAGTACGGTTTAATTCAGACGAGTCATTGGGGGTCTTGGCCAAGGGTCCCACGAGCGCATTCACAGGATATTTAATGGACTTGTACAGTTTGCACGGAAACAGGTCCAAGTTTTTCAGTTCATCCACACTGCCAAATGTTTAGAGCAGCCAAGAAAATATGGAAGATTTCTGAATTTACAGCTTTGATGTGTTTCCTGCCTGGTGTGACAGAGGAGAGAAATGTGTGTGTGACTCAAATGAACAAAAATGGGAGGAGAAAAGGAGAGAGAGTGAGAAAAGTTAAAGCCGAGGAGGGAGCATTGTGAGACCGGCTCAGTGTACAGGATGAGGGACGTGAGAGAAAGCTACAGTCGCATTTGATGCATTCAGTTGCTTTGCTTTTCGCCCTGTATAAGCAGCTTCTCAGAATCTGGTGTCATTTCTGCCTGCTGGAGAAACACACGCTATCAGGAGTCAACAGACATCTGCTGCTGCAACACACACACACACACAAACACGCACACACACACATGCACGCCGCTGCAGAGATGAGCCCAAATGTGCTTTTGCTTAGTTGTCAGACATAACCCGGCTCTGGAATAGAAGAGCTCTGAACCAGGTAAGACAAACTATTATAAATACAGACTATTATAATTATATTCTGGTTTGAGCCGTCCTGCTTTGTTTTCACTTTTTAGACAGAAAGAACAGTTGTTTTTCCTCTGAAAATGCGAAATTATAGTGTTTTTTTTTCAAAGTAATATAAAAATTAGAATGCTTAAAACTTGATGCGTGTAATTTTTGGGATATTTACTAACATTTTTACTACTACACGCTCAGCCAATAGCATGTGTTTGGGGCGGGACTATCTGTTTGGCTGACCAATGGCAGACATGTCCAGAAAACCTGTTTGAAAACAATCACTGAACAGTTGATTTCACATATGAAGTGAACACGAAATTAAAATGGACCTTGTTTATTTTTTTAAAGAGATAGTTCATTAAAATTCTATCATCATTTACTCACCTTCATGTCGTTCTTAACCCATAAGACTTTCGTTCATCTTTGGAACAAAAATGGAGATCTTTTTGCTGAATTCTGAGAGCTTTCTGTCCCTCCATTGAGAGTCTACTCAACTATGATGCTTCAAAAAGTTCATAAAGAGATCGTAAAACTAATCCATATGAATAGAGCGGTTTAGTCAACATTTTCTGAAGAGACTCGATCGCTTTATATGATGCACAGATTTAAAGGTATAGCGGAGGATTTTCTTTTTCCGGGTGGGTAGTCTATACTATTGGTCCACCTAAGTGTCAATCATTTTGGTGATATGTTTACGTAAGCCGTCGTACGTGCTCGTCCCTATGTAGTTTTCGCTTTCTGCGCATGCACACTTTCAGTTGTATTATTTGTGATGAGTTACGGTTTCAGCCATTCCTTTGAAAATGGCTGAGGGTTGAAAGAGAAAAAATGTATACGAAGTGTATGATAAGAAGAGAAAGGCCGCAGGATATAGAAACAAGACCAGAGTGATTTTGGGTGAATATTTCACACGCTGGCGTGTGCTAAAAGCACAGGTTGGGCTTCCCACTGATGCCGCAGTCGCGAAGATTCTACTAGACAGGTAAAGTTTGTCATGCTATTTGGAGAAATCCATTTAAAATCACTGCTAGTAAAAGTTAATGTACACTCTAAAAAAGGCTGGGTTGTTTTAACCCAATTTTGGGTCAAATATGGACAAACTCAAACATTGGGTTAAAAATGTAAATAAAAAAATGTAACCCAATGGCTGGGTTTGTCCATATTTGACCCAAATTTGTGTTAAAACAACCCAGCATTTTTTAGAGTGTAAGCTATCATGCTCTCTCGTGCACACGTTTAATAGGCATTCCCTCTCGGGAGCAAATAGAGTGTTGCGCATGTGCATTTTAAAAAAAAATTGGAGAGGGTGGGTCTTCTCTAAAATTCGGAGACAATCACATATAAACATTCATCAACTCACACATCAGTTGTGGTAAACGGAGGTTTAGGCATGTTCACTTGATGTGCGAGAACCAATGAGGTTCATCCTCATGTAACGCAGCACGTTTGAGCTTCTGCAAGAACCAATGAGGTTTGTTCCTTAACGTCAAGCAGGTTCAGTTGAGCTTCTGTTTATATTTACTGATGAATGTTTATGTGAATAAAAGCCTAAATTCAATCAGTTCATCATATAAAGCGATCGAGTCTCTTCAGAAAATTTGGACTAAACCGCTCAATTCATATGGATTAGTTTTACGGTCTCTTTAGAACAGAAATTTCTCAGATTACATCAAAAAGATCTTCATTTGTGTTCCGAAGATGAACGAACGTCTTACTGGTTTGGACCAACATGAGGGGGAATCATTTTTGGGTGAACAAACAGAATTTTGGGGTGAACTAACCCTTTAAAGTACGTTCTTGTGTTATTATGAACAATTTATCACTTTCAACGTCATGTTATCAAAAGACACCAGGGTCAAGGCTGTCAGAATTTCCACTGCTGTCCTGTGTTTGTTTCGCTAAATTAACACCAAACAGACGTATTCGTGCATCAATGGTCATCTGCAGCGTCTGGACAGGGATGAGGTTCGCTGCACAGGTTGGCTGAAAGAAAAACACCTCAGGCTAAAAACTGTACGCTCTTTTCTCAGTGTTCAGTGTCATGTTTATTTTTGCAGCCGCTGGCACGTGTTCTTGGAAAAATGGCAAGTAATAGATCTCTAAGCTAGTGTGAGAGAGAGAAACAGGGATGTATTTAGGTGATTAACCATAGGAAAAAAATCAATAAACAGACGTCAAAATATACAGTAATATTGGGCATTGTTAACTTATGGACAAAAAAGTCAATATAAGTTTAAGTTAAAATCAAATATAAATAGATACACGTTAAAATCTTTAGATTATGACTAGCACTCTATAGTCTGTAACAGATTAACCAAACAGAAATTGAGTTTACAGTAATGTATGTGCTATCAGGAATTACTTCCCACTTCTGAAGTTGTGATTACGAGCTTGATGCGTTCCATTGGTTTGTTGTCCGAAAGTACTGGAATCATGACAGGTTTATTCTTTAATTGGGAGAAACGTATTAAATATAATTAAAACCAAAATTATATCTTGCATCTCATTCATTAACAACCATATAAACATTAACCACGCTATAGATAATAAGCTTGCAGACGATTCTGGAATTTCGGTCGAATACAGGCTATTTTCGCTGTGTATAAAACACAATATGCTTCAAATGATTATTCATATGTGAATATGCACTACTTTAATTACAAGGCAAAAAGGTGATGTTGCTGTGGTGGAAAAACTAATAAAGAATACCAGTCACAGCAGCAATCGTTGGTGCCATTGTGAGTGCTTTACTGTAAATGCGGTTTTTGTTTGTTTATATGAACTGAGTGAAGAGTCTAAATTATTTTCTGTGATAACCGACAGCATGAGATGCTGATGATAGGGCTTAACCTGCATTTAACCTGCAACACTGTTTTAAAGGCAATAAAAGAGACTAGGCCTACAAGCATTTCCAAGAAGACAAATGATGTTTAATGGAGCTCTTTGTCATGCGTTAATACAAACCAGCGGTTGTGGAAAAAACCCTCAGACAGGTTCCACTGCCCTCGAAGAATGAGTTCACAGAGAGGCTCCTCACGGTTTTCAATTTACACTCCTTCACAGTCCGGTTTAGCTCATCCCTCCATTCTCCTGACTTCCCCACCTCTCTCTCCCTGTTGTGGGAATCTGAAACTCAATTCCCTGTTACAAGACTGCCCCGAAAACCGTAAGACTATGAAAATCGAGCGATCTCAAAATGCAGATTCTTCCTCTCTCGCTCTCTTTTGTTTCTTACACTTGTCTCCCTTCTCCCTTTGTTGGCCTTGTTTCCATTTAATGGATACAACACCCTTTGAAAGAATCTGGGAATATAGAATTCCAATTAAAAACAACAGTTGCTTCATGGTAAGGCAAATAAGTCGACAGCCATTGATGGATTGTCATGTTACATTAAGAAACTTGTCAAAGATTTGAAGACATGCTAGCTGTGCTGATGTTATATATCAGAAAGTGTGTGCAGGTCTGTAATTGGTCAACCTAAATATGCAAATAAGGCAAAAACAGGTTCAACCTTTCCACAGAGACATTTTATGGATTATGATATATGATTACGAGAATTAACTGTTATTGTGATGTCAAATACAAGATTGACCCAAGCACAATATGAACAAATATGGAATATTTACATTGCTATGGCAAAGGCATTGCTATTTGGCATATCTGTCCTGTGAACAAACAAGTATTGCACCGGCTCTGGCAGACACACTAACAGAACAAGAATCTAATTTTCTGCAGTTGATTAGTTGTGTCTGGAAGAATGTGAGTTCTCAGAACAGCAATAACCGATTCTTCAACATCTGTGTGAGTTGGTGGGGCTTTCCGAAGAAGTGATCGTCTCACAAGTGCGAAGTTGTCTTCGCTTTTGCCTGAGAGAATTGAACACACCCGTTTAATCTAATTTAAACCCTTGACGTAAACATTTTTACTCACCAAATGCTTGATAAATCAATTGCTTTCATGTTCAGGAAATAAGTGCAAGGATTTGCATTTCATTAATGTACAACACTCTTCCATCCTGTTTATATATGACCATATGTGTATATGCAATCGTGTCTCACACTATCTACACCCATGCACATAGACAACAACTCCAAAAGTCAACTGGTGGTCTCCTTCAGATAGCACATAACCAAGCACAAAAACACAAGTTACTATCTGTCTAAACCTTTATCATTGGCTCACCAGCTCAATCAGGAACTGGTGGAAAGGGTTAGTTCACCAAAATTAAATGTAATTTATGAATACAGCATACAATATATGAATTTCAGAGGCTATAGGGTGGACTACAAAGAGAAAAGAAGTGCATATATCAGTCTGTAAATTGCCACATTCATGCTATATGCCATCAGGGGGTGAGCCGTTTTCATATCTGTTACATACATTAATGCCAAGCAGGAGAGCTGGAAGCAATTTTTTTCCCTTTCGATCAGATATGAAATGCAATTTCCATGTATTTATATTACCTATAAAAGATCTGGAATGTGAGCAGATTACATTGTTAAAAGGTGTGGCATGGGTACACACAGATAGAGAAAGCGTATGTACTAGAGAAGCAAGACGAATAGTGTTTTCATAATATCCAGTCATTGACTTCAGTGGTGGTACACCCTGCTGAGATACCCACATATCCAATATGCTCTCATCCCCGATGAACTCAACCTTTTTTCACTCCATTTCTGCAATGCTTTATTCGTTTACACAAGAAAAACAAAAGGAGAGAAGTGCAGGAAGTGCAGAAAAAGGAGGGATTTGCACATCAAACATGCAGCCAGAAGTACAATCGCTCTGGTGGAAGAACTTAAAGTGAGGTGGACCCAGGTGGACCGAAGCCAGAGCGGAAAGCCCCACTTTGTAAAAACACAACGCCAAAAGTAGTTCCATCCGCAAGAACGAAGGGCAACTAATTGTGAGGACTGTCAGAAAGGGCATATCATCAAATCAAGGATTGAGGAGGTTCATAAGTTCTTCAAAATCTTAAACTGCACATTTTCAAAATCTAGGTTGGGTTTAGTAATGTCTACCTGACACCCATCAGACACGTCACTCTTAGTTATATATTGATGCTAACTAAGTGCAACCCTGGCAGATATATAACAAATAAACAAGAAAATAACACATTGCTCACTCACAGCAATCGTTATGAATCCTGACATGTAATTGTCTCGAAAAAAGTTTTTCAGCAGGGAAAATTAGTGCTTTGACAGATTGCTATCAATATGCTAAAACATTCATCTTCAAATAAAAAAAACATTCACTAAAATATTAAGGCTAAAAACAAAAAATAAAATGGAGATAATCTAATTGTCACTAGCCTAATTGTTGAACGTCTTTATTGCAGTATAGAAACTGAAGTTGTGTTCGTCTTTTCTTCCCTACTGTGACGTACATCCAAGTGAAACGGCTTCTTGAATGAGAAAAAAATGAAGACTAAACTTGGTCACTGATGCCGATTTTTAATACTGAACGATTTTAGGCCAGATTTTCGCTCGACGACAGGTTTTGTGAGATCGCCGACAAATGCCCCAAAATCATAGGCAAATCGGTGCTCGTTCACGTGAGTGACAATCCCGCAGTGTGAATGATCAAAGACGCGATCCGAGAGAATCGCCGACGAGTCGCAGACGCCCGTGAGATATTTGCCATGCTAACCTTCTGGACCTGTCAGCGATTCACAATCACAATCCTGCTGTGTGAATGTGTTTTGACTGAAAACTCCATTGGCGATGACCGACAGCCAATGGGAGAGCAAGATACAGGACAGCGGGATGTTCGGGGAGGAGTTATAGACCACAATATCAGTATTTTAATAGATATATTTACAATTATATCAAACAGAAACAAAGCACAAACATTTGCTTGACCAGCAGCACATTGCAAAATTATTGATTTACCCCCAAGTCTCTCACAGAACACACAATCCTTGCGTTATTTCCTTATCACTTCTCGCGTGTTTGGTTGTGAGTTTGCAGACCAGACAGAAGTTGTCGGTGATTCTTTCTTTTGTAAAGTCATGTAGTGTGAAAAGGACAGTGACCCGACTACTTTGAAAATAGCGCAGTGTGAACTCGGCATGAGGAATTGGCTGGATGGTTGTGGTTTGTAAGTGGTGGATCTCATGTGATTGACAGGTTGTCCAGCCCTCACACCAGAAAACACGTCATCAGAGAAGAGATGTCGCAAGAGGAAGGGGAAGTTGTTTTGATTAAAGATTCGGAGGCCGGAGGGCATGTTTTAATAATAATAATAAACACTGCAATATTCCACACAAAAAGAATCGTTCATTTTGATTTCATTGTGAATTTAAAGTAGTCTTCAGTGCATAACTTTCCAAGCTCTCAGAACACCATAGCATAGCAACACCCTGGCAACCAGCTTAGAATTTTGCACTGGCAAGGACCACACAATGGGTCTCATTCATGAAACATTCGTAAATATACGAGTAAATATGAGAGTGATTTGCCCGTAAAGAGACCTTCACGAAAACTCATCTCCTGATTCACAAATACTTCGTAAATGTCAGATGTGATAGTGAAATGTGTGTGTGTGTTAATGAATTCCAATCAGTCGTAAATGGGGCGCGCGTGCACGTTACTTCATTCTCAATTACCATAAATCCCACCCATTAAATCCGACTGACAACTATATCTGGGCATCATATTATGACACGAAACGAAGGATTTCAACATGTCTTCTCAAAAACTAATGAAAACGAAAAATTTCTCAGATGCAGAAATCGAAGTTTTATTATCAGAAGTTCATTCAAAACGCCACATTTTATTTTCAAGCGTAGGCTACATAGTGGCGTATCAGGTCCTAAAAAAAAAGCATTACAGATTACAGATGCAGTTAATGGAGTTTCATCTGTTAATCAAACAGTCCCAGAAGTAAAAAGAAAAACCATATGTAATTACTATATATAATATTTTTTCAAAATGCTGTGTAAATATGGACCCGATTAAGGTGAATTAAAATGCAGCCTTGGTTATTAATGAGCAAAACGTTCGGATGTTAAACTCACTATTTACGCGTGGCTGGGAGCAGGTGTAGATTTCTTTCGTACCAACTAACATTTGGAAAATACCAACATTTTAATGAATCCGAAAATTTACGCCATGCAGAACTACTTTACACACGATTTACACAAAAATCCGTTCTGCTCGTGATTCATGAATGAGACCCAATGGCTTTTAATTCAATTACATATAAAAATCTTCTTGGAAATAATATTTGAGGACTGTAAAATGTGACCTCAAAACTCAAGAACAAGTCTGACTTTTTGAAAAATGTCATGACTTGGAAGTGCACGAGGAACATCTCTGTAAACTATTACAGTGGAAAGAAAAAGAAGGATACTGAGAAGAGAGAGAGAGAGAAACAAGAACAGACAGAGAGTGAAGAGTAATTACGCTGTTCTTTACTGACTGCCCTCTCACACACTTAAACTCATATGGCACACACAAACAGGATGTACAGCCCCCTAAAGCTCTGGGATCTATTAAAACTCAAATGCAGACAGAGCAAAAAGTAAATAAATAAAAAGAATCCTTAATTGAACCTTTAGCTGGCATTCCCACTGTCTGCTTTGAAGACTCTTGCACTTTCAAGTGGCCACTGGTTTGCCGCCGAGATGCAAGGTAGTCATTTGGATTTGTTTACACTCTAAGAGCAGAGCTGAAGACATTCAATGCTCTAACCGCATAATGCATTTCCTCTGTTAATCATATAAATCATGAGATCTGAAGGCATTCATGCTGTTCTGAATTTGAGGACAGTCATTTTTGTCAGTGACTGTTTCTAGTGGTGTTTGAGAAAGACTTATATTTTCTATTAAAAAAAAGTGAATAGGCAAAATTCACTGTCATAATGTTGCCATGGGATTGCTACAGTTGCTAGGGTGATTAGGTTCGGTGGTTATGTATGGGCCTTACAAAATTGTCTCATCGCCGACAAGCACCATTCAATATTTTACAGTACACAAAGTATACTTGGTAACACTTTAGAATACGGTTCCTTCGTTAATGAATAACTACACAAGAACCAATGAGTAACACAATATTAACAATCTAGTAACTACTATTAACTAACAATAAACTCTGATTAACAAACTAGTAAGTAATAGCGCACAGATGAAAGTGGTACTTCACTATTAACTAATCAATAACTACTATTTTTTAACCCTTACCAGAGAACTACTGAAAAAGTTTATTAAATATCTAGTAACTACTATTAACTAAAAAGAAACTCTGATTAACGAATTAGTAAGTAATAGCGCACAGATGAAAGTGGTACTTCACTATTAACTAATCAATAGCTACTATTTTTTAACTAACTAGTAATGACTCAAGTGTTACTACATACTTCTATGGGAATTACTAATTATTTGGATCCGTATTCTAAAGTGAAGATCATGGTAAGTAACTAGTAATTAATCAAGTGTTACTACATACTTGTTTCATGCGTTTTGTTAAAATCAGCAATTTTTTTCAGTCATGATGAATCATTTGAAGCTTTTGAGGTTTTTTTGGTGAAGTTTTAAATAGTAATTCCCATAGAAGTATGTTGTAACACTTGAGTCATTACTAGTTAGTTACCATGATCTTCACTTTAGAATACGGATCCAAATAATTAGTAATTCCCATAGACGTATGTAGTAACACTTGAGTCATTACTAGTTAGTTACCATAATAATCATTTACAGTAGCAGTTAAAATGTTAATGTAGTGCTAGTCATTTGTCCTGCATTGTTTATTGATTAGTTTTGCATGAATTATGAAACTTTTTCAGTAGTTCTCTGGGAAGCATTAAAAAAATAGTAGTGATTAGTTAATAGTGAAGTACCACTTTCTGCTATTACTTACTAGTTTGTTAATCAGAGTTTATTGTTAGTTAATAGTAGTTACTAGATTGTTAATATTGTGTTACTCATTGGTTCTTGTGTAGTTATTCATTAACGAAGGAACCGTATTCTAAAGTGTTACCGTATACTTTTAATAATCACTCAACTAAAATGAAATATTTGTAAACAATGGTTTATACAAAATAATGTTTATATTCCCACATTAAATCCACTATAAGAGACACACTACTAAAACTATTTACACTAAAATTGGCATAGAATAGTGCACAAGTACGTGAATAGGGATGCACCTGAGGTAAACAAATACTGTTTTACTAACTTACTCAGCAAGATTCACTTCAAACCGTTGCTGTCATGGATCACTGAAAGATAGTCAAGGATTCAGATGCGAGTGAACAAGTATTTATTTGTCAAAAGAGAAGACAAGAGACTCAATTCGACAGGTAGCATCCACAAGGATCGTACTGAACGAATAGGTTACAGTTCTCATATAGACAAACTCAGAATGGAGGTGATCGATGATCCTCGGCAGACTCAGGGAATGAAGTGGCAGAATCCTCAGGTGAACACAGAACACGCTCGGGCAGACTAGGCAACGCAGGGACTCAGCGGGCGGAATGCAGATCCAACGTGGAGAAGATCCTATGGAAGCGTCGAAGAAGCAGGACAGGAACAGGGGAACAGGCTCAGACCCAGGAGAACCTCCACAACCATCTGACAGAGACAAGACGAGTGAGCAAACAATATATAGGACATCCTCATTCAGAACAGCTGGCGCTGATCGGCTCATCAGTGGAACGAGCCAGCTGACGAGCCACGCCCATTCACACAGCACGCACACACATAGCGAGAGAGAGTCCATGAATCCATGAACCGTGACAGTACCCCTCCTCCTAGGAACGCCGCCTGGCGTTCCCAGACACCCTTACCTGTCGATTGTAATCATCGATAAGGGAGTGATCCAGAATGTCTCTGGCAGGAACCCAACTTCTCTCCTCCGGACCGTAACCTTCCCAGTCCACCAAGTACTGGAACCCGCGTCCCCTCCGTCTCGAGTCCAGAATACGGTTAACCGAAAAAGTAGGCTCCCCATCTACGAGTCGCGGCGGGGGGGGAACCGGAGCAGGCGGATTAAGATGTGACCGAAAAACGGGTTTAATTTTGGAGACATGAAACGCGGGATGAATTCTCTTGTACGCTAGAGGCAATTTGAGGCGGACTGTCACCGGACTAATAATCTTGGTGATAGTGAACGGGCCAATGAATTTAGGAGCTAATTTATTTGAGACGGAACGGAGAGGAATATTCTTCGTAGAAAGCCACACTCTTTGACCAGCGACGTATACGGGTGGCCTCGACCGGTGGCGATCGGCCTTAGCCTTGGTGCGCGCCCCCACTTGGAGCAGAGTCTCACGGGCTCTGGTCCATGTGCGGTGACACCTCTGGACGAACGCGTGAGCGGAGGGGACCGCGACTTCGGATTCCAGACTGGGAAAAATTGGTGGCTGGTAACCTAAACTACATTCAAACGGAGATAGGCCCGTGGATGACACTGGTAATGTATTGTGGGCGTACTCCACCATAGAGATATGTTGGCTCCAAGAGGAAGGATTCCTGGCGGCCAAACAACGCAATACTCTTTCCAAATCCTGGTTGGCTCTCTCGGTCTGGCCATTGCTCTGGGGGTGAAACCCTGAGGACAGACTAACGGTCGCTCCCAGTGATTTACAAAACTCTCGCCAAAATTTGGACACAAATTGGGGTCCTCTGTCAGAAACCACGTCAATCGGAAGGCCATGTAAGCGAAAGACGTGATCTACAACAATCACCGCTGTCTCCTTGGCTGAGGGTAGTTTGGGCAAGGGAATAAAATGAGCCGCCTTCGAGAATCGGTCCACCACGGTCAAAACTACCGTGTACCCTTGAGAGGGTGGGAGGGCGGTGATAAAATCTAGCGCGATGTGGGACCAGGGTCTCGAAGGGACAGGCAGCGGTTGGAGTAACCCATCTGGGGGTCGATTGGAAGTCTTACCAGTGGCACATACCGAGCAAGCCAAAACAAAACTGTGAATGTCGCGTGCCATAAGTGGCCACCAGAATCGTTGCTTGACCAAAAAACTGGTGCGATTAACTCCTGGATGGCAAGCTACGTTGGAACAATGCCCCCACTTAATGACGTCTGACCGTAATCCCTCCGGCACAAATAAACGATTCGGTGGGCAGCCGGGCGGAGGCGTTACCCCTTCTAAGGCCGTCTTGACCTTCGATTCGACCTCCCATGTGAGTGTGGAGACAAATAGGGTCTCGGGTAAAATGCACTCGGGAGTAGACGGGCGTTCGGAACGGTCAAAAATACGCGATAAAGAATCGGGTTTGATGTTTTTGGAACCCGGGCGGTACGAGAGAGAAAAATCAAAACGTCCGAAAAAAAGTGCCCACCGAGCCTGCCTGGAGTTCAGTCTTTTGGCGGTTCTGATATATTCCAGGTTCTTGTGATCGGTCCAGACAATAAAAGGTACCCCCGACCCTTCCAACCAATGACGCCATTCCTCCAACGCTAACTTTACTGCCAACAACTCTCTGTTACCAATGTCATAGTTACGTTCGGCAGGCGATAAACGACGAGACAAAAACGCGCAGGGATGCATCTTGTCATCCGTGAGAGAACGCTGGGAAAGAACTGCTCCTACCCCCACCTCTGATGCGTCGACCTCCACCACGAACTGACGTGAAGAATCAGGGGCTATCAAGATGGGAGCTGAAACAAAGCAGCCTTTCAGTTTGGCAAACACAGCCTCAGCTGTGTCTGACCACCTGAACGCAGTTCGGGGGGAGGTCAAGGCAGTCAACGGCGCGGCTAGTTGGCTGAAATTGCGAATGAAACGCCGGTAGAAGTTGGCGAACCCCAGAAACCTCTGTAGGGCCTTACGGGAATCTGGACTTGGCCACTCCACCACAGCCTTAACCTTCTCAGGATCCATGCGTACTCCCTCAGACGAAATGATGTACCCTAGGAAAGGAACAGACTGTGCATGAAAAGCGCATTTCTCCGCCTTGACAAAAAGCCCATTCTCTAGCAACCTCTGGAGCACTCGTCTGACGTGTTGAACGTGCTCCTGGAGAGACGAAGAAAAAATCAATATGTCATCCAGGTAAACATATATGAACTGATCTACCATGTCTCTCAACACATCATTGACGAGTGCCTGGAAGACTGCAGGGGAGTTGGAAAGCCCGAACGGCATAACCAAGTATTCAAAGTGCCCCCTGGGGGTGTTAAACGCGGTCTTCCACTCATCCCCCTTCCTGATGCGAACCAAATGATATGCATTACGTAAATCCAATTTTGTGAAGATAGATGCTCCCTGCAACCTCTCGAAAGCTGAAGACATCAACGGCAAAGGATAAGTATTCTTAACCGTGATGTTGTTCAACCCCCGGTAATCAATACAAGGTCGCAGAGATCCATCCTTCTTCCCCACAAAAAAGAATCCCGCCCCCGCTGGAGAAGAGGAAGGGCGGATGAACCTGGTGGCTAGAGAATCAGAAATATATTTCCCCATAGCCTCCCTTTCTGGAGCAGAAAGTGAATATAACTTGCCCTTGGGCGGAGACGTACCTGGCAGTAACTCTATGGCACAGTCATAGGGACGATGAGGAGGAAGAGAAGCAGCCCGAGACTTACTGAACACCTCCTTCAGGTCGCGGTACTCCGGTGGCACGTTAGACAGATTCACCGACTCCTCCTGCAACACAGAACGAGAAACAGACGGGACGGCAGACAAAAGACATGAGGCATAACAATCATTACTCCACGCGGAAACAGAGTTTTGGCCCCACTCTATCCGAGGTCCGTGCTGAACCAACCACGGGTGACCCAGGACAATAGGAGCGTGAGGTGACTGAGTGAGGTAGAGTGAAGTCTTTTCAGTGTGGTTTCCCGAGGTAATGAGTGTAATAAGTCCGGTGGAGTGAGTGATACCCGGGAGTTCTTGCCCATTGAGTGCGTTGATAGTGATCGTTCTCTCTAACGTAGTGATGGGGAGGCGAAGCTTGCGTGCCAGTGAAAAGTCCATAAGGTTTCCCTCTGCTCCCGAATCCACCAGCGCTTGACAGCTGAAGGAGTGTTCCGCCCACTGGAGTCTAACCGGGAGGAGAGTGGCGCTCGAGGGTCCAGTCATGGAGAGCCCGCCCGACAGTAGCCGCCGTCCTACCGCCGGGCTTGGCCTTTTAAAGGACAGGTGTTGACGAAATGGCCGGCCTCCCCGCAGTAAAGACATAAACCCCTCGAGCGACGGTGTTCTCTCTCCTCCCGGGAAAGCCGAGCTCGACCTACCTGCATGGGCTCAGGATCGTTCAGGGGACTGACCGCGCTCAAGCTCCGGGCACTGGAACTCGTGGTGAATTCGGCCGCAGGCATCCGGTATGGTCGGCTCTCCTGCTGTTGAAGGCGAGCATCGACTCGTAATGCTAACTCGATTAGTCCATCCAGTGTCTTGGGCAGCTCCAGGGTATAAATCTCCCTCTGAACGCGGTCAGCCAGCCCATGCAGGAACATGTCCCACTGCGCCTCCTCGTTCCACTTGCACTCGGCCGCCAATGTCCGGAACTCTATGGAATAGTCAGAGACTGACAGTTGGTTCTGGCGAAGGTCAGCGAGTTGGCGGGCAGCCTCGCGTCCAGCGACGGCGCGGTCAAACACTCGTGTCATCTCTAGCTCGAGTGCCTGGAACGAGGAGCAGCACTGATGTCTGTTCTGCCACACCGCTGTTCCCCACTGAGCCGCGCGGCCAGAAAGTAGTGTCATCACCAGGGCTACCTTCGACTCCTCAGACGCAAATGTCATTGGCTGAAGTGAGAAAAAAATAGAGCACTTAGTCAGGAACGTTCTGCACAGATTGGGCTCGCCCGAATACCTCTCAGGTGCTGGGATGCGCGGTTCTGGTGCGAGGGCACGCGGCTCTGGTTGCTGGAAAATCCCTTGGGGAACAGGCGGGGGCGGTGCCGGCGCAGTGGGAACTCTCAGGCGTTGAATTTGAGAGGTGAGCTCGGACACCTGCGTTACCAAAGCCTGTATCGCCCGTCCCGAAGCTCCGATCTGCTCGTCCTGGCGATCCATCCGGGCGTGGCTTCCGGCGAACATCTGTTCGATCCCGGGGTCACTCGCTGAATCCATGAGATGGTGGTCAGATGGTTCTGTCATGGATCACTGAAAGATAGTCAAGGATTCAGATGCGAGTGAACAAGTATTTATTTGTCAAAAGAGAAGACAAGAGACTCAATTCGACAGGTAGCATCCACAAGGATCGTACTGAACGAATAGGTTACAGTTCTCATATAGACAAACTCAGAATGGAGGTGATCGATGATCCTCGGCAGACTCAGGGAATGAAGTGGCAGAATCCTCAGGTGAACACAGAACACGCTCGGGCAGACTAGGCAACGCAGGGACTCAGCGGGCGGAATGCAGATCCAACGTGGAGAAGATCCTATGGAAGCGTCGAAGAAGCAGGACAGGAACAGGGGAACAGGCTCAGACCCAGGAGAACCTCCACAACCATCTGACAGAGACAAGACGAGTGAGCAAACAATATATAGGACATCCTCATTCAGAACAGCTGGCGCTGATCGGCTCATCAGTGGAACGAGCCAGCTGACGAGCCACGCCCATTCACACAGCACGCACACACATAGCGAGAGAGAGTCCATGAATCCATGAACCGTGACAGTTGCTCTACAATGCAGTAGTTGACCTGAAAGAGAAAACTAACCATAGAACAAGACAACACATGCTAATAATTCTCTATAGCAAGCAACCCTTGTGGAAAATCTGAGAATGCAACCCACGTTTGTGTAGCATAACTTGCAATATGAACTGTTTTCCGTCAAAATACTGGCTTAGTGTTATGGAAAAATAAAGTTTGAAATGTAACAGCTCAAATTATAGAAAACAATAGCCTATATGGAACAAATCTAGCCTTTGATATAGAACAAAAATCCATTAACACTTTTAGGAAACTATTGCCAAAGGATGTGGCTTAGCAACATTAAACCCTTTTTGACCTGACGACAGTTTACAGAACAAACCATCTAGCCACAAACCCTTTCACCTAAATTCATCTTGTGTACATCTGCTGAATAACCTAAAAACCTCATAGATGGTTTGGATTGGAGAGCTGCTTCTCCAGTGTTTTGCCATCCATACTTCATGCCATCCAAGAAAACGTTCAAGCCGATGTTCACCAGAAACCAGCCAAGGAGGTGAGGGAGTTTAAAGTGGTTTAGGTAAAATGGAGACAAAGCCTCACTGAGAAATACTGGATGAAATGTTAGCCCACATCCTCTGGCAACAACCTACATTCTCATTGGCTCAAAACTTTTTTATTTCACTATTTTTTCTTATTACACAAAGCACTGTATTCACGTTACTGGACAAATGAATCCAGAGACTGGACTGAAATAATAACTTCAATATAAAGATTTCACTTTCTAAGCTACTATTCAGAGGAGATTTAGACGTCTAGTGACCTTAAACTGTCGAGACACTAACCAATTTTGTGGCTGTCGCAACCTTCCAGACGGGCTCAGAAACCAAATCCATGCTTTACTCCCGGTAGTTAACCAACTTCACAAAGCACATGGAAAAATGTCTGCCTAGTCTCAACTCATGCACAGCCTTTTCAAGAAACACTTAACGTCATAAGTACACCCATAAGAAATCTATTAGACTTATAAACTTATTGCCAATACATAAAAATCCCCTTGTGTGCATAAAAGCTAAGCTTAAAAACTCGCTAACAAGCTTTCGAGATGGATGTTTGCATGAAGCCAACCTTAGTAAACAAAAGTATTTCTATCACCAACTCAGGGCTTTTATATTCCTAGATTCACTTGGACGAGAAAAACAGCTCCATAAATAATGCTAATCATGAGATAGCCGATCATTCAGTATTACTATCATGAGAATACATAGGAACCTATTTTGGCATAGAGGAAATATGGGACAGAAATCGGGAACTGATTATTGAGGGACAAGGTCATGAATCATCATAGGACTGAGAGGAAGATGCAACATCTGGCAAAAACATTCCATTCAACCACCAAACATCAGGAGTTCTTATATAAAGACCATCTCCATTAGCCACGAACATGCTAAGCTTTGCCACATTTTGGGTTTAAGGAGGAATTACGAGCAAGTTTGTTGTAATAGTAAAACATGTGGTTTTAAGTTACCAAATTAAGACAGGTTTACAATCTACCCACATTCTTATGACCTTTCAACAACTGCCTTCATCAAATGACTGTTAACATTTATGCATGCATTTGTGCATGTTTGCATGAAAAAAAGACAGAAAAACAGAGAAAGAGATGGGAAAATTGTGCAACCTATTTATTATTAATCATTAGGCATTTGAGGATAGAATATGTGTATGGTTGATTATCACAAATACATGTCCAGAGCACATTTCACCCCAAAATCTAGTTTTTATATTAATAAAATAATAACCAAAATACATATAAATATATATATATATATATATAATATACACTACCGTTCAAAAGTTTGGGGTCAGTGAGAATTTTATTTTTATTTTTTGGAGGAAAGAAATCAATACTTTTATTTATCAAGGACAGTAAAGACATTTATAATGTTACAAAAGATTCTATTTCAAACAAATGCTGTTCTTTTGAACTTCCTATTCATCAAAGAATCCTAAAAAAAAAAAAAAAAAAACTGTACAACTGACAGACCAACAACTGTTTCAACATTGATAATAATAATAAATGTTTCTTGAGCATCAAATCCTCATATTATACTGATTTGTGAAGGATCATTTGACACTGAAGACACTGACACTGGTGATGCTGAAAATTCAGCTTTGATCACAGGAATAAATTACACTTTACTATATATTCACACAGAAAACAGCTGATTTACACTGGAATAATATTTAATACTATAACTGATTTTTGTTGTATTTTTAATCAAATAAGCGCAGCCATGGTTAGCAGAAGAGAATTCTTTTAAAAGTATTTAAAATCGTACCGACCCCAAACTTTTGAACGGTAGTGTATATTTATATAATACAATTAAAAAATAATATACATGTAAAACAAAATCAATTTAAAATTTTCAGACTATTTCTTCTAAAAATCTAAACAGAGAGTTTGTAAACAGGTCTAAGGTACAGGTTTAGAAGCTGCCCACATTGATAATTTACATATTAGTGTATATTCGAACATTTAAACAATGTATGAGTGCATTTTACATACAACTACCTATGAATACTAATGCGATCATCTTGAATTGTGAATGAAAGCACATGAGTATGTGCAGGGGCCTCTGGGGTCCCAATGTGATGCAGTGGAAAAAAGCATTCTTAACAATTACGTCTGACCTCCCTGTGATTTATACGGCCTTTCTAAAGCATGCACACTCACTCACTCATATATCATACACAACACCATATACATCACTGGGAAGCAGAGGGGCCAAACGTCCCTCAGAAAACATAAACAAAGCCATGTGAGCAGACAACCATTTCCTTCCATGTGTTTACTGTCTTTACCCACTTCACACTGACTTTACAGGTGCAGTTAACTAACTAACTTAACAAAAATTATAGATTGCACTGGAGAGAAACTTTTGATGACATATTGTTTAGAGGCCATGTACAAATTCCATTCCATCCAATCATTTGCTGTCTAAATTGAGAATGCCCCTCACTCTAACGCGTGGAGTTTCCTCCTTCATGTTTTACGCAGAAAATTTTAATTCTAGCTTTAGCGCATGCATAATTAGTGATACTACACCAAACCAGCAGAGGATAGCATGGAGTACAGAAAGAAGTACAGTAGAAGAGAAGTTAAAACGCCTAGATATGTTTATATTCTTGCAAGCAAAAGTTGAACAAACAAGATGCATATATCTTCTTACCTCTCCCCACGAGCGCACAGATTTTTGTTGTTTCCACCTTTGACTTCTGTTGCTTTTTCTTGCCATGCATTTTCAATCTTCTTCTTTAACTAGTTCTTGAAAGAAACAACAACACAATTGTAGTTGCCACCTAGTGGACTCACAAATGAATGCAGACAATTCAATGAGCAAGTATGCATGTTACAAATAAACAAAGATCAACTTAGTCAAGCAGTACACATTAAAATCATAGTTGAAAGTTGTGTCCCAAATGACACACTACTATACATTGTGCACTTATGGTTGCATCCAAAATCGCATACTTCCCTACTATATAGTAGGCGAGAAACAGTATGTGGCAAAAGAAGTATGTCAAAATTCACAGAACTCCTTAAAGAGTAGGCAAAATGTATCCGCAGTGAAGCGACATAACTGATGCTGGTTGGTCACATGATAATGACAACATGGCGAATGTACATTCATACTACACATACTCATAGGCCTGCTAGAACATCATTTTTAGCGGTGCAGTAATTACTTATTCAAAATAAGTACCTACTCAAATATGAAAAAGAAATCATCTTGTATTGCCCCTTTCTTGTGGTAAGTCCTCAGATGGCTGTGATTTAAAAAAATAATAATTAAAAGGTTTGTGATTTTTCCTTTGCTATTCTGTCAAATGCCTCTTTCTCCCGAGGCAATCCTTTCTCTGAACTCCTCGTTCTCCACTCACGTTTTTCATTACTGCAATAAAAACATGTTTCTGTCATCTAATATAGCCAAACTTGGACATGTGTGATGTGGGTGTACTCATAATTGCTTACAAGACTGATGTGTGTAACTCCCCTGTTAATCTCTTCACAAGAGCCCTTAAACACAAAGTTATCTAGCACCTTTACTAATTCATGACCTCCACATAAATCTTATTAAAGAGATAGAGGTAGATTTTTACAATTTCAGTGACAGTGACATGACGTTAAGGTCATGAATATCTTACTTGGAATTTGTCTTCTGCATTCAACCAATCCAAGTAAGTGCACACACATTATGAGCAGTGAGTAGTTAACACACACACACACACAGCAATCCGTGGACACACACACCCGGAGCAGTGGCCTGCCATTTTTGCTGCTGCAAACCCCTCCTGTGGAGCGATTGGGGGTTAGGTGGCATAGGTGCCTTTCTCAAGAGCACCTCAGTTATTTATTCCTTCCGGTATTGATGGTGCTTTCACGTGCTATTGGAAAATATGATATTTTCTACTTGTGAACTGGTATTTACCAGTGTGTTGCGTTCAAGTGCTTTTGTTGTCGTAATGTGGTAAAAAGATGGAGATCCAGACCTGTTATTTAGCTAAAACTATTTTAGATTGCTTAAGTCATCTGCTACAGCAAGAAGATGATTTATCAAAACTCAAATGGTAAATAATATGCTGTATATTTTCTAGATCATGAATAGTACATATTTTTACCATTCACGACTCTCGCATTGCTCTCCGACATTTTGAAAAGGTCAAAGGTTATCTCATCCCGGCAACTCGTGCATCAAAATATTCTACGGGCTGCCCAGTGGAAAATACCACATGAGGGGGTGTTCATGTGCATTTTCCACGTCGTATTTTGGTATTTACCATAATTACCACAGCACGTGAACGCACCATGAGAATTGAACAATGACCTTCGGGTTACCAGTCTAACTCTCTAACCATTAGGCCCTAAAGAAGAATAGTGAGCTTTACTCGTGCAGAACTCACCTCTCAAAAGTCTCAAAAGAACTTAAAAGTATTTTAAGTTGCAGTTGTAAACTTGTGGTTTAGTCATATAGGCAGACCATTTAGAAAATAATTAGTATACCTCTTCTCAAAAATCAGGACAATTTGAGGTATCTTTCATGATTGCAGCATGAACGTTATGGGAATAGTTAAACTGCAAAGATTATTTACGTTTAGGAGCCTGTTTTAATCCCCAACTCCAAGTATGAACAATAGTTATAGTGATCTTTGCCTTAGTAAGCACCACATAAAACTCCCATTACACATCGGTCCTGCTCGGGGGTATTGGGTAATAATATCTTAAACAGCAGAATAAAGGTGATGATTTTTCACAAAATTCAACATTATTCAATTAATGTTCTGTGTGCTGTCATCCATGGCTTTGTTCCAGTATGGATTGATGAGGGGTGATGTGTTTGTGTGTGGGTGTGTATGAGCTCTATGGGATTCGCTTTGAGGGGGGCAGAGTTCATTACAGCTAAGATCCCCTGAGATCGATTTCTTGAAAGTTATTTAAGAGTGAAATCTATGACTCAAGCACTATTCAGCAGAGATTGCGCAATCAAAGAGCTCACAAATCACTCTTAATATACAACATACGGCAGGATTTACAGAAATGCACAGAAATTCTTTCGAATTTCTCACGTTAGAGATATTTTGTGGTCTTTAAAGTTTTGTCCGAGACCCTGTGAATGCAAGCGACGGCCTGACCCTGACTAAGCTATACATTCCAAGCTGGTTCTTGGTTGTAATGGATATTTGTTTGATAGGTCTGTTTCTTGTTTCAGTACTCTGCAATGTCCACTTTGATAAAGCTAATTATATTCTGTTAATACATATGATATCGATGGTTGTAGTCTACTTGTCCCTACAACTTCCATCTGGGTCATGAAAATAGGCAGGTTACATATCAGCATGTTAATGAGTGTCATTAAAAACTCATTTCTATTTCAAACATTTATGAAAGAAGATGCTGAGGGACTTCAAAAGATGCTGAGGCTAGAGTTTCATCTCACATGAGGTGGTAGATTCTTGGTTAATGATCAAGGGGCTAATAATTGTAGACTCAAAGGGATAGTTCCTGTCATACCTGCATGACTTTCTTTCTTCTGAACACAAAAAAAGTCTGGTTTTTTTTGTCCATATAAAAAGTCAATGGGGTCCAATGTTGTTTAGACCCCATCGTTCTTTAAAATACTTTGTGATCTGTAGTTTTATAAAAAAGTTTTACTGAATTACCTGTACAGAAGCTTTCATATCAATCATTACATTCGTTATGTCCTGTTACGTCCTAAAAAATCCATCCCACCCAACTGACCTAGATTGTGAACCCTCCACTCTTCAATGGCATCATTACCCTGTGCTTTTCTTGATCCACAGCGTTGTGTGCTCTGGACTAGTTATCTATTCCCTTTGGCGCAAAATCCCATGAGTCCCCTGGGTAAATGATTGATGGCAATCTGGCTGTTTCCAGGAAGATTTACGTGATTGCTTAGCGATATTGTAAAGTGTTAACACATAGGCCTATGCCATGTTCAACTATCCCATGGCTGCAAATATACAAAATGCCACAAAAAAAATGTTTTGGAATGACAGCCATCATACTCTGAATCACAGTTCAAGCCAGTAAATCCACAATACCTCCCCTCTACACCCTTCTGTTTTTCTTCCTCCTGCCAAAAAACAAATGGAAAAAAGTCTTAGTATGGCAGTTTCTCATGCTAGACATGATCCCTGTGCTAATATTTTGATTGGCCAGCCCTCAGATATCTTACTGTGCATCCCACTGAGAATGATGTGTGTGTGTGTGTGTGTATATATAAATATAAATAAATAAATGCATATTCACAATAGACACAGGACTAGATGTCATTTGCAAATGAGTATATTATTGTGCTTATCAAATGTACAGTATGACTGAAGTGTCTTAAACAATCTGTCTTAAAGGAATAGTACACACAGAATTATCATCAACATTGTCATTATTTACTCACCTGCATGTTGTTCCAAGCTTTTATGACTTATGCATTGCACATGGTTTGGAATGCCATGAGGGTATGGTGACAGAATTTTCATTTTTGGGTGAACTAACTTTTTTGTGTAAATTTAATTAAAATGCTGATATAATGTATTGTAATGCATCTCTGTGATCTGTTGACATTTAAAACGCAAAATTTACCAGATCCTCTGTTCTAGTCTGGACACACACATTGTCTCTGGTGTTTATGTCCTCAAGATATAATGAATCCCTCAGTTTCCATTGCATCTGAATGCCCACCACTACTTTTGGAGAATGAAATTTGTTTTTTCGCTCGTTTTGGGGGAAAACAATCCAAAACACAGATGGATTGGGTTAATTACAATATTGTGCTGTTTTTATGGTAAACCTAGCTCAGTGCCATTTGTTAGGAGGAGGTTCAACATTCAACACTTGTTTTAAGGCACATATTAACAACGCTTATTCTGATTTCAGACTACTTTTTGTGTTCAGATCATGCCACTATCACGTCCAAAAAAATAATAATAATGTTTTACTAGTACCATGGCCAAAAATGCTACATTTGTTATAGACATAATAGGCCTAACGTTAAGAACAAATAGCAAAACTTGTCACAAAACGCAGGCTATCACTTTTCTAAGCATTCACATTTACGATTTTGCCTGGCAGTTGAAAAAATAGGGTTGAATATACACAGTTTCAGACAGAATATTGCCAGTTACTTTGACTTTTTTACTTACTATTTTGCTCCTCTAACAAAAATAGGTTCACCACATGAAGAGCAGACCCTATGTGGAGATTCGTTTCTGAATTAATCTGTGTTTTGAATTAATCGAACAAGTGAATGATTCAATGACTCAATTAAAAATGTTTTGTTTTGTTGAATGAATCTGTTGGACGAATTGAACGAACTCATATCTTTCATAAAACAGTCACTTGTCGCAGACTACTGGGCTATCGATGTAACGAGAAGGAGATCATTTATAAAATATTGCATCCATCTATCTTGCAAAATATTTAAATATCACTGTATGTACTAATTTATATATAATATATAATAACCGCACCAACGGCTTCAGTGAGTCAGGCTGATTCAAATGAGAGTTCATGAGTCTTTTTGAATGATTCATTGTTCGCGAATCAATCTGTGGTTAACGTTACTTACCCAGGACAACAACTCGAGGCGGACAACTTGATGGAAATTTCGGGGTAAACCGACTTTTACTCTTATCGCATTTAATTCAGACCTCAAATGATTGTAAAATATGACTTATTTTTCAGGTGGCTGTAGATTTAACAGCGGCGGGTTTGCCTCTAAAAAGCGGTGCAGGAAAAACAATTTACAAAAAGCTCGTTTTTTGAGAGATATCGAGATCGTTTAAATAAAGATTCCGATTAACGTTAACTGGAAGATCAATATTTTTACCCAGCGCTAGAAAAAACTAACCTAGCCTACAGACTTAATAGACTTTACAGTGAATGACGAACCCGAGTCAAGGTTTCTTTTGAGGTAATGTAACGTTAACGTTAGTAAACAACCGCCCTGAACTCTTAACAACGCCTTAGCAACCCCCCCCCCGGATTTTTTATTTTATTTTTTTACAGGCAAGCAATTCTCATTTTCTTCGGAAAAAAAGTACTTTTGTTATTTTAAATTCTCATGGGCTGCACTTGTCATGGTAGTTTAGCACTGTTTCCATGGTTCTTACAAACATGGTTTTCTGAAACTCCCTGCTCATCTAACGTTACCCCCCACATTTCTTCATCTAGCTCTCAGATCTCTCTCTTCCTCTTGTAGGAAAAGGAACATGAGTTACTGTCCTGTAGAGAATGATAACTGCCCCTGCGTTTGCAATCAAGGCATATCTCTGTCCCTTTCCTGTCTTCCGTCTCTCTTTTTCATCCTTTCTTCCTCGCACTTCTGCGCTCTGTCTCTCTCTCTTGTGTGCCACTGTCAACAAAAACGTTTCCTTGAGCCAAACAGGTGCAAAAGCCATAAGTGAACAGTAGTTGGACACTTAAGTCACACTTAAGCACACAAATGCAAACAAAGTGTCATCTGTGCTCAAATGCTGCAGGATCTTTTTGTGATTTTTCATCTTTTATTTGAATCAAATGGCAGTTAGTTTTAATGTTTTTTTCTTATCTAATCCATAGACATTCAGACATTTTAAGTGAAACGGAAGTAGCGGCGTATCTTTTCTTCTGTATTGTGATCCTGCATTCATCACCAGAGATCCAGCAATTTGATTAAACATTTGATTAAACAAGGTCAAAAAATGAAACACGCACGGATGAATTGCCTACACAATATAAGATCTATAACATGCATTTAGAAAATAGATAGCAAGAATTTTCATTTCACAACCACTTCAAGTGTCTTTTTGGGCCCACTGTAGGTGTTTTGGGGCCTTAGTGTCTGAGGAATGTTCAAGAACTGTGTACAATAACAGAGGAGAGAAGAATTATGGGATGAGGAGAGACAGAACAGAGACATGGACATTTCTCATGGAGGAGAATGGGGTGGCTGTCACTGAGGTTGAAGGATGAGGAGTTCGTTATGAGTAGCTTTATGTTTAGCAGATACGTGTGTACGTGTGTGCATGTGTGACAGTGACAAGAATTTGTCCTAATCCTTTTCTAGGTTTCTTGATTTCTCTCTTTAGTTTTGCTTTTATTATTGTGAGTGTGGACAGGTGTTGCTAAGGTGTTTTGAGATATTTTTAGCCCATAGATGTGTGGTTTGCGTTGCCATGCAGATGATAATGTGTTCAATTTGTGAGTTTGTAAGAGTGCATTGCTTTTTGGTTGCTAGGCTGTTGCGGGTGGTTGCCAAGGTGTTGCTATGCAGTTGCTAACATGTTCTAGGCTAAGCTATGACTCTAACAAAAAGCAGATTTCTAACTGTTTTTCTTGTGTTTGTGTATGTTGTAGGCGGGGGTGAGATGTCAGTAAAGCTGAAGTTTGATTGTCCGGCTGATGGCGGCATGGTGCAGCGGAGCCGCTCCTTCACTGGAGTAAACGCACTCGGTGGCCGGAGAAGGTAAGCTAGGATTGTTTGTGTTTGAGACAAGATGATGTGTTGTTTCCATCTGTGTCAGATTGTATTACTTGACTTTTCTTAAGATAAATGCCCTCAAAGCAGGGGCCATGGAAGCTCACGAAAAGCATGACTCTTGTTCACTGGAATTTATGAAATGAGGACATCTTGGGGAGGTTTCAAAATGTTGCACAAAACATTTGTGAGGAGTCTGAATCTTTTCTGCAATAAGGCCATGCATGCTGTTGTTTATCAACTAAACTATTTAGTTAATAAACTAAAACTATTAAAAATCTGCAATTTACAGTAGGCCTAATTAAAATTAAGCTGAGATAGAATATGAAAAATTACTTTTTCTGAGGAAAAACTAACTTAAATAAAAAATTAAAGTTGAACTACTAAAATTATTAAAACTGAAGTGAAAATAAAGTTAAATAGAAGTATAAAAACAAGAACTAAATAAAATTACAATCAAAATCAATTTTCTTATGAAGAAAATTAATAGAATTTTTACTTCCAGAACCCAACTGTTGCACTCTATTGATGTTCTAAATCAGTCACAGGCTCCATCTCAGTTCGGATGCGTTGTAGGGCAGCTCACTAGGTTTAGGAGCTTAGCTTATATCGGATGTGGCTTACAGTTTTTCTTTGATTGCTTATAGTTCTAACTCGCCATTCCACACAATCCGAAACATAAACAAGCTTGAGTTATTATGTAACAGCAGTAGTTATTTCAAGAACCAAAGGTCCTGAGAGGATGCACGGTTCGGATTCAAGCACAAGCATTCTCTGTGAGCAGTGTGACAGCTTACATAAGTAAACACAGCTGTGTGTATGTGTGTGCATTTGTGCAAGTTTTTATTTTGTCACAATAGCATTACATTCCTGCATTCCCATCCAAGTAAAAGACTGAAACTAAATGATTGCAGACAAAGGCCAAAACAACTTCAGAGGCGTATCCGCCTGCTTCTAATTTGTAAACTCTTTATTATATGGCAGAAGCTTCACAAAACTGCATTGTGAGAAAATGCTTTTTAAGCACATTAAAAATATTAATCAATGCTGTCAGCTACAAAATGTTAAGATCATGTATTTACAGTTATAAAGAAACAGATTTCAACCACTCTTTTGACTTTTGTACAGTGAGTACATTGGATACGGTTAATTTAATTTATGGTTAACATTTTTTTTTAAAATCAGGCAATATCATATTCAGAATGAGGGCTGACTGACCTCTGACTAATATTTTTTAATCATTTAATCATTTATAACCTTTATTTTTTGTGTTAAAACCATAACCCAGATTTCTGTAACCTAAATTATAAAGAAATTGTTTGGCTAATTTGAGATTTATATCATTTCCATTATTTTAAGTAGGTCCTATTAGTAACTAACACAATTATTATTATTATTGGAAGAAGCAGGGGGTTGCATCAAAACAAAAACCTTTGAGATTAATGAATACCCCAGAACATGTTTAATAGATTAACTTTAATAAACGTGTTCTATTTTTCCAATTCTTCTCAACCAGTTTTGTTTAACCTTAATTGGAAGTTGGCCGATCAGTAGTCAAATGAGCACTGCATATCAACAATTTTATGTTGATTTTTGGCAAAAATTGTGTACAACCTCTTTGGGTAGTGAGTGACTAATTTATGTAAGCAAAATTTGTATTAATTAGGCTACATTACAGTGGCTGTATTACACCAGTCCTAACCAGATGCGATAACATTCCAGAAACAAGCAATTTGTTTGTCCACACCAGACGCAACGTGACTACGAGATGCGACAAAATCAATCAAAAATCACAGCCAATCAGAAGAGCGTGTGTGGCAGGTGTTCTTGGCAAGCGCAATGCACTCTTAAATAAATGGATAAGGATATAATCAAATTCATAAATATTACACCAGTTTAACAACATTAAAAATAAACAAAGTTTTTGTAATATAGCCCCAGTAAGTTGTTTTTCACTGAAAGTCTGCTGTTACACTCACATAAATAGTTTTAAAAATACACTAAAAGAGAAAATACAGAGAATCAAGCTCTTTGTCGAGAAAAAGGGCGTTACTTGTGTCATTGTCCACTGAGGGACCTCGAGTTACAGCGAGTTACAGATGTCAGTGATAGAGACAGGAAGGAATATACTGATGTGAGAGAGCCAAAGCTTGTGTTATTGGTGACCCCCAGTCAGAGCAGCGCAGAGGAATGCCTTTCCTAAGAGAGTTTATTGACATTGCAGAGTCATTGAGTTTGTATGCTGTGTAAGCATACACTGTCAGAACATCGCTGAAATATGTAGATTATATTGTGGCTGTAACTAAAATGGGATGTGAGGATTAAATTCAGAATATAAAAACATGTACTACTGTTCAAAAGTTTGGAATTGCTAAAACAAATGTTGTTTTTGGCAAGAAATCGATACTTCTGTTGACCAAAGTAGTGTTTAATTTACCAAAAATACATTCAAAAACATTATTAATGTTCAAATGTATTACAGTTTGAAATAACTACAATGTGATCATGAAAACCATCATTTTCAGTGGCCAACACTGTTTTAGGAAAGCATTCTAATGTGAGAATCTGTTCTTATTCTCCTGGCCAACTGAAACCATTGTGCTACTTAATGAAGTGTGGAAATGGTAATGCAGTCTTTTTTCGGTTTTTGAATTATTACATGCACTTGTGAAGTTTAGTTATGTGTTCAGAAATGGCCAAAAGAAATGCATTTCTCTATAAATTAAATGGATTATTCAGTTCTTTTAAAGTCCCCCTGTAGTCAATCATTTTATCCTTTAAAACTCACCTTTGATCAAATGACATATTTAAATGAGTTTTCCTTGAAGAAAAAAATTCGTCATGCCTTGTAACTATTACACCCGTGTCTCATTTAGTATACGCGGTTCTATGAATATGCAAATTTGCCCCCGCCTCCACTCACTCACTCAGCTCAGAGATCCACTCGCGTTGATTGGTTACAAGGTAGTTTGTGGCGTCAGAAACACCAGCGATTTCAAACCGCGTTTTTGAGACTGTCTTTGGTTCACTGCAGTTTTAAAGAGAAAATAAAGTTGAAGTAAAAGGCAAAATGCAAATCAAATAGGCAGAAAAACATAAAGGTTTGGATAGTAAATGATTAGACAGGACTATTATGGATGGATAAATCTAAGTATGAGGTTTGAGCTGTTGTGGGAACAGTTTGATCTGTGATAAGTGTCATAAAATTAAATAAAATTTATCAAAAATACAGTAAAAACAGTAATATTGTGAATTATTATTATTATTATTATTATTTAAAATAAATGTATATCTTAAAATATAATTTATTCCTTTGATGACAAAGCTGAATTTTCAGCATCATTACTCCAGTCTTCAGTGTCACATGATCCTTCAGAAATCATTCTATTATGCTGATTTGATGAATAGAAAGAACAGCATTTATTTGAAATAGAAATGTTTTATAGCAATATAAATGTCTTTAGTTTATACACTATAAACAATAGTGTATATAAGTGTATATCTTTTTTCGCCATCTTGACTATTCCATCTCACCCTGCAGACTTTCCTCGGCTCGTAGCTCTCTCCGCACAAAAGTCATAGCAGGGAAATCTCCCAGAATGCCCTCTTCGGGTCGAGTGGGCAGCAGCGTCTGGGGGCAACAGCCTGAGCAGGTGGACAGAATCTTCCAGGCTTTGAGGAAAGGGCTCAAGTATGTGCAGTCATCGTAGTAGAGTAATGAAGCCACTTGTGGACTGCACACACTAGTCTTGTGAATGTTAATGACATCTCATCCCGTATAGGGACTACTTGGAAAACCATCAAACAGAGCTGGACTTCCTGTCATCCCAGCAGAGAGACACAAAGAGGAACTCCAGACTGGTGAGTCTTTGTACTGAGAATAACTTCAACTTGTCCTAATCCAGCTTTTTCATGTATTTTATTATTATTATCATTATTTATTTCTACACAGTTTTTAAAGTAAATATAAAATAATACATAATAACTATTCTTCATTCCTCAGGGTTTTTTCTATGACCTGGAAAAGGTACGTTGTCATTAACAAATGCTAATATTCAATCATTTGACTGAGTGTTGTGACAAAAATTTTGACAAAATGTAATCTTTTTATGTCCTGCTTGCTAACAACAGGAGATACGAGCCTTAGAAAGATACATACGACGCTTAGAGTTTCAGATTAGTAAGGTAACACAACCTAAAAATACTCATTTAATTTGATTGCATATGAACACTGGTCAGATTTGTTAAGAATAAACCTATATTGTGTGAATGTGGATGTCAACAGGTTGAAGAGCTGTACGAGTCGTACTGTATCCAGTGGCGGCTGTGCCAAGGCGCTTCGAACATGAAGAGAGCGTTCTCTCTGTCTCCGTCTTCACGACAGTCTCGAGAGAGTTTACTGGAGCTGAACCGTAACCACAGACACAGCCTTGAGGTAAAGTCTGTCCTGGACACCATATACACGCACAACAAACTATAAGTGAGCCATTTGTGTGGTCATTTTCCCAACAAGCGTAAACACTGTGGCTCGGTGGCTCTTTCAAAACATCCCGGCCAGCCCAACATAACAAGATTGGCTTAACCACACTTCGCTTTTCCTTTATTTGCGAACGATATCTAACCAGTGCATTGATGAAAAAGAACCTATAATGCAGAGGTCACTAATAGGCGGACCGCGGTCCGGATCCGGACCCAGCCGCCGTTCTGTCCGGACCCGGACCAATAACCCATACATTATTGAGAATTATTAACGTTTGACGGAGCGTTTCTATTTTAACCTGCGCAGCTTTTCTAGCATTTATGGTACTGGTTTAGCGCGGCCCAGGAAAGTCACCGACCAATAGCATGCGTTGTAAATCGTCATGTGATGCTACTCGAGTCAGCGCGCGCGAGACACACACACACACACACACACACACACACACACACACACACACACAGGGAGAGACGAGACGAAAGAGAGACGACGTTTCACATGGCGTGCTCTAAAAAAAGAAAAGTGGACAGCGAAAACAGAGCTTTCAATCAAGAATGGACAGATTCTTTCATGTTCATTCTTCCTACGGGCAGTTCAAAACCGGTATGTCTCATATGTTCAGAGACTGTCGCGATTATTAAGAGCGGCAATGTGAAGCGCCACTATGAGACAAAGCACAAATCGTTTGACCAAACATACCCACTTAAATCCGCACTGAGGGCACAGAAAATAAACGATCTAAAAGCCCAATATGATCGATCCAGCAGAATCCTAACACATTCATTCACTGCCCAACAACGTGCTAACGAATGTTTCCCTTAAAGTTGCTTGGATTTTGGGCCAACATAAAAAACCATTTAAAACCAGGGGTTGTCAAGGAGTGCATGAGTGCGGTAGCTGAAACCTTACTTGAGGGAAAACAAAAAGAAGACATGTGTGTAAAAATCAAGCAAATACCTATGTCAGCATCATCAGCCACAAAGAAAACAGAAATATTAACCCAGGATGTGCTAGCTCAGCTGGATGAAGCAATTCACAAGGCACCATGCATAGGCTTAGCTGTAGATGAGTCCACTGATGTGTCTGACAATGCTCAGCTGTTAGTTTTTGTAAGGTTCTTTAACAAGGACAAGGAAAAGTTCTGTGAAGACCTGTTAGGTGTCACACCCCTTCAGACCAGTACAAGAGGAGAGGACATCTACCTGGCCATAAAGGAGATGTTAACGAAGAGGGCAATAGAGCTGAAATCACACCCCTTCAGACCAGTACAAGAGGAGAGGACATCTACCTGGCCATAAAGAAGATGTTAACGAAGAGGGCAATAGAGCTGAAACAAGTGGTTTCAATAACCACAGATGGAGCCCCTGCCATGGTAGGGAGAGAGAGAGGAGCTGTGGCAAGAATGAAAGAGGACAATCCTCAACTCATCTCTTACCATTGCATAATTCATCAGTCAGTCCTGTGCTCCACCCTGTCAGACGAGTATGCTGAGGTGATGAACACAATGATGAGAATGATAAACTTTCTCAGAGCTTCCTCTTCCCATCAGCATCGCATGCTCAGGGAATTCCTCAGAGAAGTTGATGCAAATGCTGATGACCTTCTGCTACACAACAATGTAAGATGGCTCAGCAAAGGTAGGGTGTTGGAGCGCTTTTGGTCTATCCGAGGGGAAATCGCAGCTTTCTTGACACAGCTGAAGAGCCAGAAGGCAGAAACATTTTCTCTCTTTTTTGAGGATGACAAGAATATGTATTTTGTTTTTTTGGTTGATATCACTTCACACTTGAATGAACTGAATTTAAAGCTACAGGGCAAGGACAATTCAGTTTGTGATCTGATGACAGCTGTCCGTTCCTTTCAGAGGAAACTTGCATTGTTTAGGGAAGACCTGCAGGGAGACTGTGCACACTTCCCAACTGTGAAGGAACAGGTTCAGGGTGAGAGAGAGGTGTCTTCTTTTGTTGACTTTGTTGACAAGCTGATTGTAAATTTCAGCAAGCGTTTTGACAGCTTCAGCTTTGGACAGCAGCTCACCCTGTTCATTCAGAACCCATTCCTCATCACAGATCTCAGGGGGTTCTCAAAGGAAGTCACACTGCTCTTCAAGTGGGCAAATGCTGGGCCTCTCCAGATGCAACTGGTCGATCTCCAAGCAGATGTGGCCTTGAATGAGCATTTTGGAAAAACAGATCCTGCCACTTTCTGGCTTCAAATGGTCTCAGAGACCGCTTTCCCAGGTCTGAGGAAAGTGTACATCTTTACCATGTTTGGCTCCACATACAACTGTGAGGCAGCTTTCTCCACAATGAACATTATTAAAAGCAAATATAGATCCAGGCTCACCAACGAGCACCTACACATGTGTATGAGAATGGCCCTAACACCATTCCAGCCCAGATTTAAAATCCTGGCAGGACAAGCAAGGGCTCACTTTTCTCACTAAGCAAGAAAAGGTGGGGAAGTGGGATATAAAAGGGAAAGAAAGAGAAAAGGAGGTGTTAAAGCTGTTCAATTGTTAATATGTGTTGAGATTGTTTATTATAAAATGTTAAAATTAAGTTAAAATTAATTTAAACTTAAGATGTGAAAGGGAGTTAGCTAAAAAGTAAAAGGGAAACTCAAGCTATACTTTTTATTTAATTTTTCTAAAATTAAGCACTTTATTTTGAGATGCACATTTTTCAAAAGCTCTCTGTTGTGTTTTATTTATTTATCATTTATTTTTAAATGCAGCCTTTATTTTATTTAAATTGATAATTTATTATTAGAGTACTTATTATTTATGATCCCTACAGTTCAATATATAAACTGACAATAAATATTGTTGAAATATTATTGAATTGGACTTTTATTTTATTTGACAGTCGTCTGTTGACTAGGCTACTTACATATTTTCATACAACTACTAGGCTGTGGCACTGAATGATAACGCTTAGTCATTAGATAACGTTAGTCATTGTGATGTTGCGGACCTTTGCTTGATGAAATTTTCTCTAACTGGACCTCTTAGAATTTTAATTGAATACCCCTGCTATAATGTAAGTTCAAACATCTCACTCTCTGTTTTACACTCATCTCTACCTGCAGGACATGTGTGCAATGGAAGGAGAACTGGAAATCTTGCTGGGAGAGCTACAAATCAAAATGAAAGGTACATACACAGCACTTCACATATGCAGGAATTTGAGTTTCAGATGAACGTTGGTCTCCTAAACATCTAATGTTTTCCCTCTTTTGCTGAGGCAGGGTTGATAGGCTTTGCCCGGCTTTGTCCTGGAGATCAGTATGAGGTGAGGAGGTTTAACCCAACATCCTGTTGCTGGACCAGTTACTGTTGTTATACACTTAAAGGGATAGTTCACTCAAAAATTATAGTTCCGTCATCATTTGCGCTCCCTCATATGTCAGCACACTGCTATTTTCCAGTGAAAATGAATGTGGATGGTTTGATGGGGCATTGATGGTCTCCCAAACTGACAAAAAAAAGCACCATAAAAATATATGACTGAAAGAAAGTAAGTCATATGGGTTTTGAATGCCATGAGTGAGAGTAAATAATCACAGAACTATCACTTTAATACATAAAAGCATAAAAAGCCGTGGATGCAATTGAAAAAACATCACTTTTAATCCAAGACTCAGTGTCTTTTAAGCCTATGAAAGAAACAAATGAGTTATGGTGCTTTTATGTTAAAATATTAGGCAGAAATGACATATTTCACCAGCTATTCGATTACATTTTTAAGGCCAGGTTTCCAGTGACTTCATGCACAATGGAATGTGGTCACAGGAGCCATCGACTGGCTGATGCACAAGACCACACATTCACATGCAGTCGCCCCAAAAAGTATTTGGAAAATTTAGACGTGTATGAATTTCAAATTATTGGATATCAAAATATATGCAAACATTATGCTAGACATAAGAGAAAGTAATTCTTAATGGTTGTATGAAGTTCATCACATTAACTATGGATGTGTTCATGTAACTATAAATTATTTACAACAATTTTCAACATTCTTTTTTGATTTTGAACACATTTTTTTCAGTTAAACCTAACAAACATTTCTTTTGCTAAATGTTTTGCTTGTAAAGTGTGCTTGTGCTATTTTTCTTTAATATTAATGCCACTTGGTTTGATATTTTGTTATATAGGTGTTGATCCGGCTGGGCCGTCAGAGATGGAGGATCAGAGGGCGAATCCAGACGGATGACCGACAGCTGTGGGACGAAGAAGAGATGGTCTTCCTCCCTCACATCCATGGGAACTTTGAGATCAAGGTGAGCTCGTCCACGTATACTCACGCACACACCTGCGCAAATACCACTTCCTGTCAGGGTCGTCTGTGGGGGTTGTGATGACAGGAGGTTCCAGGCCTTTTGTCCATATTCTGTTTGTTAGATCTAAATAGAAGAAACCGCCCACAGACCCCCTGAGAGAGAATGATAGAGATGTTTAACAGACTGTCTGAAGCTTTTTGGACCAGTGTAACAATGCTTATAAAAGGTTTGGTTGTCTGAAATTAATTCCATCCCTGAAAATACAGACATAGTGGTTTAAGAGTAGGAGGAGGAAATCATAATTTTCATCTGAATTAGTTTGGCTGTGTCACCCAATATCAGATCTCAAATATAAAATTTCTAGTTAATGGCATGCAGCTTTTTGAGGAGAGGTGTGCTGTTACTTTTCTAAGTGATTTGACTTACTATTTTTGTCTGATCAATGATGAAATGGGTAAATGAAAAATCCCCTAAACTAGTAAGCAAGCACTCATCAACGCTACATAGAAACTCGCTGATATGCATTAAGCTGATAAAGCTGCTTCAAATGATATCATGGTTTTATCATGGTTCTTTTTGACACTGTTAATGCATGTTACATCGTGCGGTCTCTTGTCCTGTAGGTGACAGAGGTCAAGGGGTTAAGCTCTATCCTGGTCGGTATGGTAACGTGTAGGAGTGCAGATTTTTTCACAGCACGGCCACAGATGATGGTTGTGGACATAACAGAACTGGGAACCATCAAGCTACAGCTAGAGGTTGTTTGGAAGTAAGTGCATGCGTGGAATTTACAAGACAGACACACTTTTATAAAGTGCTAAAAATGCTACTATATACTTATAAAGTGAATGACAATGGGCACTTTAAGACATTATTGACCAGGTTTAATATCAGTGACACCAATTACTTATATATATATATATATATATATATATATATATATATATATAAGCTCACTTTTTCCCACCACACATTTTTAATGATAGAGAATTATTACAAATACTTTTATAAAGCAAGGTTTAGAGCTGCATGGTTCTGGATAAATTGAGAATTATGATTTTCTTTTTTTTTTCTTTTTTAAATAGAGAGATCATGATTCTCCCACGATTCTGAACAGACAACTAAAATGACATGTAATTTATTGAAGGTTCTGACAAATTAAGTGCTGCAGTCTATTTAAAAATGCTTAATTAATTTCAATGAATTATTTTTTTTAAAAATGACTCAATTCAATGACTCACTTATAAAGACTTCGCTTATTACATTACTAGATGAATCAGCGTTTTTGAAAGAACCTCCTGAATGAATGATTCAATGACAAATAATTTTTTTTATAATAACAGCCACTTTTCATCACCTACTGGTGTAACGATGTAATTGATATAATCGTTATTTTAAGCACCAAGATACTTTCAAAAAGTCTTTTACTCTATTTTTTTGGATTGCTTCGGATGACATCATTGTTTAGATCCGAACTATAAACTTTTATCTCAGTACTTCTGTGATAATATGAATATTTGTAACACAGAAATAATGATACCGTGTAGCTGAAAAGACTGTTTGTGTTGCTGTTTCATACCTATACATGACCACTGCTCTCTCTGGTCAGTGGCAGCGCCAACGCAGATCTGAATGTTCTCTGTGATTTCGTCAAAGGTTTAATAGACAGACTAATCTTTGTCAAGTAGGAATGAGATTGCGCCGGTGTTTAAATCGAGAAAGTGATCTTTTAATGATTAATCGTGCAGCTCTTGCAAGGGTGCATTAAATTGATCAAAATTAACAGTAAAGACTTTTACATTTTAACAAATTTCTATTTCAAATAAACACTGTTAATTTGAACTTTCTGTTCATCAAATAATCCTGAAAAAATGTATCAGGGTTTCCACAAAAATAAGAAATGTTTGTTGAGCAGCAAATCAGCATATTAGAATGATTTCTGAAGGATCATGTGACACTGAAGACTGGAGTAATGATGCTGAAAATTCAGCTTTGCATCAACTAAATATATCAACGGATACCAGCCACTGTTACAGCGAGGTTACCATTCGTAGGGATAGCTCAGATGCCTTCACAGCACACTTGATGGATAATTTAATGTTCTACCCTCATGTTCACAAACATTTCAAATACTGTAAAAGTGCTATTCACAGAATATTTGAGGCCACTTTTTCATGTAACTGAGTCGACAAGACACTGATCTCACACACAAACACGCCCCCTGTAAAGTACGGCTTTGCTATCAGCTAACACACACCAGCTGTGGAAGAACAGCTGACTGCAGAGAGATGGATAAATAGTCCATCACTACCCCATCCCTCTCACACACACACCGATCGAATTACATTGGTTTTTACACAGTCCAGGTGGAAATGATTTTTCATAGCCTCTTTTTACAGGGTCACTAAATTAAACACATCTCACAGCCTGTTCACCATCTCCATGCTTTAGTTTGTGTGTGTGTGTGTGTGTGTGTGTGTGTGTGTGTGTGTGTGTGTGTGTGTGTGTGTGTGTGTGTGTGTGTGTGTGTGTGTGTGTGTGTGTGTGTGTGTGTGTGTGTGTGTGTGTGTGTGTGTGTGTGTGTGTGTGTGTGTGTGTGTGTGTGTGTGTGTGTGTGTGTGTGTGTGTGTGTGTGTGTGTGTGTGTGTGTGTGTTAGTTCACTGCTGTCACCTCATTTCCTCTGGTTCTGCTTAGTCTCTGTTCACAGTGTCACTCTTCATCAACCAGTGATGACAAACACACACTGCCACTCCACACATCATGTGTAATCAGAACCTGAGCGAGTTTTATTCACACCATTTTTGAAGTTTTTCTTCTTTATTGAGTAAAACAGTGAATGTCAGCTGGTATATGTAAAAAAAAAAAAAAAAAAAAATTATTTAGAACAAAAGAAAACAATGTTTAGACATATAACATCAGTCTCCATTTAGTATCAAAATTCAGTTGGAAATTACAATGGTTAGATTGAGAGTGCTAAACATTCTGAAAAAGTAATTTAATGGGAAATTATTAAATCTTTTAAAGTCAAGATAAATAAAACACCTAAAGATAATATTAATTAACGATATATAACTAACTAAAGAACTAATTATATACACTATCATCAGAAGTTTGGGGTCAGTAAGATTTTTTGATTGTTTTTGAAAGAAGTCTCTTCTGCTCACCAAGGCTATGTTTATTTGTAAAATGCAATAAAAACTGTAAAATTGTGAAATATTACTACAATTTAAAATAACTATGTAACTAAATAATATAATTTATTCCAATAATGGCAAAGCATCATCTTCAGCATCATATTCAGTGTCACGTGATCATTCTAAAATTATTTGAACATTTCTTATTCTTATCAGTGTTGAAAAGTGCTGATTCATATTTCTGTGGAAGCCGTGATACAGTTTTTCAGGATTCTTTGATGAATGGAAAGTTCAAAAGAACAGCAGTTAATTCAAACAGAAATCTTTTGTAACAATATAAATGTCTTCACTTACACTGTTGATCAATTTAATGCATCCTTCCTTGCTGAATAAAAGTGTTAAATACAGATTTAAAAGTGTAACTTAAAAAAACTTGAAAAGCATTTTGAACATCAGTTGGTAGTTTATTGTCGAGTGCAAGTAAGTATAGGAGTTTCAGGGAGACTGAATTATGCTTAAGGATAGGAGTGGGATTATGGGTAAGGTTATGTTTAAGGTTTGAGGGTGGGGTTATGTGGAAGGCTATGGTTAAGGTGGGAGGTTGAGGTCACACCTACAATTGTGACTATACGGGTAACAACTAGCTAGATCTGTAGTTAGCTCTAAACACAATGGGGAATGTCCATTGAAGCTAAATCTGTAAATCCAAACACCCAATATTTAATCCTTAGGCATTACTCTTCTGCATTCTGTTTACTGTTTGTGCCTTTTCAGAAAATAATTATTTCGGACATCTAAGCGTACCAGAGTCTATTTTTCTTGACAGTTTCTTGTTCCCTCACTTTTTCTTCCTTTAGTCCATTCGATAGCTCTGAGGTGAGGCCTCTCACAGCGTCCGCCAGCCGCCAGTCCATCCACAGCAGAAAGGGATCCGTATATAGCTGGACACCTCCCAACACACCCAGTTTCACTGAGAAATACTTTCTAGTGAGTTTCTGACCTACAACCACACATACACACACTCCCAGCATGACCGCTCACAAACACTTAAAGGTGAAGTGTGTAATTTCCGATGATAAAATATTTTCTCCTCTCTTGGTTTAATGTGCAGAGACAACAATAACTGAAGCCAGGTGTGCACTGTGAGATTTTATCTGTGCTTTTTGATTGTTACGTGACAGATTGAACAGTGTGACCCAAGTGAGATCTTGGGTGAAAGCCAAAGCAGACTGTGCAACAAAAAAAAATCCTCATTTTGACATCCTCAAGTTGAAATGGTGCAACACAAACCCAAACAAGATTTTTGCTGGAAAGGTTTAGTCTGGAGTTTGTCGTCATTGGACAAAAAAGACGCTAATGATGCCGAAATTACCCACTTCACCCTCAATAAACTCTTGTCTTTGCCCCGAAGAGCTTAAATGTTATCACGTGATTTGATCTGTCTTTTTATGCTGTAGTCTATGATGCGTCAGATACAGGATGCAGATGGCTCTTTTTCCATTGGCTCACGTGAATCTAGGGGTGTGTCTCTACTCAGCTACCTTGCTGACTCCACCCAGGCACTTAGTCCTCCTGCCTATGAGAAGACAAGCAACCCGCCACTTACACACCTCCCTGTTCTTGACACTAAGTTACAGGATGATGATCTATCAAAGACGCCCACAGAAGATGTATGAATTTATAGTTTTTTTGTTGTTGTTTATATATACTGTGTGTATATACATACATATATATATATATTTATTTAAATATTAGATATTAAATATTAAAATATAAAAAAATATGTCATAATAAATAATATAATATTACTGTATTTTTCAAATTTGTATTATTATAAGCAATAACCAATTTTATAAAAATAAAAAAAAATCATTAGACATTTTTCAGTATTGCTGCTTGGCCCCTAATTATTTTAGTATATTGTTTTATATTTGTATTATTTTATCAATAACCACTTTTATAATAAAAAATAAAATATTTAGTTGTTTAAAAAAAAAAAAAAAAAGATTTATTGTAATTTTTTTATTATATATTTGTTTTAAAATGACATTAAATTGGTTTAATGTTTTATATATTAAGAAAACATCTGTTATGATATTAAACAATGTAAAAAAAAAAAAAGCTAAACAGTTGCGAAAAAATATTCAGAAATGACTTCTTTCCATTGATAACCCTAGGCAGAGGAGAGTGTGGAGTGGCCCTCGGAGACTGACACAGCTTCCCCCAGTCCTGCGGGCAGCAAGCGAGACTCCATATTCCTCTTCCACCGCTACAGCACGCCTGACATCCTCAAGCAAAATGGAGAGGTGAGCCCTAGCACAGGTGAAGGAGACGCTCCAGAGACGACGGCCCCTGAAGAGGAGACCACGTTCAAGCAGGGACTTAAAGACAGACCTGCACTGAAGGACAGAAAGGCAGGCAAAGCACAGAAGAGAGCCGTGGCTAAGAGAGTTGCTTCACTGCTAGAGGAACTGAATAAAGAGCTGGAGGAAACAAGCAATGTAGAGACGTTAAAGAAACTAGATCTGCAGATACGCCAACTCAGTGAGGTCTTGAAGGTGAGATCGGTGGATGGGTGGATTGATGGACTAGTAGAGTAATTAAAAAAAAGAAAAATTATAGATGGATGTGTAAATGTGTAAAAACATATTCCGGGACATATTTCACCCCAAAATGAAAAGGATATTTTTTTTTACTACGCCTTTATTTATTTTTTATAGAGTAAAGCAAATAGGCATAATTTAGGACCATATTTATATATTTTGTTAAATATATATTTTAAATGATTTTTGTCACAATTTTATATATATATATATATAATTAAAATAAATGACTTTTTTCTTTTCATTTAATTTGTGGGGTGAAATTGACCTGAATATGTTTTCATGAGATTGACCCTATATTGTGATGGAGTTGGACTGTTTTTCTCTATGCATTGTGGGTAAATGTCTGTTTGCTGCCGTCTCATTGACTTGTTTTTCATCTTTCCTGATGTTAGAAGGACCTCGAGCCTCCACAGATGCCCTCATCTCAGATACTAGCAGTAGAGGAAGAGGAAGTGCTGGGCAGTTTCGACTTCCTCTCTGCAGATTGTAATGAAGATGAAATCTCATGTATGGGCAGCATCAGACTCGGGTACACTGGGTAAGTCAACACATTTTTAGCTGGGCTGTCCAAGTAAATCCCATAAAGAAATGCCAAAACAATTGCCACAAATTCAAGAGACAAAAAAAAAAAGTAAAATGTAAAATTACAACTAAATGTAGTAGAACAAATACTAACATGATGTATAAATACTTTAAAATAAAGTAGCTTTTTTTCTCATTACAGAGGTGGGAATGGTACAAAAAAATAGTTTTCATTTTTTTATTGGGGGGGATATAATTTAGACATGTTTTTGAGAGTTTAAATGGCAAATCTATTGGTGCAAAAGAAATATCTTCAGCATTGATCCGACCATATGGGCCAATGAATACAAGTCTGTATAAATGCATGCAAAAAAGGAAAGTTGCTGTGGTAACATGTTAAATTAAGACTTAAAGTGCCATCTTGTGGATGAAGTGGGGTAATGCATGAAATGTGCATTCTCACATTGATTATTCAGACAAAGGTCAGATGCCTATGCATATTATTTTATGTAATTAACAATCACACATTTAAACAAGATATTATGTTTAATTTACATTTGCATGGATATCATGATATTCCACAACTTTTTTTTGCATATAAAATAGCAAATATTAATTCAGGTTTCAGGTTTCAGAAAAAAAGAAATACTAAATATCTATCTTTATAATAATTAAATTATAAAAATAATATTTTAGTTATTAAAATCAAATCATTTAGGCAAGGCAGGTTTATTTATATTGCACATTTTATTCACAATGGTAATTCAAAGTGCTTTAAAATTGCTTAAATATAAAAATTGCTATGTGTATATATATATATATATATATATATATATATAAGGCCAAACTTTATTTGATTTGATTTGATTTCAGGGTTGGTTCATTTAATGAGAACAGCCTGAAAAGCATGGGTCTGTTATCTCAGGATAAGAACTCTCCATCCTCTGAGGACATGGGTGAAGCGCAGGTCAGACAGCGAGGAGACGCTGCAGTAAAGCCGTCACTCACTACAGGAGTCTACAGTCTGGATCAAGCTCTTGAAAGCCACCTCAGTGTGTGTGTAGTGCTGCTGAGTGTGAGGAATCAGTCTCATTAAACCAGTGTTGATTAATCACACACTAATCATCAATATATAGCCTATTGTTACTTTGTGTAAGTGTGTGCGTAAGCTCAAGTTCTGTCTCCTCCCAGGCATTGAAGCATTCTGACTCCGATCTTGTGCATGAAGACATCATGGAGGAACTGTCACGCCAGGTTGACGTGCTGGAAAAAATCTGTGCTCTGGCGCAGAGGATGATAGATGAAATCTCAGTGACAGAGCGTAAGTCTAGCAAAATACCAGGCCTTGAATGAGTAGCTATACCACTGAGATATCTCTCCTTAGATCCTAATACTTGAGATTTATCGATTACCCACAAACACTAATACTAACCTTCAGTTTATGATTGATTATGGCACATTTTCGTTCCCATACCATCTAAGGGTAACACTAGAATATGTAATATGAGCTACGACTGTTACTTTATACTGTTGGGGGTCACAGGCTCTCTCCCGTGTCAGTGTGAAGCGCTGTAGATGCATTAGTCATGTGTGTGGATGTGTCTCAGTGTTGGCCAGAGCTCCTAAGGGGATTGAAGTATTTTGGAAGGACTGCAGCGAGAGTGATTCGCCTTTCTGCTGCCCTGCGGATGGTTTTCTCAGGACACTGCGCAAACATTACATCCACAAAGTCAAAGCCAAACAGCCAGGCCAGACTGATGCAGGTGCAGATGTTCTCTTCTAATGTTCTGATCCACAAACCACTGAAATAAAATAATAATGTTACAGTATATTCTATTCTTTCTTGAGAATCTCATTCACAAAAATATTGTACTAATTTCTGCTGGATTTTTTTATTCTATTCTATTTTTTTAAAAAGAATTTTTGTTTTTATATTATGTTCTAATATATTTTTTGAAAAAGTATTTTTTAATTTTTTAATAATTTAAAAAGCTTTGTATAAATAATTCTTAATACTAATACTTAATTGTCCTTGAAATAATCTTTGTATAATAAAATAAATATATATTCTTGTCCCTTTGAATTTAATAATTAATTTTCAAAAAACTGAAATCCCTCAATTTGTAAATAAATATCTAATAATCTATATATAATATTATATATAGAATAATTGCATATAATTTTACAGTATAATTTACTATAATAGTATAATGTTATTATATTTTAAATTATATTATTTTATTATATATTGTTATTTTACTATATTTTTAATTGTATTATAATAATATATTTTTTTAAAGATCTTCAAAATGATACTTAATTGTCTTTGAAATAATCTAATAAACTTTGTATAATAAAGTAAATGTATGGTTTATTCATTGTCATTTATTTTTCAAACAACTAAAATATCTAATATTTTATTATATATATATATTTTATTTTACTATATTATTTTTATTATTATTATATTTATTGTTTCATCAGAATTTAATTCTTAAACTAGCATCCAATAATTTGTAAAATAATAAATATATTTTGTGTTGTCTGTTCTATTTTATTGTTCCTCTCACACTACTGAAATAGTCTACATCTAAAGTATAGATGTTTGTGGTCTCTCTCCTGCAGTTTTCAGTCAGTTGCTGTATCAGGTGCAGTGCAGCTGTATGATGGCGTCTGTGACTCTGTGCACTACAGACCGAGTGACTGTGTTCCAGCTCTTAGTCTACCTCAACAGATGGAGTATACGTGACTTTGGGGAGCACATCTCTCTCCTCTCTAAAGAAGGTAACAGCGCAGAGTGTTTGCAGACACATCTCACTCTAGGATGCAAACGTCACAGAAACTAGGCTTAAATACAGATGCTTCTGTCCTCGATGGTTCCCTGCGAGTTTACTGCTTTCAACATCAATCAATCACCCTCAAGGATTCTTCCCATTAGATCTCATTAAGAGACTTCCCCCTGTCTTTCTCCCTCGGATCGGCTTGCTGCAGTGTATCTGATAGCCTGTCTGGAGAGTCCCAAGAGGAGGCGAGCTCTGCAAAAGCTGAAAGGGAAGCGCATCTCTGAGCTGCAGCCGACAGGACGTGTCCTCCAGCTCCTGGCCGAGCTACAGACGGACGCTAATCACAAGGTGTCTTCAGCGGCCTCGACCTGCCTCAGCAGAGCCAAGCGCTCCAAATCCTTCAGGACAAAGGTAGAAGAAGCCTGAAGGCCTGTTCACATCATGGATGATAACGATATAGTATTCAAAATAATTCTAAATATAAAACAATTGCAGAGTCCGCACCGCTATAACTATAACGAAAATGGCACTGAGGAACGAGATTGTTGGAATCACCTTCAAAAGATTTTTTACAGCGTATGAACAATAAAGATACTGACAGCCAATCAAAATCCATTTAATGTGGCAGGCCGCACACACATAGGTAAATCTTCATAGTTATCGTTCTTGGTGTGAATGGGCCTTAACTTGCTATCAAACACAAATACTACTTAAACCTTGTTTTTCACAAAGCTATCTTTCTTATTGTTATCCCATGTAATCACATTCAAGCATTTTTAAATGTGGATTAAAGGAGAACTCCGGCGCAAAATGAACCTTTGGTCTAATTACACATTGTTACCTAGTCAACCGTTATCTGAGATTTGTTTTCATGATTATCGAATGTAAACAGTTTTATCTCTAAAAACAGTTTAGCCTATAAAGCTAGTATAACGCTAGTATATTGGGCATAGTGTAATGACAAATAAAAATTGCTTGTTAATACCACTAACAAGGCTCAAAATAGCCCCACACTAACACGGTAGCATAATGAGGGTCCCTACCTTCAAACCGAAGCATTGAGAACTTTGTCAGTGTCCAGACAGTTTAATAAGAAGATATTTTAAACATACAGTCAACTTCGCGTATACAGGCAGAAGCCATCTTTGAAATACAGTCTTTACCAGTCGATCTACGAACACCTATTGGGCATAGTGTAACGTCATTACACTATGCCCAATATACTAGTGTTATACTAGCTTTATAGGCTAAACTGTTTTTAGAGATAAAACTATTTACATTCGATAATCATGAAAACAAATCTCAGATAACGGTTGACTAGGTAACAATGTGTAATTAGACCAAAGGTTCATTTTGCGCCGGAGTTCTCCTTTAATAGAGCTGAGCTTTTCATGTGATATAGTTGTGTGGCTTTTATAGGCAGTGGTTCACTACACAGACCTGTTGAAAAACAGCAACACACATGTGCGGCGCGAGGCCTGTCTGGCTCTGAAAAGTCTGAAGGTAAATAGCTGCTCTTTTAGTGCGTTTGCTTTCTATTGACCTTTTACTGCTGTTGATATTTATGATACAATGAAAAGTGACACTTAAGACATTTATAATGTCATTTTGAAAATTCACATTTTCCAAAAAGCAGCACAACTGTGTTCAACATTGATAATAATAAGAAATGTTTCTTGAGCAGCAAATCAGCATATTATGGCGCTTTTCCATTACCATTACCAGCTCGACTCGACTCGCCTTGGCTCGCCTCGACTCGGCTCGCTTTTCGCTCCGTTTTCCATTGCAGAAAGTACCGCCACAAATAGTACCCGGTCGTCATAGCGACGCATTTCGTTCCTCGTTGCCCCATCAAGCTCTCGCTGGATCCTCTCTTCGGCAACCAAACAAAGGAATGTCTGCACCTCCTCGTTTGACCACGGCGTATTCTTCCGAGTTGCCATAATAATAGTAGTAAGTTTAGTAACTATCTCTGGCCAAACTATTTAAAATACTCCATCTGGCGCGTGCAATGATGACGCAGATTCTCTGTGACCAATCAGCAGTCGGCATTGTTTTCACGTCACATTTTAGTATCGGCTTAGCTCGCCTCAGCTCGCTTGGAACCTCGCCGCAGGTGGTACGAAAAAAAGTACCCGAAAGCAGGTACAGGTACAACTTTTACACAGTGGAAAACCAAACAAAGGCGAGCCGAGCCGAGGCGAGCTGGTACTGTGTAGTGGAAAAGCGCCATTATAATCATTTCTGAAGGAACTTGAGTAATGATGGTGAAAATTCAGCTTTGCATCACAGGAATAAATTACATTTTAAAATGTATTCAAATACAAAACTACATTTTTTTAAATTGTAATAATATTTCACAATACTGTTTTTGGTGCATCAAATAAATGCAGGCTTGATGAGCATAAGAGACTTCTTTCAAAAACATGTAAAAATCCTACAGACTCGAAATTTTGGATTTTAGAGAAGAATATGCATTTGTGTAATGTTTTGTTATTTATGCGTTTCTGTGTGTATTATTTGAGATGATCAGTTTAGATGAAGGGGTTCTGTGTTTTCTTAGGCCTCAGAGAGTGCAGAGCATGTAGCTGAGCTGTGGCGCTCCGCAGACGAAGACCTGAGGAACGCCGCACGAGAGACCGTACTGTCCTTTGGTACGTGACCCTTAGGCTGTAATTACTGCGTCTATGTCATATGCTGTATTTCTCACACTATCAACACATACACTCACCTAAAGGATTATTAGGAACACCATACTAATACTGTGTTTGACCCCCTTTCGCCTTCAGAACTGCCTTAATTCTACGTGGCATTGATTCAACAAGGTGCTGAAAGCATTCTTTAGAAATGTTGGCCCATATTGATAGGATAGCATCTTGCAGTTGATGGAGATTTGTGGGATGCACATCCAGGGCACGAAGCTCCCGTTCCACCACATCCCAAAGCTGCTCTATTGGGTTGAGATCTAGTGACTGTGGGGGCCATTTTAGTACAGTGAACTCATCGTCATGTTCAAGAAACCAATTTGAAATGATTCGAGCTTTGTGACATGGTGCATTATCCTGCTGGAAGTAGCCATCAGAGGATGGGTACATGGTGGCCATAAAGGGATGGACATGGTCAGAAACAATGCTCAGGTAGGCCGTGGCATTTAAACGATGCCCAATTGGCACTAAGGGGCCTAAAGTGTGCCAAGAAAACATCCCCCACACCATTACACCACCACCACCAGCCTGCACAGTGGTAACAAGGCATGATGGATCCATGTTCTCATTCTGTTTACGCCAAATTCTGACTCTACCATCTGAATGTCTCAACAGAAATCGAGACGCATCAGACCAGGCAACATTTTTCCAGTCTTCAACTGTTCAATTTTGGTGAGCTCTTGCAAATTGTAGCCTCTTTTTCCTATTTGTAGTGGAGATGAGTGGTACCCGGTGGGGTCTTCTGCTGTTGTAGCCCATCCGCCTCAAGGTTGTGCGTGTTGTGGCTTCACAAATGCTTTGCTGCATACCTCGGTTGTAACGAGTGGTTATTTCAGTCAAAGTTGCTCTTCTATCAGCTTGAATCAGTCGGCCCATTCTCCTCTGACCTCTAGCATCAACAAGGCATTTCCGCCCACAGGACTGCCGCATACTGGATGTTTTTCCCTTTTCACACCATTCTTTGTAAACCCTAGAAATGGTTGTGCGTGAAAATCCCAGTAACTGAGCAGATTGTGAAATACTCAGACCGGCCCGTCTGGCACCAACAACCGTGCCACGCTCAAAATTGCTTAAATCACCTTTCTTTCCCATTCTGACATTCAGTTTGGAGTTCAGGAGATTGTCTTGACCAGGACCACACCCCTAAATGCATTGAAGCAACTGCCATGTGATTGGTTGATTAGATAATTACATTAATGAGAAATTGAACAGGTGTTCCTAATAATCCTTTAGGTGAGTGTACATGCGCTGTGTCCGAATCCAAAGGCTTGCTTTGCTGCCTAGTCAGTCAGTCAGTAGCTGTTTCCATCCAAAGTTGTGAATTTAACTTGTGTGCAAAGTTTGGTATATCGCATAAAACATTTGCGAATAAAGCAGCATTTCCATCCCATGTGTTCAAGAGAACAAAACATCACTTCATGGGAAATTGGCAGAAAATATTATCTGTAATAAAAATGGAAGTTGCTGCAATTGGAGAAGCCACCGTGGCTCTTTTTTCACAAATTATAAATGACTTCCACCCTGGAGCACGCAGACGAAAGCAATAAATGCTCTCATGTTCAGATGCCTGATGTTTGTGTATGCAATCATGTGAGACAGTTCTGGGAAGTTATTATACCAAATCATATTGATGACAGACTCGGGCTCAGGCATTTCAGAATGATCAAACCAATATTTGAGATGCTGTGCGATATAATTGGTCCGCTGGTTAGTCAAGTCTAGTCCCCTTTATTTCAATAGTGCTTTATACATTACAGATTGTTTCAACGCAGCTTTACAGTGATAACAGGAAAATAATGTATTTCGGCTGTTGTTCAGCTGAAGTCAGTTCAGTGTTGATTCAGTTCCGTTGTAAAGATCATCAATTATTAAATCAGTTCATTTCATCTATAAAGCAGTTCTGCAGAAAAACGATGTCATCGTCCAGCTCAGTTCAGTTCTCATTCAACTGCGTCTGTACAGTCAGATCAATAATTGTTATAATATTGTTGAATATTAAGTGTCCCCAACTAAGCAAGCCAGAGGCGACAGTGGCAAGGAACCCAAACTCCATCAGGTGACAGAATGGAGAAAAAAAACCTTGGGAGAAACCAGGCTCAGTCTAGTTCTCCTCTGGCCAACGAACAAACACGGTGTGATTATGATTCAGGCACCATCACAAGTCAGAATTCATCATAGCATTCAAATATTCATCTAGTTCCTTTTGCTTAAAGATCGGATTCATCACGCCAGAATGGAGTCGAAACTGGCCATAGGGTCTGTGCGGAGGACCTGTCTGGTTCTTGTGGTCTTTGCTGAGGATCTGGGCCGATGGCTGTCGTGTCGATGAGGCCTTCTCAGGGGATTGTCTAGTAGACACAATCTCTGCTGACATTCAGGGACTCGTTGTGGTCGTGTCTAGCTGCAGGTCCCCCATCTGATCTGGATATGGACTAGATCCGGCTGACTATGGTAACCTCGGGATAAGGATGAGACTGACAGACTAATATTAGCGCAGATGCCATTCTTCTTACGATGTATCAAGTACATCAGGTGTTCTAGGAAGTGTTCCCGGTTCCGGCTGACCTAATTCCTGCAGCCTAACAATCCTTTAACGGATGTGAATTATAGAAATGTGATAATGTGTATGCCAGGGTAAAGAGATGTGTTTTAAGACTAGATCTAAACTGACAGAGTGTGTCTACCGAACAATGCTAGGAAGACTGTTCCAAAGTCTGGATGCTAAATAGGAAAAGGATCTACCAGCTGCATTATCAACTGGCCAGAATTTTGAGATCGCAATAGACATGAAGGACTATAATGCACTAAGAGCTCGCTCAAGTATTGAGGTGCTAAACCATTTAGTGCTTTGTAAGTAATTTGCAAGATTTTCAAATGTATACGATGTTTAATAGGGAGCCAATGCAGAGTTGACAGAACGGGGCTAATATGGTCATACTTCCTGTTTCTGGTAAGAACTCGAGCTAATGCGTTTTGGACCAGCTGGAGAAGGGCAACCAGCCAGAGCATTACAATAATCTAGCCTTGAGGTCATGAACGCATGAACTAACTCTGCCTTTGTCACTGAGAGCATGTGTCGTAATTTTAGATATATTTTTAAGATGGAAAAATGTGGTTTTACAGATGTTGGAAATAAGATCAAAGAGCAGACCCAGGTTCCTAACTGACAACGAAGACTTGACAGAACATCCATCAACTGTTAGACAGTATTCTAGGTTTATATCACATGTGGAGGCTTTTGGTCCAATGATTAGAATCTCTGTTTTTTCAGAATGTAGTTGTAGGAAATTATTACTAGTCATCCTATTTTTTTATATCAACTATGTATTCCTTTAATTTTGTGAATTGGTAAGTTTTGTCAGGGCGCAAAGAAATATAGAGCTGAGTATCATCAGCATAACAGTGAAAACGCCATGTTATCCAATCACATCCTCTGTTGAGGCAGGTTTTTGTTTCGCATCAAGGGAGATTTATTCAGTAAATGTGTTTCCATTGTAGTTTATGTCAATGTCTTCTTACCGGATAAAAAAATGATCTGCCTCAATTGAGCTCTTAAGTTTTTATGGGGATTTTTTTAATTTTAGCGTTTACATCCAGTTTTTTTTTATGCGATAACGCTAACTTTGCATAAAAATAGGTGAATGGAAACATAGCTAATGACTCAAGGTTAACTAACTCCCTCAAGTTTTTCCAAACCTGTATGAGTTGTTTTTTTCTGCAACCAGCCAGTTGATGATAGCCACTGACTTCCATAGTATTTTTTTCTTCGAAATATCTTCTTTTGTGTTCATCAGAAGAAACTCGTACAGGTTTGGAACAACTTGAGTGTGAGTAAATGATGACAGAATTTTCATTTTTGGGTGAACTATCCCTTTAATAGACAGCGTTGCATGAAGGCACCTCCTTAGTTTTGAGACCATCTTCCAAAAAATGTCACGTCTCATGATCTAGAACAAATTCAAGTCAGTTTGAATGACTTATTTTCCTACTAAGTTTCTTTTCATTCACAGGGAATCATATATGTTCACACAAGTGCTTTATCTTCTTTTAAATTACATGTAATTTATCCCCATACTATATATAACACTTCTTGTAAAGTGCAGAGGTGCCGTCACCAGTTTCCCAGACTGAGCCCTTTTTCTTTCTTAGGTAAGAAAGGTCACATGGCATTCCAGCGCATGGATCAGATCTACGAGCTACAGGACGAGGCTTACAAGAACCTGGAAACAGAAATCACAATCTTATAGGACGATCACAAACTCAATCTGTTACCTGATTGGATGGTGCTGAGAGACTGCGAGGTTTTGATTGAATACATTCCATCTGTGTGTACACATTAAGTATTTAATATGCAGTTTTATTATTGTCTTTTTATGTAATTTTAATTTTTAATTATAAGTGAAATATTTATAAATAAACTGTCTTCTATATTCATGTATCAAAATGAGTAAACATGAAATATATTGATAATAAATGTACATAAGTGAACTCTGACTTTGTTCAATTACTGTGTAAAACCACTAACAACTTCCCCATAATAAGCAACCCAAAATCAAATAATTAATATGCTCACATCTTCAAACATCAACAGCTTGAATTAGTTTACATAAAATTGTAACACTTTTCCATTTTTAACATACTTCTAAAGCATTTGTTGATCTTATTTCATATTTAAACGTTTACTAATACATTAAAAGTTCTGTCAATTAAATAGACCTGAGCTAACATTAATTAAAATTAATAGTTGTATTTTATCAAGTAACGTTATAGTTAATGTAATAAATCTTACCAAATTGTCTTCTACAATCCATTCCATGTCTAGGTTTTTCATAATACCAGGATGTGTCACAATATTTTACAAAAAAGCACAATCTCACAAATGGAGCTCATTCACATAAAAAAAAAGGAAATGCAAAATATTTCAGACTTTGTTACTTTCATGGTAATTTAGCACATTTTCTTCATCAAATTCTCATATCTGTAAAATAATTATGAAATTATATTTTATAAGTATTTTACAGTAATGAGAATTTAATTGGTAAAATAAGCTTAATTACCATAAGTGTCTTTTTTCTTTTGAAGTAAAACATGACCTGAACCTTTCTTGACTTCATCTTTTAATGCCAATTTTCAAGGCGAGAACAGAATATGACAAATAATAAACAAACTCTATAACAAACTATACATTTTAATTTTATAGAATTTTTTTATTGCCATTTTAAAAACATCTGTATGAATAAAACCTTTACCTTGTGAGCAGGTCTGTCTAGTAAAACTGCTTTGATGAGACTCGCCCTGCACTATGGGTTGTATTTGCTCAACCAAGAAATTCCCCCAGAGAAATGCATGTTTATTTTGGATGGAAAAATTTTATTTCATGATTGATCCACACAGCTGCTCTGAAGTCGCTTATAGCATCACAATGTCAAAAAGACGACAATTTTTCATCTGCGCAGCGCACACACACACAGCAGCTGGACTTTAGATCGTTAGAAACTTTATTGAATTAAAAGTGGTGACAGCATTTGAGCTGACTCAGCAGTGTATAAGCACGCATTCAGCTCCACGTACACAACAAAATTCATCCGCCGTTTATCCGCTTAACACTTGGACTCATACTGATTATTGACACCCAAAATCGCAATATACCAACGTATACACACACACACATAATCATCTACCCCTTTGGAAAAATTCAGCATTCAGAAATGAAAAAGTGCACCGAACACAACGAGAATGGAACCCATGCAAGCTTCAGACGCCCTTCGCCGCGGGGAGGAGACTCAAGTCAGGGAGCGAGGGCGCTTTGTTACGGGTTACAGCGGAGAGCGGTTTTCAACATGGGTAGAGCGAACTGAAACTTCCCAGCATTCCCCGTGGCTCTTCTACTATCAGTCAGGGTTGAGACGGCCCAGGGTCTGGGGGTGAAAACCGAGTCTAGGTGCCCACAATGTTGGGGTCGTGTGCGGAGTCCGGAAGTGGAGAATCGTGGCAGTGGTACAGAAAGCAGTTTCCCCAGCAGCTGTAGCAGATGAGGAACAGCGCCGCCAGGAAGACTAAGGCACAAATGGTACACGGCTTCCTCTCCAACAGGAAGCTGAGCAGGTAGAAGCCCATGAACATGGAGTGGTTGAACCACAGGGCTGGATTCAACGGTTTGGGGATCAGGAGGACCGGGAGTAACCACTGGAGGCAGTACATGGTCTCTGCGTGTGGGGCCGCCTAGTTTGAGCTCAGATATCCGACGTGACGCTACACAATCACAAATCCCCTGTGTATCTGCAAGGGATTAGACACAGTATCCAAATACCAGGCGAGGCCTTTGGAAAAGGAGAGAGAAAGAGAAAACAATTTGATACTCGACTCACACCACCTTATAAGGAACCGAGGTCAAAGCATACGTGTGTATTTTAAGAAATTGTGCAGCTGAAGGCTATTTTTAGTTCCTGGCCTTGAGTCTAACTTCTATCTACATAAACATGACAGCACCGTAAGTCGTATTTGACTAGCGCAACTTAAACGCTTTATTTCATCAAATGTTTCAGAAGAGAAAGATTTAATAGACAATCTCATACTGGAACAGTTAGGCTATTTTAGTAGCTTAGCATACACTTAAAAGATTTAGGGGTGTGCAACATATATTTTAAAAAAAGAGCAAAACAACCATTTATATATATATTTCTTTTCTATTTTACCCCATTTAGACTGATATTACACTGTTTAAATGAAGGATTTACAATCTACAAACGTGATTTGGCAACTAGTGTGACAATTAATTATGGACATATCCAATTGTTCAGTTTATGTTTTGATTTTTCTTATTATTAAAATGTTTAGGAGTATGGCAAAAAGGCCAAACACGTAACGTTAATGAAACCCCTAGTTTTTTAAGATACGTTTATGATTTAAGATACGTAAACGTTTCCCAATTTAGACTGCCATTCCTTGCACTGTTTACACGAAGGATCGACTAAACAAAACAAAAAAGATACAAATTTAGTAATTAGTGAGGTATTGTAATTAATTATGTACATTTCCAATATTTCACTTTGTGTTTTGAAAATTGTTCTTCTCTACACACCCCAGACATTTTAAATGTGAGCTAAATTTCCCCATTTTGACTTCCCACACCGTTTACACGAAATATCGACAATAAACAACAAAAAAGCTATAAATCTGGCAAGTAGTGTGACATTATAGATAATTATGAACATATCCAAAAAGTCAGTTTGTGGTTTTAAATTATGTCATCAAAAAAACACATATGAACAATAAAAACATTGTGATGTTAGCTTGATTGCTAACCGGATATCTAGCATGTGGCTAGGTGTTACACGGAAATAAACTTTCCGACCACAAATGTAAACATATATAATAGTGGCAGTCTCTAATAAGCAAGCTTTAAAACTCAAAAAGACTGAAATGATCATGTTCAGACCTGCCATTCTTTAAATTCAATCCCGATCGTGCACATAAGCCGTCGCCATTGAGCTCTTTAGGGTGATTGCGTAGATTTGTGGAACTCTAAGGACCCGACCGACGGCCTGTGTCCCACAGATGCCTGATGGAAATTCATTCACTGTTTTTCTCTAAGATGTAAATGACCAAAGATTAATTTTTATATAATTATTTTCGCATTTCTCTCTCAGTTTGTTTATTGCATATATACATGCCCTTTTACCAAAGTATTGTGTCCAAAAATGTTTTTTTCATCAGTCTAGTCTACCCATCATCAGGTCAGTTTTCTAAATTGGATATAGGGTGTTTATCATTGATGTAAGGTTGAAAGAAAAAATGTGTATCTTTGTATAATAAAGCTAACTATTTCAATGTGTTTTGCTGACCTATATGTCTTGTCTATACTGATGCCATTGGTCCAACACCTGGTTTTTAGTGCTTATGAAGCATCCATTTGTGCATCCCACACCATTCAGACTGGGAACTAATTAGAAACGGAATGTGTGGGTGTGTGTGTGGGTGTACAGGTTTATATTGCATTGGCATTGTTGGGACCAAATGTCCCCACAAGGATAGTAAAACCTGAAATCACCTACATTGTGTGGACCAGCCGCGGAAAATGTAAAAATGCAGAATGTTTCCTGATGGGTAGGGTTAGCGTGGATAGAATATGTTTGAACAGAAGCCTAAAACCATTACGCCTATAGAGAGTCCCCACAAAGATAGCAAAACTGTGGGGGTGGGGGGTTGATGGCAATTTCTGAAATCCTTGTGGAGACATTGTTTGGTCCCCATGGAACACAGCTTACAAATCATACTAAAATGCAGAGAGTTTTCAGGGTTAGTGTAAGGGAAAAGACTACAGTTTGTTCAGTATAAAAAAACATTATGTCCCCATCCCATATAACATGAAACCCCTTTATAAGTGTGTGTATAAATATAAAACATATTACTGACTATAAATAAAATATAATTGAATATAATATGCAATTCAGAGCAAAAAGTATGTCAGAAGCCCTGACAGCATGTAAAATCAATTCTAATAGTGGCATTTTTAATAATTAAACATAACCTATACCACATCCTTGATGTGGGCATCTTAACAGACAGACACCATTGAAGCTGATCTAGTGCATACTAAAGGTGCACTTCAGAACCACGCAAAATGTGCATCGACAGCTGTGGATTGTGTCGTTCATAATGATGAATAATCTGACGTTTTTTCATTTGTGTTTAATGCTGCCTGAAAATGACCGTGTTTGTCTCGCGCATGGCTAAATCTCCCGTCGAGATCTTCCTGTCAGCATCCCACCGTTACTATGATATCTGTGTGTGGAGCGATCGCGCCTGGAGGTGAGTGCGCCTTCTCTTTCTTACCAATCACGGCAAATATATTAGGAGGTGTTGGTCGCACGCTACATTTGTCTTTTATTAAACCCTGGTTGTAAAATATTCAAATAGAAACATAAAACTCTTGAGGTGTCACAAGGTCATATCGTAAGCTATAAACGCACAGAACGCGTTAATATGAGCTTTTACACGGGTAATAGTCGACGCGTCGCCCGCTTATTAATTATCGCTCGCTCGAATGAGATTTTACGCGTATTCAGGGTGAAGTCAGGTAAAATGGGCCAGTCTGTGGTAAATCATCTGGAGCAGAATTAGATGGGTCTTTGCACATTGTGTAGTAGACCGCTGTTTGTGTTGTGTGCTATCAGGGTCTCTTTTACTCGTTATATGTCGCAAAAACAAGCCCAGGTCCTCGCGGTCATCACTGCTTCTTTCAGGTAAAACAGGCCAGGGAATCCTTATGCAAAACCATGATTGTGAACAAAGAAACAAACAGCCTGTTGTAAATTAACAGTTAATTCTAATTTAGTTTATATCATGGCATTACAAAAATGTAAGAAAGTAGTGTAGCCTATGTGTTGAGAGATTACGTTGAATGTCGGGGTTATTTCTCTAAATTGTAATTTTGAACATGTTCAAAAACATAGGCTGTATAGTTGGAATTGACATGTAGCCTACATTACCGTCTTTCTTTATGTTGTTTTTCTTGTGTATGTGCACATTTATAGACAGCGAAATAGACTGTGGCTTTAAAGGGGAACGGTCTATTTTAAATCATTTTCGAATCTAACAGTTGATTGATGTTAAATGATGCAAAGGTAATTTTCGAAGTGCAATCTATGCAAATTGTTAGACTATTAGCGTCCACTATCACAGTAATCTAAAAGTAGCCTAAATTAAATATTTTAGTTGTGGTGATTGCATGATAGTGATGCTTAATTTCCTCTGCCTGTTAAACGTATCGCAGTGGTTGCTATCGTTACCTGCCATGCAAACGCGACGAAATATAGCGTGCTCTCGCTCTCTTGTAATCTGTCTTTTATAATCCTATACTTGTATGAAAAAATAATAACTCCACACCCCACGCTCCATATTTTGCTTTGGGAGGTGGGTGGAAATCACACCGTTGGAAATCACACGTAACGAAGAACGTTTAGCTAATGTTCATATTAAGTTAAAATTAAAACATTATTTGAATATTCTCTGTTCAGAATGTCCATTTAAAAAAAAAAAAGTTTTAATTTCGTTCTTGCGTATTTGACCGTTGAGGAAACATTCCATTTTATCATTTTACATTGTGTGGGATAATTGGAATGTTCTTATGGGATGTTCTTTGAACATTCTGAAACAAGTAGTAACATTTAAAAATGTTAGATGAACATCTAAACTTCCGCGAACAATGTATTAATAATGTTTTGAGAACATTATTAAAAACCACATCATGTGAATTAACATTATTGGAAGAATGTTCGCTAATAACATTTAATGTTAGTCTGTGTACAGTTCTGTGTACATTCCCTGTTGGTTAGGCCCACTATATAAAGTTACATCTCTTTTTTCTCTGCTCATGTACAGAAATCATTTATGATACTTTACTTTAGGATATTCAGTCGTTTTTTATATGAATATAACCTGTCTAATCTTAAATTATTCCCATCCATTTACCCACAAAAAAACAACAACAAAAAAAAACATAATGTTGTGGCAATTGTTTAAAATAGCTTGCAGTGATTGAATATTGATTAAATTCAGTGTTATTATTTAATACATAAATGAAACCACTAGATCAATATCAATGTGACATTTTAATCCTTTAACTGTAACCACACATAAACTGTGTGAGATCATTAGTGTGAGATCATTAAAGGGATAGTTCACCCAAAAAGACTCGCCCTCGAGTTGTTCTAAACCTGAATGAATTTCTTTCTTCTATTGAACACAAAAGAAGATATTTTGAAGAATGTCGGAAACCAAACAGTTGAGGCTTTTGGATTGACCTCTGCCGAATCTAACCTGTAATATTTTGGTAACAAGCTCAAGTTTTATTTTATTACCCTGCCACACATCCCAACTTTGACATGTTTCCAAAGAGAAAGACAAGTTGAATATCAATCCTTACGCCATGAAAACAACGCTTCTATACTTATACTTCTCTTATTGATACACAGCCAGGCAATGGGTTTTGAATACCAGTATTATCAGTTTGATTACTTTTTATCAGACATGGTCTGAAGGTAATCTGAATTTTGGGAACAGTTTGTATGGTGATTATGTTTTTGTCAAAAAGCAGCACTGTGTAATAGATTTACTAAGTAAAAAATTGAAACACACATACGATCCTGATGTCCTTTAGAATGGACTCTCGGGCCCTGTTTACATCTGGTATTAACATGAGTTGTGTTCGATCGGATCACAAGTTTTGACCTTGTCCACTTTCAGAGGTAGTCAAAAACGCATTCAACCGGATTGCTTTCGTAGTGTAAACACTCATTCGAACAGCCACAAAAGATGCCTACTCTCTGCCAACTGACCTAAAACATTATGGAAGTACACTAGCTCGACGGGATTCAAACTTTGTTGGCTGAAAACCCGAGTTTGGTTTAAAGTCGAAAAAACGTACCAAGCACAATGTTCTCTCACCATTCCTGATTTCTAACACACACTCACAGCATTCGTGTGGTCTTGTGGCTGTCAGACCAGAAAGTAAAGCTGCCGCTCTCCGCTTGTTTCTCCGTCTTCTCCGGTCAGGTTCATATGTAAATTGCTCAAGCTTATTTTGTCCATTAGATCTGGAAAAAAGGCCCCTACATTTACCTGCCCATATACTCTCCCCTTGAAGAAACCTGGACAGAAGGGGTTTAAAATGTGGACAAAAGAGACGAATTAAAACACCAGGCGTAAACCGGAATGTCTCCCTCGTCTACTTGTGATCCTATCGAAAACCAGGTGTAAACCGGGCCTCATTTGAATGAGTTATTTGGTGTTTTTAAACATGTCAAATATGTCTATTTTATGCTTTCGTTGTTCAAATCGTAACATAGGCTATATTTTCTTTTGAAGGTGAAACAAGAGGCATTTGATTGAACATGAGTGCAAGCGCTCGGTGTCGATGGAGTCCCTGAACGCTGTGGAGCTCCGTGAACTGGGGGATGGGAGCAGGCGAGAACATACTCAGGCCTCCTCAGGACCGCGGCCTGCCACCGGCATCGAAAACGCATCGTTTGAGGATGAGGACCCGGGAACGAGGATCCGCGTTACCTCCAGAACATCTGGAATTGACTATCAGTCAAATCCGCTGCCTATTCAGAGAGAAGTGCCGTCACCGCGGACTGAAGACGAACCTGAGCTTGAATACAACGACCAATCGGTGGACTACGGGTTCATATTCGCGCTAGTTTTCCTCGTAAGCGGAATCATATTAGTGGTAATCGCATATACAATCCCAAGAGAGGTTAAAGTCAACCCGGACCAAGTGACAGCGCGCCAGATGGAGAAACTAGAGATGTATTATGCACAACTCGGTTCTCACCTCGACAAATGCATTATTGCGGGACTTGGTTTGCTCACTCTGGGAGGAATGCTCTTATCCGTTTTATTAATGGTGTCTATATGCAAAGGGGAACTGTATCGGCGGAGGACTTTCGCTAGAAGACCCATGAAATCTTATGGATCCATTAATATGAGGATGAGGCAGCTAGCTGAAGGTGATGGAAGGGAGACGCTCGTGGAATGTGAACCGAACGTCACCGCCGACGCCGCGAACGGTAATCAGGTTCCTTCGGAAACACTAAACACGTAGCACAACTGAATCACATTGATAAAACACTTTTGCATTCCCAAAAGGAAATAGTGCTTGCAAGGCAGCATAAATAACATCTTTAGGAAATTTTTCGTTTTTGGCTTCAATTATCAGTAAAATGAATAATAAGTGGACATGACAACGGCGATCAATGCACAAGGCTATATAATACCATTCATGATTCAGTATGCAAAAAAAAAAGAAAAAAAAGAAATAGCATATATTGCAAAGGCTACATCTGTCAATTGTCAAAGTCAATGGCAGATTTTCTCACTTTAATCTTAAATTCCTATAAAAAACCTGATATTTTCTACAAAACAAAGTTTGAAATGAAAGAAACCTCTCATGGACATTCTAATTTTACTACAAAATGATTCATTAATGTAATGTAACAAGCCAAGTCACAATGCCAAAATCTTGATGCTCTTAAAACAGGCTTCATTTTCTTTGTGCCAAAATATATATTCTTATTTTTTCCATTTAATTCCGGGGCAAAATGTGACATGTTTTCATATACGCTATCTTGCTCATGCTGCCCTGCGAGCACTGGCATCATTTGAACCTTTTTAATCATTTTTAAGCTGTAGGCAAACACGCGAAACACATAATGTGATGGTGCAAAAGCCATGCTAAAGACTCAAAAGACAAGTGAATGAAAGCACAATGGTGAAGCTTCATAATAACGTAACATGCTGCAGAACAAACCGCCACCTGCTACTTTACAAAACTTGAAATAAATGTCTGTATAATCTATAACATCACTAAAGACACTATGAGTGGAATATATACAAGCTATTATTATCCAAGGATGCAATATGCCTTAAGACGTTACAAATGTTCACCGTGAACACAAACATTGGCTTGTTTGTATTTGTCTACTGTTCGTGTTTTGTATATGTGTCACACACCTGCTCGTTGTCATCAACCCACGTTCTTGGAGTAGAGGACAATGTACCGCAACCAAGGGAAGAGACATATGAATGCTTAATGTTTTAAACAAGATATCTATTTTACAATATCTATCATTATGGTACTCTAGTAGATTTGTGCTAACAATTAACAAAAATGTGAAGTTTTACTGTAATGGTGCAATATGCATAGATTCCAGTAGAGATTTATATATGTATATGACAACTTTGTTGTCTTCTCAATGACACAACAGATATACTGTAGGCTTTAAAGTGCCCCTATTATGCTTTTTCAGATTGTATCTTTCATGCAGTGTGTAATTCAGCTGTTTGTGAATGTAAAAGTTCTGCAAAGTTTTAAAGATCACAGAGTTATTGTCTCCTAAAAAAATTCTGAAATCCCTGAAACAAGTCAGTCTCACTTTCATGCACAAACCTACGTAGTTTTGCGTACATTTGCATAATGCCCGCCTGTAGTCTTCATTGGTTCCCCACGAACAACATCTACTTTGCTCCGCCCTCAAACACTGTAGTTGCAGCTGAGACTGGAAGAATTGATACGGTAAAAACGACGCCAGTTCATATCACTGTGAAAGAGCTGAAATTCAGATATATGGTAATGCTCGTTTTGTTTTCCGACACGCGCTATAAGCGGTACACCAATCACAACAGCCTGGGCCATCTGACCAATCAGAGCAGAGTAGTTCTCGGAAAGGCGGGGTTTATAGAGACCAAATCCTATCAAACCTGTTCAGTCACTGTGGAAAAAAAGGTGATGCTGCAATGCATATTATGAGAAAATGAAGGGTTTTTTTTTTTACCTTGGATGCATGTAAACCTTATGTAGGAGACCTCCAAAATTAGAAACCATTAAAGTAGCATAATAAGGGCACTTTAAGAATATGCTCATCACCCCGTTTAAAAGAAAGTTATTGTAATAGGCTAGCACATAAGCAGGTTACATTTGACATTTGTGTGTACTTGATCACTGATGACGCTGCCTGCACCTTGGTTTGGTTTTACTGCTGAACAACTATTTTCTATAAGTACACTATTCAGAGATTGTAATCAAAACTAAGCAGAAACCTAATAAGAGCAGATGTCTTACACGTCTTAGATGTAGTAAAGATCACCCTGGCCTGCAATTATATATTTCCAAGGCATCCAAAATACATACTCACTATATTGCTCTGTGCAGAACAGCTTTATAATGGTATTAATGGAAGTGGTAACTGGTATATAAAGTTAAGATAGGGAAAGCAAAATTCACATTGTGTCGATAGAGTTTCAAAAGTGGACTTATAGAATACTAATAGAATGCAAGGGAGTCACTGTAGAATAATGGAGATTAATGGATGATCAATGCAACACTAAATCAAATGGTTAATGAGAGCACACTGTATCAGAGAGAGTATTGTTACATACTATAATTGATCTCACATTCCAGTGTATTAAATATTCTTTACACAATATATTTACTAAAGTCTAAAGATTGTTCGAAATCGACTATATAATGTTGTTTGGTGGTGTGTAAGTGTGATGCGTTCACATGCTGCTTGATGCATCACTAACTTAAGTGCTGTTTAAATGCTGATTCAAGTGAAATGGACTCGTTGTAATCTTTCTTTGACGCCATCATGTTTCTCATTGCATCCCTAAATTATGGTAAATATATCTGTCATGTACCTGTAAGATGTTGGTTATGGTGTGATGTAAAGTTATAAGGAGAAAGGAAATTGTTTTCATGTCTTCAGTTGTGTAAAATATTGTCTTGTAAGCACAGAGGATCTAGTATTGAGCACTAAAGCATTTATCTTGCACCAAAAGTGTGCTGTTGATCACATTGCTCATGCACAAGCCCCTAAATGAATGTGAATGTCATTAAAATGCATTATGAAATGTTGTAACACTTTTTCAACACGACAGCCTGAACTGAGCAAGTCACATTGACTCTATTGAGAGTGGAATACTAGTATACTTACACTATTGTTTAAATGTTGGGCATCAGTAAGATTTTTTAACTTAAGAAATTAATACTTTTATTCATTATAGATGCATTAAATTGATCAAAAGAGACTTACAAAGTTGCAAAATAATTTTTAAATAAACTCTGTTCATTTAAACTTTCTATTCATCAAAGAATCCTGAAAAAATGTATCATGGTTTCCACAAAAAAAAATTAATAAGAATATGTTTTTTGAGCAGAAAATCCTCATATTAGAATGATTTCTGAGGGATCATGTGACACTGAAGACTGGAGTAATGATGCTGAAAATTCAGCTTTGATCACAGGAATAAATTACATATTAAAATATATTCACATAGAAAACATTTATTTTAAATTGTAATAATATTTCACAAATTGACAGTATTTTGATCAAATAAATGCATCTTTGAGACTTCTTTCAAAAACATTAAAATCATACCGACCCCAAATTTTTGAACCGTAGTGTACTTAAAAAAACAGCCTCACAATATTGCATGCTATATTCAGCGAGTAGCATTAATAATTCCTGAATAAATGTGATTACTTCAATACAATTGTGTACCGCACATTTGATCAAATGTAATAGGTCATCCGTGTATTTCATGCATACAAAAAATGTGCATATATTGCAGAAATAGTAAGAGTAGTATGATAGTATGCTATCCAAATGAGCAGCACAATAATGGGGCTTGTATAGAAGCAGCTGCTCATAATGATCATTGTTGTACAATCTGGCTAGAAAGAGTTCCTAGAAATCCTTGAGAATTACAAACGCAGCTTTCTAACACCGCAGAGGCTTAATGATGTGTATAATACTTGTGTGAACCGAACAGACTGTTATATATTCAAATGAAATGCAGTACCACGGTACTTTGGGCCAATCACTCGGTTTTTTTAATGTGGAGAGCGGGGGTGTTTGTATTGCATGTGTTCAATGTCAGCTGTGCATTTTAAGTCTGTTACCACTTCATGTGTGTTCAAGGCAAATGTGTCACCTTTTTATACTGTTTCCATGCGTGAAATAAATCTTTTTTGTTGCTATACCTGTCTGACTGAATTGATCATGGAACGCTGAGGAACTTTAAAGAATCGCGTGGGACAAATGTATCACTTAAAATGTATGAATATCATTGCACAATAAAACAAAAGTCCCATTTATTTGATTAAAAAGTTAGCACGAGCACACTTCTCAAGCAAAACATTTTTAAAGAGGTTTGTTCGGATTATCAAAGTTAAATGGTTATTTCACCCAAAAAAGAAAATTCTGTTATTAATTACTCACCTTCATGTCCTTCCAAACCCATAAGACTTTCTTTCATCTTCAGAACACAAATGAAGATATTTTTAATGAAATCTGAGAGCTTTCTGTCCCTCCATTGACAGATATATACACAACTACCACTTTGATGCTTCAAAAAGTTCATAAAGAGATCCATAATCCATATTTCTTAAGAGACTCGAATCTCGATTGCTTTATTTGATGTTTAAAAGTGTTTGGACACTTTGTGGAACACATTTTCACATTAAATGTGAAGCACAGAAGTATTTTCACTCTATTGTGACTATCAGTTCTACATTCCCTTAACAAATAAGCACTTAATTCTCCCAGAGATATCCACTATTTCAGTGCAGTCATGCCTAGAGGACACTCGAGTGTCTTTATCTCTGGCAGTAAAGGACAGTCACACTGACATTGCGGACATCATGACTCACTGTGGCCATTTCAGGCATTGATTTCCACTACATGTTCCTCTCACTGAATCAACCGTCTCAGACGCTTTGCATTCATCTATTGATACTTTAAAGAGAGAGTGAGCAAGGTCACTGCAGTTGCATGTAGGAGAAAAGCCCTCGCACAAATCAAAGCAGTTGTAACTTTTCAGATGACTTGGTTAAAGTATATTTTTGGGGGCTTTTTTGCCTTTATTTAGTTAGGACAGTAGGAGGACAGACAGAAAATCATGGGAGAAAGGGGATATGGACCGGGAAAAAATCTCAAGCGGGGACTCAAACTCGGGTCGCCTGAAGTGCAACCACACCAAAGGCCTCGTTTATCAAATGTTGCGTAGAAACCTTCCTACATTTGATATTACAATCATTTCTCGCATGCATACATGACGTCAGTGATTCAGAGAAGGAATGCTTTCAGAGCTCCGCCTGGTAAACGACGCCAAATGAATGTCATTAACAAATAAAAGAGCACTAACGTCCAAATCCTTACTCGAGAACAGCGAGAGAGTTGCCTAGATTTCCAAATACCTGCAGAACTCCGACTCTCTGCCACAAGGGAAAGTGCGTACATTTGCTTAGACCCTGGTGTGGGGCTATAAGCACTTTTCCATGTCAAAGACCGTTCTTATTAATATGAACGTTGGCGTGGATTTTAGCGTGCACGCACTCAAAGTTCAAATCTGTGCGTACGCACATTTTATAAGTGAGGCCCCATTTTTAGAAGCACTTGCCCAAATGTGGCTCCAACTTTTCTTTTTTGAAAAAGAAAATGTGATTGGTCTTTTCTATTGTCTTTTTAGAGTTGCTTTACAGTTTGCATCATTGATCATTATTTTCCTGTTTATCACAGTAAAGACGCTTTGAAACAATATGTATTGTATAAAGCGCTATAAAAAGGTGAGGTGAATTGACTTAAAACTAAAACCATAAAATATTTTATTGTTACTTCAAATATTTTATTTTAGCTAGTTGCCAAGGCAAAATTTCTCTATTTATTTAGTAACTTTATGTATTTAGATGACTAAAACTGAAATTAGAATTAATAAAAAAAAAACAGACACATAAAAAACTAATACAATTTACAAAAACACAACAAAATTACTAAAAATTTAACTAAAATTAAAATGAGAAATTTCATAAATAAAATAAATTCAAATATTTATACTTTTCTTTTTATTTGTTCTTAATTACATTTATTTTTAAACCAAATTTTTATTTTAAATTAAATAATTTTTATCATATGTCTCTTGGTTCTATGATTTTTATCATGTCTAAAAAATATTTTTTTTTACTTTTTATTATTCATTTTATTCCTTAATAATCTGTAATGATTATTTCTAATTCCTTTTATGTATAGCACTTTGAATGACCATTGTGTATGAAATGCTAATATATAAACTTGCTTTGCATTTATTATCAAAAAGAGATCAATCACATCAGAGAAATGGGACAGAATAAAAGCAGTTTAATTTACCAATGCAGAATAAGTCAGTAGCACAAATAACAGTGAAAAAAATGGAATTATTTAGTCAATATCAAAATGAAAACGAGTTGTACTATTTTTTTAAGGAATTCTGTTTCACAACAGTTTATTCAAACAGAAAGTGCATAAGACTGCAGAGCAGTGAGAGTTATGGGATGTTGCGTAAGTGCGTTCTACATGAACATGTCATCATAGCCTGGTGGAGGCATGTGATCAGGGTCTGGCCTGAAAGAGAAAGCCAAACGAAAGGCATTAGAGGTGAGGATATGATGTAAAATGAGGTAAGTGCAGTTTTACAGCTAAACTCAGATCATTGGCAGCAATAAAGATCCCATTAACGCTCTTACCCGGGTCTGTGTCGCCCAACCGGACCGAAGGGGTCAAAGCGGGCACCAGGAGGGACAGCGCCTGGAGGGAGGACTCCAGGAATACCAGAGGAGGGGTCAAACCCTGAGCGAGGAAACCCGGCACGCAACGGATCGACGATCATTCCTCCTGCCCTTCCCCTGGAGAACGAACCAAGAGACAAGACCTATTAATAATTCAGCGAGCAAGGTCGTTCCTTGAAGGTGCACTCATTCATTTTCATTCTTAAATGTTCTGTGATGCCTTTTATCCGTGCTACTTTCTCCAACTGTTGTATTATACATAAGGGTGGTCCGAAAATTACATTGTGCACATCTCAGGGTGCTTTCACACGGGCGGTTTAGTTCAAACAGCACGGTTCGCATGAAAAATTGGTAATGTGAAAGCTGTCATATGGACCCTTGAGCATATGGAGCAAAGGCGCCCGTTTGCAAGCAGCAGAAAGCCGAGTTCATGCAACGCACATACATTCACTGCTGTGTTTAATAGCACTAAATTAATTTTAAAAATCGCAATATATTGACCGGATCCTGTCGTCTATCATCCATGTTTGTGATGACGTAAGATGCACCGGGATTCGAGAGAATCAAATGTGTGAAACCAGACTCTATAAGGAGCGCCTGAAACAAACGCACTCGGGTTCGGATCGTGGCAAGCATGACCAGTGTGAAAAACCCCCTAAGAAAGATTCTGTATCTGTAATCTACAGGTCAACATGCATGACGCATTTACAGATGAGTGTTTTGGCAAATAAGTGATGGGATTTCTCACCCGAAGGGATCCAGATCGGCACCACCTGCAGCAAAAGGAGCCATCGGGTCAGGCCTAAAAAACAACACACACAGAGAGACATTTCAGAGGCATTCTGTTACACTGTATTGAATATATGTATATTAATGTTATATATAACTGCATAATACTAACAATTGTATGTTACTGTTCAAAAGTTTGGAGTCAGTAAGATTTTTTAATATTTTAAATGTTTCTGAAAGAAGTCTCTTCGGCTCACCAAGGCTGCATTTATTTGATCAAGAATACAGTAAAAACAGTAATATTCTGAAATATTATTACAATTTAAAATAACTTTTTCTCAAATTCATACATTTTAAAATGGAATTTATTCCTGTGGCAAAGCTGAATTGTCACATGATCCTAGTTTTTTTATTCTTTGATTAATATAAAGTTTTTTTCAATATAGTTATTTGCCTGAAACATAAATCTTTTGTAACACCATAAATGTCTTTACTGTCACTTTCGATCAATTTAATGCATTTTTTGTTGAATAAAACCAACAATTTCGTACAGATCCCAAACTTGTGAACAATAGTGTGTGTGTGCATATTATATATATATATATACACTACCGTTCAAAAGTTTGGGGTCGGTACGATTTTAAATACTTTTAAAAGAATTCTCTTCTGCTAACCATGGCTGCGCTTATTTGATTAAAAATACAACAAAAATCAGTTATAGTATTAAATATTATTCCAGTGTAAATCAGCTGTTTTCTGTGTGAATATATAGTAAAGTGTAATTTATTCCTGTGATCAAAGCTGAATTTTCAGCATCACCAGTGTCAGTGTCTTAGTGTCAAATGATCCTTCACAAATCAGTATAATATGAGGATTTGATGCTCAAGAAACATTTATTATTATTATCAATGTTGAAACAGTTGTTGGTCTGTCAGTTGTACAGTTTTTTTTTTTTTTTTTTTGGATTCTTTGATGAATAGGAAGTTCAAAAGAACAGCATTTGTTTGAAATAGAATCTTTTGTAACATTATAAATGTCTTTACTGTCCTTGATAAATAAAAGTATTGATTTCTTTCCTCCAAAAAATAAAAAATAAAATTCTCACTGACCCCAAACTTTTGAACGGTAGTGTATATATATATATATATATATATATTGTACACACAGTATATTGTTTTTTTTTTTTACATGTCTGAATGTCACTGAATTAAATAACAACAAAATATAAAGTGTGTATAATTCCAAGACTTTTTAACAACAACATATGGCTGTTTGATGAATACATGTTCAGTATGTAGATGATTATTTGGCTTAATCTGTGAATCTCCATATGCAGAATGTGGATCGGCTGTGACTCAGCTCAATGTTTTGAACACAGGACACTTTCTGAGTGTCTGGCAGCAGAGCACGTTTGACTGAATTACATCACGCCCACAGCAACAGCAAGTCGATAAATCGCTGACATCATAAAGAATCTGATAGGGGTCACCGTGAACCCAGGAAGGGGAAGTGGAAGACAAACACCGAAATCCACCTCTGGGTTTCTGCCATGACCTTACGAACATTTTCCTCATCTCTTTCTCCCTTCAAACTATTCGTTCTTGTTTTTGCCACTTTTTAGTGATAGAGACTAAAGAGAAAACAGGAAATCAAGGTCACAACGCAGGCTGCATCCCCCACAGCTCCTTCAAGTATGTTACAAAAATATATAAATGTTTGGGTTTCAAACAAACAGATTTTACTAAATCTCCCAATTTGATGGAAGTGATGCGGGCACTGGGCATCTCTCACCCAGGGGTGCGTCTCAATCAGCTGTCGTGAATCAGTATATCGTGTACACAAATTCAGGCACTGGAAAAGACCGTGCATGGCTCACTACACACTGATGGTGACATGACAACGTCCTCATTGTACAACGTCACTACTGGTATTTATGAACAAAAGCAGAACTGATCTTTCTCAGATAATTCTTTGATATTATTTTAAGTACATTAAAGGGGTCATCGGATGCCCATTTTCCACAAGTTGGTATGATTCTTTAGGGTGTTCATGTAAAGTTTGTGACATACTTCCTCAATGGCTGTGTAAAACAACACCCTTTTACCTCCTCAAAAACAGCTCTGTTCACAGCGACCTGTTTCGGTGCATGTCTCTTTAAATGATAATGAGCAACTGCTCACCCCACTCCTCTCTTCCATGGGGCGTTTGGACAGAAGACACACAAAGTGCTGCCTTGGTGGACAGTATACAAATGGCTGAGGGCGGATATATGCTAATACGGGAAATATGCTAATACGGGACAGTCCGTCAGTGGTCGTGGGCGGAGCAATATGACATCATATTGCTCATAAAATCCAAACGGCTTGATTATTGAGAGGCTTTTTGAGGATAAAAAAAGGAGTGAATGGGTTTTTTTCATTGTATGATTCTTTGTCCACACACTGTGAATTTCGCAACCGATGACCCTTTGATAAATACTATAAAAAATTAAGTAAAATACTTTGATAAATAAATGATAAATGTAATATAGATTATGTTCATTACCTGTCTAGCGATGTAGGTTTATGCTGAAATATAATTCAATAATGGTTTGTATTTTAAAAATCATCTATCATTATGTGTAGTGGGTTGGCTCACGTGATTTATGTTTCGCACTTCTGAACTTCCATTAAAGCTGCTATAGGTAACGTTTGTAAAAAACATTTTTTACATATTTGTTAAAACTGTCATTATGTCCTGACAGTAGAATATGAGACAGATAATCTGTGAAAAAAAATCAAGCTCTTCTGGCTCCTCCCAGTGGTCCTATTGCCATTTGCAGAAATACACGCTCCCGGTCAGAAACAACCAATCAGAGCCAGGAGGAATGTCTTAGCAGTGTCAATCACGCTCGTGTACGCGCTGATCACACCCCTCTCTTGCACAGCGCGAGCCGTCGTTCAAACTCAAGATTGCCGGCGTGCTGCAGCTGTGCTTATGACGGAGAAACAACCTAAACTGCCAATTCTCGAGTGACACCTGCTCATAAAACAAAGAGGTAAAAGGAAAAAGGCCGATGACGATAACCAAGCGAAAAAGAAAGAATTACACAGAGCCCATTGACTCGGTGTCAAAACTCGAGCCGCATAACATGTAGATAAAATGTCACGCACTCTGCTAAGCAACAATTGAAACCTGCTAATTCACTGGCTTGTCATGTTGCTGAAATAATGTACTAGCACACCTTATCTAGCATTATATATCGCTAGAATAATTACTTACCTACTGTAACGTTAGTTACCGTTATATTAACGTTATCTTACTTGCTATTTATAACTTATAGAAAGAGTGCAACGTTATAAAGTTACATGTAGGCTATTGCAAAATACATAATGATTTGAGGACCAAGTTTGTAGTCAAAGTATAGGCAGGCCATAGTCAATGTAAAGCATATTATTGACGTTTAGTCCCTATTAATGAATGTGCCATAAAACTTTTTATCCGCTGTTATCGGTGGCCCTGTTTACTAGCCTGCGTGTTCACGACGGGCTCCGCTGTGGAGGACGAGCTGTGGAGGGAGGGCTGTAGTGCAGCAGAGAGCAAGGGGGTGGGAGCTGTAAGTTGTGCTTGTTCAAATTTTCAGGCTAAGTCAACGTTTTCTCAAAACTCCCTACTGCAGCTTTAAGGGAAAGTAGTGATTGTTAGACTTTTTAGGGAGCCAAAGTTTCAGTGCGCTGGAAGGATTTTGCGATTGAGACAGCCCTTAAAATGGCCGCCTCCCTGATCACTGATCAGTGCCCTGACTCATGAACTAGTGAGCTGATTGAGACGCACCCCAGTCTCTCAGTGCACAGTCTGCAGTGCCAGACACACAAAACCAACAACACTCAGTGCTTCAAAAATAGACACAGTACAGCAGTGAGAGCTCTCGCAGGACTCACACTGGGAAATATTAAACAGGACAGAGGACATGAGCTGACACCTACACAACACACATACAAATCTCACTCGCAAAGTCCCAGTGCACCCCGTAACGTCCTTCACACACACAAACACACTCATTTACAGATGAACTTTAGCTCGACAAACACGCAGGGAGATCTATTTGAATCTATTAGAGTTAATATAGTTTCTATTCAAGGTAAAGTTGGGATGAAATGGAAGTTGCGATAGTCTTTTCTTCCTTTTTGTGATGTATGTGATAATACTGCATTCTATAAATTTGTCTTTTTCTTTCATGAAATAACAAAATAAAATCTTAGTTTAATTCAGCTAATAAATCTTATGAAATTAGAAGCCTAAGCCTGTTTCATCATACTACTTTTTTTTTTTTTACTTTATTGATCTTAGTCATACAGACCAGTGTTATTTTATTATTTATTTAAGATACTATTATGGTTTTTAATTAATATATCGAATTAGATTTTATGTATTACATTTTTCATTTTCAGTTACATTTTTAGTTATTTTGTTGTGTGTGCGTCTATAGTTTGAATTCAATTTTATTTTAGATTTTTTTTAGTACACCAAATTAAACAATGAAAATGGGAAATGTTGCCTTGGCAAGTTTTTTAAAATTTATTTTCAGTTAAAATTTATTTTCAAGTAATGAAAATGTTTTCATTTGGTTTTAGTTTGAGTTATAATACAGGGTGTCTACAGATATAAACAAGTTGAATTTAAGACTTTTTAATGTCACTTTGAATGAAATTTAAGACCAAACCTGTGATGGAAATACACATTATATGTAATATTTAATGTTTAACCTAAGTAATTGAAGTAATTTAATATGAACTACTTGTTTATTGAACTAAAATCAATGTTACATTTGCAATCGTGAGAATCTTCAGCAAAATAGCTCCCGTCATGTTATGCTACTCAACTATATCATATGTTATAAATAAAAAAACTCAACATTGTGAATTTTTAATTCAGTATGTTTCTCTGTGAGTTATGATGTGTGCGGTTATGCTCGTTTGTTTTGATTTCTCACTATAAAGTCTCACAGAGAGCCTCAACAGCGCTTACAGAAACACATCATTATCAATCGCCGTTTATGTAATAAAATCAGAATCATTCTCGCGATTTGATGCTTCGCTGGTTATTTGACGGACATTGGGTTCGTCAGACTGGAGAAATATTAGCGTTAATGTGACCAGAAATATTTAAGACCCATCGAATCTGAATTTAAGACATTTTAATACGTTTTAAGGCCTTTTAATAGGAAAACTTTTTTTAAGACATTTTAAGACTTTTTAAAGACCCGCGGCCACCCTGTAATAATAACCCTGATACAGGCCATGCATACACAAACACAGGGGACTGACCCTCTAAATAAGGTCCTTATTTCATAGTTTAGGTGTGTTTTTAAACAATACAGACCACAAAAGTGAAATCATTCATATTTTCCCTGAATAGATTGCGAACAGAAGTTAGGATCACCTAAGGCGGTAACCATAGCAACAGCTGGCTGCTCCAGTGCTGTTAGGTCGGATAACTGTGCTATACAAATCTCCACAGACCACCTGAAAATGACCTCTAGAAAGATGATACCCTTGAAAACCAATGTAAAAGTTGCATGAAAACAAGAGTGAGAGAATGAACGTTCACCAGTTAGGAGGCTGTCTGTTTGAAGGGCCTCTGGTTGGGATCAGGAGCGGATCACGGTGAGGGTCCCTTAAGTTTGAAGCTCTTTCCCGGTCTGTCTTCCTCTCTGTCTTTCCTTGACGCTCCTCTTTTTTAGTGGGCAGCAGTGAGGACTTGAGCTTTGCGGTCAACTCATCTGTGTTCTTAAACACGCTGAAAGCAAAATTAATAAATTAGATAATGCATAACCTTCTTTGATTTACCTCAACTGATTACTCATTTGATATTGCCACTATCACAGATATGTTGGCATTGAGCTTTTTTTTCAAGAGAAAGTTTGCATATGTTCAGAAAACTATGGAAAAACTAATCTTTTTTTTTTTTTAAAGAAGTCTCTTAAGCTCATCAAGCCTGCATTTTTTTTTTATAAAAAATACAGAAATATTGTAAAATATTATTACATGATGTTTTTTTATTTGAATATACTTTAAAATATAATTTATTTCTGTGATGCACAGCTGAATTTTCAGCATCATTACGGTTTTCAGTGTCACATGATCCTTCATAAATCATTCTAATATGCTGATTTATTATCAATGTTGGAAACAGTTGTGCTGCTTAATATTTTTTTTATAACCTGCATAAAAAATAACAGCATTTATTTAAAACCAAAATCTTTTGTAACAAATCCTAGACCTAAAACAAACTGTTCAAAAGTTTGGGGTCAGTCATTTTTTTTTTCTTTTTGGAAAGAAATTAATACTTTTAATCAGCAAGGATGTGTTAAATTGATAAAAAGTGATAGTAAAAATGTATACTGTTAGAAAAGATTTCTATTTTGAATAAATGCTGTTCTTTTTTAACTTTTTATTTATCAAAGAATCCTGAAAAAAGTATCACAGGTTCCAAAAAAATATTAAGCATCACAACTGTTACCAACATTGATAATAACGGAGTATCAAATCAGTATATTAGAATGATTTCTGAAGGATCATGTGACACTGAAGACTGGAGAAATGATGCTGAAAATTTAGCTTTGCATCACAGGAATAAATTGTACTGTATATTAAAATAGAAAAACATTATTTTAAATTGTAATAATATTCCACAATATTACTGTTTTTTTTTTTCTGTATTTTTGCTCAAATAAATGCAGGCTTGATGAGCATAAGAGTCTTCTTTCAAAAACATTAAAAATAGTAATGTTTCCAAACTTTTAACCGGTACTGTACGAGTAATGGACACCTAAACATTGAACCAAATAAATTCACAAACCTTTCATACGTCTGCATATTGGCCTCATCAACATACTCACTGCAGTTAACGGTGAGATCGGTTACTTTTTCTGTTGTGGAGTCCTACAAAAGATTAAAAAGGAGTGTTGAAAACCATCCAGTCTAACACTATTATGTCATCTGTAACGAAATGCATTGCATATAATACAACTGAATTACCATTAAATTAAAGATCAGGGTTGAATCCACTGTGAAGGCTTTGAGCAGTAGGTTTGACCTGTCATCATTTGATATGTATCTGAGTGCATACAGCTCATTGCTTTCATTCCAGCCGGGTGGAAGCAGTTCTGACGACTTCTCTCCATCTTTAGGCTGTGTGGAAAATCAAGCTTTTATAACCAGGCAAATATTACCGCGCGCCTTCAAAACAAAACAGTAAAGCATTTGCTGCAAATGCCTATTGGCTCGATATTTTTTCTAATGGAATGACAATCAGAAGAAGAAAAAAAATTAAGTGTGAAAAAGTGTCTTTTAGTATGACATTTCAGTTAGGACACAAGACTGCTAGTTTTTGTAACAGATTATCATCAGTCATCATTCACTTACATCATCTCCAATGCCGAGACATTTGTAGCCACTTTTCACTATTTCCCAGTGTACAAAACAGATCAGAGCATCTTGAGAACAGGTTATAGAGTTTGATACGCAGTTGAAGAGCAGCTCCAGTCCAGCCATCTTTAAACAGAGTGATATTCCGCAGAAATGAAACCAAAACAAACAGCGGTCTGTGTAAAAATAAAGAGCGACTTAAACTCTGAATGCATGGCGTATGGACGCCGCAGAGGTGACAGTAATATTCCGTTTGAATTTTAACGTTACGCGCGCTTTGAAAGAACTATATGTATATGTTTATTTGAATGTTAATTCTACCAATGTAACGTTTGTTGCTAAATTTGTTGGTCATGCACATGTGGTCCGACGAGAAATGTTCCCGACTGGAAACAACAACTGACTGAACATTCATTCCGTTGGTAAAAGCGATAGAACACTTTTAGAAAATAGATTTTGATCATTTCTAAGTTCTCATTACTACATTCTTTGACTACTTCCAAACATACGCTACCTGGTAGCATCCGTTATATTAATTAAATACATTTCAGCCAGTAGTTTGTTCGGAAATGTTTGTTTGCCTGGAAATGGGCGTTTTACCTGGAGTTTGTGTGCTACTGCTATCCTACAAAAGATTACAATGTACTTAAGTATTACTACAGCTTTTATTTATTTATGCTCTACCATGTACCAAGGTATTGCCACCTGATACCATCATTGTATTGTTCTGTCACCGTGCTTTCTTGTAACAGCAACACTATATAGTTCCTCTCTTTATCACCACCGGCTTGTAATTGAGCTTTTGAAAATATGTTTTCATTATATGTTTTTATTTGTTATTTATGTATTATGCATATGATGTTTTCAGGCTGCAATATTCATTTATAAAAAGGATGAGAGAGTAAACACAAAAAGCTAAAAATAAAACAATACTTGATCACAATGGTGCATTATTTAGATCCCTTCAAGTTTTCAATTTAATCTTTGTTGTGTCAGAAATCATGAAAGAATGAAAAGATTCACATTCATTGTTCATGTACATGGCTTTACTTGACATTCTCGAGCTAAGAATAAGGATAACATCAGCATCTGGTTTGACTTACGGTGCATTGAAAACACATTGCACAGAAGCTAACTTCAGAGAGCAGGCCTGCCATCTAATCAATGCTTCAGTGTTGCTTACATTCAATTACAGTTCTTAAAAGAGACCTTTGAACTTTTATTTAAAGACCACTCATACACATTGAGATTCACTGCTTTGACAGAATTTCTGTGACTAATTGTATACTGTATTAAACAAAATAGCCTACTGTATTTAACTATAAATCACAATGTACTGAAAATGGGATCATGTGACACTGAAGAATGATGCTGAAAATTCAGCTTTGCATCAGAAGAATAAATTACATAATTATATTGAAATTATATTTCACAAAATGTTTTTGATCAAGAGATTAAGAGATTTTAAAAAATCATACCGACCCCAAACTTGTAAATGGTATACATAATAATTAACAAATAAAAAAATGTCACACTTCTGACATTTCATGACAATTATCCATTTGCTTTCAAGGGCGCTTTGAAGAGTTTTCTTTTGCCATTATGGCCTCCAGATGTGTGTTTGATGCCAACATCCCTGTATGATGGCACTCAAGGTTTAAGGGTTTATGAATCATGGCTCTCCCTCCTATAAAGGTTTATTAGTACTGCCCTTCTACATTAATCTGTCTGCACTGTTGTGCTATATGGGCACTCAAAAAGTATCTGCTTTAATGAAAAGTGATATATCATGGAAAAAGTATCTGATGTCTAGCTAGACTTTTGACATCATACGGTCCAGTTTGTTTTGCTATATATTTTTTTCTTCATTTTGATGTGCTGTTTAAGAAAAGAATAGAGGCTGTTACTTTTATTAGCAATATGACTTGTGATTTTCGCTGCCATATAATTCAAAATGTGTGAAAATCTGAAGGAGCTATATTTAGAGGCAAAAATATGCAAATCACCCTATCCACTGAGATCACCCTAACAACATTGCAAATTACTAAAACAGCAACATCCTGGCAACCATGCAATCTAGCATTTGTCAGGTTAGCCTCGTTAGACATGCAGGAAAACACAAAACAGGTGCTTTCATTACCATGTTAAAGACTGTAGGTATTCAGCTTGGAAAGATTAGATCAGTCCAGTTCTCAAAGTCTTGAGGATTTACTGTAAGTCTGATAGGTATGAAGTTCTAGAGCCAGCCGCCTTGAAGGCATATGTTGACTTCAGATCACATACAGAACATAAGGTCTCAAAGCACATGGTTTCAGTAGGTTTGTCCACACAGGTTCAGGTTTATCTGAAAATAAGGCCACCATGTGTGAAGGTTTTCCACTGGTTACCTAATGAGGTCCAGACATGACAAATTGTTATCATGAAATACGAGCTTTTCAGTTGCACATCAAAGCCGGTCCATGAAGCTATCACACCACTGTCATCGTGATTAAACATCCAAATAAGCTGTATTTTTTATTTTATTTTATTTTATTTTATTTTATTTTATTTTATTTTATTTTATTTATTTTATTTATTTAATTTAATTTAATTTAATTTATTTATTTTATTTATTTTATTTATTTTATTTATTTTATTTATTTTATTTATTTTATTTATTTTATTTATTTTATTTATTTATTTATTTATTTATTTATTCATATATTTTATTTTATTTTATTTTATTTTATTATTTATTTTTATTTTATTTATTTTATTTTATTTTATTTTTATTTTATTTTATAGCATTGTGTCAGTACATCTGCAGAACTTACGAAAACATTTCTCTAACTACAAATTGTGGTTATTTAGTAAAGGTTTCACTGCATGACAAAATTATAATAATGTGGTTGCTAGTGGCATTGTAGTAAAACCAAACATTACCAAAGAATGCATGAAATCCTGAAAGCATTTTATTAAAAACAGACATACAGATACACATGCAACAGAGCTATAAAATACAAAAGAAAAATATACGAAGTATATTCCCATTAATATTGAAAAAATGTGAGCACACCAGGGTGACTAGGGAGGGGCATGAAATTGTCTATGACTTCTTGGTTCACAGGAGTTTAAATATGAGGAAACACAAAGGCCAAATTCCCTTAATCATCCATCATAACAAGTAAAACCAAAGAATATAGTTCTGATGTGCAGCAAGAGATTGTTGAGCATCACAAAATAGAAAGTGGCTGTAAGAAAATAGCTAAAGCATTGAAAATCCCCATTTCCATCATCAGGGCCAATATTAAGAAGTTGCAATCAACTAAAGATGTTATGAAACTGCCAGGAAGAGGATGTGTGTCTATTTTGTCTTTGAGTGGCCAAAGTCTCTCCAAGGATCACAGATGGACAATTGCTGAGATTAGTTGAGTCTTGTGGGTCAGAAAGCCAAAAAAATAAAATAAAGCAACCCCTACATCACCACATGTTGTTTGGGAGGGTTTCAAGAAAAATCCTCCTTGCTCCTCCAAGAATAAACTCCAGCGCATTGTCAGACACGAATGGAACTTCAAAAAGGACTGGATTCTATGGTCAGATGAAAAAGAGCTTTTTGGCAGCAAACCCACCAGATGGTTTTAGAGCAAACAGGGATAAGAAATACCCCATGGTTGGATCTTCCATCAGGACAATCAAAATCAACACAACAACTGAGCACAAACTGAAGCTTCTGCCAGTCCCTGACCTCAACCCTATAGGAAATGAGTGTGAACTGAAGAGAAGAAGCACCAACATGAACTTGTGAATCTGAAGGATCTGGAGAGATTCTGTATGGAGGAATGGTCTCTGATCTCTTGTCAGTTATTCTCCAAACTCATCAGGCGTTATAGAAGAAAACTCAGCTGTTATCTTGGCAAAAGGAGGTTGCAAAAATTATTTATTGTGCCAATAATTTTGGCCAACATGTATTTCATAATGTGATCTACCCCCCACGTTAAATTTTTTTGACTTCAATGAAAGGTTAGATTAATTTAATTTTTTTGAATGAAAGAGCAAAATGCCTTTTTTTTTTTACAGCCATCTTTGATCATATTTACCATGGTGCCAATAATTCTGACCATGTGTACTTACTATAGAGTTGGTTAGGGTTTGGTTTAGGGTTAGTTACTTGTAATTATGCATAATTTACTGTTATTACTATATAGTAAGCACATGTAGTGTAACTACGTCACCTTAGAATGAAGTGTTGCAGATGATTGTTAGCGTGCTTTATGATTGTTAGCGTGCTTTGGCCGCTCTTGTCCTGTTGAGCACATTACACACACAGTCTGGGTGGAGCATATGGTTCTTGTTTGGGATGCCCTGCTACTTTATAGATGTGAGCTAAAGTCTGTAAGCACTTGAACTTATTTTCTCTGCACCTCAGAGCGAGTCTCCACTTCGTGTCTTTCTCTTTTACAGACAGATACTGCTAGACCATTATGTACATCTCTTCAACCTGTCAATCAACTCACATGGTTAAACTGTCTATTAAACTTGGCTGTCAAATGAAATGTTTAGTTTGGAAACATCTGACAGGAGTGTAAATTGGCCCCTGAATGATTTTATAAATAAAATGAATAATCAAACAGACATTAATAATAAAAAATAATATAAAACATCATTCTACACTATAGATATTTGACAGAAATATGATGTCTTCAAAACTCGCTGCCACATTCCATCTGTGGAATTTTGAAGAAATGTGTGTTTCATACATTCCAGGCATTCTACACGTCCTGCAGACTTTAAGAGTGTCAGTCATCATTATATGTGTGTTTTAAAGTCAGATGATGAATGGTTCCAGGTGAAAGGTGACCAGGTCAGTGTTAAATGAAACTGCTTGCTTTAAACGTCTTTTTTTGGAGAGGCGAATCAATCTTCCTTCGAGAAATAAGATGTATTTTGAATTTTAAAAAAAAGTTTGGGATTTTGCATATAGGCCTATAGCAACCCTGTAAAGTCATGTTTGGTCTTTTGTTTTCTAGTAAAAATATGCATTTATCTAAACAATATTTCATTTTTCTTTAAAGAAAATAAATTGGGAAACTGCATATTTTTTTAATATATTTTTAAAATCTTCTATTTTCAGTATAAATATTTAAACACCTTTGAAACAAGATAAAACATACTGCTAAACAAAATAGCTTGGGTGTTTTTTTAGTTAGAAAATATATATATTAAATTATTATTATTTTCTCCCATTGAATTTTTTTTAAAAGAATTACAAAAACAGTGATGTTTATGCATGATTATGCAATCTCTTTTGGTTTTACTTGTATGTAACTTCTTGTCACACGTGTTAGCTAAGTTTCTTAGTTTCTGTTTTCATGGGCCTTCATATGACACATACAAACAAAAATACTATTACGTTCGTAATGTTTGCGGGTCAATTTGACCCTCATAGGGAGCCATTCAAAAGCAACTGTACAGACACAAAATAAAAACATTTATTTTCTGTGTGTAAGGGCACTTCAACTCCAGTTCTAACGTGCAAGTGTATCTAAAAGTGATCTAACCCTAACCAAACACACTTGAAAAAGCTAAAATCACAGTGTTTAGAATTATTTGCAAATTACAGATGAAAATCTTTGTCAGACACAGATAGAAAAATAAGCTCTCATTTCAATATTCAAGATATCTAAAATACCTAGCTTTTAACCAAAACTTTTATGTAGGTTTTTTAAAGGAAGCTTCACAGAGCCAATAAATAAATAAAAAACATTTATTTGATGTATGTTTTTGTTATGTTTGGTTTCTCACTTCCCTGTGAGTGAATAATGAAACTAGGGAACTAGGTCTTAGGAAACTAGGGAAACATTTTTTTTTCATTATACAGCAAAATTGTATTGTTCAGTTACGATGTTCAAAGCATAAAATTGTAAAAAAAAAAAAAAAAAATTGTAAAAAAAAATATATGCAAAAAAAGTCAGTACACTGTTTATTTTCCAATTTTGTCAAAAATTGGTTTAAAAACATTTTTATAAATCATATTTCAGATTTAATGTTTTTGTAATGTTTGACAAATGTTGATATTAAAAGTTTACAGCTTGTATCTAAATCTTTGTTGTTTTTCATAGTGTGATTTTTGAGGAATTGTATTGAATCCAATTAGGGTCAATTTGACCCGCTCCATAAGGGGTGTACACAGAATTCGAACAGTGCACAAGGGTTAAAACGGAGAAGTTGTGACAAGCATGTCGTTGTGACCTTAGTTTCCCACCAGTCATCAGTTGTAATGGACACTCATCTAATCATCACACCTGTTCGTTATCATCTCATTATCAGTGTGTGTTGTAGTTGCTCTGCTTCACCCTTCAGTTGTCAGTTGTTGTTTGTGTTTGTGTGTAGACACGCTGTTACTTTGCCTTCATCTCGTGTATGAGTTTGTTTTCATTAAAGAACCCTTTTGTTTATTGAAATCTTTTTGGACTCTCCTTCATCTTCATATTCATCTCGTAACATTTCTATGGGTTTTTTATGTTTTTTTTTTGTCCTTTTATTAGCTTGACAAGCCAAGGACACAAAATGCTTTCATTTTATGGAAAAGAGCTGCGTATTTCTCCAAAACATCTTATTTTGTTTCATCCTGCAGGAATTGGAACAACATGAGGGTGAGTAAATAATGGCACAATTTTCCTTTCTGCATGAACTTTACTGCTATATAAAGCATGCTTTACAGCAGTCCTGTATAAAACATCTCCGTCAAAGGAAATGTTAAAGAGAAAAGTGATTTGAATCCTTACACAGGATAAAAAGTTTGATAAAATGTAAAAAATATCTGCCATAGGGATGAAAAGCAACAGTAGATATAATATCTGTTATCTGTAAGTCAGTGCATGTCTTTATCTTCTGATAAGATTGAGTATAAGTACTTCAAGCCCGTGGAGGGGAGCTGCCCCTCTCACTACATCCATAACCGCCTCAAAGGAAACCAGAGAGAGAGACAATCCAACAAACGAGAACCAGCAGGGAAGTGGGCTCCCCGACATCACAACAGACCAGGGCTGACGGCACGCTTTGAATCCAGTGGTGTTACACTGATTGGAAGAGAGTGCAACAGAGACGTGTGGTGTCACTGCCTCATGGCGTGCCTCAGAACGGCCAGTGTCTTCCCCGCTGCATCTGGTGTGTATTTAGTTGGATGTCATGAGTGCAACGGTGCCTATCCCCCCTCCATGCACTTCCAGCCCGCTTATCAAACACAGTCACACAGAGCCAATTCAAGAGTTCACAGCCTCACTGGAGCTGCACACCTCAGCTCTGGGTCTTTGACATGTGTGCATGACACAGCGTCTACACCAAACGAGAACGGTGCGACATGACAAAAGCAAATGGAACCCATTATAATCAGCGATGCTGTCTACACTGGATGTGGCGTGGCCCGACACGACGAATTACCGTCAGTAAACTGATGCCCTGGGCTACTTCTGACATGAAGAACAAATGGATTTGCAACGGTCGCTTCGTAGCGTCCAGTGTAGACAACCACAAGCTGTTACGGGACATCCGGTGTAGACATACGCTGTCATATAACGCATATGTTCAGTTACTGTAAGTCCCCCAGAGAAGCTGTAGGCTTCAATACCATTGTAGAGTAATATCAGATGCTAATACCATGATAATTTGAAATATACCATGGGTCCATCTAACACAGTTATTGTTTGTAAGGATAATTATGTTTGATGAATGTTGCTTTGAATATACCATGGTACTGAATGATTACCATATTAAGGTAGGCTACCATGCAATATACATCAAAAGTACCAAAACATACTACTATTTGGAAATGTACCATTGTAGTGTTTTTGGAAATACCCTCTTGGAGTACCATACGAAATACCATGGTACAATAATTTTAGGACCATGGTGTATTTCAATGTACTATAGTACCCCCTTCCCATGGTAACATGTCCAAAACACCATAGTAGATTATACCATGATACTGTTTGGTACTTATTTTGTAAGTGCTATCATGTGATTTCATCACTTGACTAAAAAAGTACCAAGGTAATACCATGTTTTTTGGATGAATGCCATGATAGTACCATGGTATTATTTGTTGTACCTTGGAGTAACATATAAAATACTACAGTACATATTTCAAAATACTATGGTATTCCTTTACCGTAGTAGTACCATGATACCATGTCCAAAAAAACCATGGTAACTTTTGGTATTTTTTGTAAGTTATATCATACCATCATCTAAAAAATTAAAAAAAAAACTTTTTTGTTGAAATCCATGGTATTCTTCAAATTACCTTAAAGTATATTGATGACCTAATTCTTGAATTATTGAGAACATGGTGACATTAAATGAATATCAGTCATTTATTCTTTTTAGGTTTTGAGTTAAAAAGGCAATTCACTGGAAATGGATGCAGCAGTCGGGAGAAAACCTAAAGAAAGATCTAACTGCATACTAATGGAATTTAAAAGTGTGTTGTAAACAGCCCTCTTGCCAATTTGGAAGCAAGAGTAGCCTAATTACCCTCGAAAGCTGTTTTCACTGACTGTTTATGTCTGGTCATTTTCAGTCTGATTCCTGCATTTGTTTTTTGTGGTACATTTGCTGTAAGTTAAGACAGGTCCATGAAAAACTATAGATGGCAGCAACAAAACGTATTTCATTTATATATATACAGTATAAGCTCACTTTTTCCCACCACAGATTTTTAATGATAGAGAACAGGAAGGATATCTGCATGATCCAGGCCACCACAACCACAGCAAACTACAATATGTCTCCCAATGTGTTTGGAAATATAAACCTAAAACGTCTAAACCGTCTAAATATAGAGGGATGAAATAGTTGGGCTAAGGATTATGGTTTGACGGAAAGGTCAAAAGTTGAGTTTTGCCTCAGGTATGCGAAATTAAAGGTGGAATACACGCGAAACAACATCCTGAAACGAGCCCAATTACTCAACAGCTGAAAAGTAAATTGGACAGATGTTTGTGGAGATCAGGTGATGTGGGCAGGGTGAGCATCATGCTGTTAGCGATGAGTTTCCATGAGGCCGGCTCTCTCTCAGAGGCAGTCTTTCAGGCAGATGTTACGGAACCTGTTCCTTGTCGAGATGCAGTGGCAACATTTGGCTCTCCTCTCGCTGTTTTGTCAGATGCTTATACTGCCGGTAGCTGCGGGGAAAAGAAGTGGTAAGACAACTTTTATCAATTGATCATTTCTATTTCATATCTGCTTATAAAAGAATGCAAAATAGTATTCTTGGAAGTACCTTCACTGATAAAAACTGATTCTGTGGTGAAGTAAATACTACAGAAAAAAACTAAAAATTCTATCTGAGTAAGTTAGTTCAGGCAAGCATTTAAAAAAAACAAAGTTAGCGCTCAATTTAATCTTGTAGAAATTAAAGCGTAAATTTCAACGTTAAAAAATGAAGTAAAACCAACTCAACTTTCTGATATACTGGTGTTCCCATCATGCACTGGGGCATTAATAATTAACAAGGTTGCACTTTTCACTGTTTTCCAGCTATATTTACACTGTTGTACCATTGCTTTTATTGTTGGGTTTAGTAACTTGCTGTTTTGTGACATCTGGAGTTCATTCTACTCAAAATGACACATTAAAAATGATCTAACGAATGTTACCGTTATTGTGTAATTGTAATCTCTGTGTTCTGGTGGGCACCACATTACTTCTATTATGTAGATATGTTGTTTACTGTTTTATTTACTTGGATGTTCTAAGTAAAGCTTACATTTTCAAAGCATGGCTTAAACTAGTGTTATATAAATGTACTTGAAAACATAAATTGTATACATTGTAAACTTTCACTAAGTAGAAATGACTCAAACTTTAACTGGCTAAGTTAAAGTTACTTATTTTCTTTGTTAATTGTACTTAACTTAGTTAAGTGGATTTAACTTATTGCCATATGTGAAATTAACTTAAATATGGGTGCAAAATCTTTCAAAAGAAAAATTAAGTAAATTTAACCTTTTTTCAGCGTTGGAGTTTTAAATGCACAATGGTAGTGCAATTCATGTGGCATGGTCATTTTTTGTAACAGTAATTTCAATGTATGCACCAATACACAAATATTGCATTTTTATTTAGACAAATGTTATTTTTTTTTTAATGGAAAGAATAGTTCCGTCTCCCAAATCCGATTAGATGAGCCAGATTCAAAGACGTTTAAATGTGATTTCACAGGTGAATGATTATATGTTGAATTTTATATTAATGTGAGGAATTGCTAATGTTGCAGTGATTCCCTGGACCTTTTAATATGACATACTGTATGTCTGTATTGTATTGTATTCTTGTTGTTGTGTTTTGACATCCATGTTGAAAGAAATAACTGAATAACCTACTGAATAAGCATTATAGATTAGCTTTAGAACTGACTGAGATCAAATTAAAAATGACGTTTTGTGAGTGGTTTTAAAACCTTCATTTATATGGGATGTGTCCAATTGGGAGGCACGGGTCTAACAGCTGAATGGAGTTGATAGCGCTGTGTTTATGAGTCTATATAGTGTCTTATCCGTTCAGTGCTGCTAGATTTCTCTCATTACTGTGATTTGTTGTCATCTAGTAACATGGAAACAATGTTACAGCAGCTATCCATGCTACTATGACAAGTGCAGACCATGAGAATTTAAAATAGCTAATAGTCCAGTAACAAGGTTTGTTGATGCCCCTCATCAAAAAAGGTGGCTGGAACCGGCGAACATTAAACATACTTTAACCATAAACAACAAAATGAAAGTAAAGCGGCGGCCCGTCACTGACGACTGCCGCAAAAACTAAAACAAAAAACATAAAGTCCAGGTCTGGTCCTCTCTTATCCTTCACTGTCGTCACTTCCGGAGCTCCTCCGTGGGACTCGAGGCCGGTGTGGTGGGCAGGTGACACTCATTAACACGATTCCCACGGCTCTCGGCCACAAGTACTTTTTACTGAAGAAAATGACTGTGCATGCCTGTAAAAAAAGTTCTGGGTGGTTGCTATGATGTTGTTAAAGAGTTCAGGGTGGTTGCTTATACTTCCCTTAAAAGACACCCTTGTTTCTATGATATGTCTCTCATTGTGCTGGGTAAAAATATAGATTTTCCAGCTAATCAGAATCTTTATTTAAACAATCGCTACTATCTGATTTTAATGATCCCTAAGCATACAGTATAACAATTCAAAATAAGTTTTATTTAATATTAAGAGTGCAACCCTATTGTGTGCGAAAAGAAAAGATGTTTAGGGCCTCTGGTAGATATGGCAATAGTGAGTGATTGCGCAAACTTCACCATATGAAAATACTTTTGATACAGCATGCTAGTCATTATACATAAATCTGCAACATTGCTAAAAAAACAACAAAAACCCTTAAAGACAAATATTTTCTTTGCAGTGCATTTAGACCAAGGTTTTTTTTTGTTGGTGTGTCTGTTTTAAGTGTCTCTTTGTATATGATAGTGGAGTTACATTTTACATAATATGATATCATTTTTAAATATTTTTGCTATAGAGCTGATATTGTGGCTTTTTGATGCGATACTGTAAATAATCCACTTTTCCAAATGTTAGAATTAAACATCCATGAATTTCCCAGCATGAACAGACAATGAAAGTCTGAAACTTGATCTTTAAACAAAAAGAACATTTCTATCTGACTAATATATTTAATTGAATTGTTTTATACAGTATTTTATATAGCACATATCATTTTGCAGCTGATGTCTTATCCATGATGGGTTCATTTTTATGTGCTTATTTTCTGCAGAACATGACTGAAATATAGACCATTTGGTAATAAACGTTGATGTACGGCAGTAATATCTATCAGCTGATTTACCATTGATTTTCCAGAGTAGTCACAAAGCTTTAGATTGAATTTATGAGCCTCTACATTATGCATTGCACATAGACCTTTCAGCCTCAACCATTAAAGAGCACATTCACTTCTCCATAAGCATTGTAGAAGTATCTGGCCTTCATTTCTTTCTTGTATTTTCTCCCATATTTTCTCAATTTCATTTGATTGACATCCATGTACAAAATATAGAAGGATATAATGATGAGAATGCAGCAGATGCGTCTCGGCTTGGCTCACCGACATCTTTTTAGACAGTGGTGTCTCTCTTTATTTCTCTAATGAAGGACATGAAGATAAGAACCATCTGCCACTTTCCTCACATCTCCCCCCTGCGAACCCTCTCTAGTGTCTCAGTGTGACACAACTCACAGACAAGAGCCTTCAATCTCCAGTCTCTGGCTTTGGCATTAGTCGGATGTGAACATGCATGCACTCTGTACATTAAGAACACATTTTGTGAAAAGAATAAGAGAGACTGAGAGAGAGTAAATGGTTATAGATGCTTTTATACAGTAGAATTACAGTGAGAAACTCTTGGAGCAGTGCAGGGTTAAGTGCTTTGCTCAAGGGATGATGAAGGCTTATATCACTTTCTTTAACCAGGGATTGAACCAGTAACTTTGTTTACTGGCCACGACATTTGACCACTGTTACGAATTCAATATTAACTCTACTCAAAGAGAACAAAACTACCCGTAACAATTAACAGGGATCTGATCAACAAGATCCCTGGAGTCCCCGCTCTCACTCCCAAGGCTTCAGAAACAACGGAACAGTCTTATAGTGCAAAAAGTATATTTATTAACATAAGTAGCTAAAGAGCCACAAAGTTCAGGAGGGGGAAAACAAAACAAAGCTAGCTAATTTAAGGATACTAACCTGGAAATCAGATAACAAACAAAAGATACAAAGACTTCCCTCCCTACTTATCAAAAACAGGAGAAAACAAATAATAAATAAAAAAGAGGCACCCACCTCCCTACCATGCTCCAAAAGGGTTTAACATAATCAATCACAACTTAACATAAGGTTGTGGTTCACATCAAATGTCTTTAACATGTACTAGTAGATCACAGTAACACATCTCTTCATCAAGGAAGCCATGAGAGCGGGGAGCTGTAGATCCATGATTCAGGAGACTTAAATATAGCGCCAAGCATTCCCGTCACCAATCAGGTCACTCGTTAGCAGCTCCACCTGTGAGTCATTACAGTGAGAGAAAGAAACGAGAGAGAAAGCACACCAGGGAAACCTACACTGTTTTCCCCAACAACACAAGGCAAATACACTTCCACGTAACACCACTATAGGCCAATTGTTGTTGCTCTTCCTTAATGGGTTTAACCATGGTTTTAATGATAGAAAAATCTAAAAAGTGGCCAAAAATATTTTGCTAAATTTTTTAAAATGTGTTTAAATGCATTATAAAAAAAATAAAAAATAAAATAGTTACTTATGTTTACTTAATTTTTTTTTATAAATATATTACATTAATTACATAAATACATTTTGTTCCAATTAATAAATAAATTGAAAATGACTTTGAAATGACAATTGATTTCAATGACAATATGTATGTAACTTATATATACACACAAACCAAAAAATGAATCATGGGTCTTGTATTTTTCATTAAAAAAATGAAGGTGATAATTAAAAATATTGTGTAGCTATATTTTAGTAAGAAAATTGCGGTTCAGTGTTGTATAGAAAATATTGAGAACATTTCACTAATAAAACCAAGAGATACATTTTCCTAATTTTTTTAAGGAAACATACACAATTTTGAGGCTTGAATTGAGGAACCGATTAAGCTGGTAAAATTAAGGAAAAAGGGCTAGCAATTTATTTTAAGAGAATTAGCTCAATTATGCGGTTTTATTTAGAGACCCCATTGTTAGTTCCCAGCATGCTTTGCACATGGCTGGTAATGGAGAGGAAATATTGAAATTAGGTGTTATTTTATGTGTTTTTGAGTAAAGGGAAACATCTGTTATGTGCTGTGTTAGCGGCATACAGTCTTTTAATAATGCAATATAACTCAAAGTCAAATATAAACAGGTTATTTCCATTCACTCTAATACACACATTTTTGAGCGTCAACTTAAAATAAAAAAGTATATTTCACTAAAAATATTAAATTCATTGTATCATAGACTAAATAATTAAGGGGATTTTATATGATTTATTCAGGTAGATTCCATGAAAGAAATTAAGCCTTAACTACTCAAAAATATTATGTGTAATATTGTTACCATAATTTTTTTTAATTAAATAGCAGTAACATTTTTTACAGTGTACATTATTGAACCATGGCAATTCACACGTCAAAATTAAAATCTGTGCTGCCCCGACAAAATGCAAGATGCAAAATACTTTTTTGAGTTTAGGTGATAGAAAAAAACCCGGCCCTTTTCAAGCAGCTAAAGAGATGACATGCGTGTTTATGGACTTTAGTTTAGAACGTCACCTCAAAGCCCCATATGTCAGCGCACAAGGTGTAATGTGTCAGAGAATATGATTGCACATTAATCCCAATGCACAGTCCGAGACACGTCTCCTTGCGATGCTACATTGCCTGTTCACTAATAAATCATTTGAACTGTTTTTCAGAGAGCTGGCGACAGGAGTGCAGGAGCTGTCTGGAGTGTTCGAAGGAAAATGGCTGCCTGCGCTGCTCGGAGCGGCTCTTCCTGTTCCTGAACCGAGATGGCATGAGTCACCACGGCTCCTGTCTTCACTCCTGCCCCCCTGGACACTTCGGCCTCCGCGCCAAAGATCTCAACCGCTGCATGAGTGAGTCCAAATCAGTAATATCTAGAAGTCCAAAAGTTTTCATTTCTTTTATTTCTTTTTTTATTTATATTTTGTAAATATATTCTGTGGGATGAATTTATACAGTGAAATGTGTCTGCACCAGAAATGTGTCTGACAGACGAGTAAACAATAATAATTATGTTTTTAAATTTAGATGTCCTTTATATTCAATCATATAGTTTTCAATCATATAGTTTTTTTTAAGTTTTTTTTACAATCTAATTGTTTATGTGTTTCTTTGGGATTTTTAAAGGAATTCTGTGAGATGAGTTGTCATGGAGAATGTCATGGAAAAATGTCATGAGCTAAAAGTATCTAATAATAACAACAATAATAATAATGTTAAAATATATGTCCTTAATATTAAATCATAATTTTTTACAATATAGTTATTTGTTTATTTGTCTGTTTGTTTGTTTATTTCTTTGGGATTTTGTTTGTTTGTTTACAATGAATACTTTATTTCTATATTTTATTTAATAATCATAATATATATTTTTAAATAGGTCCTTAATATTAAATCAGACTTTTTTTATTTGTTTATTTAAAATTAATATTTTAAAAAGGAATTCTGTGGGTAATAGTAATTCCTAATAATATTATGCCATTTATGTGCGTTCGTTCCTTCGTTCCTTCCTTCCTTCCTTCCTTCCAAAAACCTTTCTTTTTTGGTGCCATTCATCTCTTAACTTAATCTCTGAACTTAATATCTTGAGAAAGCCTGTAACAATACCATGACTGTAATCCTCATATATCTCCCAGAATGCAAAGCTCCAGAGTGCGAGAGGTGCTTCAACAAGGACTTTTGCACCAAGTGCAAGGGTGGATTTCTGCTCTTTAAAGGCAAATGCTTCAAAAGCTGTCCAGAGGGCACATTTCCTCAGTCCACAGACTGTGTGGGTAAGAGCTTTACTCGTTTACAGACCTTCTTTATGGGTCGGTGCCATTAAACTCTCATTACCATACTGAAAGAAACCTATCAGTCATGTTTTACGTGGAAAAATTACATCAAGATGTTTTCTCTGTGTGGCAATAAAAAGCAGCAAATTTGGGATTTCTGGTTGCATTTACTAGTGTATTCACATGCCATTAATTTGATGTTGTGCAAAAACTTACTGACACAGTAGCTTTGATAAAAAAAGATAAAGTCAAGTCGCATTTAATTATATAGCACTTTATAAAATACAGATTGTTTCAAAGCTGCTTTACATTAATAAACATGGAAATAACAGAATTAATGTTGCAAAGTATGAGGGTGAGTAATTACTGACAGGATTTTCATTTTTGGGTAAACTAACCCTTTAAGATCTTTTTGATGAAATCTGAGAGTTTCTGTCCCTCCATTGACAGCTACGCAACTACCCCTTTAACGCTTCAAAAAGTTCATAAAGAGATCGTAAAACTAATCCATATGATTTGAGCGATTTAGTCAAAATTTTCTGAAGAGACACGATTGCTTTATATGATGCAAAGATTTAATTTAGACTTTTTGAAGCGTTAAAGTGGTAGTTGCGTAGCTGTCAATGGAGGGACAGAAACTCTCAGATTTCATCAAAAAGATCTTCCTTTGTGTTCCGAAGATGAATCAAGTCTTATGGGTTTGGAACGACATGAGGGTGAGAAATGAATGACAGAATAACGGTATTGTTGTGGTAAGCTCACACGAAGATGAAGATACAATAACCCAGTCTTTATTTTAATCCAACAAACACAGGAACTCACGTAAGATTAAATGCTTACCGCCAAGTTATAAGTACCTATGGAAGCTTGTTTCCGCCACAGAATGAAAAATAAAAAAGGTAATTGCGACTTTATATCTCACAATTCTGACTTTTTTTCTCAGAATTGCGTGATATAAAGTCGCAATTGTGTGTAATAAAGTCAGAATTGTGAGATATAAAATCAGAATTGATTGATATAAAGTCGCAATTGGAGGTTATAAAGTCAGAATTGTGAGATATAAAATCAGAATTGATTTATATAAAGTCGCAATTGCGTGTTATAAAGTCAGAAATGCATGATATAAAGTCGCAATTGCATGTTTTAAAGTCAGAATTGTGAGGTATAAAGTCAGAATTGATTTATATAAAATCGCAATTGCGTGTTGTAAAGTCAGAATTGCGTGAAATAAAGTCACAATTGCGTAAAATAAAGTTGCAATTGCGTGTTTTAAAGTCAGAATTGCGAGATATAAAGTCAGAATTGATTTATATAAAGTCGCAATTGCGTGATATAAAGTCGAAATTGCGTGTTGTAAAGTCAAAATTGTGAGATATAAACTATTCTGAGGGGGGAAAAGTCAGTCTTTTTTTCCCTTAGAATTAAGTTTATATCTCACAATTCTGAGAAAAGATGTCAGAATTTCGAGATATAAACTCGCAATTATGTGTTATAAAGTCAGAATTGCGAGATGTAAACTCGCAATTGTGAGAAAAAAAGTCTCGATTCTGTCTTTTTTTCTCGCAATTGCGACTATATTTAATTGCGACTTCATATCTTGCAATTGCGACTTAATTTCTCACAATTCTGACTTCATATCTCGCAATTGTGAGATAAAAAGTCGCAATTATTTTTTTTATTCAGTGGCGGAAACAAGCTTCCATAAGTACCACTTCAGTTCAATAACAATGTCGATGTTGCAAACCTCATCACATCAGGAATAGCTCATATTTTGCAGAGTAAGTAAAGATTGGTAATGCAGTTTGCTTTTATGATTCAGTATTCTTGATCTCTTTGGACTCCAGAAGGATGTGTGTTCCGTGTGTTTGGCGTCTGGGGTGAATGGAGCCCGTGTCAGCACAATGGCCTGAGCTGTGGCGTCAGATGGGGGCAGCAGATCAGGACCCATGAGCTGTCCAGCAAAACGCCTGAAGAGACAGAAGTGCTATGTCCACCTCAGACTGAGAGCAGAAAGTGCCGGATGAAGAAAAGGTGTCCAAAAGGTAAATAATATTTTTAGCATTGTTCATGCCAGTTGCAGAATCTCTTTCAATAGCTGACATAAACCCAATGTGACATTATAAAGCACAGCGATCCTCTTTAAATCCTCTCGTTTCCACATCGAGCTTCTCTATATATCGTCTTTCTTGTAGCGGCTTGCTGCCCAATGATTTACACATTACACTAAACACAAGATCCAAACACTGAGTTAAAAGAGTTGAAATGGTCCTTTTTCCTTGACCACATTTGGGAAACTGTGTTTTGTTTCCTGTCAGAGCCATTATGTTGTGTTTGAATGTCTGTTGTAATTACATTTTTTGACTCTGGGTGTCACACCTGCTGGCTGGTTGATCTAGAATGATGAGGATTGAAGAGCAGTTAAGTAGTATTTTAATAGAAACCAAGAAACAAACAGGGATAATCTAGTAAACAAACGAAGATAACATCCAGAAGCTATAGTGGTAGTGGGAGACAGGTGAGACTCTAATCAATTAGACAATGAAACAATCATTGACTGCAGCAACCATAGATATCCATAATAAAGGCTAGATGTCTCGTCCGCGCTGCTGGCCAATGGAGGTCGACGTCCGCACTGGCGGCCATCTTGTCACAGGCAGCTCGCTCACTCGTAACATTGTGTTTTAATGGTGCATGTACTTTTTAAACAACCATAACTTGCTAAATTTTCTACCGATTTTCAAACGGTTTGGTTTGTTATAAACGTCAGAGATGTAGTTATGACACTGCATAGCCTACTTATGAATAAGTGTATAAATAAATAATCATTCAGAATTATAGCCACGTTAATAAATAAGAATATCAAAATAAAAGTCCATGGACCCAGACACAGAACTGGCGTGTCTAATTAGTATATAGGTAGCCAGAAAGTAAGAGAAGTCAGGCGTAATGGAGGGAAGCACAACCATTTTTGACCATGGTTGTGTTCGAAATTGCCTCCTATACCCTCATTCACTATTCCCTACATTAGTCTACTAATATAATTCACTTGGAGGAGTGATTGAAAATGAGTGAGTGAATTTGGACAGAGTGCTCCGGAAGGGATGCCGCTTATGTGCGTTTGTGCTTGCTATTTAATAATCATTTGAAACTTATAGCAAACTGGCAGCTTCAGTAGTAATGAAAATATTTATCTTGAATTCTGTCATAGAAACTAATGTATAAACTTTATTGAACTATTTAATAATAAATCAGAAAGGAATTAATACCTGATTAATATTACGCTGTACCCACATTGGACCAGCGGTTTGGAAAATGGATAGATGATGATTCAGCTGCGGGCGCCATTTTCTGGTGAGACGTGGGCGTGTACGCGGCACACGTGTCTCACAGTGCGTTATGGGTATTCTCTAGCCATTGAACAAGCATGCGCCGGTTGTACCATAGATATATATGTTTATGGGTGGTACACTCTTTATTGTGGTGCATTATGGGATTGAATAAGTGCACTTGATAAAGTCCACTATGGTTTCAATTCGGACACCACTACAAATGGCTGTCCCAACATTATTATTTTTTTGCGAGTTTGGACATAGCCCATGTCAGGACATGAGCAGGTGGAAGCAAGTTTATGGGTTTTTGTGCATCGGAACTGTGAGTTTAAGAGGACCTTTACGGGCTTTGTGATAAATAAAGTTGATAAACGCAGTACTGGAATGGAAGCGTTTCTTGTCTGGATCTCATGCGTCTGAGTGACTAAATGGTTATTTATGTCACTTCATTTCCATTTGATGCTCTACTGGAAATGATTTGTTTGCAGCAATCATCATTATCACTGGATGTCTGGTGGCATTAAGAATACGAGACGTGATATTTTATCTGTCACCTTAAGCCGCCCTTAATGGCAGCCATGTGTGATGGAAAGACTTCATGACAATTTCATTCTATTTCTGTCATTATAATTTCATTGCCTGTTGTTTTCATTTGACAATGTGGAATGGCAACTACATACTATTTTGGGGAGAATAGGGTGCAAAAATGCTGTGTCCTACAATGCAATGCGCTCAACTTAATACAAAATTTCTAGTTTGATGGGGAAAAAATCATGATGTCCTTGACTTTAATTGGATTAATAATGAAAAATAACATTATTAATATTATATATAGTAGTGTAATGCAAAATAACATTTTAATAATATTTAAAAAAAATTATATTGCAAAATTATACTTTTTATATTATATTAATTTATATTATATTAATTATATTTTATATTATTGTAAATTATATTATAATGTTAAATAGTATTTGCATACACTACTGTTCAAATGTTTGGGGTCAGTGCTTTAAAAAAAAGAAATTAATACTGCTATTCAGCATGCGTTAAATTGATAAAAAATTTACATTTAAGGCATTTACAATCTTTTAAAAGATTTAAAATATGTTCTTTTTGAATGTTCTATTCATCAAAAAATCCTGATAAAAAACATTAAGCAGCACAACTGTTTTCATCATTGATAATAATCATAAATGTTTCTTGAGCATCACATCATATTAGATCACAGGAATAAATTACACTTTACTATACATTCACATATTGTTTTTCACAATATTAGTGTTATATTACTGTATTTTTGATTAAATAAATGCAGCCTTGGTGAGCATAAGAGACTTCTTTTAAAAAACATTAAAAAAAAACAAAGACTGCAAAATTTTGAATAATATAATATAATATAAGAGATAAACATTTAGTAAAGCAGAATTCAACAGAAAGTACTCAAAAACAGTAACAAGTATTTTACTGTTATTATCCACCCCAGATGTTCTCCATCAGTGCCATTGTGGTTTATCTCTGAAGTCGTCACCTCAAAGACTTACTCATGGTGTGACCAATGAGAACCCGATGAATTAATTTAGTAGGGTGTCCTCTAGATTAACAGAAGATCATTTCCTTTCTTCTCAAGTTTCCTTTTCTCGTGTGACTCTGAGAGCTAATGAAAGTCAGGCCGCACATCTCAGAACGGATCACAGCAGAAGATTTGCCAGCGTTTTCTTCCAGGACCCTACAGGTGACCCGAGCTTACCTGCCTAAATCATTAAGCACAAACCTCTGATCTGAACCTGGAGATTTATGTTGGTTTTGGGATTAAAGGGTGGAGTGGTGCCGCTGTGGGCCTAAACCAGATGATGCAGGGCAGTAAACATGGGCTTTTAGTGCTTTGTGTGCGCATAAGTGGAGAAAATGAAAAAGATAGGAAGCTTTAATCATAGCAAGTAAAAAGCAGGGCAAAGTTGGGCAATATTGAATAACAACATATGACAGACTGAAAGAGAACCAAGAGGGAGAAAACAAGAAAAATGATGGAGAATGTGATGTTCTTGCCAGGCCGTGGTGTTTTCCAGACCACAGACCCCATTCCTTAGGCCATAATAACTGTTTACTCCAGTTTTATGATGCCTTTATTATGTCCCCTTTAAAAAGACAAACATGGATTATAATTTGGTTTAGCTTACAAAAATGTTGAATAAATACTCGTAAGCACCCACCTCTGCACTCTATTTGTTCCGCTTTGGCTCCAGTGTCATTTTGCAGCTCTTCTGTGAGAAGGACACTACATACCACCCTGAAGCTCCTCTGTTGTTGATTTCGAATCTTAGTCAAACCAGACATGAACATTTGAAGCACTGTTAGAAACTTGACGCACCATTCTCAGGTTATGAGCTGTCAGCCAGAAACTGACCACTAACACAACAGTTATACAAAAATGAATCCTTGCTTTTAGGATGTAGAATTAAAACTAAGGCAATAAAGTCAATATAAATATATCATTTAAAAAATATAATAATAATATTATGATGATGAGGCATTTATGTGAATACTGCATTTTACTTTATTTTATTTTATTATTTTTTTTCCTGGCAGTGAGAAGGGGGTGAGGTAAAATATGTTATTGCAAAAATAAAACAAATGTGTACATGCTTGTAGGCTGTATATATTTGTATAGGAGAAAGTGTGTTTAGATGCTGTAACTGGTCATCATTTGTGCTTTTTAATAAACTCAAGGTATTCAGGTATTTGTCACATTGTTTCTTTAGATTCCCATATACATCCACACAAATCAGTAAACAGAAGTTTAATTTTGCTTATTAATTCGGAAAATCAATCTATAGGGAATGCCCAGTTCAAATGGATTTTGTAAGTCAATCCACAGGACTCAATAATTGGTGACAAATTAGTAATTTGAGACATTCTTGTGTAAATTTACAGCAAGTCATTTTTTTTAAAATAGTGCCCTATTAGATAATGCTAATATAATTAAACAGTATTTCTATTAACATTGTTTGTTTTGACATGTTTCACATATTTCACAGTTGAAGATGAGGACAGCCATAGCAGGATCATTTTCATATTTTAATTGATTTCTTCAAAAAAAAATGAAGATTCATTTCAATTTTGAAAAAAAAAGTCATTTCTATAAGTGCTGATGTAATAAAAATGTCACCCGGGCTGTGTTTTGGACTTGACGGACATGTTGACATCGCCAGACTGAATTGTTAATGCTTTACATCAGTAATGAACATATATGACTCAAAATCTGCTAAGGGGTAATTAAATGTAACAAATCATTTAAAAATGTATCGTCTTTTATTGAAAAATTAAACAATTGTATCAAAATTTTATACGAATGAGAAGAAAATGATCAACTCCATTTGATAAAAATCACCTGTCAAGTTTATAATATATATTAGATCAGCATATGAGTCAGATTGGACGACTACAGGGACTCATCTATTGCTAACAGCTCATCTATTGCCAAAATTATGAAAAAAAGATCATGTCAGATATGTCAATGTCAGAATCAGAGTGCATAAAAATATCCGTCAAAAACCAACACGTTAAACAGTTGGATTGGGATTTTCCCTTTAGCATGCAGTGTGAAGTATTTCACTCAGTTCCCTGATCCTCCCGATTCAATTTCAGCGAGTGAAGAACAAATTTATTCTCCTGTGCTGCATTATGTATCACGTATGTTATCATCTCTGACAGACAGTATGTTGAAGCTGCTCATTCTGCCATTTTCTTGGGAAGCGATGATGCAGTCAAAACATCCGGTGTGTTTTCCAGGAAATGCGTGGCTCGCTGGACCTCTTGTAAACACTAACGTGTATTGTGCATGTTATCTTTTGACAGACATCGATGATGTGATGTTTAAATGATGTGGATTTGAAAACAGATGGATCGTAATGGAATAATTATTTATTTCTTAGCTGGCAAGTATTCAGTGAAGTGATTGTAGTGATAGTGATAGTGATTTAAGTCACTAAATTTCATTTAGTGAGGCCAGCAGGGGGCGCTCACCCTGTGGTCTGTGTGGGTCCTAACGCCCCAGTATAGTGACGGGGACACTATACTGTCAAAGAGCACCGTCCTTCGGATGAGACGTTAAACCGAGGTCCTGACTCTCTGTGGTCATTAAAAATCCCAGGATGTCTTTCGAAAGAGTAGGGGTGTAACCCCGGCATCCTGGCCAAATTTGCCCAGTGGCCTCTGTCCATCATGGCCTCCTAATCATCCCCATGTATATATATACCAATTGGCTTCATCACTCTGTCGTCTCTCCACCAGTAAGCTGGTGTGTGGTGAGCGTTCTGGCGCACTATGGCTGCCGTCGCATCATCCAGGTGGATGCTGCACATTGGTGGTGGTTGAAGAGATTCCCCCTTCCATGTGAAGCGCTTTGAGTGCCTAGAAAAGCGCTATATAAATGTAATGAATTATTATTATTATTATTATTGATGCCCATGAGTGTGTTTATTTCGATGTTATTAGCTCTAATATTCCAACCGAAAGCCAGCCTATAGGTTTTGGTGGACGACTAATAATAATAATAATAATTCATCACATTTATATAGCGCTTTTCTGGACACTCAAAGCGCTTCACATGGAAGGGGGAATCTCCTCAACCACCACCAATGTGCAGCATCCACTTGGATGATGCGACGGCAGCCATATTGCGCCAGAACGCTCACCACACACCAGCTTACTGGTGGAGAGGAGACAGAGTGATGAAGCCAATTGGTATATATATACATGGGGATGATTAGGAGGCCATGATGGACAGAGGCCACTGGGCAAATTTGGCCAGGATGCCGGGGTTACACCCCTACTCTTTCGAAAGACATCCTGGGATTTTTAATGACCACAGAGAGTCAGGACCTCGGTTTAACGTCTCATGCGAAGGACGGTGCTCTTTGACAGTATAGTGTCCCCGTCACTATACTGGGGCGTTAGGACCCACACAGACCACAGGGTGAGCGCCCCCTGCTGGCCTCACTAACACCTCTTCCAGCAGCAACCTGGTTTTCTCAGAAGGTCTCCCATCCAGGTACTGACCAGACTCAGACCTGCTAATGGACTGGACGTGATAACCTGCATGAGGAGTGAACTATCTTTGATATTTTCTAATTATGCAACGTGCTGGAGAGTGGGGACTTTTGAAAAGCTTTTTGCGTAGTTCATTATACTTATTTTATGGAATGAAGTTTATTTCATGGCTTGAAAAAATGACATCACTCAGAGACTAACATGTTTGGCTTGTCAAAAGTGTTACATTCAGCTGTCGCAAATTTATTCACTTTTTAAAAAATCAAGTTTTAACCAGGAAAGTAGTGGTTTTGATGCACAATGTATGCTAGTTTTTATTATCTCTTATAACACAAATCTTTTAAACCCATGAAAATGCAGATCCTGTTGTAAATAATGGTGAATAATCACTTTTTAAAACTGTTGATCCATTAGCAGATTTTGACTTAAATGGTTTCTACATTATTGAACTTGAATATGATTCACTATATGATATGGTTTTATCTTGACAGATAAAAGGAAAAATGAAAGGATAGAAGAAAGAAGAAAGACACAGAAACATTTGAAGCTCTCGCCCGTCACAGAACCTCCATGGGGAATGTAAAATTCTGGAACGGAAGACACTTTTATTCCCTTTCTTAGTAATATATGTAAACAGTTTTTTATAAACAAAATATTTTTGTATAAATGTTTTAATTGTAATATTACTTAAATCATCAGACAATCTGATATTGCACAACTTTTTTAATGCAGATGTATTTGTTTACATTATTACGGCAGATCCTAACCTGTATTTATGCATTTATTTTATTAACAAGTTGGGGAGGGTGGCTTAAACCTGTATGTGGTTTAACAAAGACTAGATCCATGTTGGACTATGACACTGTACATTTCCATCTGATGAGTAACAGACGAACAGCTTCATGTGGTTTGAGCTGTATCTCCACAGATTTCTGTACATGCCTCGGGCTGTTCTGTGTTTTCCAACCACATACTCTCCCTATATTTGCACTTCTTTACTATAATTGTATTAGAGATAAAAAAAGAGAGACATGGAACAATGTAAAGTTGTGTAAAGAGATGCCAAGATCATGAACTTGTGCTCCATTAATTCAAGGTGCATTCACGGCATGTTGTAATTACGTGATCTTAGCTTGCAAAAAGCGTCCTCGTAGAGCTCGTAATTACAACTTGTAAGCTGGGAATTTCGAATAGCTCCTACTTGTACCACATGACCCGCTGGGTCACCTGACTGCTGCTGATTAATTTAGCCGTTGATATTGCTGCCAAAGAAATTCATACTTCCCATTCTGATAACGTGAACAGAACGTCACGTTGTCATCTCATAGTTGTGGTACGTACGACATGGCGTGAACGCAGCATCATTCCAGTAGATATATATACACAGATGCCTCATTCATAGCTGTTTCTATGGGGCTCTACGTAAGCCGTCCGCCATGTTGGAATGGGGAAAGGTGTGTGAACATTCGAGAGCAAGTTAACTGAGCATCTGCAACCATAGTTAGACTCATTTATGAATATCTATATATGAAATAGACTTCAGCAGATGATTTTGCTAAACTAAAACAATACAACAAGATACAAGTGCCATGTCACATCGGAATTGAGCCATGTGATTGGCTCTGGAGATGTCATGTGACCTAATGTGTGGGACAGGTTTATTCGTAATAAAAGTGATAAATTCATTATTTTCTTGTAAATTCCTAAGATAACTTGGCACCAGTGTGCATTCTTTGTCTAAAGACTGAAATAAAAATATTGTCTGAAATTAAAAAATTGCATTATTTTCTTAGAGCCTCAACTGTACCGTTAAACTCATTGTGTCATTTTTTCCCCTTTCGTAACTGATTATCGTCCCCCTGTGAAAACTGAAATGTTGTACAACATGTTGCTTTTGATTTGAGATGGATGGGAATGTGCTGAATTGAATATGATTTATTTGCACTTTCATCTACTCTCTCAATGGTTGAATTGTATTTACTGGAAAAATCACAGTTTTGCTCTCTAAAGCTATTAGCCCCAAAGGAAGATTTGAAGGAGTTATGAAAATGATACTGATAAGAATGGGATATTGTATTGTATTATGAGACTGCCAAGTTATTTGAGAATAAAAGCCTTTTCTGAAGAGGATTGCAGATGTTAACCTTGACTTTTGTATTTTAACTCATTTGTATTTTTGCTATATACATTAACAACTAATGAATTATAATGCCAATGACATTTTTATGTCACCTTATTAGTTTTTGCTGAATCATGAATCGTTTTGTGTTTGATAATTGTTTAATAAATTTTTGTTGAAGAACCAATAATGCGTTTTAAATGCACACATAGTGATTTTTTTGTTTTTATTTTATTTATTTTTTATATTTCAAAAAGAATATTTTTCTCATGTTAGTGTCAATAAACAGAAGCTTCTTATAGTGGCATCTCTGTGCATTTAGTGTGACAACATATAAAGTCAATATGCATTTCCTCTGCGATTTCAGGAAATACATAAAAACTGACTTTTATAAAAGAGAAATATTCGCTGGAGTAAAAACTAACCCTGGCCTCCCCTTATACATGTCAATTACCATTAGTGTGTATGTTTCAGACAATTTCTAAATTGTTTGGTGATCTATAATAATCCAAATCAACCATAACTGTATAACTTTGAAAGAAAATCTATTATTTTTTTGCATTAAACTAGGATTGAATAGCATAGATCTGGTTTTAGGGTCCTGTTTTTTAAAGGGCAATGCTCAGAGCATTATTTTATTGTTCCACAAATGAAGAAACAACGATTTACCAGGCCTTGCTCTCAGTGTCTCATTGTTCCATATTCATGCACTAGATGGCAGGCAGGGTTCACCTGAAAAAAATACATATACATTAAAGTCAATCTTCTGTTGGAAATGAACATCATACTGGAGGCACTAGGTTCAGAGGTCATCCTCTCAGCTCAGGGTCACCAGCTCCCAATGAAACTTCACAACAAACCTTAAACATCTCTGTGGGAGTCTCGGAGAAAACATGCCAAATACAATGTGAAGTGACACATTATATGATGTGCTGTGAGCTTGATGCTGAGCGAACAGCTTCAAACCTGACACATGTCTTCTTAAGAATGCAAACACCCTCTTTTTTCTAAGATTTATGAGTCCATATGATTAAAGCGCCTCTGGGTGAACTGTTATCAGTGGTGTTTTCTATAAGAGAAGCATTGCTTAGGGCTATGTTATTGCTCTAACAATATTTGCTACAACAATGAATGATACGGTCTAAGTTGCGTTTATTCAGCTGTCTCCAAATTGCTCAGATGCCTGTAACCTTTTAACCCTACACACACATGCACACACCCATCATCTGTTAATTGTCAACAAACTCTGCAATTAATAAACACCCTAATTTAATACATGTTTAAAATGGTAGTTCAGGAGTTCTGGACGGTTACAGTATTAGGGGTTGCTCAATGTCTCAATTTCCTAGATACTGTGTCTATAGATATGACCTGTATTTTTTTAGTTGTTTGTTTATTATTATTCATTTTATTATCCACCAGATTTTAATATTTCAATACCTTCATGTTCACTGCTCTCTGGTGTAGGTTAAAGGTCACATGACATGCAGGTAAACAAATAATCTTTTTTGTTGTTGTTATTTAATCTTTTTTTAGTCTTTTATTTTTTATATTGTTCAAAAAGGGAGAGACCTCAGCGAACGAATAATATGAACAATACGAGAAGGAATGATTTGTTTACTTAAATGATTCGTTCAAAAGCACAGATTCGCTCACAGATGAAGCAATTCTGCTTTATACCCATAGAGCATTTTTCTTGAGCGATTTTTTTGTTTTCTACAGTTAAAGTGAAGGTGAATGCTAAATTACCATACAGGCCTACTTAACTTATTCATTGAAGGAAATAGATTATAGGCCGCTGAAATTTCATAGAAAGTAGCTAAAGCAATCAAATGTTTGGAATCTTTTAAAGTTTGATATTTTTGAAAGAAGTCTCTAATGCTCCCTAATGCTGGATTTATTAGATTTTGTGCTCAAGAAACATTTTTTATCATTATCAATGTTGAATATGGTGTGGAACCTTTTTTCCGACTTTTCTCGGAATTCTGACTATTTATTCCTCTGAATTGCGTGATACAGGCTAAACTCGCAATTGCTAGTCATAAAGTCAGAATTGTGAGCTATAAACTCGCAATTCTGAGAAAAATCTGTATTTTTTCCCTCAGAACTGGACTTTATAAATCTTTCTTTTTGAAGAATAGAAAGTCAATAGGACCAGCATTAATTTGAAATATAAATCTTCTGTAGCATTATAAAAGTCTTTACTGTCATATTTGATCAATTTACTGTGTCCTTGCTGAATAAAAGTATTTGTTTCTTTTAAAACAGAAAAACGTACTTATACCTCAAACTTTGAACAATATATCACAGTTTCCACAAAAATCAACACTGATAATAATAAGAAATGTTTCTTGAGCAGCAAATCAGCATATTAGAATGATTTCTAAAGGATCATGTGACACTCATTTATTACAGATCTACTGTACAGCCGAAACAAACTTTGTTGTGTTATTTTCCTGTTATCACTGTATAGCTGTTTTGAAAATAACCTGTATTGTAAAAAGCGCTATATAAATAAAGGTGACTTGACTGAAGACTAGAGTAATGATGCTGAAAATTCATCTTTGATCACAGGAATAAATTACATTTTAAAATATATTTTAAAAGAAAACATTTATGTCTTGGACACTCGGGTGAAGAGAGGGGCGGAACTGTCAACTGATCACCACCTGGTGGTGAGTTGGATCCGATGGCGGGGGAGGAGGCTGGACAGACTCGACAGACCCAAACGTACTGTGAGGGTCTGTTGGGAACGTTTGGCCGGGTCCCCTGTCAGAGAGATCTTCAACTCCCACCTCTGGCGGAGCTTCGACCGGATCCCGAGGGAGTCTGGACACTTTGATTCCGAGTGGACCATGTTCTCCAGCTCCATTGTCGACGCGGCCACTTGGAGCTGTGGCCGTAAGGTCTCCGGTGCCTGTCGAGGCGGCAATCCCCAAACCCGGTGGTGGACACCGGAAGTAAGGGATGCCGCCAAGCGAACTGCAGCCCGGGTGGTTGTGGAGGGAAAAAAATCGGGCCTGGGAGGAGTTCGGTGAGGCCATGGAGAATGACTATTGGTTGGCCTCGAAGATATTCTGGCAAACCGTCCGGTGCCTCAGGAGAGGGAAGCAGTCCCCTATCAACACTGTTTACAGTGGAGGTGGGCAGCTGTTGACTGGGGATATCGTCGGACGGTGGAAGGAATACTTTGAGGATCTCCTCAATCCGACCGACACGTCTTCTATTGAGGAATCAAAAAGGCAGAAGGCTCAGAGAGGGACTCGTCCATCACCCAAGCTGAAGTCACCGAGGTAGTTATGAGATCCGCCCTGAGTACCTCAAGTCTCTGGATGTTGTGGGGCTGTCTTGGCTGACCCGCCTCTGCAGCATCGCGTGGTGGTTGGGGACAGTGCCTCTGGACTGGCAGACCGGGGTGGTGCTCCCTCTTTTCAAGAAAGGGGACCGGAGGGTGTTTCAACTACAGGGGGATCACACTTCTCAGCCTCCCCGGGAAAGTCTATGCCAGGGTACTGGAGAGGATAATTCGGCCGATAGTCGAACCCGGGATTCAAGAGGAACAGTGTGGTTTTCGTCCTGGTCGTGGAACACTGGACCAGCTCTATACCCTCTCCAGGATGCTGAAGGGTTCATGGGACTTTGCCCAACCAATCCACATGTGCTTTGTGGATATGGAGAAGGCATTCGACTGTGTCCCTCGTGGCGTCCTGTGGAGGGTGCTCTGGGAGTATGGGGTCCGTGACCCTCTGTTAAGGGCTGTCCGGTCCCTGTACGACCGGAGCAGGAGCTTGGTTCGCATTGCCGGCAGTAAGTCAGACTTGTTCCCGGTGCATGTGGGACTCCGGCAGGGCTGCCCTTTGTCACCGGTTCTGTTCATAATTTTTATGGACAGAATTTCTAGGCGCAGCCAGGATTGGATCGGTGCAGCTTCTGCAGTCCGGTTGATGTACCGGTCTGTCGTGGTGGAGAAGGAGCTGAGCTGCAAGGCGAAGCTCTCGATTTACTGGTCGATCTACGTTCCTACTCACACCTATGGTCATGAGCTGTGGGTCATGACCGAAAGGACAAGATCTCGTATACAGGCGGCCGAAATTAGCTTTCTCCGCAGGGTGGCGGGGCGCTCCCTTGGAGATAGGGTGAGGAGCTCAGTCACTCGGGAGCAGCTCAGAGTAGACCCGCTGCTCCTCCACATCGAGAGGAGCCAGCTGAGGTGGCTCGGGCATCTGTTCCGGATGCCTCTTGAACGCCTTCCCGGGGAGGTGTTCCGGGCACGTCCCACCGGGAGGAGACCAAGGGAAGACCTAGGACACGCTGGAGGGATTATGTCTCCTGGCTGGCCTGGGAACGCCTCTGTATTCCCCCGGAAGAGCTGGAGGAAGGGTCTAGGGAGAGGGAAGTCTGGGCGTCTCTACTTAGACTGTTGCCCCCGTGACCCGGCCCCGGATAAGCAGAAGAAGATGATATATATATATATATATATACAGTATATATAAAGAGAGAGAGAGAATTTAAGATTTATGTAGCTCTGAAGTACTTATGGCAAATGAAGAAAAAGTAAATCGTTAAAATATATTTACAGTATTAACTTAGATTACATATAACTTTGGCATTTGGAAGATTGCGCAAATGCATGCACACGTAGGCTCCATGACCACACTCATACACAGCCTATAATTCAAAACATCTATTTAACTATGGGAATACAGACATTAACAAATTATTATCATTGCTTACCCTTGTGTTGCTTTTAGGGCCACATTCTAGAAAATGTTTTCCCATTGTCAAACTGCAAAGTGCGAAACAACCCCTCTGGGACATTGTCAGCTTTGACCTGAACAGACATCAATCGCGGTCTTGCCTTGGACGTTATGGTGTGTGTTTATGTTTGTGTGCACATGTGAAAGAGAGAATGCTGCGGACAGTGATCATGAACCAATTGTTCTGCAGTCTGTAAATTACATCTCTCTAGGGAGCAGTGCTCTTAGCTGCAGGAAGTTTCCTACTCAAAGGAGGATTAATGAGGGAAGTTTGAACACTGCACAGACCCCAGACCCTCTGAAACTCTGACCGTAGTTAAACATGCCCCCTTAAACCTCACATGCTCTCTCTGAGGAGGAGGAGGAGGCTGATGCAGATTTAGTTTCTAAACAGTCATTTAGCAGACTTTTCTTGACTAGGCCTGTATTGCCAGGTTTAGTGGAATGATTAATTCTTTCTTAACCTTTGTGAAAGGCAAAAATTGCATTAAATGTCATTAAAATATATACAACTTTAGTGTTTCTTAAATATCATTGCTATAGCAGTTTGAGACAAGATATTGTCACTTTGAGTGACCTTTCAGTGTTCATTGGGTGATATGTTTAATCATTTGACAATTTTATATGCATTTAGACACTTCCACAATAGAGCAAACCAAACTAAACAAATACCTCCCTGGTGTTTTGTGAGCTGGTACTGGGAATGACTTAAGTACCATGTTTAAATTGTCATGACAAACAGCACATTTTGTTTCATTTGAATGAATAGGTTTTGCATGATACTGTTGATAGTATAATGAAAACCGTATACTGTATGATACAAACATTGCATTCTTTGTAAATCACATATTGACTGGTGGTTACATCTTTCTTTTTAATGATCTTATTTTTCCCTGAAGCCTATTTATAGTGCTATAGTCGAGTTTCCTTGCGACAGAAGAAGTCATAATTTAGTTTTTACACCCTCTTTTTGAGCCATTGCATTAAAGAACGCTGTTTTTGCTTTTGTATTAACAAACACATTATCTGTGTTTTGATTGGCTAACCCCTTCGAATGTGAAATTAGCAACAATGATTATTAGTTACAGGTTAGGGGGTTTCTGTCAGGTCCTGTAGTTTGCAGTGCTCCATCCTTCAGCCCCTTTTTCACAGCTGATAATTTCACACAAAAATATATAAAGAATTGATGAACTAAAATATCTGAAATGGCATCCATGAAAATTTCCTGGCCATTCTTGCAGCTTAGTTTGAATACATGATGTTTCGGGGCCAGGTTATTTTCAGTTCTGGAAATAAAAAAAAAGTGTGATTTTAAATGTGAGGGCGTTTACATCTTAACCTACTTGAAATACATCTGAGGAGATGTTCTATTATTATCATATTCATGTGCGTGGAATATCAGGGAAAACTCTAATCATATTTTCGTATAAATCTAAGCCCACAAATTGAAATGCCGCTAGAGTTGCACAATTTAACTGTAGCTGTACACAAGTTGAGAGATATTAAGCATATCCTGCCATTTCCAAAAACTTTTATCTCAGATGTTGATTACTATGACAAGTTCATTGTTTTCAGATCAACAGAGAACATGTAAGTGTAGCTTTTCCACATAAAATTAATGATTTGCTGAATGATATATTAAAGGACATATAGTGTGTACAACATCACATTTAAATCGCTGATACTGCACTCCTCCAGATAAGATTGATTGCTTTTTCGTTGAAACTGTTTATATTTTCTCTCTTGGTATATTTAGAAGGTCATTCCTTAAAGCTTAAACACATTTCTCGCTGGCTCGGGTTTTTGAGATTGCAAATCTGGTCCATGTTGCCAGCTCCAGTGGTCACTCCAAAGGAAACAAAGCTTGTAGGGAACGTGTTTACGAGTGGCTCTGATTTCGTAGAAACGTACTCCAATCTCGTAAGAAAAACAGAGATAAGATAGAATTTACGCAGAGCTTGAACACAGCCAGAAATCCAAAAGGCAACACTCGACAAGTAGTTTAAACACCCCGGCCTTAATTTGTTTAAGAGGACCTGATGGAATCGCAGCAGTAACATGTTGATTGTTGGCTTTCAGGAGATAATTGCGATTCACAATCAAGTACCTACTGGTTGATAAAACGCCACCAGAGGCTAAAATAAACAGAATAATCAAAAAGAGTTATTAAGAAGACAAGCCTGAGATTGCAATTAAATTTCAGTGGGTTCATGTTGTCTTGGGAACTGAGCGCTGTGTTTATGTGAAGACTCTAAAATTGTCAACCAATACAGGCATATGTGACCTTCTGAAGTTGCTCCCGTTAAAATGTCCAGCTTTTGCCAGAAAACATGACGTCCAAGCTATTCACAGTCATTTCATCCATATGCATGTTTTATGAAGACCTGGTCCAATAAACACAATGAACGATGAGAGAGACAGGCAAAGTACAAAAGCTACAGTGAAAAAACGATAAAAACACCAGGTGTTAGCGTCATATCTCTGTTATATTGTCTTGCATTATACATGGGTCATTATCATATAGCCTACTGGATGCCTTGATGTATAAATAAACAGTAAATTAACATTTTACAACATTTAACACTGTATTAAGGGATAGTGTTACATTTGAAATAAGTTCACTGACTGTCTCTGACTGTCATGAAAAAAACTTTATTGAGTTGTATGTTAATGTACTGCGTATTGCATTCACTTGAAGAAAAAAAATCTACTCTGTTTTTCTGAATTAACGAGTTAATTATCTCAGAATTACGAGATAATTTTTCATGGAAAAAAAGTTTTTACTCTGTTTTTCTGAATTAACGAGTTAATTATCTCAGAATTACGAGATAATTTTTCATGAAAAAAAAGTTTTTGCTCTGTTTTTCTGAAATAACGAGTTAATTATCTCAGAATTACGAGATAATTTTTCATGAAAAAAAAGTTTTTCCTCTGTTTTTCTGAAATAACGAGTTAAGTATCTCAGAATTATGAGATACATTTTTCTTGAAAAACCTTTTTTTCACTCTGTTTTTATGAATTAATGACTTACTCATAATTTTGAGATAATTAAGTCGTTAATTCAGAAAAACAGATCAAAAACTTTTTTCCATGACAAATGATCTCGTAATTCTGAGATAATTAACTCGTTAATTCAGAAAACAGAGTAGATTTTTTTTTCCTCAAGTGAATGCAATACGCTTCCGTATTAATGAAAACATGTTTTTTTTTGGAAATAATTCAGCTTTACTTTCTGTCTCCTCATTCTTTTGTAAAATTCCTTTAACTAACACGAACCAGTTTCTATGACATCATCCTTAAGAAGTGGCATAATTTTAGTTGGAAATACAGTTTAAACATCATTAAGTAAAACAAGGAAGACATTTATATCAGTTTCAGGAGTGTGTTGGTGCTGAGAGATTAATTTATGGAAATAGAAGGATGTTATCATATCAAGATTGAGAATTGGGCATATAGATCCACCAATAGGAAACCACAACTATCCAATCAATTCCCCATGGACAATATCAAGTCCCACCCTATGTTTTTTCTTGTTGGAGAAGCCGTTTCACTCAGATATATGTCACAACGTGGAAGAATCACAACTTCCTTTTTATGAGGACTTTAAAGGTATGCTATTATAACCGGTCCTACTCGACCCGCTCCAAGCGGGATTCACACCGGGGTCTCCGGCATGGGAGGCAGGCACGCTAACAAGGCTAAAGACCGCAGCGTCTAGCATCAGTCGCTAGCGCGCCTCTGTCACACTATGAAATTCTGGGCTCTCTAATGATTTTTTGCCAGTTTATTCGCAGAGACATGTTTTTGTCAGTTTGTTCTTCTATATACATTACATGAATCTGATGGCATTAGGTACCCAGTTGCCATGTGATCACTATACCAGAGAAGTCCTCCATAGAGTACCTTTATACTATAATAACACAAGCATATTCATTCAATTGAACAAGTTCAAGTTAATAAGATGATACTACAGGGAGTTATATCAAAAAATAATTTCCAAGGACAAGAAAAGTCAACACGTTTCTTACGTTTTACTATTAGGCTGCTCTTGTATTTCATAGCTCACCTTTACGTTGTCACTTATCTGTGGAAAACCTGCCTTAAAAAAAGCCTAAGTGCAATGCAACCAAGCGCCTTAAGAAGTTTAGGTCAAATCTGAAGCTAAGGCTTCCCCAGGAGTATTCGACCACTGTAGATCACGTACATGATTAAACAAGCTTGAAAATGTGATTGAAAGCACGGTCTAGCTCTCTGGATGCAGTCATCACCTTGACTTGCTTCAAGCAGAGGATAATGATTAAAAAGCAATCCAAAGCAATTAGCCATTATAGCTACTCGGTTTCAAAATATATCAGCCAATTTGTCAAGATTTCATCATATCTGAATGATTGGGCCAAATAGCGTCCAGTTGATTGAACTTTCTGGGAACTGAGACATGACTAATTGTTGGGGTTCCAATGAAATTGGACTTGCATAACAATATGCGATCACAAGGTATAGCGATCAGCTTTTTGACCTCTTTTTACACATTTTGGGCTTGTTCTACTTAAACTTTTGACAGTTTACAGCTGTTCTTCAACTGCCAAACCTAAATGTGTTAATATTCAGAGTGCATGAATATGCATAACACTCGGTTTGGCCTGATGATTTCAAGCTCATTGTTTCTAGTGTTTTTTTAACAAATTGTGTTCATATGGATTTTACAAGTCTTTGAATGTCTTGCACATGCCAAATGGACCTACTTTTTAATTATGTTGTGTTCTGTCTTTTTCAGAGTCTGGTATGAAACATGTGGTATGAAAAAGAATGGTGTAAACATTGTGCTAAACATGCGGATTTGAAATGACATGAAGGTGAGTAAATGATGACAGTAATTTCAATTTCGGATGAAATGATGGCTACATGGCCAGACCGTATAGCAAAGGGCGACTTTGAAGACCTGTATCTGGGCCCCTATGCGACCTGTATCTGATCTTTTCATGACAGTCTGAACGACACAGATCCGATCTTTTCAAATGCGACCCAGGCCACTTGGGTATGTGGTCCAAATCCGATGTGTATCCGATCTTTTGAAATGCGACTTCAATCTGAACGGCCAGGTCACATGTATCCGACCCGCACGTCATTGATATGTGACAAACGTCATAATTCTGCGTTGAAGTAGGCGGGAATTGACCGTTGAGTACTCTTCTGCGCATGCGGGTCACTTCTGGGTCATTTCACGTTCACACAGGAGATCACAAAAGGTCGCATTTAATTGGAAATGTGAACGGCCATGCAAAAAAATCTAATTTTTAAAAAAAATCGGAATTGAGCATTAAGCCCCTGCAGTGTGAACGCAGCCTTAGGCAGTTTTCTAGGGCGCAAAAAACGGGGCGCCACACGAGAGGCATGCCCTGTTCTACAGGGGCTAAGCACCCTCAAACGAAAGCAAGAGCATCCTCAGTTGATACTGTAATAATATAATATTGATGAAGCTGATTTGACAAATGCTCCAGTGCGTATTTGTGTTTGCCCTCTGGAGTGCGTCTATTTACAACGTGTTTTTGCAGAGTTGAGCAATGAAGCCAATCACAGACATGTCTGTGGATCAATGGCCAATCAGAGGTGTTTAAGTTAGAATCCACTCAGAGTTTTTGTTCAGTGCTGACTCTGAGTTCTGCATGCTTGCGAATCCTCTCAATATAACAAGCGTAGTGTAGACACGATGCAAGTAAGAGATGTATTGTGCACTGTAGACTGCTTCATTGATTTTAATGGAACTTTGTGAGATCGCTATGAACTGAGATGAGTGACAGCTTTTTAGTGAGCGCGTTTTTTCCAAGTAATATCCGTTTAGAACTTTAGAAGATTACAATGTTTACAATATCACTGTTGATATCAGCAAAAAAAAGCATGTACCATTCATCTATTTATTGAGCATTGTAATTCTAGCACTTTAATAAAATCTCTTTTTAAAGCCTGCTCAGCAAAATATGCGTTTCTGTTCAGCCTAATGAAGGGTTTTATGAGGTCTTTAATGCATTTCCATGGGCAATCATAAACGCTACTGAATCATCGCAGGGGAAGTGAATTAATCATCCTTATCATCACACTCAGACAGCCCAAACTGAGAGGCTGTCATACTGTTCTGATGGTTTTATTTTTGTAAGGGTTCAAGAGTGAGTGTGTGTGTATTTGTGCAGGTGGAGAACATTACTGAGAGAGTGAGGCACGTCTTGATCTAATCTTTGAAAATGAGAGAGAACAAGAGCAAAAAAGAAAGCATTGAGTGCCAAAAATGTTTTAATTATGGCTTATACACATCATTATTATTTTCAGTTCATCTAATCTTTCAGACATAAATGCTGTCTGAATAAATCTTCACACATGTTTGATCTCTCAAAGACTGATTTTTATGTAGTAGAAATGGACAATATGTAAGTAAATATCGACTTAACTAGTTTTCAAATTTCACCATTTATCACATTTGGAGTCCAACAAAAAGATGTGTGTGAATGACACATGGTGGCAATTTGAGGAGTTTCTCAAACATTTTAGCTGTATTTGTGAGGTAATTCCTTTGAAACCAGTATCGGTACAACAAACCTCGCACATGCATGCATGACCTAAATGTCAAATGTGCTTTAAAATCACTGTTGTATTTCAACAAAGCAAGCTTTGATTCAACAGAGGCTGAAAGAGTGAAATTAACCTTTAGGATCATTAACTATTATCAACATCTGTACTATAAACAATGTCGTAACTTGGAACCACGAACACATGCATGATAAATCAGCGGTTTACTGATAAATTATGCAGCCAATTGGTAGCTGGAAGCTAGCGGTCCCTTTAGGCATGATAAGAGCTTTCATTATGAGTACCAGCAGTGTTAATACTGCAGTGTCAGACGTCAGACCCCCAAAAAACACAACATAACATTTCCCCCCAACAACTACCGGGTGGGAGTAGTTTTGGTCATGCTTCAAAGTTTGCCTTATGCGACGGACTATCAAGGTTATGTCGTGTGCCATGCAGAAATTAAATTAGAATGTATTTTAAAAAATAATAAGTATGATTTTATTATTCAATTATTATATACATTATTATTTAATTTAAATAGCACCTTTAAAGAAAAATGATGAAAACAAAACTAAACCTGCATAATAAGACAATAAAATAAAAACTACCCTATGGTCACATGTATCGTATGTTGGTTTTATTGTGTTTTGGTTTGTTTTAGTTCTAGTTCCTGTTTCCTTTGTTCTCATTTTCATGCCACTTGTTAGTTTCCATGGTCTCTAATGAGTTCACACCTGTTCCCTTTTCTGTTGATTAGTTTCCCATTTGTCTTTAAGCCCTTGGTTTTCCTCAGTTCCTGGTCTAGTGTTAACGGTGTTAGTGGCTGCATCCGAAATTGCATACTTCCCTGCTAGTAGGCGAAAACATTTATAGGGGACAAAAGAAATATGTCCAATTTCACAGTACTCATAAAAGAGTAGGCAATAAGTATCCTATCTAAAGGCAAACATTTTACATATGTCTTAAGATTTTAGATTTAAATGAATAATTTTTATTTAATTTATTAAATAAATAAATTAAATTGCTATTTAGAATACAAATAAATATATATTTTTAATAAAATAGAATGAAATTCTATTTAATTCATATAACTGCAGTACGTGTAGTTTTAAATCATACATTTCAAATGGGGAATTTCTTAACCATTATCTCAGTAATCAATATTTTTTTAAAATGCTAAATGTAAAGTTGTCAATATTTTGAAAAGAACTTTATGTAAAGCAGAACAGCTTACATCACCATCTGAACAATGCAGGGCCAGAGATCCTTCAGTCAGCAGAGACGCCAGCCAATCACAGGGCTCGATCATTGTCTAACAAATAATTGCATTTGAGACATTTCATCACATTCTTGACCTTTACATCAACCCTTTTAATTGACTTAATTGAATTGACTTGAATGTATTTTCTGGGTGTGAAACACCATATTAGGTTTATTTCTAAAAGAATCTGGTCTCTATGTTTAATTTACACCTTATATAACCACTTAACTCGCAAACCATTTACACAATTAATGCAATTAAATCATACAGTTTGAGTGATGACAGGGGCTCCATAAAAGGACAACACTGGAACTGTCCTGAAAGATGACCTTGAGTGGATTTTCAGGGTAGATGATTTCTGACAGGGAGCTGTGTTTCTCTCCCCTGGTCATTTCTGGTCTGAATTAGTCACTTTCTTTTGTTGTAAAACAAAAATTCTACATTAGGTAACTAAATCCAGTCTGGCCCTTACAAACCCAGCGGCCTTGACCGAATCAGGCCGACAGCCAAAGCAATGCTCGCAGACACGGCTGTTGTTTTGTATAATGTGACATTTCCTGATTGAAGGGTAAGAGGGCGGCTGACAAATAACATGAACTTTTGTTCAACATCAAGATTTCAGGTAAAAGTCATTTTTAATGTGTAAGGGAAATATATAATTTACATGATTTGTAATCAGGTTGTTCACATGTGCCATTTGTGCTGTGTGTCTATGACTTATTAGTGATAGCCTACAATCAACAGGACACTGAACTTACTCACATTATTTGATTATTGACTGGTTAGTGTGAAAGGCAAAATTAAAAAAAGAAGACAAAAAATGCTTGATGTTAAGAGATTTATGGCGACACCATAAATGGAAAATGGAAAACTTTTTATGTGTTTTGGCCGTCCATTTACACAACAATGGCATTTTGGGGGCCTGAAAATGCTAACTTTTGAAAATGGGTTTAAAAGTGCACGTTTTTTGAAAATGATACCCTAATTGTCTCTGTGTAAGCTACAAAAATACGAATTTGTAAAAACGGTGATGTCATGTGCATGCATATTACTTGTTCAGTCTATAGACACCTGGTTTTTCTTTACAAAGTTACATTGCCAACTACTGGCCTGGCATGAATAATACAGCGTCTTTAATCGTTTTCGCGGGTCTGTGTGAATGGGGATCGTTTTGACAACATTGTCGCCTGTAAAAAAACAAAAGCTTTTCTGTTATTTGTACATTGTTGTCGTGTAAACGTACCCTCATTTTAAATGTTTGTTTTATATTGGCTTACCGGACAATTTTGCATTTCCAAATCAAAATGCCATGCTTTTAGTGTCTAAATGTATATATTTTTTATAAAATGCTTTTCTGAAATTTTTTGACCACATGGTTCAAACTTTCTTATATGACACTGAAAAGCCCATTTTCGATGATTGATAATAATAATAAAGTAATTGTCCTTACATTCTATGGCATGTTTAGTGAGAATAACCCTTCAAACTTTTTTCAGTTTACCTAAATATCCCTGTGCTGTAACAAATAAATGACCTCTGTAGACCCTCACAGCATGATCTAAAAGCTGCATGCATAAAATTATAAAACTATTTAAATAAAATCTTTTTAATGGTTTTAGATGGAATATAGCATTTTACTCTGCATGCCAACCACCCAGTTTACTCTTATTAAACTACATAGTATTTAAAGGCAGGCTAGGTAAAAATCCCCAAAAATCGATACTGGTAAAGTTTAAAATATTTTACTAGCTCATAACTGAATCAAACTCAATATAAGCCAAAGCTATAAATAGCTTCATTGATACAAGTTCGCCGTTACTATCAGTTACACTGTGATGAAGGTGAATTTGTAAGATTCAAAACATATAGGCCTACAGGTGTTTTGCAAGAGCTTCCACAATGAAAGCACTGGTTCTGATGTATTGTTTACAGATCAACACATTCTCATCCCAAGGCGTAAGCTAACTGACACTTTTGACCATGCGTCAACATGCCGACGCACATGGTGCCCTTTAAGCGTCAATATGAGACGCTCATCCTCGGGCGTAATTTAACTGACGCTTTTGACCAGTTAGATGACCATCAGTTAGATGACGCTTCCGTTATGGGTAGGTTTAGGTCTGGGGTAGGGTTAGGGTTAGACCACTAGGAGGCGCGTCTCATATTGACGCTTAAGGGGTGCCATGTGCGTCGGCATGTTGACCCATGGTCAAAAGCGTCAGTTAGATGACGCCTTGGGATGAGAACGGGCTGTACAGATAAACTGAGTAACATATACTCAAACACCTTCTCACAACTGCATTGCAGACACCAGATAATATAACACACACAACATACACTCACCGGCCACTTTATTAGGTACACCTGTCCAACTGCTCGTTAACACTTAATTTCTAAGCAGCCAATCACATGGCGGCAACTCAGTGCATTTAGGCATGTAGACATGGTCAAGACAATCTCCTGCAGTTCAAACCGAGCATCAGTATGGGGAAGAAAGGTGATTTGAGTGACTTTGAACGTGGCATGATTGTTGGTGCCAGAAGGGCTGGTCTGAGTATTTCAGAAACTGCTAATCTACTGGGATTTTCACGCACAACCATCTCTAGGGTTTACAGAGAATGGTCCGAAAAAGAAAAAACATCCAGTGAGCGGCAGTTCTGTGGGCGGAAATGCCTTGTTGATGCCAGAGGTCAGAGGAGAATGGCCAGACTGGTTCGAGCTGATAGAAGGGCAACAGTGACTGAAATAACCACTCGTTACAACCGAGGTATGCAGCAAAGCATTTGTGAAGCCACAACACGCACAACCTTGAGGCGGATGGGCTACAACAGCAGAAGACTCCACCGGGTACCACTCATCTCCACTACAAATAGGAAAAAGAGGCTACAATTTGCAAGAGCTCACCAAAATTGAACAGTTGAAGACTGGAAAAATGTTGCCTGGTCTGATGAGTCTCGATTTCTGTTGAGACATTCAGATGTTAGAGTCAGAATTTGGCGTAAACAGAATGAGAACATGGAACCATCATGCCTTGTTACCACTGTGCAGGCTGGTGGTGGTGGTGTAATGGTGTGGGGGATGTTTTCCTGGCACACTTTAGGCCCCTTAGTGCCAATTGGGCATCGTTTAAATGCCACGGCCTACCTGAGCATTGTTTCTGACCATGTCCATCCCTTTATGGCCACCATGTACCCATCCTCTGATGGCTACTTCCACCATGTCACAAAGCTCTAATCATTTCAAATTGGTTTCTTGAACATGACAATGAGTTCACTGTACTAAAATGGCCTCCACAGTCACCAGATCTCAACCCAATAGAGCATCTTTGGGATGTGGTGGAACGGGAGATTCGCATCATGGATGTGCAGCCGACAAATCTGCGGCAACTGTGTGATGCCATCATGTCAATATGGACCAAACTCCCTGAGGAATGCTTCCAGCACCTTGTTGAATCTATGCCACGAAGAATTGAGGCAGTTCTGAAGGCAAAAGGGGGTCCAACCCGTTACTAGCATGGGGTACCTAATAAAGTGGCCGGTGAGTGTATATTGTATAACACATACAGATACAACATAAAGACATAGGTAAACATGTGTAGAGCATATAACAACAAACCAAACGTGAAAAAACGGAGCAGAGTTCACGGTGAACATAGGAACAAAGTTTTGGCAGAGGGTAAAGCTAGGTATAAAAATAGATCCCCTAAACTTTTAACCTAAAGTTAGATTTGGCGAAATTAAACAAAACAGCTTTCAACTGCAGATAGGCCTATTGATTATTTATCGTCTCAACCCTGGCTCACTAACAGTAACGTTATAACAGTCGACACCAAAGTTACACTGTCATAGCTAAGCCAGTGTAACGTTATGCTATGTAACGTTAGGTAGCTATATTAGGTAGCTACGTGTGCTAGTGATACATGCTTCATGAAAAAATAAATGCCATCAAAATGAAACTGCTGAAGACATATCTTTTTCGGCAGCACTTGATTCAGTAGAATTAACACTTTCTCTTCTCTTCTATTCTATAAAAAAAAAAAAAAAAAAAGAAAAAAAAAAACTGCACTAAAATTAAACTGAGAGGGGTTATAGCACTTACGTATTGTTGTCCTACTGTTAGTTTAACTGCTTCTATTGTTCTCATTTGTAAGTCGCTTTGGATAAAAGCGTCTGCTAAATGAATAAATGTAATGTAAATGTAAATGAAAACATCGAGATTACCTGTCCAGCAGAAATAATGCCATAATGGGGTCACTTTTTTCAGCCCCTTGAGATCCCAGTTGTCGCCACACCGATATTGACTCTCGTATGATTTCTTGATTTATCCAAAGACTTTTTGTTCATAGCCTTTTAAAATACTGTCTTCGTTTTTTTACTTGTTTGACTTCGCTGCCTGTATATGCAGGTACTGAGAATTTTGACTGTTCTTTCTCTGCCATAATTGTTATTACCGGTAGCTTCCGTGCCTCTTCAAACGGGTGCGCGCATTTGGGCTGCTCCTGTATCAGCAGAGGTGGTGGTATCCATGGTAGCGAGGGAGAGTGACAGCCAATATTTTCTTTCGTCCCGAATGGAATAATGAGCTGTGTTTATTGCAGTCCTGAGAGGACTACAGACACTCGATTTTTATCATTTCTTTTCCAGATTACTTACATTTTAATTATGCATTGATATATAAAGACAGTTTAAACAAATTTGGAAAAAAGTATTTTTGGGGATTTTTACCTACCCTGCCTTTAATGGAGATTAAATTGTAGTCAATCAATTGCAATTACAAAAGGTCAGGATTACATACTGGAAATTGTACAAAAACCCTAATCCGTACCTTAAAAGAGCCGTGTCAATCTTGCCAAGCACCTCGCATAAAACTGAGTTGGAGGCTCAATAAAACACAGCTATCCTTGAGTGGAGGAGAGCTATGTGCAATGTGTGAAAACAAACATCAGATCAATCCGGCTGTGGTATTCCCAAAGGAAAGGTGAATAGCTACGTGTAAAGTTTCACCTTCAGAAAAGGGCCCTTAAGTTTCAGTAATTGTGAGGAGCATTCTGGCATTGGCCCTCTCTCTCTCGTGTGTTTCCCATGAGAATGATTTCAGTCGGGGCAAAGAGTCACTCAGTTTGACCTCTATCCCCAAGAGCACAGCCTCACCACAAACTGAACCAAAATAAGAATTATGTAAAAATAAACAAGTGGGTAAGGGGCATAGTGCATTAAAAAGTCTCATGAAAAGTAACATCAATCTGCAGACTGAAAAAAGCTTGCAAAACATTTTTATGTAATCAAAAAGTGAAGTTGTACGTGTACAACCACTTAAAATGACAAATTGCCGTTTCTGCTTCAGAATCCCATCTTTAAATATTTCAAATGTTATTCTGAATGAGTGCAGATCAACTTACTGTTAAAGATTTTGGCCTAACTGTGAACCTTTTTAAACGTGTGCATCACTCGTCTTCAAAGCAGGATTGTGCAAAATTCAGATTTGAAGAACTGGATCCCTTTTAATTCATGAGTGTGATTTTGGATTTAACTGGCCACACCCCACATTATCTATCTATCTATCTATCTATCTATCTATCTATCTATCTATCTATCTATCTATCTATCTATCTATCTATCTATCTATCTATCTATCTATCTATCTATCTATCTATCTGTCTATCTGTCTATCTGTCTGTCTGTCTGTCTGTCTGACTTTCAATCAAAGTTTCTGTCATTACAAACAATACTTATCTAATTAAAATTTATATGAATTTCTTTAAAATTCACTTCTTTTAAATTCTACTTCCTAACATTTAGATTTTAATTGCACATCTGCATCTATTTTGCTACCTCAGTTCAAATTCCGGAATTAAATTCGAATTCCAAAAGGCATTCCAAATCCTTTTTTGAACGGTGCACAACTAGACCACAAAATAATACTTTAGAAAGAATTTTGTGTTGTTGTTAATGAGCTAAATCTGACCTATAATCAATTTTAGAACAGGGAGAAAAAACTCTCTATATATCCTTCAAGCCGTGGGGTGAGAAAATGCTGCGGAGGAGACGAGAGACAGAACGTGTGTTAATAGACCTCCCTCAGCCTCCCCCCGCTCCTTTACACACTCCCTCGCTCCCAGATAAGAGGACAGAACTCTCTCACTCCGGTCATTTCACACACCGCTCTGGGATAGGAAGGAAAGTTCTCCTCTTTTGTTTACTTTTCTCTCGTGTTAAGAGCCTACAGATTGGGAGACTCATTTAGACAGGCTGTCTCCGTTTCTCCTTGAATTCTTTTATTGCCTTCTTATCTATCTGTGAGAGTCTGTTGTAGTTACTCAAGGGTCAGTGCCTGTGCCCAGTTCCTCAGGGAAACCTCGTGGAAACCAGGAACTTCTCCAGCATCAAAGGTCCTGCAGCAAAGAACAAAGTCCAACTGTGAAGAAAAGAAGAGAAAAGAGTCAAAAAGCCTCTTCATCTCAATCCAACCATGTTTTCCTTCATCAAAAGAGCGTGAACTACTGAGTTGGCGCTTTCTCTTGACAGCAGGTGGCTTTTCTTTTTGCTCTCGCTGCCATGAGGCTTGCCAGAGGTGGTTGGCATTTGGCTCTGCTGCTGGCGTCGATTGGCCTGGTGAGTTCGGGAAACGGGAACGGTCAGGGGAGACGTGGAGGAGGCGAGAGGAGGAGAAAGCTTCACCGCGTGCAGCAGGGCCAGTGCAGCTACACCTTTATCCTTCCAGAGATGGAGAGCTGTCAGGGTGGAGGGGACCAGACGAGCGGGACCAGCGTGGTTCAGCGGGACTCTCCACCGGCGGACGGCGAATGGTCCTCTCAGAAGCTGCAGCATCTGGAGACAGCCATGGAAAACAACACGCAGTGGCTGCAGAAGGTGAGAATGACTTCATAATGAGACACAGGTGTCATTACGTCCTTTACTTCCTCAAACCTGGCAGTATTTCAGTAGAGGTGTAATTCTGCCTTCAAGACATTTTGGGAATGATTGTATTTACGAGTTGCACGCATGCAAGTCTTAAGCATGCTGAATTACAAAATCATGGCAGAAGCAAACAGTATTCATCATAATTGTTAATGTTGATGGTGCAATTTAGTTCACAATTTGGCACTCTGACGATGAAGAATAGTGGAAAAGCTTGCCAGAAAATTATGAAGCGACAGGTTTGTCCAACAAAACTACACTTACCAATCCAGTCATTCTCTGTGGCAACACTAGAACACTAAAATTCAAGATAATACATAAATGACTCACCGTTGCTGCACTAGTGCCAAAAAAAGCTTCCTGTCCGTGAGAAAAAGGCAAATATGAAGTTGACCAATCTTATACATTTTTTTTTAGACCTTGACCATCATAATTATGACTTTTAAACTCATTAGTAGGAGCTTCCTGGAGAGCTTGAAGGCTGCATAAAACTGCATTGATACATTGCAATCAATGCATCAGAATGTAATGATTGATCATAATTACTATAACAATATGCTCATTTATATTTAAATGGGTGAACTGGGTGCAGATGCTGGCCAAATGGCCAGATGTAGATGTTGGCTGAGTTGGTCTGAGAAGCTGAGCGATGCAAATACATTCATCAAAATAGAATGGAAAGAAAGATCTGCTTGAATACTCAATACTGCGCTGTTTCCAAAAACACAACCTGTTGAAAGCGGCTCAGCCATTTGATTCCAAGACCTCCATTGCTTTTGGAACTGCCATGTGTGATTTCCATTAACAGAACTCTATTTGTAATTTCAGCTAAGTGCATTGACCAAGCACCATTTCAAACATCAAAGTGAGCTTGCAAGAACTTTCACATCTGAATAAATAGATGAAACACTCATTTCGCTAATAATAGAGAAGTGGCAATTAAACAGGAGCCAGATGACAAAATCAGAGAAGCATTTGATCTGCATAAGTGACTGCCGAATGATGTATTACTCCATTCAAATGTGAAGAATGCAAGTCTAGATTGGCACTTCAAGGGAACTTTGCTCAGTGACATTAATTGAGCTAATGAATAGATGAAGTGCTGCGATGTAGAGTGAAAGTTTGCCAAGTGTGTGCATGTTTTGCATCTGTGTCTATGTGTTCAGTCCACCACCCAAGTTGACAATCAATACGGCTCAAAGGAAGACAGCTTGCACCTCTACAGGAAAGAGACGCGACCCTTGACTCTGTTTAAGAAGAGGTCAGATTGCGATAAGAGTCATTTAATTATAAACACTTGCTGCTTTCATTGCATTCAAGCCTTTATGAATTAAATTGGTGGTAAATAACAAGGAGCATGAAATGCTTAAAAGCAGGCCTATATAATCAACTCAATAAAGCTCTCTTTTAATTCTCTCAAGATGCAAGTAAAAATTATAACCAAATTAGCAAATTATGCATTTACACACAGTGAGGTCCAAAAGTCAGTGACCACATTAAGCAGAAAAAATTTGCATTTTGATAATTATGAAAGCTGTGAAATTAATACTTAAAAAAAAAAGATTAATTAAAACTCTTTGTAATATTTATTTAAACAGGCCCCACAATGTGCTGACTTGAGTGTTAGGTATTCTGCAGGCTTATTAAAATCCTTTGAGGGCCTGGTACATGTGTTGCTCTGGCTGTATAATTGGGCAAAATGTTTATGGAGGAAGAGTGTTTAGTTTACAGGCAAATGACTGAAACTAAACGGATATGCTCTCTTAGATTGCTCTTGCTGCTCACCCCTTACCTGATAACTGCATTCACAAGCAATGGGGAGACATTCCATGTATTTGACTCCATTAACTAGAAGGAGAGGGGAGGGGTGGTATATAGACTATAGGAGGATATGGAAAGCATGAGGAGCCATTTGAAGTCTTTGCTTATTTTTTGTGTAATGGCCATGGACCAAAGATCTCCCTGGAAAAGAGTTCTTCAAAGGCCAAGGGATTAGCGATAGTACGTCCCATTTAGAGCAGCTTGAGATATGGCAAAACCCCAGACCCCTGTGAGTGGGAGCCTCACTGGATGCAGAATAACAAGAAAAGAACCTTCTCAACCTTTTTAGCTTAATGCTTTGATTGGTATAGAAGCAGAAAAAAAGTTGTAAAAGAAATTGTTAATGTGAAGCTGAGAAAAACATCTTCATATAACAACATTTTTAAAATCATAAGAACTTGTTTATTTGATCTAATTCTCTGCATTAGGGTGGAGATTTGGGAGTGCGTTTTTCTGCATGTTACATCGCTGTACCAGTAAGTGGTGACAAGCTGACTTGTTGCCTTTCTGCCTTATCAGGCAATGACTTTGTAGGCAGCGTTTGTGCAAAAAGGTACCTCACGAAACTGATTTCAGACAGACTTCTGAGGCAGCGTAACGGTTGAATGATCTACAGTGATCTTAATAACTACATTAGTAATTTCTCGCTGTAAATGACATCAGAAGTGGAAAACATTGGTCAAAAATGTACGTCTACACACAAACTGACCACCAACCGCAACTTTCAGATCTTACGAAGGATACGAAGCGAAGGATACATGCTGCCTTCAAAAATCAATCAGATGAAGGTATCTAAGGAGACAGGAAGTGAAGCTTAGCTAACATTGGATTCGGACGTGCCTTGATGCCTTCCTATAGCCTGGGAAAACCCAGACAACTTCCGGCAAATTTAGATTTGCTCTGAAAGTTAGTCTGGCAAAGAGCTCATTCAAGCCCATTTCCAATCCGTCAAAATCGAGGCACCAATCAGAAACGTTGGGGCGGGCTTTACACGATGAAGACAGCGCTGGGATTTTGAAGCAGATTTTGTAGCCTACATTACAAAGATGGATGCCGCCGTCGAACATCACTCGTTCGAATCAGCTATCGCGTCTGTTTTAAGCGATTTGAACGTTTCCTTTTTGTTAAAAACCGAGCAAAGAACAACACTCGGAGATGTTTCTCCGCCGCTCTGCATACGTCATCTCCTTCATCGCTCTGATTGGTTTTAGGTCTATCTACGACGTCCGTTGGTGACGCCCCTCTGGAAATGATTTGTCTATGACGCTTTGCCAGACCATAACTCAGTTACAACTGAGAATGGTCTGGTTTTAACCAGGCTAGCCTTCCTACCTTGGAATGCATCCTCTGAAGGCAGCCATTTTAAGCCCATGAGTGAGTCATTGAATCATTCATTCAACTAATTTGTTCAGAAACACGGATTCTTCTTTTAGCAACCTCCACTGCTGTGTGTTGCTTAGACGCTTTCTTCTGCTGCTTTGTTTAGAACTACATTCATTGGAGGAGAAACAATGTATTAATATACTACTGAAATTAGTACTTTATTTCGGTAAGGATGCATTAAATTGATCAAAAGTGAATTTTTGATAATAATAAGAAATGTTTCTTGAGCAGCAAATCAGCATATTAGAATGATTTCTGAAGGATCATGTGACACTGAAGACTGGAGTAATGATGCTGAAAAATTCAGCTTTGCATCACAGGAATAAATGACATTTTAAAATATAAAATTGTAATAATATTTTACAATATTACTGTTTTATTGTAACCTTTGAACACTAGTGTGGGTGTGTATATAGTTTTATGCTTAAATCAAATGCTTAAATCCCAACTCTCCTCAATGAGCTGCACGATTTGAGGTATCATTCATGTCTGTAGTGCAAATTGTGCAGGACAAGTATGCACCAAAGTTTAATACTTATTGTTAGGGGTTTGTTCATATCCCTAACCCTAAGTTTGAGCAATAATAATTGTGATGCTTGCCTAATTATTGGCAATACAACACAATGCCAATGGTCAGCAGGCCCCAGAACTGAAACAAGACCTGCAATTTGGTAATGGCTGTGCATTCATCACTCTGCAATCAATGCTCTTTTCCAAGGACGCTGAAAAAACAACATTTAGTGCCAAATGTACTTTAAACTGTTTGAGCAAAGGTGGCTCAATTATTACTTTGTAAAAGAGCCACTTAGAAAATGAAAGTTCGAAGTTAAATACTAAAGAAGACAACAACAGTAAAAACCTCTCAGCATGTGACTGGTTTTAGTATGTGCTGTTCCTCCTAATGCAACACCACATTAACAAGCCTCCAGCGTCTTGGCTAATGTTTTTTTTTTTGTTCTCTGGCCTATTGTGCATATCATTCCTCTGTGGAGAACTGAGAGAGATCGACGGAGTGAAGGATCGCTGGAGGAGAGGATGGGAAAACACAAATCCTGCTGAGTTTATAATGTCTGGGCACTGTCTTTAATGATCCCGTAAAACACGGTTGCAGGGCTTCCTTGGGAGTCGAGCGAGGGCTGGACTGGTGATTACTCCCTCTATCAACGTGCCGAATCTGAGCCGTACACATCAAACGCTCACTCAGCACACATTATCCTGCGAAGAATGTTCTCGGAGAGCTCGAAATGAAAGTCTTACCCTTGCGGGAGACTCACGAATATGTTAGGGAATCTGATTGTTGCATTGATTGTGACCTAACTTTTAGTCCCTAATGAATTTAATGCCATTTTCGGTTAGTTGTACGTACGTTCACTCGAGTCTGCTGTAAAAATCTATGAGCATTTTTGACAGCTATGAATGATTCCTCAAGCCAAAGGCCTTCAAATTGCATATAAGTATTTTAATATCCTCTTTGAACTCTGAACGTTCTGGATCTCTGCAGAAGTCCAGTGGCACAGCAAGACATTGAGTTCGGATAATACGCACAACGGGAGTGATGTGTTAAATGTGTGTGTTCTTGTCTCTTATAAATGTCGTCTCTGTTTATGCATGCTCGTATATTGAGTTTGGCTCAGATCACAGCAGAAGGCTTCGCTTTGTTAAACAAACATTGTGCTCGTGTTTATCATTCTTGGGGAAGTGTCTTTGAGAGCAAAGAGAGATGCCGGGCTTGGAGAAGAGCTGGACGTGTTGCTTTCACTGACATCAGTCAACATTAGGAGATCTCCCCTGGAGCCAGAACTCCTACAGAGCGACAACAGCCTCGCTGATAGCGCTGAACTTTAACTTTACAGCCGCTTTGGCAGTGGCATTGTATGCAGTCCATCTACTGAACACATTCAGCTGTCAGTATCAGTGACATGCTACGATTGGAAACCTTAGATTGTTGTTTTGCTCCCTAATTGAAGTAACAGTAGATGTTTGCAGTTTCTATGAAATTGTGAGTGGTGTTTGCTCGTGATGCTATATAGGGAGTTGCTATGCAGTTGTTATAGTATTTTTTTATCATAGCAGTAACACTGGAAAATATTGTGACATTTACAAGAAATAAACTTGCAATTATGAGACATGAAACCATTAAAAAAAGGTCACAATCAACTTTTTTATTTCGAGCTTCCACAGGGTTCAATTGTCTGTAAAGCCCGTTCACACTACACGCGACCAAGCGACGCCATACCATTCATTTCAATGGTGAGCGGACGACTTCCGGCGACACGCGCGACAGCAACCGTTGGCGACTAGATGGGGCGTGTCTGACGACGCGACAAAGTTGAGATCTGTTTAACTTTATGCAAATGCGGAGCGACTTTCGGGAGCGACAACCAATAGGAGTGAAGTCAGTGGAGCGCGTCACTCTTCAGTGCTGAGTCTGACCGAGGCAAGTTGAACGAGAAGGTCGTTTTAGCAGTCAGAAACTGTCCTATTATTTATGACATATCTCCGTGTACATACAGTGGTATTCACCGTACTGACTCCATGCCTGAATGGTTTCGGGAACCCAGATAGACCGGTATTTGCCCGTTTTCTGCAGTTAAATAGCCGCGATGGCAAAGAGCACTCACTGTTTCTCATTCATCTTTAATATTATGCATTTTATGTACTGATTCCATTTATATTTAGACTTTTCCTTCTGAAATATTTGTTTGTAGCGGCAAGAAAACGCATTTGTTGTCTAACATAGAGTAACATCCGTGAATGTCACTCACAAACATTACTAGGCAACCAGTAGTGGGAACGCCCACTAGCGACCTCATCGCCAGCGACTGGCGACTTGCAGCGACAAAGTCACGTGTAGTGTGAACGGGGCTTAAGTAAACGGGACAAATAGCATGTTATTCAAAAAAGAAACTGGGGTTTTATGATGATGACAGTTCTAAAAGTAACATGTAACTTGTTACTTTCAAAAAGTAAATTCTTAACAACTGTGGTAAACGTGTTCTTATGATAAGATAATGTTGAATGTGTTTTGTGTTGCATTTGTAAGTTTGTGTGTGGTTTGAACTAGTGCGAGTCTCTTGTCTCTTGTCTCAATTATGGAATATGGAAGCAAACAACAGCATAAGTGAAAAACAGTTCTTGGCTTGGAAGAATCCTTGAATGTACCTTTATTATTCCCTTTTGCACAGCAGATGCCTTTCAATGTAAAACAAGCCCTTCATCGAATAAAAAACTCATGTTTAAACTATGAATCATCTTTTGGCCTGTTCATCTTCTACAACATCTTCTTAATCGATTATATTGTATTACATTTTGCAGGCAAAACCATGGTACAGTGCTAATTAGAACATACAGCAATTATTACCTCAACATAGCCTACTTTGATAAATGTGGTATCGCATTGATCTAGCTATGTGAATATTTACATTATTCTACTTCATGGACTTTGTCATGGCATTTAATTACACAATCATGCTATAATATCATAATCTTAGGTCCTAATCACGCTTATATCCTGGAGTTTGTCTCAGTAATGATAAGGGACTGAAAGCAAACATTGTTGAAGTAAGCATGTTCTTTGTCTAGCATCACAAGTGTCCTGAGACATGAGGTTATGGGTTCTTGAGTCAGCACTTCTCATTCTTTGCTCTTGTGCATGCATCTAGATTCAACATCACGCTACTCGTGTAAAAGCTACAAAACAACCTTATTTTTGCAGTTTTGGTTGGTAACAGTAGATGCACGGAAACTGCACACTTAAAGCCGGGTGTACAGGGTATGATTCTTGCTGTTGTACAAGCTCGCAGGTGATTTTTTTTTTAACAGGAGAACTTGTAACGTGTGCAAAGGCTCACAAGCTCCCAAGTGTCTAAACTTGCAATGCAACAAGCAATGTAAAAAAGCCTGAGACTACATTTAAAGTAAAATTACATATAAAGTAACGTGTTGTGAATTAGAACTAATGCATTCTTTCATTTTAACCTGAAAACCAAATTTCCATCCCACACCTGGAACTATAGCTGACTCTAATTCCAGACCAGTGGCTCATTGGTCTTGATTACAGATGGGTGATTAGAGTCTTGAGGTTTGCTGTTTGTTCTTATGTGGCACAGGGTTTTGTCTTGGGTTGATCAAAGGCATTTTTTCCAAGTCAACTCATACTAACTGGTAGCAGCAATTTACCCCCACCACCACTGCATATGCAGTAGACTAAAACTGTGATAACTGTCTTCCTCAATTTCCTTTAAAAACCTAAAAAGCCATACTAATAATAACAAAAGCACAAGATAATAAATGTGCATCCTGTTTTAGGGTCAAACATGGAGATCACATGGAAATAGATGCTTTCAACCTATTCTGTCCCCACTTGAGAACCCATTAGTGTTGCAACCCTCAAGCACAAAAAAAGGGAAACCTTCAAGTACTGGACCATCTGTTGTGCTTTTCCTTGTGCTGAGTTTCAGCTCTGTTGCTTTACACTGTCTTGTTACACTTCTGTTTTTTTCTTGTCGTTGTGAAGGACTTTCATATAAAATTTCAGTTTGGGCAGGTTCAGCCAGAATTTCCAACGGCACATTACACAATTGCAATAATCCATTATATGGAATAAAATTGATGCTTTTACAAGAGATGCTACAGATGGGACTCTTATAACATTACTTTCTCCAAATATAGTAAAAAAAAAAAAAAAGCTCATGCGTTTCCATGGCTGCACATCAATAATAAATAAATGTGTGGATGGCTTTTCCATCCATCGATCTATCGATCTATCTATCTATCGATCTATCTATCTATCTATCTATCTATCTATCGATCTATCTATCTATCTGTCTGTCTGTCTGTCTGTCTGTCTGTCTGTCTGTCTGTCTGTCTGTCTGTCTGTCTGCTTCAAACTTTCATTCAAAGTTTCTGTCATTACATATATTGCAAACATACAAGACCACACTCAAAATCTGGAAATCAAAATCTACTTTAAACCTTGAAATTAATGATTTAATTATGCTGGAAAAAAACATACATTTATATATTTTTAAATCATGTTAGGTTTTTTTTGTCACAGTTAAGTAAACTATGAATAAATGCTAAATTATTATTTTATAAATTATTCTGATTTATAAATAAATGTACAAATAAATATATTATATAAATTATGAAATTATTTTATACAATGCTAAATTATACATTTATATTTTTATTACTTTTTTTCAAACATTTATTTTTAGCAATATCAATTTTCACCCTAAGTTTAATTTATTTTTTTTTGCTTATGACATCCTCTTCTAGGAAGTGACATAATATTAGAGGGAAATCAGCACAGCAAAAAGCACAAACATAGTAAGTATTGGATCTGATAAATCATGTGATGTTTTGTGATATATTAGATGGTTTGTGTGTGCCACTCTAAAATCTTGTTTCAAGACAGAAATCAGTTTAAAAAATATCAAAGTGTCAAAACATTAGCTTCAAGCTACCATCATACGATAACTGTCAATCCCTCTCTTCAGTTCCATCCTTGAATAAATCCAGTTAGTCTAGATGTTTAGACCAAATGACGCACATTCCTTAGCCATTTACCCAATCGGCCTTCAGTCTCGTGTCGTGCATGTGGATGTTCCTCGGCCCTGAGCATTAGCCCTGCGTTTGTTTGTTTATGTTAGCTCAGAGAAAGAGGAACCTCAGTTCTCGCTGCACAGCTGCACTCCCGTCTGCCACAGGGTCAACAGACACTCTCTGATTGGCTGCAGCTTCATCTGAATTGCAAAGAAAACACGGTTGTCTTCCAGAGGAGCATTTACTTTGATAATCATAATTGATGGTAGAGTCTGGCTCAATCAAATATAGTCTTAACCCTTCCACCTCAGAGTAATCATAGGCCCAAGATTAGAAAATACAAATGAAGCAGCAGTTTTTGGAGTGGCTTGTTTATAGCATTAGAAATTTGAATAGAATTACATGACATGCTGATTAAATTATCGGAGTGTCTATACACTAAGTGCAAATAGCCCGCCTTGTTGACAGAGGCTATATAGACTAACTCCACCCACTGGCGTCTGGTTGGGCCAGACAAAATTACGGAAGACGCTGGATCATCATTAGTAGCAATAGTGTAGGGGTAAGGCGTGTGGAAAGTTTTGACGCAAATCAACCCGAGTCGAATCTGCCTTTTGCTGAACTTTTTACTCCCTTTTCCCATCACATATTGTCACGAAGAGGCTGAGGCGGTCGGATCCATTCGCAGATATTTATTGAAGGAGATGACAAACTGAGAACAAGCAGACAAAAACTAAAAAGATGTCAAGGGCAATCCAGAATCGTAGTCAAACACGCAGTGGTCAGAGGCAGGCAGCAAAGGTTCACAAAACTATATCAGAGTCCAAGTTCAAACACAAAAGATCAAGTCCAAGCATGGAGAAACAAGAGGTATAAACTAAGACAGAGTTTGGGTAAAACAATACTTCACAAATGGGCACAGAACAGAACAGTCCAGATAAAGGGTTGCTGAGAGTGCACAGGTGAAACCATAATAAAACATAATGAGTCCATGGTGGAACATAACGCAGGAAGAGAGTGCCCTCCAGTGGCTCATGCAGGCACTCCAGCCACTGATTGTCACATAACCCCCCCTCTAAGGAGCGGCTTCCAGACGCTCCTAAGAGCTCTGGGGGGAGGTCAACGGGGGATGGGATGGAGGGCCAGGTCCGTGGAGAGGCAGGGGACCTGGAGACAGGAGCAAGACCCGGGACCACGGAGAAGCAAGCTTCGCAGGCAGCCCAGGCGGGGCATGCTTGGCAGGGAACCAGGCCGGAGCACAACAGACAGGAGAACAGGGCGGAGCACACTGAACACGGGAACGGAGTCGAACACACCTAACTGGGCTAGCCGGAACCAGTAATCCAGGAAGCTCAGACGTAGGCAGTAGAGCAAAGGTCCATGTAGATGCCGCCCCCATGGCCCTCTCAGGGTACCTACTAGCAAAGGTCCATGTAGACGCAGCCCCCAAGGCCCTCACAGGGTACCTCCTGCCCCCCCCCCCCCAAAAAATACTTGGGGAAATCCACGGGAGGAAGGTGCTTGAAGGGCGCCGGCAGGGCGAGGCGCAGAGGCGGGCCCGGAAGGGCGAGGCGCAGAGGCGGGGCCGGAAGGGCGAGGCGCAGAGGCGGGGCCGGCAGGGCGAGGCGCAGAGGCGGGGCCGGCAGGGCGAGGTGCAGAGGCGGGGCCGGCAGGGCGAGGAGTCTGGGAACGCCCTCCGGAGCCTGGCGAGCCAAACGAGTCCTCCCTCTCTTCCTTCTGCGACGGCGCTTCACTGGGCTAGATTCACTACTGGACGTACTTGACTCAGTAGACTCACTTGACACAGTAGACTCAGTAGACCCACTTGACACAGTAGACTCAGTAGACTCACTTGACACAGTAGACTCGGTAGACTCACTTGACTCGGTAGACTCACTTGACACAGTAGACTCGGTAGACTCACTTGACACAGTACTTGATTCACTTGACTCGGGACTTGATTCGGGGCTAGATTCACTTGACTCGGGACTTGACTCACTTGACTCACTTGACTCACTTGGCTCGGCGGCACTTGACTCGGCGGCACTTGACTCACTTGACTCGGCGGCACTTGACTCACTTGACTGGGCGGCACTTGACTCGGCGGCACTTGACTCACTTGACTCGGCGGCACTTGACTCACTTGACTCGGCCGGCGGAACCTCCGCGGTCTCCGGATTGGCAAATCCAACAGGACCAGTGCGGAATACGGGCTCGAGTGGGCATACGTGAGTCGCGGGTTTGGTAAGACTGCAGTGAGGAGCTGGCTCGGCCGGATAGGACGGGAACGTGGCTATGGAACAGTCCACGAAGCAAGCCTCAGCAATGTACCGGTCCAGAGTCCAATCGGTAATGTCGCTCGGCATCCATCGAGCGATCCGGTAATCCAGCCCGTTCCGAAACAGGCCTATGAGCTGGATTTCATCGAGCGTTCCGAGATGGCAAATGGAGAGGAAGTCCTTAGCATAGCTTTGGACGGACTGGTTCACTTGAAACATTACCGAGAGATATTCTCTCAGGGCCCGGTTGCTGACGACTATGGGAGAGACTGCTGGAGCAACTGCTGGTTCCATTTTGCGGTGAGTTGTTCGGTAATCTGCTGGATCCTGATGTGGTGAAGTATTCTGTCACGAAGAGGCTGAGGCGGTCGGATCCATTCGCAGATATTTATTGAAGGAGATGACAAACGGAGAACAAGCAGACAAAAACTAAAAAGATGTCAAGGGCAATCCAGAATCGTAGTCAAACACGCAGTGGTCAGAGGCAGGCAGCAAAGGTTCACAAAACTATATCAGAGTCCAAGTTCAAACACAAAAGATCAAGTCCAAGCACGGAGAAACAAGAGGTACAAACTAAGACAGAGTTTGGGTAAAAAACAATACTTCACAAATAGGCACAGAACAGAACAGTCCAGATAAAGGGTTGCTGAGGGTGCACAGGTGAAACTGATGAAACCATAATAAAACATAATGAGTCCATGGTGGAACATAACGCAGGAAGAGAGTGCCCTCCAGTGGCTCATGCGGGCACTCCAGCCGCTGATTGTCACACATATCAGATCGGAAAGGCATTTATTTTCAATAAAAATTAAGTAAATATTGGAAAAGTGGAAATAAAGTCTCTAACGTGTTTAATAATAAAGTGTTTATCGGTTAGGGGTAGGGGTAGGTGTAGGGAGTGCTTATTGTCCCAATAAGACACCATCTATTAACGTTTTTTAATAAGTACCATCATTTAGATGTTATTATTGTTTAATGCACTGTTTAATGTACAACAGTACTGAGGTGCAAATAGTATCTGCCACTATTTATAATATCATCTAACTCCTATTTACACTTATTGCAAAGAAAATACTGCTATTTGTTACAGAATCTATCGGTATTTTCTCTTAGTGTAAATAGCATATTGCTAAGAAAATGGTGCTATTTTCACTTAGTGTAAATAGCCACTGCCATTAAATCCATCAACCTCATATTGCACAGGTGTGCCTTAGGCTGGCCACAATAAAAGGCCACTATAAAATGTGCAGTTTTATCACACAGCACAATGCCACAGATGTCGCAAGTTTTGATTGAGCGTGCAATTGGCATGCTGACTGCAGGAATGTCCACCAGAGCTGTTCCCCTTGAATTGAATGTTCATTTCTCTACCATAAGCCGTCTCCAAAGGCGTTTCAGAGAATTTGGCAGTACATCCAACAGGCCTCACAACCGCAGACCATGTGTAACCATACCAGCCCAGGACCTCCACATCCAGCATCTTCACCTCCAAGATCGTCTGAGACCAGCCACCCGGACAGCTGCTGCAACAATCGGTTTGCAGAACCAAAGAATTTCTGCACAAACTGTCAGAAACCGTCTCAGGGAAGCTCATCTGCATGCTCTTCGTCCTCATCGGGGTCTAAACAAGAGTGCAGTTTGTCGTCGTAACCAACTTGAGTGGGCAAATGCTCACATTCGATGGCGTCTGGCACTTTGGAGAGGTGTTCTCTTCACGGATGAATCCCGGTTTTCACTGTACAGGGCAGATGGCAGACAGCGTGTATGGCGACGTGTGGGTGAGTGGTTTGCTGATCTCAACGTTGTGGATCGAGTGGCCAATGGTGGCGGTGGGGTTATGGTATGGGCAGGCGTATGTTATGGACAACGAACACAGGTGCATTTTATTGATGGCATTTTGAATGCACAGAGATACCATGACGAGATCCTGAGGCCCACTGTTATGTCATTCATCCACGACCATCATCTCATGTTGCAGCATGATAATGCACGGCCCCATGTTGCAAGGATCTGTACACAATTCCTGGAAGCTGAAAACATACCAGTTCTTGCATGGCCAGCATACTCACCGGACATGTCACCCATTGGGCATGTTTGGGATGCTCTGGATCGGCGTATACGAGAGCGTGTTCCTGGTCCTGCCAATATCCAGCAATTTTGCACAGCCATTGAAGAGGAGTGGACCAACATTCCACAGGCCACAATCAACAACCTGATCAACTCTATGCGAAGGAGATGCGTTGCACTGCGTGAGGCAAATGGTGGTCACTCCAGATACTGACTGGTTTTCGGACTCCCTCCGGGTCCGAAGCATCCCCCCCCCCCCCCCCCCCCCCAATACAGTAAAACTGCACATTTTAGAGTGGCCTTTTAGTTTGGCCAGCCTAAGGCACACCTGTGCAATAATCATGCTGTCTAATCAGCATCTTGATATGCCACACCTGTGAGGTGGATGGATTATCTCAGCAAAGGAGAAGCACTAACACAGATTTAGACAGATTTGTGAACAATATTTGAGAGAAATAGGCCTTTTGTGTAGATAGAAAAAGTCTTAGATCTTTGAGTTCAGCTCATGAAAAATGGGGGCAAAAACAAAAGTGTTGCGTTTATTATTTTGTTCAGTGTAAATAATACTAAAGTAATACTGGTCCATTGTGCTGTGGCAATTCGTGGGTCCATGATGATGCAAAGTCGGCTTTTGCACAAACAGAGCTTGTTTAGCTGAACATCATGCACTTCACACTCACATGATGAATGCTTAAGCTATTAAAACAAACAAAGTTCTCATCAATAGTAACTAACTTTAACGATTGAAACACTAACATTTCAATAACATTACACAAACAAACGTAAACTGAAAATACACTTTTTCCTGAATATAACAGAAACAATTGCACAACAGTCTGATAACAAGCATTAACAATGAACTAAGAATTTATTGCATCATAATCCACTGTCACAGTCCAATTTGTTAATGAATCAGCGGTTCTCGGATATAAATAATTCCGTTGATGTTATCTGTACTGCCAGTTGCAGATGGTTTTCAACCTTATCTGATTGCATTACCAGAAATAGTGACCACAATAAAAGTGTAAAATATGACATGATATGATATCCTCGATTTCCCTTTCTTGTATTCTAGTGAGTATGATGGATTGCTTTCTTCCCTAAAGGTCTCCTTGGCAGATCACATTATCAGACTGTGTTGTAAAACATACATTAACTTTGACAGGCAAATCGTATATTTCACATCTTTTAGCACTACTCTGTATTTTGTATTTGCTTTCCATAATCTTTAAAGCCTCACCATCTGTGATGGGTTTACAGATAATAAAGCCATAACCAAATCCCTGTAATCGTAAATTTGGCTTACCACAAGCAATTTTTTGGCTTATTTATGAATTATAGTCCGAAGACGGAAGGTAATTCTGGTGTTTAATCCAAGAGGGAACCATTTCGCTATATGGGGTAGGAAATGTGAAAAGAAAAAATGTTAGCTTTTTTATGAGCTACATCATCTTCCACAATATATATCATATAATCTGTGTGGTGAGGATTCTTTTTCAGTGACTCATCATATATCAATAGGGACTGTATTTATGAACTTCAATATTCAAAGCACATTTAGGCTGTGCCAGAAATCGACCCCATATATCCTTAATAGGGCACCATTTTTGTAGTGGAAACCATAGTCTGAAACCATAGTGGCTGTTATCGAGTGCACTCACTCAATCCCATAATGCACCACAATAACGAGTGTTCAAGTGATGTACGCTCATTGGCTAGAAAATACCCATAATGCACTGTGAGGGTCGTGCCGAATGAATTTCGCCAGAAGATGAATCATCCATCCATCCAGTTTCCAAACCGCTGGTCCAATGTGAGTACAGCGTAATATAAGGATTATTCAAATGTTTAATTAAGATTTATACATGCTAGTTTCCATAACAGAATTCAAGATAAATCTTTTCATTACTACAGGAGTGGACAGTTTGCTAAATTTCAAATGATTAGTAAACGGCAAGCACAAACTATGCAAAAGCGGCAGGCTTCCCAGCTTCCCAGTGTCCGATTTCACTCACTCTTTTTTATTCACTGCTTCAAGTGAACTATATTAGTGGAGTAGTGTAGAAAATAGTGAATAGGGGGCGATTTCGAACACAGCTTTATTTTGTGACTGACTCAGTTCATGAGTAAGTCATTGAATCATTCTTTCAAAATGATTCAGAAACAGAGTGCCGCTACTGTTTGTTGCTTATATATGTGTAATGATTCAGGTTTATTTGAAACTAATAGCAGATAGCCTGGTTAAAACCAGACCATTCTCAGTTGTAAAGCCCGCCCCAACGTTTCTGATTGGTGCCTTGATTTCGACGGATTGGAAATGGGCTTGAATGAGCTCTTTGCCAGACTAACTTTCAGAGCAAATCTAAATTTGCCGGAAGTTGTCTGGGTTTTGCCAGGCTAGTAGGCAGAGCAAAATCTAAATTTGCCGGAAGTTGTCTGGGTTTTGCCAGGCTAGTAGGCAGAGCAAAAACAGACAAAATAACTGCAGATATTGTGTGTAATATGAACTCAATTACTCAAAACTTTACTAACCGTAAAAAAAAAAAAAAAGATTTTTATGCAATTAGACGTTTGATTTAAAACCTATAGGCCTGGTTTGTCCTTCTCCATGTGACAACTAGCCCGTCTCTTTATACATATCAATTTGGAAATATTGTTTAGTCATCATAGTATCAGGTCGAGTATGTGTCAGTGGGAAGAATCTGTACAAACGTCAGTGTTGTTGAAGTCTCCAGTGGCTGTGACAGTGGGGCGGCTCTCTGTAGCCATGCTGATTGAATTAGCAATAGGATGTTCTCAGACCCCGGGCTATTTTTGGAGCATTCAGTACTGGAGAATAGAGGCAGGATCTTTGTGTTCTTTAAAAGCCTCTCTGTGTTTTCTGTTTGTGTAATTGGGTTGTAGTGTAAAGGGAAAATTGGAGATTTTCCAGACTCCACGTATATGAACATACACACACAAACTCAACAGGGTTCCCCTTTGACATTAAGTCAAACACTTTAGCTATTGAGGGACACATAACATCCCACTCTTTCCTTTTCTGAGTATCCGGTCTTTCTCTGGACGCTGCCTGTGTGATGAATGTTAATCATAATCCATACACATACAGTGCATTATTAATGACAAATGAGTATACTTGCTGTCTGGGGAAACAACTTGTTGTCACATCATCACATGATTTTGAGAGTATGTTAATATTGTTCACAAATGAATTGAGCATATTTAGCTGTCAGAAGGACAAGCTAGAAATATTCCTGTCCAGTCTGTTTCCTATGTGCACATTCCTGTCCCGTCACAGCACACTGTCATAATGGATTAGTGGCTCAATGCCACCATACAAAGCCCGACCATCAACACAGTCATTCTTATGCACTGTTAATTCCCCATTTACAATAAACTGACACTCTGAGACCCTATTGAAAAGATGCCTATTGGAATTTCTATCATAATTTGGAACCAATCCTAAAGGGATTTCTCTTTTGGAATTTCAATGTAGCACATAACAAAACTAGGTCATTTAGGACACATAGTTCCCAATAAGAGTATTAGGCTACATTTTAAATAGGATAAAATACCCCTGTAAAACATTAAAAAAGAATCTTTTAGGATTTTAAAAGTTAGTTTTATAAACTCTACAAACTTTACAGTGTACTATTAGTATAGTGTTAGTTCAACCTAAAATGAGGGTGTGTAAATTACGATAAAAAATTGTGAAATATTACAATTTAAAACAACAATTTTCTATTTAAATGTATTTGAAAAAATATAATTTATTCCAGTGTCTGTATCAATGTAAATGATCAATGACTGACATTTGTGACTTTTGTATGGTGAGTGGGTGGAAAAATCTATATGCCTTTTTACTGAAGAGGCAAAAAGTGAAGAGCGAGTATAGGCTCAACAGCACAGACTCTGTTCATCTGTTTTTAGTTTAAAAGCGAGGTGTGTGTGAGGATTGTTGCAGGAATGATTCCCCGCGGGTCAGGCCTGGTTCTGCTCGTCGTGGCCTCGTTCAAGCCACAATTTAGTTCACTTGGTCCAAGTATTAACACAAACCTTCAACTCAGGAAGTCCTTGTGACTAAAGCAGTCCTGCTAAATTGAGCTCAAATCTAGTCATGTTAATCACGTTAGTCATTTTATTTGTTGTGCTCTTTGACCCTGAGTTTCTGTCTTAACACACAATGTCACACTAAGGCATGAGAGGTCACACTTGTGCAGTCGTGTTTGAGAGCAGTGAGGCATGCTGGGGTCTTAAAGTAGAAAGATAACATGATAAAAATTGAACCAGGCAGCACACAGGGGTCTGTATAAATATCTCCTCTTCCGAGCAATATTTCTCACACCTACAGATTTACAAAATCAGATCCATAAAAGGATGTTCAAAACTCTGCATCCTGGAATATTAATAAATGGAAGGGGGGAAAAACTGTAGCTGGAATATTTTCAGTTATTCCCCAATAAAACCTAGCAGGCTTTGTTTGCAGACATTGCAGCACATTATAAACAAGTGTTTAAATGTAATAAATGTTTTTAGAAATGAAGACTTTGCAATGGTGCAGGATTTATTTTTATTTTTTTTGGATGGGATGTTGAGCAATGTTAAAACAATGGCGGATATTAAAGCTTAGAAAGTGTCATTATTTGTAATAAATACAGAAACACGTTAGCTAAGTTCCGAATGGAATACTGGCATATTGATTATGGTATTATTAGTATGCTTCTGTAAATTGTTGTCATGTGATCTGATTTAGTTATTAGTTAATTCAGCGAAAGGCCTCTTATTATCATCTTGTAAACAATTGTGTTAATTTTTTAACAATGTTTTGAATCGCATATTATTACACACCACGATGTCTGTATGTATACTATAGTATGCAAATGTTCTGTCTATAGAATATCTTAATTAAATTTGGCAAAATATACTGTATCTCACAGTGCAATGTTTTCACTTTAACGTTCCAATTCTACTTTCCATCTTATGATTGAACTGGAAGTGATATCAGCCATTTTAATATATTTTTTCTTGACTCATTATTTGATTGGGCTTTCACAAGTTTTTAGGATAACACTTTACAATAAGGTTTCATTAGTTAACATTAGTAAACTACTTTAGTTATGAATTAAGAATGAACAATACTTCTACCGCATTTATTCATCTTAATTAATGTTAATTTCAACATCTACTAATTAAACTCAAATGTATTTTGCACTGTGAACTAACAGGAACAAACAATGAACAGCTGGATTTTTTATTAACTAATATTAACAAAGATTAACAAACACATAACAAATGTATTTCCATTGTTAGTTCATGTTAGTTAATACATGTTAACAAATGAGACCTTATTGTAAAGTGTTACCATTTTTAAATACAATTTTATTAAAATGCAAAGGAACCATATTTATTTTCGAGGTGATATCTAGATTCCACAAGCTAAAATGATTTGATTTAATTTATTTGATTTTAATTTATTCTTTAAATTATTTTGATTCATTCGTTTATTTCATTAACAATTAATTTGATTCATTAAATTTAATTTATTATCGGATACTGCGTTTAGTTTTACATAATTTTTACAGTAGGCAGTATAGTGTGCTGTGTGTGTAAGTGAACACTGCATTCATATGAAATGTAGCCTGTATGTATGTATATGCAATATATTTGCATTCTGAAAATTTGCATACAATATATCTATTGCAAAACTAGCTAACATAGCTCTCCAGTAAATATGTAATAACTTCTGAAGACAGACCCTTGACCACCTGTGCTTGAATCTGGTGTTTTCTGCTTGTCAAAACAGACAGTAAATGTATACAGTATATTTTTTTATATATAAGGGCAGAAAACTCTTATAGACCACACAGATTTTATGGAAAATATTTCAAAAGGACCCTTGACAGAACCGGCACTTTTCTTGACACGGCCTGTCAAAAATGTTTCTATATACAGTGTTCCACCGAATATCCTACTAAAATACATACAGAAGATCAGTATCACTATTATTATATAAAAGATGAAAATAATCAAGATTCACATTCCCGTTCACCCTCACAAAGAAAAACAGTTTCCCTCTGCAGGTCGTCTACACTGTCAGACCTAATTTGACATGATTTGTTGTCAATGGTGCGGTGACCCCTAAAAGCACTAAGTGAACAGTGTGCACTACAGTTAAGGGTGAACAAAGGCTCTTCCTTTTTGAAAACCTCTGCCAAAATGAATAAAGCAAAAAACAGTAAAAATATTTGATCTGTGTCAGACTCGTAGCTTACGTATTAAACTTCACTGTGTAACTCGTCCTGCACCATTTGTGAATGATTCCTCAAATTGTGTGACTTCTTGTTTCTTTTCAAAGCGAACATGCAGGTCTAGTGTTTAGATGATAAACTGCATGAAAATATCTTGCAGACCTACATTCAAGATGGCACTCGAGCAACATCACATACTTTTTTGACTTGGGCCAGTATGCAATCATCTAGCTATAGCAACAGCCTAGAAACTGCATAGCAACACCCTGGTAACCAGCCTGAACACTTTAGTATAGTTGGCATCTTTTGTTTTCACTGCATGGAAACAAAATGCACGGATTAAATTAATTAAAGATACATTCTATGAAAACAAGTTTTAATATTTTATGCAGTGTACGCTTCTCAAGTAAAGTTAAATTTTTCCCCAAATCTTTTAGATTAGACACAATTAATATTGATTGATGCTTCAGTAGATGATGAATTCTTGACTTTATGAGCAAAACACTGAACTGGAGCCAACACTTCTTCACAGCTCTGTGATTAGAAACCTGTCAGTAATGTATCTCCATATTTGATCATTTTTACAGAACTTTAAGGGTTAGTTCACCCAAAAAATAATTAAAATGATCCCATAATTTGCCCTCAATCCAGGTGTATATGACTTTCTTCTTTCAGCCAAACACAATCGGAGTTATATTAAAAAATATCCTGGCTCTTCTAAGCTTTATAATGGGAGTGAATAGAGCCTGAGTTTTTAAAGCCCAAAAAAGCACATCCATCCATCATAAAAGTAATCCATACGGCTTCAGGGGGTTAATAAAGGGATTTCTTAAGCAAAGCGATGTGTTTTTATAAGAAAAATATCCATTTATAACTTATAACTAATCACTGGCTCCCAGTAACGGCTATGCTCGAGTCGAGTTCCAGCGGAAGAATGACCTCTGACCCCGACGTATTGACGAATGCGGAATGCGAGACGTGGAATCTGGAGGACAGAACAAAACAAAACAAAACACTGGTCACAAATTAGAAGTCTAAAATGAGAATTTTTAAAGAGAAATGTGGGAGGAGCTTGAGTTTGTTGCCCTATATTGTTTGAACCTATTTTTTAATATAATATAATTGGCTGAAAGAAGAAAGTCATAAAGCCTATACACCTAGGATGGCTTGAGGGTGAGTAAATAATGGGAAAATTTTCATGTTTGGGTAAACTAACCATTTAAGGATAAAGTCTTTTAGATTAAAAACAATCTTTGGGCTTTTCAGGCCTATAGGAGTGGATGTCCAAGCGAATCCTGACAGGATCAGACTAAAATCTGATTGACATGCAGAATGCAGAATGACACTGGCTATTTCTGACAGTCTTAAACCCTGTTTATAATGACAGCAAGAAACATGACACAATAATACTAGAACATTCCCATTATAATTCATGAGGCTGTCTGCACTAGACCGATTTCTTGCGGTGTAAACATGCGGTAAATCTCGGATTCCAAGATCGTTTGATGAGGGAACGCAATCAAATGTGTTAAAAAGGCTAAACATTGACAGCAATTTTCCAGTGTATTTGTGTAGTTTTAGTCTGTTACAGTTACATGAAAGGGACATTTCTCCCACAAAAAATGAAAATTATGTCATCAATTACTCACCCTCATGTCGTTCCAAAACCGCATGTCTCGAAAAAAGGAGAAATTTATAGCTCAATGTTCAACTGGTGAAAGTGAAGGGAGACCACAGTGTCAAGCTAAATTTTCACTGAAAAATATCAGTCTATTCCAATCCTCACACAAAGCTGTCGTATGACTTCAGAAGACCTGAAATATAGTTCACACATCATACACCCTCAGAAAAAGCAACGCATTCTCATCCCAAGGCGTCACTAAAATGACAATTTTGACCATGTTTCAATATTCGACGCTTTAGGCACCCTTTAGCGTCAGTTACATGACGCGATCCTAGGGCGTCATCTTACTGACGCTTTACCTAAGCGTCAGTTAGATGACGCGGGTAGGTTTAGGTCTGGGGTAGGGTTAGGATTAGATAGCGTCATCTAACTGACGTTAAAGGTAAAGCGTCAGTAAGATGACGCCCTAGGATCGCGTCATGTAACTGACGCTAAAGGGTGCCTAAAGCGTCGAATATTGAAGCATGGTCAAAATGATTCCCAAGGCGTCAGTTTCATGACGCCTAGGGATGAGAATGGGCTGGAAAAAAAGGTGTAAAAGCTGTCACTGGAAATGGTTCCCTCTAAAAAGGTTCTGATATGTACCTTTTAGTTCCCTATCAGTCGCTCACGTTCGACGTCACGTCGACGTAACGTCTCCCGTTCCCTCCTTCAGGAAATGAGGGTTAGACGGTACTAAAATGTACACTTTTGGTACAAATTAGGTACATTTGAGGTACTAATATATGTCAGCTTTTGTACCGTTTTTCTAGGAGTGTATGGATGTTTTTATGATGCTTTTTGAAGTTTGCCATTCACTTTTTGAAGTGGTCATTCACTTGCATTGTGTAAAGAGCAGTGTGAACATTCTTCAAAACATTTTCTTTCATGTTCCACAGAAGAAAGGAAGGTTTGAAATTGACATTATAGTGAGTAAATGATGACGAAAATCTTCATTTTTGGCTGAACTAACCTATTTAGATATACACATTTCTTACTTTTAATCACATCTTGGCTTTTGAGCATTTCTACAGTATCTTTCGAACATGAACTACAGCAAATTTGTATGGTCCATTAGTTTTAACCAAACATTTTTCTTAGCATGTTTCCATCTCTGTTTAGAAAGAGATTTGAGAATCCTCCCGTCTGTTATGCTCAATAATCCTCGTTAGGAAATGAATACCTTACAATAATCCACTGCATTCCACCAGCCAGCCAGCCATAAATAAATGATGTCGCTCGTGTCCTGGCTGGGAGGCTTTGCTAAGCAAGTGTGTCTATAGAAATACCCATGCGGGATGAAAAAGAAGAGAAGATTGAAAACGATCCTAAAAAGAATCAGAAGAAAGGAAGGTGTAAGGAAGCTGCTGATTGTTTTGTAGGTCGGTGAGTTTGATGAGGGCAGCGCCGCCGCTCCCACCACGCGCATCACGCGCTGTGCGTAGGGCACCAAGTGCTGAGGGGGCACCAAAAATAGCCTAATGAAAAACCAATCATCAAACTTCTTGTTATAATCAGATTCAGCGCGTTCTTCCTCTTCATTCCGCAGCGGCGCCGAGCAGAGACAGAGAGCACGTCAGAAACACAGGACAGGGTGTGTGTGTTCATGTGTGTTCATCTGAGCCTCATTGGTCTGTCACCGCTCGTCAATGTCAGAATATTTGAGATGACCAATCAAATCAAAGTAGGCGGGCTTTATGTTCACAGACGCTGAGCGCGAATTTTAACAGTGCAACTCGACGCTTCAGTGTACGGTCAAGTGCGAGATAAGATGTAAGTAGCTAAACTTAACTTTATTTGACAGTTTTTTTTAGGTCATAAATGTTAAACGAATGACAAAAAATAATTAGGCAAACTAATATAGTTTTGTCTAATTTCGCCATTTTGAACTGAAAATAGGCCTACATGTAGCCTAGTGTAATAGTTTAGGCTACTGTCATTGTGAGGGGACAAGAAACATGAACAAAGCCGTTTTCATCATGTTAGGCACAGGATTTATAATGAATGTGTACATATTGAGAATAAAATACAAATTGTAACCTTTAGTAAATTAAAAAAGCCAATTTTAGGAGAGGAAGAGACAGGGCAAGATATAAACAAAGAGAAAAAGAGTGTGATGCTGATGAGGAGAGAAAAATAATCAGCTGCCCACTGACATGGTTTTAAAGCTGTTGTTATCGAATTTTTTTTTTTTTTTTTTTGCCTTCACAACATCTTAAAATGCACATCTGTAGTTCAGAAAAATCCAAAAATTTCCCCCGAACACCCCTAACTAACCTGCCTCAAATTCGGGATCCCAGTGATTATAAAACCATGCCATTGCATGGTAATGAAACTAGTTAATAGTAAGCATTAGACCCTAATCTAAAGTGTTACTTTTTAGCTTTTAATTTTTTTTATAAATCATACCCTCATTGGGGGCTTAGCCCCCCTAAATGAAAATCCTAAATGAAAATGTTTTTTTTAGGAGGGAGGGAGGGAGGGAGGGAGAGGGGGGGGGGGGGGGGGGTGGGGGGGGGCATCATAAAGGAATTATGCTTAGGGCACCAAAATGGCTAGCAGCGGCACTGGCAGCGCCGCCGCTCCCACCACGCGCATCACGCGCTGTGCGTAGGGCACCAAGTGCTGAGGGGGCACCAAAAATAGCCTAATGAAAAACCAATCATCAAACTTCTTGTTATAATCAGATTCAGCGCGTTCTTCCTCTTCATTCCGCAGCGGCGCCGAGCAGAGACAGAGAGCACGTCAGAAACACAGGACAGGGTGTGTGTGTTCATGTGTGTTCATCTGAGCCTCATTGGTCTGTCACCGCTCGTCAATGTCAGAATATTTGAGATGACCAATCAAATCAAAGTAGGCGGGCTTTATGTTCACAGACGCTGAGCGCGAATTTTAACAGTGCAACTCGACGCTTCAGTGTACGGTCAAGTGCGAGATAAGATGTAAGTAGCTAAACTTAACTTTATTTGACAGTTTTTTTTAGGTCATAAATGTTAAACGAATGACAAAAAATAATTAGGCAAACTAATATAGTTTTGTCTAATTTCGCCATTTTGAACTGAAAATAGGCCTACATGTAGCCTAGTGTAATAGTTTAGGCTACTGTCATTGTGAGGGGACAAGAAACATGAACAAAGCCGTTTTCATCATGTTAGGCACAGGATTTATAATGAATGTGTACATATTGAGAATAAAATACAAATTGTAACCTTTAGTAAATTAAAAAAGCCAATTTTAGGAGAGGAAGAGACAGGGCAAGATATAAACAAAGAGAAAAAGAGTGTGATGCTGATGAGGAGAGAAAAATAATCAGCTGCCCACTGACATGGTTTTAAAGCTGTTGTTATCGAATTTTTTTTTTTTTTTTTTTTGCCTTCACAACATCTTAAAATGCACATCTGTAGTTCAGAAAAATCCAAAAATTTCCCCCGAACACCCCTAACTAACCTGCCTCAAATTCGGGATCCCAGTGATTATAAAACCATGCCATTGCATGGTAATGAAACTAGTTAATAGTAAGCATTAGACCCTAATCTAAAGTGTTACTTTTTAGCTTTTAATTTTTTTTATAAATCATACCCTCATTGGGGGCTTAGCCCCCCTAAATGAAAATCCTAAATGAAAATGTTTTTTTTAGGAGGGAGGGAGGGAGGGAGGGAGAGGGGGGGGGGGGGGGGGGTGGGGGGGGGCATCATAAAGGAATTATGCTTAGGGCACCAAAATGGCTAGCAGCGGCACTGGATGAGGGGTCCGAGATGGCAGAGGACCCCAGAGACGGAGGCAGGATTAGAGGAGATTTGGTGGATGTGGAGGTGCAGACGTCCTGCGGGGAGAGATCTACATGCTCACATGTTTGCTTTGCTACTGGTTTAATGAGAAGGTTAATCTCTCTGTGTTCCTGTCATTCTCACTTTCTGAGATGTTCTGGTGGTAGAGATTGTGCGTTAAACTGGTTCTTTGTTTTAGAAAGACAACAGAAAACAGCCTTCACAACACATTTGACTTCTATAATGATAAGACTTTATTTTGTCCATTGGGAATGGATTGCTTCATGTAAAGTGGTGGCAGACATGAATGTGATTGCCGAGGTCTTTGAAGTCACCCGAAAAGGAAAGTTGTTTCAGAGGCAAGTTATTACATTTTGATGAAAGATTACGAAGACAAACAGTTTTTTTTCTTTAAAATAACGTGCACTGATTAATTTTACGCAATAAGGCCAGGAACATGTTTAAGAAAGTAAATATAGAGTTTATTTTGACTTCATGTTGACCTAAGAGTGTAGCGTCTCTTATTCTGTTGGTGAAAAGGGATTCTGAAGGATGTTTATTTTGCTTATAAAACAGATATTGATGGAATGTATCGTTTATTATTCGTTATTCATTTAATTATTTAATAATGTAATAATAATTTAACAATTTACTTTCTTTCTATATTTATAAATGAACTGTAAATCACCTAAATGACAAAAATGACAAAATGACTTATTTCTATTATAAGAGGCGGTGAGTAATACTTATTTATGCTGTAATTTATTTTTTTGAAATGATGCAGTCTGTATCAATCTTTATAATATATAAAATCATACAATATCATACGATAATCCTTTGTAATTTTTAGTTGTTTACATTTATTAGCATTTTATTTAAAGCTTATAAAACAGACATCAAGTAGTCATATCTGTCATTCTGAAACAATTTGGTCAATAGATGTAATATGTGCGTGTGTGTGTGTGTGTGTCTGTGTGTGTGTATTACATATAGAATGTGTGTATATATATGTGTGTGTGTGTGTGTGTGTGTGTGTGTGTGTGTGTGTGTGTGTGAGTGTGTGTGTGTATTTATATATATCTGTGTGTGTGTGTGTGTGTGTGTGTGTGTGTCTGTGTGTGTGTGTGTGTATTACATATAGAATGTGTGTATATATATATGTGTGTGTGTGTGTGTGTGAGTGTGTGTGTATTTATATATATCTGTGTGTGTGTGTGTGTGTGTGTCTGTGTGTGTGTATTACATATAGAATGTGTGTATATATATATGTGTCTATGTGTGTGTGTGTGTGTGTATTACATATAGAATGTGTGTATATAGTATATATATATATATATATGTGTGTGTGTGTGTGTGTCTGTGCGTGTGTGTCTGTGTGTGTGCGTGCGTGCTTATAATTACACGTAGTATATATAAATGTGTTTGTATGTGTGTGTGTGTATATATATGTATAATTTTAATGTGCTAATTTGGTGCTCAAGAAACATTTCTTATTATCAATGTTGAAAACAGTTGTGCTTCTTAATGTGGTACCTTATATAAGTTACTTAATCAATATTGATGGAATTTATTTGTAATACTAAACTATGACCCTCCTTTTTTTTCAAGCCTTGTAATTCAGTATTTGTCCTTGTGTAACCCATAATATATTATAGTGGCTCAAAATCTGGTCTGTTAACAGAAAAGTTATAGGTTGAAACCCCTCAAGGGTTGATCCATGAACTATACCAATGTTCCCTTGAGCAAAACACTTAACCCCAGGTTGCTCCGTAAGTGTACTGTAAATCACTTAGTCAGCTAAATGACAAAATAGTTACTAGTTTGAAAGCAAAACGATAATTCATTGTCACTGGGAGAGGCCATCACGAAACGCTTACTGGAATTCATGCTGTTGTTTTTGAAAATGATGTAATCTACATGAATCTTTATGAAGCAAACAACCCAACGCAGTCTTTCTGAAATGACCACTTGTAAACATCTGCGGTGCATATGAATGATCGTTCGTGTCGGGACTTCATGCAGATTGTCGTGACTCAAACGCAGAAAGCAGCTCCAAAACGCTTTACCTTCACATTGGTGGTGGTGACTTACAGAACATCCCAGGAAGCTCCAGTCAAAATGAGATGAAACATCTGGTTTTGGTTAATGCTTGTAAAGCTGATCCAACTGAATCCAGATCAGTGTTCCCAAGCTGGACTTGTCCTATGTGATTTTAATCCAAGGCAGGAAGCTCGGGTCAATTAATCGGTCGGGGCACAATGCGTCTTTGGGGAGTCAACAGCAACAGAAGGAAACCCAACCTTTTGCATTCTTGTTTACGTTAATTCATTTTTCTAAACCAACCATCATGTCTTAATTATGACTATAACAAACAGAAGCATAAATGCCAGGGCATTGAGTGTGCTTTGGAGCGCTTGAAATTGAAATATCACTATTTCTAACAGACAGTCTCTACATCTTTATTCTGACAGACCACATCAAGCACATGACGTTCCCTCAGGGTTTAACCTGTTTATTTCCATTGTGATAAAATTATCCTTCATTAGTCCTTCTCTCAGGGTCTATGCGGTCTTGGTGATTCCATATTTATTTTTGCAGAGCTCAGAGTCTTTTGGGACTAAAAGGGTCACTATACCGCACCTTTGCCTGGCACTGGATCTTCTCCCTGAGGAATTAAAACCCACTGGCTAGGGGGAAAAACACCGTGTTTGATAAACTCAGCTCTTGAGTCCTCACTGTTGAGTGCTTCACAAAAGGGAGCATCAAGGACACATCACAGCCACAAAAGGGGCCCTCGTAAGCACCCTTCTGAATCATGAAATGACAAATGCAACTTTATAGTTACATTCAAACGAAGGCCATGACACTGGAAATCTACTTGATGCAGTGTGACTATATGCAGCAAATCTTGTTCATTCTTCTACATATTCACCGTACACATGGGAACCGATGAAGTTTATGCATGTTTTCCTCCTCATTCTGTCATGAACTTCTGACATGTATTGTGCTTTTAGGGTCAATCCAAAATTTTCTTTATGCAAAATGCAATATCATAATTTTTTTTTCCTTTGCTCAACAGTTAGAAAACTACATCCAGCAGAAGACGGGGATGGTGCATATTCAAGCTGATGCTGTCCATAACCAGACGGCCACTATGCTGGAGATCGGCACCAATCTGCTCACCCAGACCGCTGAGCAAACCAGAAAACTCACTGTGGTGGAGGCCAAGGTAACCACATTTCACATCGGAGAAATGCAGTAATGCATACTTGTTCAGTGTCATTAAATACAATGAGTGCATTTACATATATACATACAACTAACATTCAAAAGTTTGGAGTCAGTGGGATTAGTAGTATTAAGCAAGAATGAATTAAACTGATCAAAAGTGACAGTTAAGACATTTACAAAGTTACAAAAGTTTTCCATTTCAAACAAATGCTTTTCTTTCGAAATTTCTATTCATCGTCAAAGAATCTAGAAGAAAACTGTATAACGGATTCCACACAAATATGAAGCAGCACAACTGTTTTTAACATTGATAATAAACAACTCTGGGGTTCTTTGGGTCAAAAATGAATAATTTTTTTTTTTAAAATCGTAGCTTCATCGGAATGGTCCAAAACTTGGTGACTTTATTGGTACTTGGTATATGAACACCCAAAAAAATTGGGGACAGGATTTGAAAAGTCTAAGTGGTCGTAAAAAAAATAGTCACACTCAGGACCTTCGGGTCTAAAATGACCCGCATAGGAGATGAATGGGAAATTAGCAAAAATATGAAAATACAGAGTTTTTTTGTGCATATCTACCAAACAGCCAGGATGCAGAAAAAAAGCACACAACAGTGAAGGGGTGAATCTCTTAAACCAATGGGTGACAAAATGCTTTCCATTTGTTCTCTTTATAATGCAATGTTCAGGTTTGAATGTATCATAAAGTAAAACTGCCACTTCAAATTACCATTTAAACCAACCAAAAAAAAAAAAAAAAATTTTTTTTTAAATTTTAAAAAATGACAAAAATAGTCTTTGAGAATCTGTTATTATATATTCAAATCAACAACCTGAAAAAAATTAAACAATATGTGAAAAAATCACTAGAGTGTTTCTACCATAGGTTTCTACAGAGAGCTGTAAATCCACTAGTGGTAAAAATATGCTATTGCTTGATAAAAATAATCAGTGTGTCCACCAGATGGCTCCGATCTCATTTCAAAAATTGCTTTCATGAGGCCTAGACTTTTTACTCTAAAATGAAATACAGCTTTAATAATTTTTTCAATTAAAATATATTTAATTGATTTTACTCAAATAAAATGTATCTTAATGCCGCCCTCCGGGTCATTTTTGACCCGAAGGTCCTGAGTGTGAGTCATAAATGAAGAACCCCAGAGGGTTAAGAATGATTTCTGAAGGATCTGAAGACTGGGGTAATGATGCTGAAAATTCAGCTTTGCATAAATTATATTTTAATAAATATATTCAAACAAAAAAACGTTTTAAATTGTACTAAAATTTCCCAATATATCACTGGTGTATAAAGGAGATATACAGATAAAAAATGATATTGTATATATACTTTTCTGTTATTTTCCATTATTCTTTTCATTGTGTTCCAGGTTATGAACCAGACTTCAAGAATTGCAATTCAGTTATTAGAGAATTCATTGTCAACAAACAAACTGGAGAAGGAGCTCTTAACGCAGATTTCAGAAATCTCAAAACTTCGAGACAAGAACAGGTAAGACTTTAATGAATATAATTTAATGAATATATTTGTTTATTTCTCTTATTTCTTTCTTTCTGTTTCACAAAGCCCAAGTCTAATCTACACAAAAAAATGTAAATGAAATATTTTAGTCAAGTTAAAGAGATTATTAAAAGCTGCATTCCGTAACTTTTGGGTTAAAAATGATCCAAAATAAATGTTTGAGCAAGTACATAACCAGCCAGTGTTCAAAACTCTCTGCTTGCTTTAGCTCGATTCAAAAGGTAAGCATGCAATAATGTTTTTAATTCCAGTGGTACTGGTGGATTTCCACGGGAATTCGAGCATGTCTTTGCGTCATTACGTCACATCTGTCCACATAAAGAAGGAGTCTCGATTAGTATAAGCTATATTGCAAGTGAGGATGCTGGAGGTGGAGATTTATAGCCTTTTCTCACAGCACTTGATATAATTAAACTTAGCAATTTGAATGCGGATCCAGAAAGGTTCAAACGACAATCACCAGTTACAACTAGAGATTCACCCGTTGTAAAATGCAAAAGACTTCGGACTTCGGATTGGCTACAGAAAAAAAGAGACTTCAACCGGGCCCATGGGAAAACAAGGATAAATATCAGAAGGACATTAAATGTAGTCACGCAATGCTGACGTTGTTAACATTAACAATTTGAGAACAAAGTATAATTTGATAAATATGATAAGCGATCATTAGATTTAACCAGCGTGATTTACTACAATGCTTTTTTTTCCCTTAGTTGGTCAGAAAAAAATGGGATGTTACTTGTTCAGATTACATTTTCCGGTGATAATTATTATGTTGTTCATACTTCCAAAAAGTACAATCTGTGATTCTGAATGCCAGTATCCACACCGGCGCGGTGACTGACAGCCGCACATTCTCCTCAAAACATTGTGTTCATCCGCGCTGTGCCGTGCCGAGGCACAACCCACGTAAATTTGATAATTCCGCTAATAACTGCAATTGCAGATTTCAAACAGAGATGGCGACAAAGAGGAAAAACTACGGACAGCTTTAATGTGACTGTTTCAACCTAAGCAATATACTGTATGTCAGTTGTTGCTCCGAAAAAGCAATGAGATGAAGAGAAATTAATTTAGCTCTATGTCAACAATTAGACACTATTTTATTTCTCCCCTGATATTGTAGTAGGAGAAACATCAAAGAAAAAATCCCTGAATGAATCATAACTGAGGACTCCATTATGTAATTGTGCGCATTACAACTCTAAACAATCACAGAGCAATAAGATCTTCCAGTGCAAGTCATTTCTCAGATCAGATCGCATCTGCAACTGCACGTTCGTTCGCACAGCGTAGAGCAACTTTTGTCTCTCTTGTTGTTCTCAAAACTATATTTTCCCATAGTCGGCCAGCTCTGAATGCACAGCAGGGGGAGAGGCTTTGTAAAAGGAAATAATCAGCCACTTAATTGATTGTTTGTAATGTTTAATAACTACGGAGTAAGCACAGCACACAAAGCAGACTCCAGGCAAGTTTCCTCTGCACACTTCCAGAGCGGGACAAAGGGTTTTCCCAGAAAGCTTTGTACTTGGCTCTCGCTAGATTAAACAGATAACGCTTGTTGTCATTCAACTTTGACGACCAATTGAACTGTGTTGCGAGTGATGTTTTGGTAGCTGCATGGGGGCATCAGACGTAATTATAGTGGACCGCTACGTTACAGACGAGCCAGAGCTATTCAATTTTTCATGTTTGCCAGTATGAGTGAGAACAGAGAGTTTTCGACCTTTCCAAGGCGACTTACAACTGTGCAAGTGAAAGTGTTCATAATTGCTCCCAGAATTGATGCGGGTTTAGCGAGGGTCAGCTTCATAGTATAATAGCAGCAAACAATTGCTCAGCATTGTGTACACATTACCAACCCTGGCAAGGGATTTTAACAGTCCTTGCCAATCGATTGTGCGAAAACTATTTGTGTAATCAATCATGAACAATTTATAAACATATAAGCATCGAGAACCACTAGCAACAAAAGCATGTTTAATGACTATATCTACTGTAATTTAACAAAGCAAGCGTTCAGTTACATGGCTCGATGGAGTTTTGATTTGCTTTCCAGTTATTTTCGGCCTCAAACCCTCGGGTGATGTGTTTTTTTTCAGCGTTCACACACTCACTCACTAAATCACTCACAGATTGAAGTCGGCAGGATTTTGCGGCGTTTTTGTAGCAGTGGCTCATTGTTGTGCGGCTGTAAATTGTTTTGACTGCAGGCTTGATCGATTCATGCTATCTCCTCTGATCCAGACACTAAATCATGAATCTACATAAAGCTCAGCTAAGCACTGATGGAAATCTGTATCTCCATTTCCCAAAGGCCCAAAGTTCAGTAGACTTATTTCACATGACACTGCAATCCGCTAGACAGTGGCAAGCAAACCGCCAGTAACAATCTAACAATAGTTGGCCATTTCAAGATGATAATATCACACTTATGATATCATAATATAATAATTGATATAAGCTGTAAATGTTTGCATAAAAATAAACTGCAGAATTAAGTACATTTTTACATTTCTAGGGGGTTCTGGGTGGTTACAAGGGTTTTCCAGCCATTTCGCTGGGGTATTCTAAAAGTAATAGTACACTTCTTCTCAACAAAGCAAATGTTTTATGGTCAAATTCATGTCTGTAGTAAATGGCGAGGGACGGGTTAAGGGCCAAAGTGTAATACTTAGATGTAAATGTTTCAAACAAACCCCTAATGGTTGCAAACACCATTCATTCGTTCAGAAATGTCCATCCTAATGTGAAAGTCCCAAGGCATTAATTCCTGCTCTCTCTAGGAATTTCTCAGAAACATCTGGAGATACTTGGGAAAAAGGTTTCTATTTTGACTTAAGGTTTTTTTTAATGAATACATTATTGTTTCGACCAGTCGTTTGGAGAGTAAGGTCTTAGTCCTGGAGTCGCAGCAGAGGACAGAGTTGGAGGACATAAGGGAGGAGAAAGAGCGACTGCAGGACCTGGTGAAGAGACAGACAGCCGCCATTACGGCTCTGGAGAGACAGCTGAGAGCGTCCAGCAGCAACAACTCAGCCCTGCAAAGACAGCATCAGCAGCTCATGAAGTCCGTACACACACTTATTGGCATGGTGTCTTCTGGGACAGGTAAGAATACACACCTTTAACAATATACTTTAACACATCTCTGCACATATGTAACTTTCATGTTTGATTATCATCCTAAACTGTGGAATAATATCTCAGTATATTAGTCTACAGTAACCTAGATTGCCTAGAGAAGTGCATGATGTCGAAGCGCAGCTATGCTGTTGGTTAGTAGTAGGCCTGTTTCACTTGAAAGTATGTCATGTTACGGAAGGGAAAATGCATTTCGAAAATCATTTCATGTCGATTAGCTAGTTTGTGGCATAGCTGCAGCAGTTCCCTGTCTGTAAGAAAAGAAAAACACTCGGTTAGAGTGTAAGGTTAGTTGTCTGAGAATGATGGTCATGTCTGAATCTTGGGCTTACAACAGCTTTTAAATCTGGTGGCAGATTCTTAACATGACCTGAAAGTCCTGGTTAATTAACTGAGACACTAATGATAAATCGAGCAGCCGTGAGGGGATAAGCTCTCGCTAGTGATGTCTTTGGCAGCGTTCTCTCATGTCTTGGATGAAGCTCGCATGCGTCACAACACGCACTGATAAGCTAAATCAAGACTGCAGCATTTTATACAGACAGAATACATATCAGTTTATAAATGTCTGTGTGGAGGTTCACTCGAAGAACCAAATATACCGAATTTTAAAAATAAACTCTCTCAGATGAACAAACACATTGCATTTAATGTTTAAATGACTCATCCCAAAACTTGACCACAATGGACGTTCTATTTGAAAAGTTGAGGTCATGTAATGAATATAAATCTTGTTCTTTTGACAAGAGAAACCACATCGTTTTGTTGTGTCACACTGTGTGGCGAATCCACAAAACAACTTTGGCATGTGATGTTTCAGCACCAAAACCCGCATCACACTGTATGACTACTAATCATCAGTAGTTCAACTTGACCAGGCGCTACATGTGCTGGTTTAACGCAGCACTACACAGATTTATTGTTATTTAAAGTTATAGCCACCTTCTTTCTATGCTAATGAGGTCAATTTCAAATCAGTGTTATTTTACTATTTTATCATTAAATATACTATTTATTAATGTTTTGAATAGTTTTTATATTTTCTGTTTTCATTTTTATCATTTTTATAGTTTTTTATACATTTCTATTCATGTTAATTTCAGTTAAAGTTCTAGTACTTCCACTTAAACTGAACAGAAATTTAAAACGTTGTCTTAGCAACTAGTTTGTTAAATAACAAGTTATTTCAGTTAAAGGGTTAGTTCACCCAAAATGAAAATTCTGTCATTATTTACTCATCCTCATGTCGTTCCAAACCCGTAAGACTTTCGTTCATCTTTGGAACACAAATGAAAATTTTGTTTTAACGTAATCTGAGAGATTTCTGTCCCTCCGTTGTCAGATACGCAACTACCACTTTGACGCTTTAAAAAGTTAATAAAGAGATCGTAAAACCAATCCATATGAATTAAGCGGTTTAGTCCAAAATTTTCTGAAGAGACACGATCACTTTATATGATGAACAGATTTAATTTAGACTTTTATTCACATTTAAGCATTGATCAGTGGACATAATCAGAAGCTCAACCGAACCTGCTTGACTCTTGAGAATGAATCTCATTGGTTCTCGCACGTCAAGCGAACATGCTTGAGCTTCTGTTTACCACAACTAATGTGTGAGTTGATGAATGTTCATATGTGAATAAAATCCTAAATTAAATCCGTTTATCATATAAAGCGATCGAGTCTCTTCAGAAAATTTGGAGGGACATACTGTAAAGCTCTCAGATTTCATCAAAAAGATCTTCATTTGTGTTTCGAAGATGAACGAAAGTCTTACGGGTTTTGACATATTATTATACATGCATTTTTGGGTGAACTATCCCTTTAATGTTTATTTTGTTTCAGTGCAAAGTTTTTTTTAAATACATTTTTAGTTTTAGTTAACGATAATAACATTGAAAACTGTTTTATGGGGCACCGCACAACAGTAAATCTTTTAGTTTATTATACTAAATAATGTATAGATGACACATGTTGGATTTACACAAGACTAGCACATTTTGTCTAGAAAGGCTACGCCATAATGGCCTTTTGTTGGATGATTGTCTTTCCTACCTTCAAATCAAATTCTGAACCCCAGTGTCACTGTATTTTTCCTTTACAGGCTTATCGCCAAACGAGCAGCGCTTCCGAGACTGTGCCGAGGCCTATAAATCCGGTCACAACGCCAGCGGAGTCTACCACATTTACATCGGAGACATGACGGAGCCAACCAAGGTGTGGGATGCGTTCTTTCACAAGTATGGGGAATCAGTGTGATATATCTTGGCTGTGACATACAGAACGAGGAACAGTGCACATGTAAGAGAGTGAGACTGAGATGTATCATATGCTTCTGACAGGTCTTTTGTGATATGGTGACAAGTGGAGGTGGCTGGACAGTATTCCAACGCAGAGCTAATGGAAGTGTGAACTTCCAGAAAAGCTGGAAAGAGTACAAACTGGTGAGTGGACATAAAGCCAAAAATCACATAACGTTTACATGTGACTGGAAAAAACTGTCAAGCAACCATACATTAGCAACCACCCAACACTATAGCATCATGCCAGTACAGACAAATGCTACTCATTACATTTGTAGACAATGAGGAAAATCTTTATTGATTATGTTTAAAGAATATGGTGACATTTAAGAAATGTTTTTCTGCCTGTGCTGGGAAGACTTGATTAAAAGCTTGACATAATTCTAATGACTCAAAAACTGGCCAAAGCACAATGAAGCACAGAGTCTAAAATTGTACGTGACAGATTGGCGTCATTGGCAGTAGCCTTAATGTTTGGTGCATTGTGTATTTAATAGCGGCACATTTCGCTGATATTTTTAGTGCTTAAATATGCTGAAATGGATTTAAAACTGGCAGGTCTGTGAGACCACAGCAGTGGAAATCAATACAGCAATTTTCTATCTTTATTGTTTATCTTGTGCCAAATGACCTTTATTTAAAAAGCTGAAAAGGTTAAGTCCCTTTTCTGGGAAGCACGTAATAATAAAAGACTGACAATGTACTGATTTATTTCTAGAAAACAAAACTGCCGACTTGTGTCTAATGCTGCGTTCGATTCAAAGTTGGATATGTGATACTACTTGATATCTAACCATAAAGTGTTGTCCAATGATAAGAAGATGAAGTACAAAGAAGCAAAATGGCAACAGAGATGATCATTTACTTTGTTTTGCACAAGAAACTTTTACTCTTTGATGCATTTTACTCGTTTAAAGTGTTTATCATTAACTACTAATCAAATGTTGGAAAATTCCCACTCAACTTCAAGTGCAGTTTTATTGCTTTCCCAAATAGGAAGTTAGAAATCCCAACTTTACAAGATGAATGGAACACAGCATAAGTTTGGTTATATGTTGTTCCCACAGGGATTTGGTGATCCCAACGGAGAGCACTGGTTGGGTAATGAGGCTGTTCACCTGATCACCAGTCAAGCCCAGTATTCCCTCCGAGTGGAACTGAAGGACTGGGAGGAGAACGGTGCCTATGCACTCTATGACAAATTTCAGCTGGCCAGTGAAAAACAGCAGTACAGGTATCACCCGAAAACTGTAACAATTAAGACTAATTTTACTGAGATATTTCAGATAATGTGATAATGTTCGGCAACATGTCTTAATCGTAATCTTGAACGTTTTTCTCTTTCTCCAGACTCTTGCTAGGGGGCTACAGCGGAACATCAGGACAGCAAAGTAGCTTAGCGTCAAACGGCACAGGCTTCAGCACTCGTGACGCTGACAATGACAAGTGCGTTTGCAAGTGCGCCCTCATGATGACCGGAGGTGAGCTACTGCACATTATCTCATTCAAAAACATAGATTTCAAATATTAAATATGAACAGCATTTTTGAATGCACCGACGCAATGTTGAGGAGTACTTATCAAGATGTAGATAATTGATAATTAACCAGCTACCAGGCTGTAAGGACCTTTGCAATAACTGAAATAATTTGGCAAGGTGATATGGAACTGTAATGCGGTCAAGACCTGTCTGGAACTACTTTAGCCGTGCGTTTCCCTGAACATAATTGCACACCTTAGAACGTTCAGTATATAAATAAAAAAAGAACAAAAGAACAGAGCCTCTGCTTTTAAACAACAACAAAAACATTTTATTCTAGCTTCATGCATTCTTTTTTTATCAACACTTGAATGTGGGTGAGCAACATTTCGAACAAAAAGCTGAGAAAATGTGTTTGCATCCAAAATCGCATACTCTCTTGAGTAGGTACTTATTTTGAATAAGTATTGACTTTGCGACCACTAAAAAAGTACATTCTATATAGTATGAGTGTGTGTAGTATGAATGTAATCCAGACGTACTACATTGGCCATGTTGTCATTATCATGTGACCAACCAGCGTCAGTTATGTCGCTTCACTGCCATTCATAAATCCTCTCCCGTGGCCTCATGGGAAAGTAAAGTGTGCATTGTATGCTGCACACTTCAGAGGCCCAGTCCCAATTCTCACTTGAGCCCTAAGGCCTTCCTGGAAGTGGACACTTGTTGAAAGTGCACTTAGCGGAGTAAGTGCGCAAGGGCCGAAAGCTGTGAAGAGCAGAATTGGGACAGTTTTGCACACGTCACTTCTGTTGTGATCAGGAGAGCAAACACCATTCATTTGGCTAATGTGTGTGCTGCTTATAATAGCTGTAACATGACACAATCCTTTGAATGAAAAAAATAATATCTTTTTTTACTCTTAGCTACCAACCTTTCTGTTAATGTTATTAATATTAAAACAGTTTTTGGCTAAGATAAATTGTGATTGGGGTTTACCTGAGCTTATACTGCCTTACCGTATTCACAGCGATTCGAAATGCAATTTTAATTATGTTATTATGGAAATTGATATATGAAATTCTTCCCATCCCATACATGAAAAAATACATGACGTGTTGGTGATATATTATATATAGGCTAAGGCTCTATATTAAAAGCCTTACATAGGCTATATGAATTAAAATGACACAACCCTGTCTCTTTTTGTTAAATTTCAGTTTTATTGATCAATAATAGCCATTATTAAATTATAAGTAGCCTAAAAAGTTTAAGAAGCTATATAAGTCAAGAAATAAAGCAAGTTAAAAGATTCAGTCAAACATAAGTCAACAGGCTAACGTTACAACGTTACAGTTAAATAGCATAAATATATAAAGTTATGAAACTTCACTTTGCCCTCAGCCAAAACGATTTGCCAGGGAACAAATCATAGATTAATGAGACCAAAGATCGCCTGTTAGATATACACAAGCCGATTTATAGCTCATGTTTAACCACTAGACACAGAGCCCGCGGGAAACGTCAGAATGACTAGCCGAGGTAAGGCTGTTCCAGGCGGGGTACATGAGCGCTGTGCGCCCGCTGATCCCTGGAACTCCGAAAAAGTCAGATCAAAATTTTAAATAGGCGCTATCTTTATAAACAAACCACAGATTTGAGCTTTAAACAACTATATTCTCGACTGAAAAACTCTTAAAACTACATTTCGTGACACGATCACACTAATATTTTTAAATTGCGCGGCCTTGAAAAACACTTCACCATACCGGCTTCCTTTATCTTCGGAGTTTCCGCTCCCGAACAGCACCAGTTCAAAACGTCACAACACTACAAGGATTCTGGGTAATATCCCACAGCAAAGTGAGGTCTGATGCGCACTTGCGAAAGGGGTGCATTAAGTGCCCTTATGATCACCCCTGGAGAACACTATTAGAGGATCGGGACACCCTACGGTCTTGCACCCCTTAGCGAGAACGCGCATTGAGGGGCACAGGGCGCAAGTGCGGGTATTGGGACAGGGCCAGAATCTCACCGGAAGAAGAAGGTCATCCGGGTAATTTCACTTTGAGTACTGTGTATTCAATACTTCTTTTGTCACATACTGTAGGGAAGTATGCAATTTTGGACGCAGCCTTTGTCCGAATCAGATTCAGAACGATGATCAAAACATTCAGTAGATCGAGATCGAGTCATCAACACCTCAGTCATATACCTCTTTCTATTTGTGGGTTTGACATTTTTCTCAGGCAGTTTTGATTTATATGCTGCTGAATGCTTGATGATCACGTTAGCTTACAAATTCTGGTTAACGCAGATATTCTTCTTCAACGGAAAAACTCATTTTTATTTCATCCATATGATGAAAACATCACCAGAATTGAACAAAGACCTTGATCTTAGATTATAAAGTCATTTGACTTAAAATACTTGTTACATAAAGACTAATCTGATTGTAGACGGGCACTCACCAGCCATTTTGAATGCAAGCCATCTACATTCATCTTCTCACTTCGCACATTTCTTCAACTGTGGCCTGGATCTGAAGCCGAAAAGGTAATGCAAAATCCCTCTGATCCTCTGCTAATCGAAGAAAACGCAACCCCGTCGCAGAATTATGTAAAACACGTCCAGAGTTCAGACCTGCTTTCAACGCCCGCTATCCAAACAATTTACTTTATGGCTGCACTCGACTACAGATCCCACACCTCTGGGCTCCAAGATAAACAGCTTTTTAATAGCATGCATTGCGATTGATTTTGAAAGTTGTTGGAGGTAATTACAGTCGAACCGGCTGGAGACCTTCGAGTGCCCTTTTTGTTTGCATTTCAAATGGTAATCAAAAGATCGAAAGATGGATCCATCTGTGCGGACGGTCCAAACTAAACACGCGTTGAGGGAGGTGATACTGATTTAATCAGGGTTAGATAGACAGTGTCCTCTCTGAAGAGCGAAAGTCTGGTTTTTATTGAAGAATCACAGTTTGCTTTGACAGGTCTTGCTGGGACATCAACCGCACAATGGGAATAACATACTCTTTGAAACACTGACAGACTGCAGAGAGAAAAATAAAAAGACGTAATATAGAGGAGAGGGATGGGTCAAAGGGTTTGGTTGTTTTGAGATGTCATTTTTATTTCTTCTGTGGAATGCAAAATAAAATATTTTGTCAAATCTCCAGGTTGCTTTTTTCATTAAGTGAAGGCGTGTTGTAACTCTGTCAAGCTCCAGAAAGCAGCGTAAAAGTACTGTAAAAAATAGTCCATACAAAGCAAGATTTCTGAAGCCATTTGATGAATGTGAAAATTTTATATTAAAATTTAAAATAAAAGTTTTTAAATATTAAAAAATGTTAGTTCTTAAACAAAATTCCCAGAAGAATTAAACATGGATGTAAAATTAAGACCCCTGATATTTTAGTATTATTTAAATATTTTTAAAGTTTTGTATTAAGATTTTTTATTAGATTTTATTTATTTTATTATTTTTTTAAAATATTTTTTAGTAATTTTGTTGTGTGCTTTTGAGATTTTTTTTAAACTAAACTAAACCTGTCATTTTCATTTAGTTTAAATATTTGAATAGGCTTAATTTTAATTTCAAATTTTAATTTTAATTTCTAATTTTAATTTGTTTAAAGTATTTATCTCAATCTCTTCTCATTTGTCATTCATCCAGGCTGGTGGTTTGATGCTTGTGGTCTGTCCAACCTTAATGGAATCTACTACACCGTGGGCCACAACATCCGCAAGCTCAATGGCATTAAGTGGCATCACTTCCGAGGACCCAGCTATTCACTCCAGTCTACTTCCATGATGATCCGCCCAGCTGATTTCTGACGTGAATGAAGCTTGTCATGTTGTCTGAATGACAGGACTTCGAGCAGCTTGCTTTGGGACATGGACGCAACGAGGTGGAGGAAGATAAAAATGTCATTTAATGGATGAACAGCGATGAATGGAGCTGGAGCGGACAAAAAAAGCGATCAGACTGGAAATTCAGCTGCATTCCAAAACTCATGCCACAGTTCACCTTTTACACATGCAGACATGCTTCACCTTCACAGCTGAATCCCTGTGTCGCTCATCACCTAAAACATTCTCAATGATGGCCATGGCGACTTTCGTTGTACTCTCATCATGGTGTCAGAACATCATTTGTGGCATGAAAAAATTCCAAAGGAATACCTTTCGAAACTTAACGAGACTAAAGTCTCACGAGCCTCACTAGATTCCGGAACTGTTCTGGATGTTCCAGAGGAATACCAGAGGCTCCTTCATGTCTGAGAGGTTTTATACTACTTTGTAAAAGATAATAGCTGGTAACTACTTAGCGAGGCAGCTGACTAAATAGGTAGACTACTGTTAAAAGTTTGGGGTTGGTATGATTTTTTTTTATTTTTTAAGAAAATGCCGACCAGGGCTGCATTTATTTGAATTAAAAAAATATAAGAAATTTTTAAAAAATGATTTCAATCTTAAATAGCTGTTTTCTATTTGAATAACATTTCAAATGTAATTTGTTCCTGTGTTGCAAAGCTGAATTTTCAGCATCATTACTCCACTCTTCAGTGTCACTTGATCCTTCAGAAATCATTCTAATATGCTGATTTGTTGTTTAAGAAGCGTTTTGTATTATTACCAATGTTGAAAACAGTTGTGCTGCTTCATATTTTTGTGGAAACCATGATACATTTTTTTCAGGATTCTTTAATTAAGTTCATTCGAACAGCATTTTTTAACAATATATATATTTTACTCACCCCAAACTTTTGAACGGTAGTGTAGCTAACTAGTAAGACAACTAGTCCGATAGATAGATTGAGACATTGCATCATTTTGTGTGTATATAACTGGATATTTTGGTGACGCTTTAGATTACAGCCCGGAAAGTACTGTGTAATTAAGAGGAATTTACAGAGTAACTTTCGGTAATTATAGTGTACCTATAAAGTACTTACATGTAAGTATAAGGGAACAATATGTAAAGTTTGGGGAATAAAGGGGTAACAACCAGGAGAATTAAAAAAATATTTATACTATAAGTATTATAGAACTAAGGGGTACTTATTCTACTATTATGATACAACAATCTTACATATGGGAGCAATTTGGCGAGAACATACACTGCGTACCTTTTTGTAATAATTGTGTACCAATACATACTGTATAGGCTTTTTTTAAATTACAGGGTATATCTATGCATTTATACTTTTATTTATTTATTTTTTGATAGCAAAAGTGCAGATGCAATTTTTTTTAAATACTGGGAAATATGTCTTGTTTCATATGGTTACAGGGTAAGTGGTGCTTGTATAATAAATAAAGGTTTCCGAGTCAGTGATATAAGATTGTGTATGCATTTTTATTGTTACCCTGTAACTACATGAAACAAGAGGGTAACAAGCACCACTTTAATTTACAGCCCGCAATGTCACACTTACCCTGTAACTACATCGAACAAGGGGGCAACAAACATGAAACAAGAATATCTTTCCACAATATTTAAGCAAAAGTTGCAATAGTTTTCGTTTTCAGTGCACTTTTGTTAAAAAGATTACATTAAAAAAATTACATGGTACATATCTATGCATTTATAAAGCCTGGTTCACCATTATTTCAAAAAGGTATGTTCTTGCTAAATTGCTCCCAAATGTAAGATTGTTGTATCACAATAGTAGAATAAGTACCCCTTAGTTCTATAATACTTACAGTATAAATAATTTTTTAATTCTCCTGGTTGTTACCCCTTTATTCCCCAAACTTAAAATATTGTTCCCTTATACTTATATTGTAAGTACATTATAGGTACACTATAATTACCGAAGGTTACGCTGTAAAATTGTTTTAATTACGCAGTACTTTCCGGGCTGTAATCTAAAGCGTTACCGATATTTTATTATATTTTGCATTTTTCTTTTTTTGTGCTCATTAGGCCCGAAACATACTCTACACAGGTATGTGAACACAAGCGCTTCTGGCTGCACACGATCTGGCTGTGTCGTTGCATTCTGAAATGTGTCAGAACACAATTTAATATGCTAAGCATTGTTGTAAGGGCCACTTTAGCGTAAACGGCCTTGCTTGGCAGAGCAACAGTTTAAAGAAAACCTTGCTTTGCAAGTGATTTGTATTTGTCATGTTTTTAGCTACTGAAGGTAACTCTATTGCCCTCTTGAGTACAGAAGTTTGTTACAGCAATGCAAAATCAATGTGTTGCATTTGTGTGCTTGCAATAAGCGTGTTTCTGGCCTTATAATTGTTGTACCTGTGTGATTTGTGATTTGTTTTGTATGTAAGAGAAAGATACTATATTTTGTTTACTGATGTTCTGTGTGACCTGTTGTTTCCATTTCAAAAATATATCATGTTTTTTTAGGAGGATGCACTTTAAGGAGCACAGTACAAGGGTTAAACAACAGATACGCTGATTGGAGTTGACTGTTCCTACAACTGTACAATATGAACTATGCTATCAATTGCTGCTGTGGTATATACATGAACACATTCTGAGCATAAACCTTTCAACATGCATTTTTACCTTCTGACCATGAACCTTTCATCACATATCAATACTGTTTGATAATGAACCCTTCAGATCAGTTCTGGAGTCAAACTGGATAACAGCTTTTCAACAGGTCGGGTTTATTTTACTATCCTGCACAAGAAGTTGAAGACGCCAAAGGATTTCCTGTCTTTTTGTGGTTCAGGCTTTGTGTTTTTATTTAACTAAAATTCAGTTTTTCTGCCAAGAACAGCAGGAGCATATGGAAGACATTCCCCCTTGATCATTCTTCATTCGCTTTGTAAAAATGTCAATTTGTCATGTCAGATATTCATTTTTTTTGTTTCATTTTGTTTTAAGAGGTCTACATGAGCAATAAACTGCTTCTTATATAGATGTTTGGTGCATTCTTTGGTCATATGTACTGTATTACATGATCTAATAGTTCATACATGATATTTATAAATTATATTGATTGATCTTTAATTAATAATCGAACTGCATAGAGGTGCTGATTGCGTTATAATGGCATGACAAGGACGTGTCAAATGTCAAACTCTCACTATTCTTGCAAGAAGATTCATGAAGGGAAACAGACAGGGAAAAATAAACGAGTCCCTGTCACATTTTTAAGATCCTCCAAAAATAATTGGGTGCTGGTAGATCATCTATGAAATATTGGCTAATTATATGATGCTTGGATATAAGTTTTTTCATAATACAAGGATAATTCTAATTGGCAATGAAGAAAGATGTTTTATGGAAACATGGTGCAGTTACAACATCTGCCAGCGGGACAAACTGAGCCACGCTAACAAGGACAATTAGCCTATATATTTTTTACCAATTTTTTTTACAATTATTTACAGGATTTTACTGCTTTTATACAACACGACAAGTAGAATGAGATTCTTGAGCCCATGCACTCTTGCACTAGTGTTGAGGTCAAGTCCAGACCAAGATCAGTGTGTGTGTTGAGAAGACAAGACCAAGATCGAGACAAGACCAAGACTTTCAAAAAACGGTCTCAATACCGGTCTCAAGACCAAGACCCGTGTCGAGCACTTCAACACTATAACTATACGATCTGTTCATGTGCATTCTATGGTGCTGTGTTGTGATGATGATGTCATGGGGCAAAAAAGCCAATAATGCGCATTTAAGATGTTTGGTCACCTGTGCACAAGAACAAGAAGTGTAAGATGCTTGAGACAAGTCTTAATAGATAGGCTATACGTGCCACAAAAATGACCTGTGAATCTCATTTGCGTGCAAACAGAAGCCTATAGAAATTCTGTTCTATTCAAAAATAAACTAAAACAAAGATAGGAAATGTTAGACTAGTCAACCTTGCCAACACCATTCAGCAGAAAAAAATGGTTATTGTTTTCATGCAGTTATTCTCTAGCTCCATCTGCTGACCAGCCCAGTCACATCAACTCTATGATATCAATTTAGCACACCTTATGCCTCAGGTCTACAGCATGACCTCTATCAATGATCATTCTAAATGTTTATGAAATATGTATCTACTGTATATCTATACCAGTTTACTATCAACAGTTTTCAGGTCTGGATGAAGACTGTAGGCTGCACATTCAGGTCAGAGCAGTACTGCATGACAACTGAATTTGGCTCTTTTATATCATTCATTCTTTCTTGTTCCTTTTCTCCCTCCCTTCCTCCTCCGACCTCGATTCTGTCTCTCTCTCTTTTCTTTTTTTGCTCTGCCCCTCCAGCTCTTGTTCCTCTGGAGAAGCTAGAGGGAAATCTAGGTTATGATGAAAATTCTCTTAGGCAATTGCATGAAGCGTGTTGCAGTTGATTTCTGTTTGACTAATATTTATCTTTATAATCCATATATTTAACAAGATACCAAGAGACAAGAGATCATCATTGTGAAGTGCCATAATTATGTTCTTGAGAAATCAGAAGGTCAGACTTCACCAGTAGGGGGCAGATGGTGACAGTGGTTTATTAGTATGGTTAAATGACCAAAGATTAACAGTGTCACTGGTGTTGTGCAGTATGTTTTCATTTGTATTCATCTTAAGAAATTGCATAAAATATGCATTAGCACACAACTATTAAAGATGGAAATCATGTCTAACAATTAAGTGAACATAGATGTGAGTTTTAAATAATTGTGCTTTTTTTGTCCTGGTTTGAGTTGATGTAATTTTCTAATGCGAAAAGCTGCCAATTTTTAAAGGGGTGGCAAAATGCCCTTTTCACAAGATGTAAAAGAAGTCTCTGATGTCCCCAGAGTGTGTATTTGAAGTTTTAGCTCAAAATACCCCACAGATGTTTTTATAGCATGTTAAAATTGTCGCTTTTTGAGGGTGAGCAAAAACGCACCGTTTTTGTGTCTGTTCCTTTAAATGCAAATGAGCTCCTGCTCCCAGCACAGGGGGCGGAGCTTCAACAGCTTGTGTCCTTTTACCTCACACAGACATTCACTGGAAATTTCAAAAACTTTTAGCCTTTTATGTTCAAATCGAGGTCAGAATGATGGAGAGACTCAAGAAGGAGAGATGGAGAGACTCATTTCTGAATGGTTAGTTGATGAATTTATGCAGCTTATGTGTAGTTATCTTTTAGTCAATAGCATATTCTGTCTTGATAATCTATAAATCGTGTTCCGGGTGTGGGGTTTATGCTAATTTTAGGGTTAGTGATGTCACTAACCCGGGAGGAATGCCGTGTAGTCCTTACCAGCCGTTTGTTGTAGTCCTTAAAAAGCGATTTTTAAAAGAAAATATCTCCCTTTGCTTTAAACTTTGAGCGTCGTAACTTTGCAGATGTTGTTTATGCTCAAACAGCAACATAAGTTCGAAAAGTAAAATCATAATCAACCATTTAGCCTACAATATAACAGAAGTTTCTTCATTTGCTTCTGTCTTTATGCAAACTGTTTAAAGCAAAACATGTTTTACTGTGAATATTGTTTTAATTGCTAATCATTCAAATTATATCACTTTCCAACTTGATAGTCTCTTTTGTAATATCGCTTTAAATTACAAAAGCTATTTCCTAATGACATCATCTACAGGAAGTGACGTCATTTTGGAGGGAAAACAACAGTGCAGTGCAAATATTAGTGAGTATAAGTGGTTTGACTTCATGAGTTATGTGATGTTAGTTTTTTCTCACTCTAATACTGTATATGCTGTCTGATAAAGTTACAGATATCAGCTTGATCATTTTGAAGTTGACATCCTAATTCAAGTTAAATGAAATAAGTCAAATTGTCTTGCTATTGTGCAAATAATCAGGTTATGATAAAGCTTGATCAAAGTGTACAATAACATCTGAAAATGTACAGTAAAGCACTTACAATCCACATCTACTCTTAAAAAAAGAAAGGTTCGAAAATTGGCTTCAGCAGAAAAAAGAACCATGTTTGGTTCCCCAAATAACATTTAAGTAAACAATCCTTAAAATAATTTTTTTTTCTTAGTGTGAAGAACATCTAAATAATCTGAAGAATATTTTCCACTATAAAGAACCTTTAGTGGAATGGAAAGGTTCCATGGATGTTAATGGATCTTCATGGAACCGTCAATGCCAATAAAGAACTGTTATTTTTAAGAGTGTGTGGGGCAAAGCTTTATGATGGGTTTGTGCAACTCAAATATGTACTTGTTAAAATGCTTATATTAATTATTCCATGCAAAATTGTTTTATTTGAGTTTACATGTTAATAATGTGGTTGAAATATTGCATGTAACCTTGCACAAACAATTTTAATTATCTCATAGTCTTGTCAAACACATGTATGTTTGAATTTTCCTTATTAAACTCAAAATATTGTCTATTTTAACATGTATAGGCTTCCATTGTAAGTGCATTACTGTAAATATGATTCTTGCTTGTTTGTCAAAAGTATTTCCTGCTGTCAGTAGAGCTTAACTTGTATTGACTGTCTGGGGAACATTTCTTTAAAGGAACATTTCTTCCCCCCAAAATTAATATTCTGTAATTATTATACTCACCTTCATGTCATTTCAAACCCGTAGGACTTTCGTTCATCTTCAGAACACAAATCGAGATCTTTTTAATTAAATCTGAGAGCTTTCTTTTCCTCCATTGACAGCTACGCAACTACCACTGTGGCGCTTCAAAAAGTTTATAAAGAGATCGTAAAACTAATACATATGAATTGAGCGGTTTAGTCCACATTTTCTGAAATAGCCTTTTATTCACATTTAAACATTGATCAGTGGACATAAACAGAAGCTCAACCGAACCTGCTTGACGCGCGAGAATGAACCTCATTGGTTCTTGCTGAAGCTCAAACTTGATGCGTAACACGAGAATGAACCTCATTGGTTCTTGCTGAAGCTCAAACTTGATGCGTAACACAAGAATGAACCTCATTGGTTCTTGCTGAAGCTCAAACCTGCTGCGTAACACGAGAATGAACCTCATTGGTTCTTGCTGATGCTCAAACCTGCTGCGTAACACAAGAATGAACCTCATTGGTTCTTGCTGAAGCTCAAACGTGCTGCGTAACACAAGAATGAACCTCATTGGTTCTTGCTGAAGCTCAAACTTGCTGCGTAACACAACCTCATTGGTTCTTGCTGAAGCTCAAACGTGCTGCGTAACACAAGAATGAACCTCATTGGTTATTGCACATCAAGCGAACATGCTTGAGCTTCCGTTTACCACAACTGATGTGTGAGTTGATGAATGTTTATATGTGAATAAAAGCCTAAAGTGGTAGTTGTGTAGCTGTCAACGGAGGGACAGACATATCTCAGTTTTCATTAAAAATATCTTCTTTTGTGTTTCGAAGATGAACGAAAGTCTTACGGGTTTGGAACGACATGAGGGTGAGTGAATGATTGCATAATTCAATTTTTGGGTGAACTAACCCTTTAACCTTAATTTAGTCCGATAGCAACTAAATGAACGTAAGCAGAATTCCCCCCGTCACTGATGTCTCATGTGCCATTAACATGGAAAATTGCCTGCAATGTTGGCATGTTAAACACTTTTCCAAAACAGTGGTTGGTAATGCAGCTGTCCCGTCCCATCATTCTTAAAGCAGGGGGTTTGTGCGTGCACTCGGCTTCAGCTATTCTAGATTGATCGTAAACATCCTAGCTCAGGGGGCCTGAGGATACTGAGACTATGCTGCAGTTTGAATCTATTTTTGTGTGGTTTAATGTATCACTGCTGCTTTGATGTCAGTCTGTTTTCATGCATTCTTACACACTTGCTGATGCATAATTCTAGAGCTGGATAATGAAGTCTTTACTGTCTACTTATGTAAGGACGTTCATTCTAGTATTTCACTTGTTGTACATATATTTATATATTTTTATCTTGCTTGCAGTATCATGTCAGACTTGTTTCAAATTACACAGGAATGTTTCAAATTACTGGCTTGAAAAAAACAATCTTTCTATGTTATTTAGACATGATAATATGTCTAATTTTCTTTGAAGTACCATGGTTTTACCATGTTTTTTTTATATTATTTGTTTGGATGGATATATATACACACAATATATATGTATATATATATATTATCATGGTACATGTCCAGTAGTAGTATACTATTTTATAAGTGAAGTTTCTTCTAAATGGATGTTATTGAAGCATCAGAGTGTATTTAGAAATGTGATGTCACTCTATCATCAATAACTTATTAGCACTTCACCACTGACAAACTGATTCATTAGGGTTGAATTATACATGAACCGTATTAGGCGAATGTCATAATGAAAATGTTGAATATCTCACTATTTTTGAATATATTTTTGCCAATATCTACATTTCTTTATTTCTTCAGAACTGAATTGGAAAATCTGGATTGTTTGCTAATGAATATATATGACGTGTAAGAGTGAATAAATGGATGGTATATTGAAATAGCGCTGATGTTCATGTGACACCAAAGCATCAAAACCGCATGATAGTGACAGAATGATGTGTACATTACAGAGATGCACTATATTTGCCTTTGTCAACAGTGGGGCAAAGAAACGTGTGTAGGCTACATGCATGTTTGTCTGTTTTTACATGGATCAACATAATGGCTGACTGTTTATTTAAAACACAGTGTACTTGGTAATGTTAATAACATTGGCATCTACTGTTTGATAATGTAATCGTAAATAGCAAAGTAGAGCACACATATAAACTGATGAACTCAACATATGTTATGGACATATTGTTTTATTATATTTTATGCTGTGCTGTATTTTTCTATTAGTGTTTGTACATCTTTGGTAATACTAGGACATGACTCTGTTTTTAAATTTAGCATTTGTCCCCCTCACCTTTCATTACATGTTTCCGATCTGCTGTCCAAGAGGTTATAAAGTAAATATACGCAGGGGCTATTACAGGCAAATCGATAAATCATTCAAATTATGACGTGACAGACTCCCACTGTGTCTAACACAAACCCCGACCCTGTGATCTCACATGCAGGTGAATCTCATGTCTGTCAAGATGAACATGCAAAGAAAATAAAGTTATTCATATATATTAATACATTTTAGGACAATTATTATTTTTATGCATTGTGAAAATATTCCATAGGCATTACTGTAATGCAAAAGAGATTGTTTAAACCATGTTAAATGTGTAGTAGCAGGACTATTACTTGTATTTGTTTTGTTTTTATTATATTTGAGTGTGTGTGTGTGTGTGTGTGTGTCACATAATTGCAAATAATGTATTGTTATATTATAAAATGATTTACTCTTACTTTGAAAGGCTTCTTAACTGTGTGCAATGAACTTATATTTAAATGTATATTTATATTGACATTTTTCCTTTTCTGCTTTCATTTCACAGCTCAGGATAGTCACTGGTAGGACTGTTTTTGTTCATATGGTGCCATAAACCAATCAGCACTGTCCATTAAAGATGAGAGCGTGCAGATCGTGGATTGTGAAGGATGTATGCAGCAGCCGAGGAGGTACTGAAATTGACATTTTAAAAAGGCCAACATATATCTTTCTCCTAGTATTACAGACCTCATTGTACAAACTGGTAGGCTATATGCTTGCATATACAGGTTTGAACATTGTTTTGCATTTGCAGTTTTGAATTAACAATAGCAGGAGAAGGAGAAACAGTTATTTTATGCCTAGAAAATATACTTTATGCAAAAACTTGTCCAACGCGTTAAAAGTGTGATGTAACGAACCTCCGTCCTCGAGGGGGCGATAGAGGTACCTTCAGATGTCTGTGCAGTTAAACTGGATGTGTTGTGGCAGATAATTTCAAGAAAATTAAAATGACAATGTTCAAAATGCAGCATGACATTAGATGCTTTTGTATTACTTGTAGCTCTTTCCAGTAGATTGCGTTTGATCATTGAACATTGTGACAGGCTGCAGATTTTACAGAAGATAATTTGTTTAGTTTTGCACATGAAGAAATGGTTGTGAAAGGCGAAATCTGTTTGTAAAAGAAAAATCGCACGCGTGTTAATCTGTCAGATCTCATCAGACGTGTTCAACAAAGCACAATCAGTGACTTCTGTGTGCATGCGGTCGGGGGTCGCGACACGCTCCCGAAGCAGAACTGATTGCATCTATTGATATGAGTAAGAACGGGAGAAAGAAAAGCAGGAAAGCAGTTGACAGAAAAGGGAATCAAGATTCAAAAAGAGAGGGGGGAAGATGGGGAGGTGAGAAGGAAAAGTGGAGAGACAGGGTTTATTTTCGAGCATGGGCATCTTGAGCAGGTGCTACTGCGTGCTGAGAGTGTCTGAGGACAGTTTGAGTATCTGATCTGAGTCATAATCAGATATGACTCACAAACCACACCAGCCCTTATTAACATAGAGAGAGAGAGGACGTCTGGGTGTCGTTTAACACCTTTTGCAGTACCTGGTGACAGTCTCTTATGTAAGCTTTGTACTTCTGGTTTGTTAATTCAGACTCATTGGATGGCTAAATTAGGTGGCCCATGTGGTAAAATGGCATCGGCTTCAAGAGCGCTCTGATAATGCTGAAGCTCTTTCATGAAAATAACTGCAGTTCCAAGCGTCAAGTCTTACAAAATGTTCCATGGTACAGTAATCGTATCAGATGATAATGTCAACTTTGGACTGTGACGTAGTTCATACAGTTGCATTATAATATTACACTGTAAAAAGTGATCAGCTGACTTAACTTAAAAAGTGAAGATAAATAAAGATAAATAAAATGATTTCATACCAAAGTATTAGCCTACCATTTGACAAATCCAAAACACCATGCCCTGCAAAATATATATATATATATTTTTTTTTGGGACATGTACCAATAGTACAACCATGATAATTTCTGGACAATCTTGTGGTTATAAAAGTGAGTGTTTAATAATTTGTTTAAAATATTATCATAAATTTATATGGTTCTTCAAAGAATAGCATGATATTATCATGATAAAAATATTTTTTTAACGTTGTACTATGTCCCATAAAATCTTGGTAATTCCATGGTACTCTGTGATGCTTTTTTTTTTTTTGTGAAACTAGAATTAATCTGACTTGTGATATATTCAGTTCATCTATGTCATACCAAAAAAATAAAATTAGAATTGGCGTAAAAGAAAGTAATGCCGCTATATTAGTGACAGCACTACAAGCTTGTCATACCAAAGCTGCTGACAAAGCAGAGTAAACATATTGTGGTGATTGAATATATAGTTCAAGGGTACATTTTGTAGGTCAGGTTGTCTGTTAATAGAACAAAGACAGAAATACAAAGTGACTTCAACCATAGCTTATGTCATTCTAATATTATTTCTACCCGGTCCGGTAACCCATTATTAATAGAGTCCAGTCATAAATAAATCGGCCAAAAAATAAATAAAGTTCTGCAGTCATAAATTTATCCTGAGGGATTTCTTATGATGAGACCATGTCCCAAAACATGTGATAACACCATGGTACTTTTTTGCTAGCATTGGCTAACCACAATGTGTGAACATTAATAACCTTGGCTAATAATAAACTTGGCTTTCCTATACATTCAAAGCATTATTTAGAATGAAATATTACAAAAATCAACCATGTTTTTGCTGGTTAGCATAAGCAGAGACAATTAGCGATACAGCTGTGTGCTAACTCTGTGCTAAAATGCAGGGTTGGCTTGTTTACAAGGAGTGTGAGGACACTAATTGTCTCATCCAAGCTGGTTTCTAACGATACCCAAGCTGTCAAACCACTACTGCTGCGTGAGCTAAAGCTAGTTGCCCTGACATGTAGTGCTGTCAATGAAAAGACTGACTACTGTGCAGGGCTAGCGTCATTGTGTAGCACAGTGTTGATTAGCCCATTCCTCATGGTCTGTTAATGAGATGACTGCGTTAAAGAAGAAATGATTTTATACGCAGTTCAATCTTTGTGCTAATGCCCAAGTGAGATTAGACATGCATTCAGGTTATTGAGTTGAATGTCAGCTCGTTGTATTTATTATAAAGCCCATTTATTGTAATGTGTTTTTCGATGCTAATAGCTTTATCATTTAAGTCACTGTGAATTGTTTACGTCTAGGACAACAGAGTCTTAATAGAGTTCTCAGTTATGTATCATTTCAATATGTAAATGCAGGGTACAAATGAGATGTGTGAGTTGTGGGATTTTCTTTAAATAACGAATACATTTCCGAAATTTCAGGATGATTGCAGATCATTTGGTCTTGAAAGAACCCAATAAGAAATGTTTGAGTTCATATTGAGGTTTACATATTTTGGATTTGATGTTGAAATCTCTTCTGAAACAGTAGACAGACAAAAGTCTCCATTTGTTCTTCATATAATCTTATTGTTGAGATTAACAGTTGCAATATTAAAGCTATTACTGAGATATCAATATATCTCCTTTGTTATTTTCTTCCCAAGGAAAGCCATTTACATCTCCGAGTGAGTTAAATATGAATTGTCTGAGGTTGTGAATGTCTTGATTTTATAGATACATTACGAGATGCTACATTGAGGAGTCAGTGAAGCTTTTAATAAGCATTAATGTGAGTATGTTGAGCTGCATTGTGAGGCAGTAAGTGCATCCAGCTGGTGGTGTTAGCGGTGATATAAGTGACGGTTTCTTTCCTCGGTACACTCCTCCTCCGTATGTGAGTCACCAAAAGCCAGGGGAAGCAGGAAGAGACGAGAACAACACCCAAAATGACAGTTGTTTTATTTTTGTCCCCAAGACTCAGGAATCTTGTGTGGGAGCTAAAAACAGGCAAAGACATTTATGTGGAGGAAATTTATCGCACACAGATTTCTTATAATCCATGAGCAATTAAGGTTTAGAATCACTTTGAGTTATGGGACCATGCATTTTATTATTACCATGCATGAGCTGTGCAAAGTTATAATGACCCAGGCTGAATAAGAAAAGAAAATGTCAATTTCGGTTTGTAAATATCTCTTGAATATCGATATTAGAGACATTATTTAAACTTTGTTGTTATTAAGCCAATTTATTGTACTATCCTAACTACAGTATGCATGATTGAATGGCTTGTTGCATTTTATTACTGTAGCACAACACAACTAGTCTACAGTGTGCAGTTCAGCAGCTTTCACGTTAACAGGCAGTGCAAAATGAGTCTTAAACTGGTTCTCAACTGGTTTTGCTTCACAACCAAGATTTTACATTACATTTTACAAATGAAAAAATGATCTTACTAAAGTACAGAAACATTTCTTCCAAATCAGTCATTGAAATCAATTAATATTATGAACTATGCAAAATAAGAAACCTGTGCTTTGTGAATGTTTCTCGAATATCGATGAATATGGACATTTATATTTAAACGTTAATAAATCTGTTTAATTTACTATGCTGTTTATTTTACAAATAGTGACAAAGTACCAAAATTATCCTGCAGAAGTAGGGCGAATTAAGGTTGATGGGACACTTTCTGCCATCGAAGTGACTGGGAAAAAGTCTCCTATATTCAAGCTGAATTCACCCCTAAACAAAAATGTCTTTACACTCAGACATTGAAATGTATTACGATGAACTATGTCAAATTATTATTTTGTCTCTGGAATATCGATTTTAGAATATTTATCCTTTAAAATGTTAACTTTGCAGCACACCAGTTGAGAACTACCAGTTTACACATTATTTCCCCTGACTGTGAAGTTCACCAGCTTTTACATTAGCATGTTGTATAAAACAGTGTGGTCTGGGTCTGGGTCAAACTTTTGTCTTAGGAATTTTTAAAAACTCATTCAAACCCTCAGCGATACCAATTTCAGTGGTTTTCTCTTCTGGTTTCGCGTCACATGGGCCTAACAGTATATGCAAAATGATTAACACTACATGACCCAGACTGAACATTTTTAATTTTGTTTTCTAAATATCTCTCAAATAAAAATGATTACAAACATTGTTTACCCTTCCTGCAGATGAACCTATGTATTTAATGTAGTCTGGGTCTTTTTTTTAATCTTGCATAGTTTTGTTCATTTGACGATCAAGCAATCTTTTTTTTAATCTTGCGTTTTGTTCATTTGACGATCAAGCAATCTGTATAACTTTTACCAAGTAACAGTTGAATTTGCTGCAAAATATGAAGTTTGATTAAATGCATTTTATATGGGAAGTGTTTCTCCACCCGTTTTAACAATTGGAAAACCTGTCTATTTTACCATAACTATGATTATATGGCCAGTTGCGTGTTATTATGTAAAATGAGCTCTTCGTGACCTAATCAGAACAGATCTGCTGCCCATTTTTTGAGTTGGAGCACACCAGTTATGAACCACTGCGTTACACATTATTTCTGTAGTTCAGCAGTAATCTAGTTGTTTAATGGTTAACCTTATGAAAATGTCTAGCAGATTTATACTCCTAATCACCATTTTATCAGAGAAGCAGCATAAATGAAACAGAGGATGTGCAAATCCAAGGCTCATCCTAAGTTTTCCCTCAGCACGACTCCTGCTTTAAATAGCTTGGCTTGCGGTTTAAGAACAGGCCTGTGTATCAATCAACAGAAGCGCGCACATGCACAATTCAACACCCGGTCTGCAAAAATAGATCATCACACTGAGTGCTGGCACGTTGTACAAAAATATGCCATGGCAGTGGAGAAGAGCATGCATTTGTAGCCGTTTCATCAGGATCTTTATGTGTCTTTGAGCAGTTTTAGTGTTTGATGAGGTCATGGGTGCATCTAAAACAAGAGACACTGTCAGGTGGGATGTCAGTGATTTTTGCATGGTTGCACAGTTGGACAGAAGTGTTTTTGGTTGGTCATAACGTGGCCACCTGTTATTCCTCTGGGGAAATTCCATTAGCCTGTTTAGGGTCACGGTGATCACCGTGTGCATGTCACACCACCCACCTCAGAGGACACTTCCTCTTCCCATTCATATAAAAGACTGGTGACCACCAGTAGAGCCCAAAAGGATTATAAACCCGGAGATTTCAACCTCGACAGCTTACCAAACCAGTAAACACAAGAAGAAGAACCATGAGTACGGCTGCCGTTCAACCAAACCAGCCTTTAAGCAGAGCCGTCAGAAAGATCAAGGTGGCTTCGGCGGTGAACAGCCTTGCCAAAAGCTGGCAAAGCTGGGCGAATAAACACACCGACCAGCAAGACACGATCCCAAGCGGCTGGATGCCTGACACTATCATCGAGGACGAGAAAGAAAAGCAGAAGGAGAAGAGTGAGATGAAACTCTTGGTCACTCCTCGTGTGGTGTCGGTGAACAGCGAAGACTGTGCGGATGACCAGATCAAGACTGTATCCGTGACTAAAGCCATCACACCAAAATGTAACGAATACGGAAAAGACCAAGTGAGCATCATCAAAGACAAGATCAACACCAATCAGCTGACCTCAGAGGACACCAAAAACTTCCTTGGCAACGAATCTCCCACCAGGAGACGATACTGTGGTTGGAAAGCTGGAACCTTTGCGAAGGCACTCGGACAGAAAGAGGAAAAGACAGTGGGATCCCGAAGTAGCAGTTTAGATGCAGAGGACAGTGGTCTTGGGGAGGAAGCGTCTCTGAGCGACACCAGTGATCAGAATGAGAATGAACCAAAGAAACATGTCACCAGACACAAGGTAGGTTTATCTGTGTGAATCAAGCTATGATTATGGCGTATGTTTTGGCAGTTAGAAGCAAATAACCACTATAACCCCGCCCACAATTTTAGCTTTAGTGCAAATAACTTTTGATTCACATTGATATTTTACATATCTACGTGTAACAGTGGCTGTAAAAATCGCACGACGAAGAGAATGAACTAGAATAATCTTTAATCAGAAATACAATGGAAACACAAACATAAACACAAACAATAATCGACAATGACTAAACTGAACAGAGACTATATGCAGGGGATAATCAGGAACTAAATAAGATATAGCTGATGATAATTAATTGAAGAAACAAACAGGGACATTAATCAAAACAATTCAAGTTAACTCGGCATTATAGATTCAGCCTGTAAATAATAGTCACAGACTATATACACCGTCATAGCAGCACAATGTTCCATCATAAACTCAGATATGTTTTGCTGCAATGGAATATATGTAAATAAAAACAGTGATGGATCATTTACATCTGACCTTCAAAAAGCAGCATGCTCTCCCTCAACTTGATGAGTGAGATCCATCACAGCTGTGTCACCCTGGTATTTGATTCACCATCTCGCGTTTCACAAGACGCATTTGCACCGGGTCAAATGGCGCCCTTGTGAAATAAGTGGCCCTTGGAGATATCATGGCAAATATTTAGCAGTAATGCTCAGGCATGTCACACAGTAGTGTTATGTGACTGTCTGGTGACAAGCCAGGTGTCTACACCTCACACAAGACCTGAATAATATATTATTGTCAACAGATGCGTTTTACAGTCAACAAGAAATCAGCATGTACTAGGGGTGGCCGATCTTCCCAAAATTTCATTTCACGTTCTTATGACAAACAATCACGATATGAATCGCAATCTTTCCAATTTTAATATGTTGAGAATATCCAGACTGGAACAATATATAGACTTTTCTATTCTTTTCTGTATTAAACAATCAGTTGTCAAAATAGTCATTAAACCCTGAGATAATCTTTAAAACACTGTGTAACGGAGGCCAGCTAGTAGTTGCTGTGCGAGTAAACCTCACTCCTCTGATCTAAAAAGGCTCTCTAAATGGACTGCATTTATATAGCGCTTTCATAGACCCAATGGCCACCAAAGCGCTTTACATTTTGCCTCACATTCACCCATTCACTCACTCATTCACTCACCGACGGCGGTGTCTGCCATGCAAGGCGCCATCCAGCTCGTCGGGAGCAGCTGGGGTTAGGTGTCTTGCTCATGGACACCTCGACACTTGGTCAGGTGGAACCGGGGATTGAACCACCAACCTTCTGGTTTGTAGACAACCTACATGAACCACTGAGCCACTGCCGCCCCAGATGCGACAGATGATAGAGGCTGCAGTCTTTAGCCTCCTTGTTAGAGCGCCTGACTCTCACGCCGGAGACCCGCTCAGAGGGGGGTGAGAAGGACCCGAGTGGAGGGGTTACATTGGTGCCGTGACCCGGATGGGAGTGAGGTTTAGGGGGGTGAGTGTAACGGAGGCCAGCTAGTAGTTGCTGTGCGAGTAAACCTCACTCCTCTGATCTCAAAAGGCTCTCTAGCGATGACAGATGCTAGAGGCTGCAGTCTTTAGCCTCCTTGTTAGAGCGCCTGACTCTCATGCCGGAGACCTGGGTTTGAGGCCCGCTCGGAGCGGGTCGAGTGGGACCCGGGTGGAGGGGTTACAACTGCATAGTCTTCACTGTATGAATTAATTATACATTGATAATTATTATTACTACTAAAGGTATTCAGTCAAGTGAAATTGTCTTTTGTTTAACATTATTGACACAGACAGCAGCAGGTTTTTGCATCAGGCTGTTAGACTGAATGCATTGATGTAATATAATGGCACACAACCGATTTATTTGTCAAATGTTTATTCACTTAAGAATACATAACTGACTGTCTTTATGTAAATATTCGCCAAGACGGACATTTTGGCATATGTTTGTGTATGTTACCGTTTAGGCGCTCACCTGAAACCCCAAGTATACTTTGCTCGTCCGTGTTCCGCTCCGTCTCACAGAAACATTACTGATCTTATTGTGCACATTAATATAATGAAAAAAGTTTGTCCTTGGAATTCTGCTTTAAATTAATAACTTGAAATAATCTCTGCGTTCGCTCACAAAACATTTTCGTTCCCATGAGAAACTTTGTGAAATGAAAAGTTTTGCGAGCGAACACAACATTTCTCGGGGAACGCAAAACATTTGTGAGAGAATGCAAACGCATTGACATATTTTTCCCTTCCATCTCATATTTATTTCCATAACTATGTCCTTTTAGGGACGCCGTAAAAATCCAAGGCAAATTAGTAAAGATTATTAAAGATTTGCATCTTTTTTTTATCATTTCATTTTCAGTATTGACATTTATTATCCAAACTCATCCATTTTATTTTGCAGCACCTCTCTTTTTTGTATATAATTCTTTAAAACATACCATTGACTATGCGTTTCTAAATAACATTGCCATTTCTGGCCCTTTCAGATTAAAATAACCACGATGAATGACCTGAAGAGCCGGTGGCAGCAGTTCGCTAAAGAACACATTGAGGGTCAGAAGCTCAACCCTTTCAGCGAAGAGTTTGACTTTGAGCATGCCATGGCTATTCGACTCCACAAGGGCGACACAGGATACGGCCGGCCCAAAGAGGGATCCAAGACAGCCCAGCGTGCCGATCGAGCCCAGAAACACATCTATCGGGAGATGGATGAGATGTGCTTTATCATTCGCGACATGGGCCAAAGCGATGAGGAGGGACTTCGCTGCATCTCCTTCGGCCGCCTGTTTGACCGATACGTTAAAATCTCTGATAAAGTCGTGGGAATTTTGTTGCGCTGTCGCAAACACAAGATGGTGGACTTTGAGGGCGAGATGCTCTGGAAGGGCCAGGATGATGATGTTATAATCACGTTACTGGTTTAATGTTCTGGAAAGTTGGGGAGTAACTAACTAATAGTAACTGATTTTTTCCCCAGCTCAATTCTTTTCAAAATACTGTAGCTTTTCCACTAAAAACAAGTAATGCTGTAGCATGCCAAAATGTACATTGCCGTTTTTTTTACGCATTGCAAAAGCTGCGCAAATTCAAACAAAGATTGTTTTGATGCAATTTTTTTTGTTTGCACCAGATAAAAACTACTTTCAAAAGGATAGCTTGAGTGTAGTTGAACTACTTAAGAAGCTATCTAGTTTCAAATTAGTCTCTCTTACACTATTAATAATTTTATTAAGCAGGGTGAAATTGCAGAGCCTTGAGAACGTTCCAGAAATCTGATGAACTCTCCGAGATCTTTTGGTGCATGAGGCGTCAGGGTTTAGTTTTAGAGGTGAGACGGTGAAGGTTTTACACAAGAGAATGGGCGGTTCTTCTGTCTCCTCACACATATGACATCCTCTGAATGCTCAGCACACCAGCCTTGACATCCAGACGTGTTTTGGAAATAATCTCATGTTTCAGACAAATCATGTTGGCCCGGTGAGAGCAGAGTTAAGGTTTCTTTTAAGTTTTTGCACAATTATTAATTCCCATCTGAATATTTTGTTCATTCGTCTATTTTCAAACACAACTGTTGTTTTATTGTCCACTGTTTGTCACCTATATTAATAACCTCTTTCAAAATGAAAGCATGATTGTCTTCTTACAGAAGGATTTGTTATAAATATTTGATTATGCAGTATAGAAAAAAATGTATTTGATGTGGAATTATTATTCTGTCAGTTAAGGATGAAATAAAACCACAGAAAAACATTGACCTTATGAGAGGATGTCTATTTTTTCATTATTTGAATTGGCTTAAATATTTGTACATATTTTTGTGTTTACTTCATGCTTCAAATAAGTTGTAATATTTATAGATTATTCATCTGTCCCTTTGTTAGTGACAAACACACACACACACTAAATAATGAAACAGCAATATCCCCTAAATATATATATATATATATATAATTTAAATATATTAATATGCTATATTAATTAAAAATAATGTATTAATAAACAAGATTAATATATATATATATATATTTTTTTTTTTATTAATATATTGGATTAATATATAGGATTTATAATGTTTATTATAATTATATAATATTAACAACAATAATGAATATTATTTTTATTATAAAAATGTGAAAAAAATATTTTCGGTCTAGGGTTGAGATTTAAGTTAGTCTTTTGTAATTTCAGTTAGCTAAATCTAATGAGGACATGCAATAGAGTGTGTGCGTGTGTGTGTGTGTTTCAGATATTCCCCAAGTTATGGGGACAAAATGCTCCACAATGATGGCAATAATTGAAAATCCTGTCCTTGTGGGGACGTGTGTGTGTGGGATGTGTATAAATGAACCCTTTGTAATTACATCAAACAGGGACGAGATTATTCATTTGTCCCTTTGTTAGTGACAAATAGTGTCTAAACACACACACAGAGAGAGAGAGAGAGAGAGAGAGAGAGAGAGAGAGAGAGAGAGAGAGAGAGAGAGAGAGAGAGAGAGAGAGAGAGAGAGAGAGAATAATGAAACAGCCGTATCCTCTAAATACCAACATCCAGCTCAATTCCCAAATCAAGAATGCTTGATCTAATTTTCCTTGATCTAACTCTTAAAAAGCCATTTCGTCTCCTGATAAAGACTTGAGTGAAACAGACAGACTGGGTAACTATAACACTCGAGCAGTCAGAAATATCTGATTCTCTCTGACGTGCTCAATAAGCTCATCTTTATCTGTCAGTTGTCAAAGGTTATCAGATGTTTTCAAAATAAGTCTTCTCTAAACCACAGTGCTTCAGGGAGCTCAGTCATCAGACGCACGCATGTTTTGTAAATCAGAGTGAGCTATTTATTCTTTATAACCATTTGCAACAGAGTAACAATACACTAAATTGTGCATTAATTAACAGTGACATTATTACGAATTCAAATTCATTATTTTACATATAATAAATAATAATAAGGAATAAACAAGTATCTCCACAAAGAAAAATATCACAGCATCCAATTTAGGAATATGTCGATTATTTTGCCACATCAACTTCAAGTATATTTGATATGGTATATCGTTAATTAGTAACAAAAATATGTGGTGAAAAATGCGATGACGAAAGGCCGTGACTATTTACCAGATTCAAATAAAATGAATTACAAAAAGAAAGACAGAAAATTAGAGTTGCAATACACATAAAAACAGAATGACATTCTTGCATGCTCGTTTCTCCTCCGTACAATTGAATTGTGTTAAGACCTCTGGTTTACAAGTTAAGGCTTTACAAAAAGTATTCCTATTAATTCAACATGTAAAATGGAGATAATTAATTTGTATACTCTATAAATCACATTCTTTTAAACATCTGGAGTGTATTTGCAGTTTAAAAGCTATTATGTAAATATTTCCAATCCAGTTTACAGTATCAGCAAGACCATCATGCTGATAGAAACAGGAGAAGTGTGTTTCCAAGGTATTACAGCCTAGAAAACTAAACTGTCAATATTGACATCCTTTGATTAACTGTTTTGCCCACTAAATCCAAGGTGTCTATTTACAATAAACAGACAATAAAATGAAACATGTCGTTTTTTGCTATATTAAATGGATGCATATCAATATATATGGTATGTATGGTTTATATTAAAAGTACACTATGTAACTTTTTGTTGTTAAAAATCAACAAAATTTATATCATAATGAATCAATACATCATGCGTCTTTCAAAAGAACATGTTTTTGTATTACCCTGATTCACTATAGTTAGCCTATTAATATTTTAGATCTAGCGGGAAGGTTTTCGATGGAAATCGCGTAGGCTACATATGTCACTCACCCGTGTGTGTCTCGTCATATCCGTAAGAAAACTTGCTTCGCCTACTTTGATGCGTGTCTGGTGTGAGTGGCATAGGTTAGTTGTCCAAACAAGCGAGAAAGGTTGAGATTTGCCAACCGCCATTTAAACAACAGAAGAAGAAGGTTTACATGGAGCAGCTAAATCTCGAACCTCCAGGGAATCACCCGTTTTAAACAAACGCCGAACAGAGGAGAGTCTGCTGGCGAAAGGAGAACGCGACCGAGCGCGTGATAAAACGTGGCAGAGCGCGTGATAAAACGCGGCAGAGCGCGTGATAAAACGCGACAGAGCTCATGATAAAACCAGAATCAACACTGACTTGGCTTGTGGAGATGGCGAGAACTGAGGGATCTGAAATGTTGTAAAAGCGACGCGGAGATGGCATGTTTATTACTCAACATGTGAGTAAGGTATTTTAGTGAACAGATAAATTGTCATATGTAGCTCTCTAACAGAGTTCATTGTAGTTATCTATTGTGAAAATTTCATTATGGTTGTTGTAGCGCTGTGCTGGAATTTTATTTTTTAAGGAAGTAGCGTAAATAATTAATGGGTAAAGCCACAGTCTTCAGCTAGTCAGCTTGAGATACTTTCCATCTAAACTGGTTATATCTCTTTTACACCTAGTAGTGACCGTCCTATGAACAGTAGGATAACCATATTCATCCGCACAGTCATGCAGAGCCGAAGCACAACCAAAACAATGTTCTTCCACAAAAAGCATGCAGTTTTGTTTTTTTAACCAGTAAAGGCCCAAAAGTTACATAGTGTACCATGTTATAGTGCTAATCACTACATTGCTCAATTTTTAAGCGTTTTTATTTTTTCCAAAATATTCATTTCTTTTAGCCCATCATCAAGACATCTTTGAAATACACATTTTTTGGCACTAAATTCTTGAGGATCTCAGACATTCAGCGCTTCGTCTAAAATTGAGCATTTTCTATATTGCTACATGGATGCAGAAGTTTCTAATGTAATGCAGAGAAAATCTGGCTTTACTCCCTGTAACAAACAAAGTGAGCAAAAATTGATTTAGTTATTGCTTTTTAAGACAATGAACATTTAATTCTTCAAAAAGAATGTGGCAGTGCTTGTATATGGCCTTAACAACATGATTATGTTGAGGGTGTTTGAGGTATGTTTTTCAGCGGTAATTGAAATAATCACTCCCGAGATTCTCAGAGAGGAATAAATCTTTTTAAAAAATCCTTTTGTCTCGTGGTAAATTGTGTATGTTCTTCACAAAAAGTCCTATTTATGCTGGACATAAAAATTCTTCTCTATGCAGAATGCTGTTTTCTTCCCTTTAGTTTTCTGTGCTAGCATGTAGGCCTATAAATGTTTTGCTTTTCATCATTTCAGGACATATGAAAAGAAATTGTATCAGTATTATTTGATAATAGTGCAGTGTAACAGTATTTGTTTGATCATTCGCTGCTACATGTTTGCTCGACTGCCAGCGAAAACGCTCTATAATCCAATTCCATGCAAAATCTCATTAGATCGTGGCAAACTAAGATGCCTTTCATGCGTATGCTACTATCTAAGGCTACAACCTTATCATTGCTACTAAAGATTCTGCATCCTGAAGTCACAAATAATATAGGCTAAAGAAGAAAATGGCTTATAGCGAACTAGCGATTGCTTGTAAGAAAGACATTTAAGATTATAAAGTGCAAAAAGAAATTATCTTTTTATAATTTGTGATAGACTGTTAAACGTCGATCGGCCAGGGGTGAGTTTCCCGAAAGCATCGTTAGCCAACTATGGTTGCAAGTTTCGTTGTTATCAGCATAGTTCAACGAGTCGGTGTTTCCCGAAACCATCGTTCCCACGAACATTCGCAAACAGCATCGCGAGATTGTGTGGTTGGAGCGACAGCTCTCGATCTGTGGTTAGAAGCAGAGTATGCTGACATTCAGTACAATCTGTATCTTTTATTTAGAATACATACAAATGTCATTTACGTCTTTTAGTTTGTCGAGAGTTTTAAAGCACCGTTTTTGGAGAGTGTGCATGTGCGTACATGCCCTAGTACGTAAGAACGAGCCTATGATTGAATCTGGACGTAAAGCAAAATAACTGAGAAAGATGAGAATTATACGGAAGCGTATTGCATTCACTTGAGGAAAAAAAAATCTACTCTGTTTTTCTGAATTAACAAGTTAATTATCTCAGAATTACGAGATCATTTTTCAAGGAAAAAAGTTTTTGCTCTGTTTTTCTGAATTAATGACTTAATTATCTCAAAATGATGAGTAACTCATTCATTCATAAAAACAGAGTGAAAAAAATGTTTTTCAAGAAAAATGTATCTCATAATTCTGAGATATTAACTCGTTAATTCAGAAAAACAGAGCAAAAACTTTTTTTTCATGAAAAAATATCTCGTAATTCTGAGATAATTAACTCGTTAATTCAGAAAAACAGAGTAGATTTTTTTTCCTCAAGTGAATGCAATACGCTTCCGTAGAATTAGTCCTCAGATGCCATGTCTTTAATTCATAGCAAAACATCTAGCATTAATTTGATCTCCAACGGATTCATTAAAAGATGTTATTACTCCACCACGTGCGTGACATCATTTAAATGGCAAATTTGCGACAATACGGTTTCGGGAAAGAGTCTTGACTAGCTAGTTCTGTCGTTGTACGGGAAACGCGTCCCAGACCGATTAATTTGACTGAAATTTGGCAATTTTTTTGTCCGATTGGCCGATTTACAGAATTGGTCATTCCGCATAGTGTCAGTTTTGTTGTACATTTTTTTTTTCCAAATATTTGCCATTTGTTATTATACAATTGTATTATATACAGTATGTGCATATCATGTCTGCTTTCTATCACCCTGCTCTGTAGATATCAGCCATTAAAAACCTCTTGGTCGCTACTGCAGTTATAACTGTAAGTATATAATTTACTGACATTTATTCAATAAGCACTCTATAATCCTATGTTACTTAAGTGTCTTGCACCCATACTATTAGGCCTAGTGTGGAAAAATGTACAGTGACATCGAATATTCCTCAACTGGAATATGTCACTGTTACCTCGGGAAAATATTGTGGACAATTAGCATCTGTCTTTTTAAATTTGTGTCTGCCTAGATCATTGATTCACAAAGCATCTAGTCACTGAATATAGACACAGATAACCACAAATAAAGCCACTCGCTGGCAACATTGGCACTGTTCAGTAATGAGAAAGACGAGACAGAAGAGACACGAACAGAAAAAGATCCGTGTGCAAACCAAATCATGAAGCAAAAACGACTCTTTTCAAACTACACGTATTGGATCTTTTTAAGACATGTATCTATTCCTGTATTGTTAATTACGCAAGATAATGAATGCAAACCCGCACTTTTTTTACCGGTACATTCTTCTTTCTATTGGATGTCATATTGCACAAACCCATCCGTTTCATCTAATAGGAATCAATCCATTGCAGCACCCACAAACATTGGCCTGTTTTCTGGAAATCAATTCAAAATTGAGGACATTTCCTCTGAAAGACGTACGGACCATCACAAGCTAATGTGTTGAAAGCTAAAATAAAGCCCAGACGTTTGCTCTGCATTCTTTGACCGTCCTGAAGTCTTTTTCTCAGAGGCTGAAATAGAGCATTTCCTCTGTGGTGGATTCTGGAATATTCCAGAAAGGCTATTAGTTCTGAAGGAATTCTAGAACATTCCAGAGGGTTCCAGTGCCGCAGTCATGCACAACCAGCACTTTTAGGGCAGGGGCTGTGAGAGCCCTTCCAGAGAAAAATAAATCTAGTGGAGTTGTTGGTCTTAGGAGCGTTCACAGCACGGGCCCACGGTGCTCTCCAGAGAGAGCTGTGAGGAGTGTCGGATCAGCGGCGCCATTGTGGGATCCACCATAGAAGAGGTGGGGAAAAGCTTGTACCAGCCAATCACCATGTTTGTCAAATCCAGCTCCTCCAATAGGATGCGTGCCACACCCATGAAGCATTTACGATCCATCCGGCCGTAGTTCCCCCAAACAATGACCTGTTCATGAGAGATGGAAGTATTATTTATCATATGGAACAATCAACAGTACTTTTGACTATAATATTGTTAATTTAACATTTAAATATAATCGATAATTTCATAATTCTCGATTTTTAATTAATCATAATTCACAATGATTTTTCTTTGTTAGTTCCATTAATCTGGGTAAATCTCGCAATTTGAAATGTATATAATCTTTGTAATTCATAAACTTGAAATGTATATAATCCTAATAAATTAAAAATTCTCGATTTTAAATGCATCAAGATTTGTTGATAGATGTCCAGGTCACCCCGAAATTAAAAGTAATTATATTTCGCATAAAGAAAATAAAGCATGTTTTAGGAGCATTAAGATTTTTTTTTTTTATAAAAATTGCTTCATTGTCGTGAAAATAATTTAATAATCGCAAAAGTTCCTTAAAGTAGGCTACATTTTCTTTAAGCAAAACAGGATTTCTTAGTTCTTTCTTTAGATTTTTGTGGTGTAATATAATGTTTTTAATAGGTTTTGTAAGTCATTCATCTTCAATAGCACAAAACTGAATAACTGAATTCCCAAATATGATAATGAATGTGTGAACATTTTTCAAGAATAATCTCAAAAAAGGGAAGCAAGTGCATGGCCTACATCAATCTGAAAGTTCCCTTAGATTCATTGCATAATAACAGAGAGGACGCCATACATCAGTGAATAAACATGTTGTTTTTCCCTCCACACGATGTTCCTGCACATCCTGCAGTCTGTTCTAGCCTTAAGTGTTAGCTGTGACACAGGCTTTCATAAATGTTGTCCTTGGAAAAATGTATAATTCCCCCTACTCCTTCTCCACTGCTAAAAATAAAGCATTCCCTACATTGATCATTTCTTATACATTCTCTCCATCACTGGGAAGAGAACTGGCAAAGAAAAAACATTCACTGATGACGTCACCTACAGAGAAAGAAATTACACCAAATTGGAAAAGACGTGGGTAAACTTTGCTGTAAATTAGAGGCTATAATTGCTGCTTGCTTTGTCATTTAAATGGTGCTTGACACCCTAATGTTCAATGCATTAAGAAATTCCAGTGTTCTAGGGTTAGTTTGCTGGTTTCATTTTGCAGTTCTATAAGGTAAGTAACACTACTTCTATTGCTCATACTAAGAGTTTGAGATTTGAACATCCCCTAACCCTAAATATTACTTTTCTAAAAAACCCTATGACGAAGCATAGTATTATTGCGGTCGGTTTTGCACAAGCAACCTTAATTCATTCTTCTGAAAAGGTAGAAATCTTGTTTACCTGTACAACCTTTCCCTGCGGGCTCTCTGAAAAAACAAGGACTTGATTGTAAAGGGGATCTAGTGATTTCCGAACAGACTTTGTCTTCTTTTTGGCAACGCAGATGCCATTTTCCAGAAGATACACTTTGATGTAGGCCGCTGAAAAGGAGGGAGGAAACAAAAGATATAATAGTTCAGACTGCATCCTTGAAATCTGGAAGACACTGCAAATCACTTTGAATACCCGAGCCACCAATTTAGACTCTTTTCAATTTCCCTTCTTTTTTTCAACACACACACACACACTTCTGGATAATGAATGCTCAAATAAGAATAGAACAATCACAGTTTGGATCTTAGAGAAACTTGTGTATTTGAGAACCAATTTATAAAGATTTCCAGTCAGTTTTGTCCTCTGGCTAAACGACTCTATTGGTTTTATCAGACTCATCGCTCAGTACGTCAGGCTCTGTCTGATGAAGAATCACCTGGAGGGCCCTTAGATCCAGGCTTCATGATGAGTCCTCGAGCCTGAATGATCTCCACCTCCAGCTGCCCGTTCCTCTCCATCAGTCCGATCTCTACATCTCCTGCAAAACATCAATACACACATTAAACAGTGTCAAGTGATATGTGGGGGAATACAGGTAAACTGACTTGATTTCTTCCTTTTTCAATAGCATTGTGTTGATCTTAGCTATTTAAATATTTTACTGACAATTACAAAAAAAATCTCTTGCAATCTTATTTATTGATTATAAACTGATAGTTCCAGTCTTGGATGCTGATTGGTCGATACAGCATTTTGGTTGCTAAATGGCTGCTATGTAGTAACAGATGCTCAGCACACACCCAAAGAACACGTTTTCTTATTATTTACACTACTCCCAACAAAATCGGTAATCATAATTGATTTCTATAATTTTACATCACATGTGAGAACGAAATAAGCATTGGTTAGCTTTCATTGACCATTTCTTGACTTGTAATTACATCCTGCTCGATCGATATTACATTCTGTTTCAATTTCAGATTGAGCTTTTTTAATAAACTTTTTTTGTCAGAGGTTTATTGAATTGTTTTTTTCATTATCATTTCTTAGAAGCATCAAGATGGAAAAGCATGTTTATTTTTATGCATCCTAATTTCCAAGTATTTAATTGAATATTTTGTTTAACAAACAGCCTTTTGACAAGAAGCTCTGACAATTACCAAACATTTGTCGATTTTTGCATTGAGGAAAAGGGCACATTTTCGATGTACCTGTAGTACATTAAGAAGTGGGGTAGCATCTATTGTCTGGTGTATAAATGCACTCACCCAATGAAGTTGTAGCTAGTGTCTGTCTCCCCACAAACTGAGCCGGTCCCATCCCATCCAGAAAGTCACTAAACTGAGCATCTGATGCCAAACACATTCCACTGTAGTTCAGACTAAAGGGAAGAAAACAGGGCAGTGTTACTGTAAACATTTGTACTCATTTTATTTAAAGGTTTATGGGTAACGCTTTAGATTACAGCCCGGAAAGTACTGTGTAATGAAGAGGAATTTACAGTGTAACTTTCTGTGATTATAGTGTACCTATAAAGTACTTACATGTAAGTATAAGGGAACAATATGTAAAGTTTGGGGAATAAAGGGGTAACAACCAGGAGAGATAAACAAATATTTATACTGTAAGTATTATAGAACTAAGGGGTACTTATTCTACTATTATGATACAACAATCTTACATTTGGGAGCAATTTAGCGAGAACATACACTGCGTACCTTTTTGTAATAATTGTGTACCAAGCCAAAACATACTGTATAGGCTTTTTAAATATGATAGGGTACATATCTATGCATTTATAAAAAAAAAATATATATATATATATATATTATAATAACATATATATTTTTTTGATAGCAAAAGTGCAGATGTTTGGGCTAACATGTTTCAATGCAAGAAAAGCTAAGACTATTGCAATTTTTTTAATATACTGGGAAATATATCTGGTTTCATGTGGTTACAGGGTAAGTGGTGCTTGTATAATAAATAAAGGTTTCCGAGTCAGTGATATAAGATTGTGTATGCATTTTTACTTTACTTACCCTGTAACTACATTGAACAAGAGGGTAACAAGCACCACTTTAATTTACAGCCCGCAATGTCACACTTACCCTGTAACTACATGAAACAAGAGGGTAACAAGCACCACTACATGAAAAAAGAGTATCTTTCCCCAATATTTAAGCAAAAGTTCCAATAGTTTCATTTTCAGTGCACTTTTGTTAAAAAGATTACTTTATAAATGCATAAATATGTGCCCAGTAATTTCTAAAAAGCCTATACAGTATGTACTGGTTCACCATTATTTCAAAAAGGTATGTTCTCGCTAAATTGCTCCCAAATGTAAGTTTGTTGTATCATAAAAGTAGAATAGGTACCCCTTAGTTCTATAATACTTACAGTATACAGTATAAATATTTGTATATGTTACCCCTTTATTCCCCAAACTTAAAATATTGTTCCCTTATACTTATATTGTAAGTACGTTATAGGTACACTATAATTACCGAAGATTACGCTGTAAAATCGCTTTAATTACCCAGTACTTTCCGGGCTGTAATCTAAAGCGTTACCGGTTTATGTATACCGTTTAATGAGTGATGTGTTTTGTCGGCCACATATTTTTCTGGATAGAATATACACTCACCTAAAGGATTATTAGGAACACCATACTAATACTGTGTTTGACCCCCTTTCGCCTTCAAAACTGCCTTAATTATACTTGGCATTGATTCAACAAGGTGCTGAAAGCATTCTTTAGAAATGTTGGCCCATATTGATAGGATAGCATCTTGCAGTTGATGGAGATTTGTGGGATGCACATCCAGGGCACGAAGCTCCCGTTCCACCACATCCCAAAGATGCTCTATTGGGTTGAGATCTAGTGACTGTGGGGGCCATTTTAGTACAGTGAACTCATTGTCATGTTCAAGAAACCAATTTGAAATGATTCGAGCTTTGTGACATGGTGCATTATCCTGCTGGAAGTAGCCATCAGAGGATGGGTACATGGTGGCCATAAAGGGATGGACATGGTCAGAAACAATGCTCAGGTAGGCCGTGGCATTTAAACGATGCCCAATTGGCACTAAGGGGCCTAAAGTGTGCCAAGAAAACATCCCCCACACCATTACACCACCACCACCAGCCTGCACAGTGGTAACAAGGCATGATGGATCCATGTTCTCATTCTGTTTACGCCAAATTCTGACTCTACCATCTGAATGTCTCAACAGAAATCGAGACGCATCAGACCAGGCAACATTTTTCCAGTCTTCAACTGTCCAATTTTGGTGAGCTCTTGCAAATTGTAGCCTCTTTTTCCTATTTGTAGTGGAGATGAGTGGTACCCAGTGGGGTCTTCTGCTGTTGTAGCCCATCCGCCTCAAGGTTGTGCGTGTTGTGGCTTCACAAATGCTTTGCTGCATACCTCGGTTGTAACGAGTGATTATTTCAGTCAAAGTCGCTCTTCTATCAGCTTGAATCAGTCGGCCCATTCTCCTCTGACCTCTAGCATCAACAAGGCATTTTCGCCCACAGGACTGCCGCATACTGGATGTTTTTCCCTTTTCACACCATTCTTTGTAAACCCTAGAAATGGTTGTGCGTGAAAATCCCAGTAACTGAGCAGATTGTGAAATACTCAGACCGGCCCGTCTGGCACTAACAACCATGTCTTGCTCAAAATTGCTTAAATCACCTTTCTTTCCCATTCTGACATTCAGTTTGGAGTTCAGGATATTGTCTTGACCAGGACCACACCCCTAAATGCATTGAAGCAACTGCCATGGGATTGGTTGATTAGATAATTGCATTAATGAGAAATTGAACAGGTGTTCCTAATAATCCTTTAGGTGAATGTATATACTGCCGTATTAAAATAATGTTAAGAAGTTCAGTGCAGACATTTTTCAGTGCAATTTGCTCATTTTATATTCAGCTTGCACTCTCTTTAAAGTCAAAGATATCTGGCTTTCAGAATTGATCAAATTTATCTGTGTTGCTTGTGATGGCTTTGAAGACGCTAATGAAATTTTCACATTAGCTGAACATGTATGACAGACATGAAGAGTTTTGCTTTATTCTGTGATATCTGGACTGATAATGGCATGGCTCTGTGATGGGACGGGATCGGTGGACGGGAGGCACCTCTCTTTTATGTAATGAAGATAGACAGCCTTTAAGCCGGACAGTGAAGCTCTGCTTTGATAGTGAGAGTGCTCCACTGGAGCAAAGCCAACACAGACACATATAATCACACTGCTTTCCTGCTCCTATTTGAGATGTATGTGGCCAAAAACATTCATTACTAACAGTATATGTGTGTTTAGGAGATGAGCCCGATGCTCCATGTCATATTCACCCTCGTGACCCCTTGAAATAGGAGGCCTGGCCTTCATCTAATAGCACGGCAGTGACTGGACACTTTTTCATCAGCCTTGGTTTCCGGAAATGTTTTTCTGATTACTTTTACCCCCCAAAAAGTCTTCCATAAATAATTCTAAGCCTTAAAAAAACCAACAAGCTCCAATATGAATAAACTGTATACAATTTAAAGCAAAAATGCAAAGGTACAGTACAAGACTAATGTGTACTTGATGTATTTTATGATTGAATAAACTAGTCTTAAATATACAAGTTAAAGTCTGTATATACTTTGTAGATATTATTCTATACTATCATACTACATATATATTTTTATATATATGATAAAATGGTGTTGTAAAAGTTACAAGTATATATATATACACACAAAGTTAAGTATATATACTTTGACAGTATATATGATATTAATAATATTATTAATTATTCATATACTGTCAAAGAAATGGCCATGTGCTTGGCAAGCAGGTGCTTGTCTCATTTATAATGTTTCTCCTTTGCCAAGCCTCTTATTTTCTTTTTTACTCCTCAGTTAAAATGGACTTAATTTCAGCTATCTACACAAGTGAAGAAGCTCGTATTTGCTTATCGTAGCTTTTTCATGTTCTTTCAGCAAACAGAAGGTAGCCGCTTGTGCTTGGATGAGATTAATTAGGTCAAATTTTTGTAACAAGAGATCCATTTTGAAACAGATGGTGGTGAAAAAAGTGTTTTCCTTCTGCAAGAAAAAAAGGTCACTTGGGCCAAAGAGGAGAAAGGGGTGCTTATTTGAGCCCAACGTAACCACCCTGCTCTGTACATCTGCCGACATCAGGTGTTTTACATTCTATGTGAAGATGTAATGCCACATAGAAGTTGAAATAGGGCAAATTTGATGTGGCTGTTGTTGTAACTTAAACTGTCCGACACAGCAACATTGGCTCAACCAATGGCGCGAGGGAAACCTGTTTGAAAATAGTCATTATTTTTGTAGTTCTGCAAGAAATTACACACATTTCATCTGTATTTATGTCAATTAAAAAAAAGAAATTGATATGCATTTTTAAAAGCTATCCTTGGTGGTCTTATATCACATTCTCCTTCAAGCCTCCTTTCAAACCCGTCTCTCCTTTCTTTCTCCATTCCCATTTCTCTGTGTTTGTTCTCAATAATCCTCCACACTAATGTGGACGGATTCATAATTAATTTTCTTTCTGCGGTTTGACCTCGATTCTCTCCGGCGCTCTGTCTCTTTTGCTTGCCATCTCCGCACAGGTCTATTTTTAAAATGCTTTTGGGAGGGTCCAGACAATCCTGATGCCTAATACTCAGACTGGGCATCCCAAGAGACGCCATTTTCATCCGCTCTTCGTTCTCTTGCTCATTTTTCACTCTATCCTGTCTCTTTGTCCCATGTCAATATCTTCTTCATCATTTAGTCTCTCGTCTGGTGTTTCTATCCGCTTGTCTCTCTGTTCTTTAAGGAATAGTCATCATTTACTCCCCCTGATGTCGTACCGGAACCCTGTTTGAACACACTCTGAGAATTTTTGAAGAATCTTCATATAACCACACCAATCATTGGAGATTCATAGAACAAGTATTTCAAACAACTTATTTTCACTATAATAATATTTCATATTAAATTCAAAATAAGTATGTATTCGTCTAATTTTCCAATTAAAATATGAACAAATAATGTTACTTGAGAAGCAACACTTTTTAACTATAAATAGTGTACACTTAAACAAGCCTTAAGATTTTATGCAATGTTTTGTCTCAAGTCAATTTAGCTTGTTTGAAATATTGGTTGATTTACACTGTCATTCAAAAGTTTTGGGGTCAGTAAGATTTTATTTTTAAGAAATTGACTTTACTTTTATTCCGTAAGGACGTCTTAAATTGACAGAAAAATCTGTAATAATGTTTGAACTCTATTTATCAAAGAACCCTGAAAAAGTACATTATTTCAAATTTAATATTTCACAGTATTACTGTTTTTACTGTATTTTTGATCTAATAAATGCAGCATTGAGACTTCTTTTAAAAATATTATACTGTCTTAGCAAACCCAAACTTTTGAACGGTAGTGTATTTTCTGGACAAGACAAAAATTAATAAATGTAAAAAAAAAACTAGTATTTATGCAGTGTTGAAGCCATATGATAACAAACCAAAGGTATTTATGTGCATCATATAGCCTCAAAAACAAAAAAGCTAAAGAAGCAAATATATGATGCCATTGTTGTCATATTTTATTGCTTATTTAAACAATCTTGACATAAGCTTTGACTTTTCCATTCAGCTTGTACTGGAAATGGCAGAAAGATGACAGGCAAGTGAACTGATAAAAAAACAAAAAATACATTTAAAGAAATTTGTGGAATAGGCTGAATGACGGTTCTTCAAAACATCTTTTGTGTTTCACAGAAGAAAGACATTCATACAGGTTTGGGATAGCATGATGGTGAGTAAATGATGACAGAATGTTCATTTTTGGACAAACTATTCCTTTCCCCCTCTCCTCTCTCTCATGTGACATTTCATCATTCTATCTTGCAAAAAGGAGAGTCATTATTACTCACTGGTCCCTGTGTGCACTGGCGTCAGCAGCAGCCATCAGTAAACACACATACATTACTACAAACACTTCGGAGAGTGACAAATACACCTACAGCGCCGCCGCTCCCACCACGCGCATCACGCGCTGTGCGTAGGGCACCAAGTGCTGAGGGGGCACCAAAAATAGCCTAATGAAAAACCAATCATCAAACTTCTTGTTATAATCAGATTCAGCGCGTTCTTCCTCTTCATTCCGCAGCGGCGCCGAGCAGAGACAGAGAGCACGTCAGAAACACAGGACAGGGTGTGTGTGTTCATGTGTGTTCATCTGAGCCTCATTGGTCTGTCACCGCTCGTCAATGTCAGAATATTTGAGATGACCAATCAAATCAAAGTAGGCGGGCTTTATGTTCACAGACGCTGAGCGCGAATTTTAACAGTGCAACTCGACGCTTCAGTGTACGGTCAAGTGCGAGATAAGATGTAAGTAGCTAAACTTAACTTTATTTGACAGTTTTTTTTAGGTCATAAATGTTAAACGAATGACAAAAAATAATTAGGCAAACTAATATAGTTTTGTCTAATTTCGCCATTTTGAACTGAAAATAGGCCTACATGTAGCCTAGTGTAATAGTTTAGGCTACTGTCATTGTGAGGGGACAAGAAACATGAACAAAGCCGTTTTCATCATGTTAGGCACAGGATTTATAATGAATGTGTACATATTGAGAATAAAATACAAATTGTAACCTTTAGTAAATTAAAAAAGCCAATTTTAGGAGAGGAAGAGACAGGGCAAGATATAAACAAAGAGAAAAAGAGTGTGATGCTGATGAGGAGAGAAAAATAATCAGCTGCCCACTGACATGGTTTTAAAGCTGTTGTTATCGAATTTTTTTTTTTTTTTTTTTGCCTTCACAACATCTTAAAATGCACATCTGTAGTTCAGAAAAATCCAAAAATTTCCCCCGAACACCCCTAACTAACCTGCCTCAAATTCGGGATCCCAGTGATTATAAAACCATGCCATTGCATGGTAATGAAACTAGTTAATAGTAAGCATTAGACCCTAATCTAAAGTGTTACTTTTTAGCTTTTAATTTTTTTTATAAATCATACCCTCATTGGGGGCTTAGCCCCCCTAAATGAAAATCCTAAATGAAAATGTTTTTTTTAGGAGGGAGGGAGGGAGGGAGGGAGAGGGGGGGGGGGGGGGGGGTGGGGGGGGGGCATCATAAAGGAATTATGCTTAGGGCACCAAAATGGCTAGCAGCGGCACTGTACACCTATCACCGCTCCACATATTACACGCCGCATTCTTGATGTCACTCGAATAAACATTTGTCTGTGTTATGTGTTAATCATGGCGTCTCAGCGCACTGCTTTCAATTGCTTTATATATCACTGTCTCCGCGCTGTTCTTCTGGGACTCATTGCATGCAAACTTTTTAAACAGATGCTCCATTCTTGCATGCAGGAGTATGTACAAGAGTTAGTGTTGACTAGAAGAAGGTGAAAAGTATGTAGGGAATGTTTATGCATCTAAAATAGAGCGCAGAGGTGTCAGCTTATCTTTTGAATGTGGAGGAGAATGGAGATGATCTTCTGTTCAATTACAGTTATTTCTCTCAGTTTAGCTGGTTCTTTTTACCTGCTTTTTGAGAATTTATAGAATGTAGAACTCGACATCACAGTCTTTGTTAATTGTACAGTGGCCACAAAAAGAATTTGGACACTTAAAAGTCCAGTAAGCGATTTCTGAGAAACAATGTTGATATTTGAAATGCACCCAAACAAACACACCCCTCCCTTCATTGCTCCTCCCCCAAAATGCATAAACGTGCAATGCAAGAGTGGATGTCCCTTTATCATAGCTGAAGCCAAGCAAATGAATGCTTAGTGAAAAATAAAGGCAAGACGACAAACGAACGACAAAGAAGAACAAAAAATGAACATAAGAGTGTGTAAGCAAGAGTTGGTTGTTACCATTACCATAAGTTGGTTGGTTGTCAACACTACACAACAGTATATCTTGGTTCTGTGAAACATAGCCAAACCAATATTACTCAAAGCAGAAATAACTCAACCTCGGCATCTGTTTTCAGGCCTTCTCGCTTGGGTCTCTCCAGCACTGGAAAGCTTTTCTACTATTAACGTCATTCCTAAAGCTCTTGCCTGATCATAGCATTCTATTTCCAGTGATATTCCTCTGAAATTTTCTCTTTTGTAATGTCTCTCAGCATCTCTCTTTCTACAGTCGTTCTTCAAACCTCCCTCTTTCTCACTCTCTCTCCTCCCACATCATGGGTGGACACGCCCCCCTACTGCTGATTGGCTCACACCCTCTCCTCCATCATGGGTGGACACGCTCCCCTACTGCTGATTGGCTCACACTCTCTCCTCCATCATGGGTGGACACGCCCCCCTACTGCTGATTGGCGCACACTCTCTCCTCCTCCAATGGGTGGACACGCCCCCTACTGCTGATTGGCTCACACTCTCTCCTCCTCCATCATTGGTGGACACGCCCCCTACTGCTGATTGGCTCACACTCTCTCCTCCTCCATCATGGGTGGACACGCCCCCTTCTGCTGATTGGCTCACACTCTCTCCTCCAATGGGTTTAACTTTGTTAAAACACCTGTGCATTCACACTGATAGTTTCTGACAAAATGCAGTATACCAAATATGATTTTATTCAGGACATCTAATATGATCATATTTTTGGTCCATGCACCATGAGCAGTTCTGCTTTTGGAGTTATAATTAGAGCACTTTCTGCTTTCTAGGGCATTTTGACAGATCCATTACATAAATGTCACTCATGTGACCTCTTTCAAACTTCCTGCTCCCCAAAAGATGACTTTACTGATAAAAGTGGGAGTTCAGGCAAGATATTCTGATCTTTGTAAATGTACTGAGAAAGTGCATCAGTCTTTAATTTAGATTCATACTATTTTTGTTTTAATAACACAAAAGCACAAGAAACTATGCTTCTACATCTGTATAACAGCTGCAGCCAGATTATAGAATACTATATATTTTTTTTTGTAATACAATTTCAATTTCACTTCCACATCAATTAATACGTCACACTACAATAAATAATACAATAATAGTAAATGCATGACTGGCTGCAGTGCATCAATGTTGTCCTTTCTATTTTCCAGAACCAGGAGGCCTACTTAGACCCCCAACTCTGATTTATTCATTTATTCATGCTCTGTTAAATTGTAATATGTTCAATGTTTTAATAAATGTACTCTTCATAATGTTTTATAACTTTTTATATCATGTTTGATAACATTTAAAGTGTTTAAGGGCAAAAAGCCCAACTTTATCTAGCCTAAAAGGCCAGTTACAAATAATATCTAATGGAAACAGCATAAAATAGACACTAGATACTGAATAAATATTACAGAAACTTCCACAGAAGTATTACAAAAAATACCATGGAATCAAATCGACCTTGCGCTATGATTTTCTATCACTGTTGTTTGTCAGACCTCAGACTGACAGCGGGTGTTTATTTCAAATATGTTTTACTCCATTATGTATTCATGAGAACCATAAGATGCAATGTAATATGGTCAAATACCCTCAGCAGTGGCAGCCAAAACCGTAATCCCCATGCTCCATAAACTGTGTAATCCAGCTGAATAGGGCTGGATTTGACTCCCATGATGGAGTTGCACAGGAAGAGTGTTCGTATTCTGCATTACGTAAGGTTTGTGGGGAGTTTTGGTCTGTTTGTGAATTTCTAATATATCTCTGGGTATTGGACATGGAGTTTGAGGGGAAATTTATGTAAAATCGACCGTCGGTTGAGCACAACATATTGCTATTTTTATGTAACTGAACATACTGTTTTAAAGTGAACTACACAAGCACATTTCAGAAGTTTTTGTCATAAATGAGTGGGTCTTTTTTTTTATTGTTTTGCCTGAAACATCATGTCATCTACTTTAGCATTTGACAACAACAAAGTGTCCAAATACTTTTTTAGTCTTCATTTTGAACCAAATATCTATTGCTTAATCATCATGTTTTGTTTGAAAAGTAAAATAAATGACACTTTCTTAAATATTTTTTTTGTTATCTTATGCAATGACAATCATACATGTCTTACTTTTTTGGCCCTGGTGTCTACCCTACACTGAAAACATTTTTTGTGTAAAAACAATTTTCACTCAAAATTTGCTCGTAAATTTCACAGATAATTACAAAGAATTGGCAAGTAATGCACAGAATTAAATGTGAAATTTTGAAAGAATGAAATATATTTCCTTGTAAACCATACTCTAATAATCTTTGATTTATTTAGACCTTTGAAAAATGTCTTTACCGTGCAGTACTAGTTGATGAAATAAAATGATAAAACTGAAGCTCATCTAGGCAGCAAAGCATATTTGTCTGAACTAGCCCAAACTGGCTAATATCTTCTCCATTTATGTATCCAAACTTTCTGGCACATTGGAACTGAAGTTAAACAGCTATTGTCCTCCACAGAGCTAAAATAAGACTACATCGCGCAAAACCCCAAACCTGTGGCTTTGATGTGACACACCAGACGGTGTCCAGATCTGAAATGAGTTTACAGTACGTCTACACACAATTCTGGATTTCATTCAGAAATGGAGCCAGCAGAGAAAAGGTTTATTACTGAGAAAGGGGTTTATATGGTTGGTTATGTAACTTATGGGAATACCTCAAACACATTTTATTTATTGCTTGATATAGCAGATATAAGCACAATCTCCTGACAGTAAAGACACTTTTAATGCTTTTCTTGCGTTATTGGATGAGCATCCCTGTTTCTAGAGGAATGTAATGCAATAACACATGCAGTGTATCCCAAATCAATAAAATGGGAACGTGAGACTTGTGATTCCTGCATAACAGTGATATAACTAGGGGCATTTAGGTAAGTCCAGAGGGTACATGTAATGATTCTGATTTTGATTTGAACAGAAACTTATTATATAGTATCTCATGTTTTTTTTTTTTTTAGCTGGATAAAAAGAAAAAGAAAGATTTTTTTTCTGTAGCTGAATATAGGCTGTGTACAGAGGTAGATTTGTGGTTTTTCTTTACTCAATTTTACACAACAGTCCTTCCTAATTTTTATCCCATCAAATGTATCAGCCAATCAAACCGATAACAAACTGAATGCGGTTGCAAAATAACAGATTCTATATTTGTTCAGTTTGAGAGGAAGCATCTTCTTTGTGAGTGTTTTTTACCCTCAGAATTAATTGTTGTAGTTTAAAAGTGAGTCATTGTGATATGGTTATTTTTTACGATATTAATGATAATGCTAATATCAAGTATAATAAGAGTTGAAATGAACACATTTCTGGTTTGTTGTGGATGAAAGCCTGTTTCGCCACACTAAGTACACTCCTAAAAATGAAGGCTCTTTATTGGCATTGATGGTTCCATGAAGAACCTTTAAAGTGGAAAGGAATCAGTCAGTTAAGTTTACATTATTTAGTAAACTGATTTCCTTTCCTGATAAACCTTTCCATTGCACAAAGTGGGAAAAAGGTTATTTTTTTTTAGGTTTTTATTTAGGTTATTAAAAATGTTCTTCACACAATTTTTTTATTTTATTTTAAGAACTATTCACTGAAAGGTTCTTTAGGGATCCAAAAATGGTTCCTCTATGGCATTGCAGCGAAAACCTTAGGGTTCTTGACTCGATTTTCAAAAGGTTCTATATAAGGAGAAATGTCTAAAAATCATTGCATAATTTTTTCTAGTGATAAAGTATGTTTACGAGCTGCTTAATTAATAACATTAAATGAAAAGTTAAAAATGAATAAAAACTAAAATCCCTAAAAGGTTCTACATATGAAACGCATGCCTTTAAGTTTCTATTTAGAACTTTTTATTTTAAGAGTTTGTATTTATGTGCTGTTGGTTGTGTGTCGGGCCTTACTGAAGGGACTATAAAGGTACATTGATTTCTGATACTCACTTTCCCTCTGAGCCGTAGCTGTTCATGCTGTCCTCGATGGACTCGTGGCTCGCCTGCCGGACCGTCCGACTGGGCATCTCTACAGCCAGCCCTGTCTCTGTGCTCCTCTGAATGCTCTTTAACCTGCGGCCCTCTGGGTCTGAAACAAGCAAAGAAAGGTAAGTTCACCAAACCAACGTTTAATTCATAAGATGTTTTTCTTTATATTTTTAGCTTGTTGCCTACTGGCTGAAGTCTCATTGATTTGTAGTCCCTCCTTAAATGTAAGTTTGTGGGATTTTTATGTCTGTTCCAGTAGGTAAAAATTGTGAATTTCATTACACCTCTCTGTAAATCTCTTCATCAAGCTACATGATTTAAGGTATCATTCATGTAGGACAAACAGTTTTAAATAGTATTAGAGCTTCATTATTTCTGGATAATTTGAGAATCAAAGTTTGTTTGTTTAAAATCTAATTCTCCTACGATTCAGAGTAGACAATAATAAACTCATAAAGACTTCACTTGTTTCATTACTGGATTTATTGGTGAACCCTTGAATGAATGATTCAATGACAAATACATAATTTAGCGGTCACTTGTCGCCACCTACTGGTGTAATGATGTAATTAAAGCAACACTATGGAACTTTTCAACCTTCATAATGTGATGGTACATCGACTTACAATAGGTTAAATGACACGTCTGCCATAGCCTGACGTGGTCTGTATCGCTTTTACTCGCACTATGTAACTTCGGGTTTCGGGTAGTAACCCGAGCACAAAAAGAACTACAAAATTCGACTGCTTTACGGCATACGTCACTTCCCCCACCACTTCCTCAAATTGTCTATGGCCATTGCAGACATCCCAAGTCTATAGCGTCTCCCTGATGCCCGCAAATTAGTTCAAATCTGCCGGAATCTAGAGCGCGCATGCCAGACAGAACATACTGCGCGCATAACATACGCTATTAGCGCGAGCACGGCAGAGAGGAAGAGAGCGAGAGATCTTGCGAGTGTGCCTCACGAAAGCTAGTCAACCCGCCCCCCCCCCCCCCGTCAACAATCCAGTCACCAAGATATACCTCCCTGAAATGACTTCTTGCAGGTTGGGATGTCTGCCATTGTTGATTCCAAAGCCGGTGCTGGATAAACAGCGAGCGTGCGCGTGCTACAGTAGGCTGCGGAAGGCTAAATTATTTACGACAGCGGTAATGGACAATTCTGCTTCCAACCTGTAGGGCGACCGCTGAGGAAAATTTCCTTGGTGTTGCTTTAAAACAGTCTTTATTTGAACGTCAAGTTTCTTACAAAAGGTGATTTACTCTATTTTGAGTAACACTGATTTCTACGCTTCCGTAGAAATCAGTGTTTATATCCGAACTATAAACTTTTATCCCAGTACGTCTGTGATAATATGAATATTTGTAACAAAGAAATAACAATACCGTGTGGCCGAAAAGACTGTTTGGGAAAGGTTTCGATTCGTTGTCATTTAGGAATGAGGTCGTGTGTAAAATGCTCTAATATGTATGGTTATGTTTTTTTTTCTTAGCAAGCACAAAAAATGATAGTGAAATATCTCTGATATTCTTGTATTTCTGTCTGAGCATTAAGGCACTGGAAAAAGCAAGTTATTTCAAATCCTCTTCATATCATAGCGAATGAAATGTTGTGATAACATTGCTGCCAGGTAGAGCACTGGTTGTATTAAAAATAAATCCTTTAGAAAATATAATCTTCTTGTATAATTCAAGTGTCTAGTGGTGCCTTATTGAACTCAGATGGCTTAGAGAACAGATTCACAAAGCCTGAACTTTTCCTAGTAAAGGTGAAGGGGATCAGCCGCAGACTGATCGCTTTACTAGCCCATGACCTCATGAATATATTTCCATTGAGAGAATGATTTTCAGAGTAATTTCAAAGCTGGATGTCATTTCATAATGGGGTTTTTTTCCCTATTCCCTATTCCCCATATACATCAACATAAAACATGACCCATTTTACTTCCGCAGACTAACCTATTTAGTGGTATAGATGGTGAACCTGATTTCACCAAGTACAACATCTTTGTTGATCCTGAAACAACATTCCAATCAACCAATCAGATTTGAGGAACAAGCTTACAGTTTATGTCAAGTTTAGGCTTACAACCAGGGTTAGATGCTTCTACATCAGTGCTATTTACCTATCATTTCCCATTGATTTTAGGGAAAATATATGGGTAGGTTTAAGACTACATTTTCAGACAGAAATGTTGTTCCAGGATCAACAGAATATGTTGAACCTGGAACATGTCTGTCCTGGCAAAATCACTGTGACCTGTATTAATATTAAATGAGGTTGAATCCCTCAAAAGAGGGATTTTTGATGTCCAAATTTTATTTTATACATAAATACATACACACTCACACTACTGTTAATACATTCAAGGTGAGTACACTATGAGTACACTATTTTTTTTAATGTTTTTGAAAGAAGTTTATTATTTGATCAAAAAACGTAAAAAGTAATATTGTAAAAATCATCAAAAAGTAAAAATCATTCTAATATGCTGAGTATCTGTTCAAGTAAAAAATAAAAATAAAAAATAAATAAAAAGATTATTACCAATGTTGAAAACAGTTGTGCAGCTTACTATTTTTGAGGAAACAAAACGTGATACTTTTTTCAGGATTCTTTGATGACTAGAAAGTTCAAAAGAACAGCATATATTTGAAATATAAATGTTTTGTAACATTATAAATGTCAGTTATAATGTACTAGAAATTAAGATATAAATATACTATATGTAGTCATCACTGAAAACACGTAATCCATTGAAACGTGTTCTCTCTGCATGGACACGCTCACTCTATAGTGATGGGAATCCAGCCATTTTCACAGCTCTTTCCTGGCCGTGAAGCACATGACCTAGTTAGGCGGTTCCTAAAAATACAGTCCTCTTTTGTCTCTTCCTGCGTTTCTGGTGCGGTCGGCACATGCTAACTAGCATGTCATCGTAACCTTCCAAAACAGAACATCGTGTATCAGGAAACGCACTAGAAATGCCAGGGTTGCTATGGGAGACAAGAGCAGTGTGCTTCAATGGATTTCTCACTCTCTCTTTCTCTCTTGCAGTGTTTATTTAGTGAACATGCTTGAAACAATGATTTAATCTTTCCACAAAAAAGTGAAATTTCGTGGGCAAAAACTTCATTTTTAAATGTGCATTGTACACACAATTGCCAACACAATCCTAGGGTCTTCAGTGTGGCCTTCAGGGTGTTGCTAGGGTGTTGCTAGGATGGTTTTAACATGCTTCTATGTGGCTGCTTGGGAGTTGATTCAGGGCAGTTGTTCAGTGGTTTCTAGAATGTTCAGGGATTTGTATGCTGGTGTTTAGGGAGTTCTAAGTGGTTGCTAGGGAGTTCTGGCTGGTTGCTAGGTGGTTGCTAAGGATTTGTTTGTTGAGTTCCAAGTGGATTCCCAGGGTGTTGTTTGGTGATTTTTCACAGTGTGAGCAAAAATGAATTGGCTCTAAAACACTCAATTTGGACATTAATTATATCTTGTATTTAGGTGTGATGTTTCTGATCCCTGGACATCTCTCACCAACGCTTGCAATTACAAGTATGATCTCACCGACAACAACAGATAAAGTATCTCATTTCATCATATGGCCAACACCCATTAATCAAAGTGGCATTCATGAATTTACTGCAAAAAAGAAAGACATAAGAGGCTTTTCTAACAAGCCCTTTAGTTGCTATCTCATCTTGCTTGTGGTTTATGACCCACACTTGTCAATTGACAGAGTGTTTTGATTTATAATTTGATTAAAAGAACAAAGAGGCTTATAGAAAACCTATTATCAGACTTAAGACTACATCTTCAGTAAAGACCTACTGCTAAAGCAGTGATATGTGAATTAAAATAAAAATAGTTGCATTGTTTGCTTAATTAAAGGAATAGGTCATTTGTCATTTACTCACCTTCATGTCATTCTAAACCTTTTTTTTTTTCTTAGTTTTTTTTTTTGCATGAGAAATTATTTTCCAACAAGTGCTTTCAAGCTCCAAAAAGGACACAAAAGCACCACAAAAGTATAGTTCTCATCACTTGTGTGCAATATATACTTTTATGGTGTTTTGGAGCTGGAAAAGAGCATCAAGAAAGTTTCCTTTTGTTGCACAGCAAAAAAAAAAAATAACGACATAATTTTAATAGTCTCTTTAAGAGCACATTGTGTTGATGCGTCACTAATGGACTGCACACTTCCCAGATTCAGATGAACAGGAATAGGATGCTCTTCCGTTTGATTTCAACATAGCTTGCTGAAGATCATTAAAGCAGTCATTGACTGTCATCTAAATGAGCATGTCAGGTTTCTAGTTTGTCCATGCTATCGATCATGCCATTACCTCTCGTTACCTCAGCCTGCCTTAATTACCTATTAACTCTTTGATAAATCAGTAGCAGAGGCCTATTGATCTACAGTGATGTTGATGGATGCCTGGTTGGAGGCTATAACCTCTGTGCTTTCTAATCAGATGCAAAATCTAACACTACTACTGTTGTAGAGGGATATCCAGACCTTCCTTTCTTTCTTTCTTTCTTTCTTTCTTTCTTTCTTTCTTTCTTTCTTTCTTTCTTTCAAAGCTCTTTCAAAGCTTTTCAGTCCAAAGCACTGTTTTTTTTTTATACAACTACTTGTTAATGGAAGTGGCTGATTCTCACAAAACCTGTCAATTATGTCTTGCAAATGCAAAGGCATTTCATATTATTTCCTCTTTTTTTACATTTATATTTTATTTATTTTATTTCCAGGACATATTTTTACCCTATAAGGTTCTCATTTTGAGTTTTTATGTTCAATTCCCAGTCAACAAAAATATTTCACTGTATTACAGAACCAGAATTGAGAATAATTGTAATAAAAAAAATAAACTTCCAGATGCATTATGGGAAATCTATGCATTATGGAAAATGGGGCAAAACATTGAGATCAGAATGCAAAAATTTCAATAAAATTAAAATGAATAAAAGGCTCCCTTTTTCGTCATTTTTTTTTTAATGCTCCATTTATGAATGTGTTAAAATCCTTTTAAAAGCCCCAAATACACAAGTATTAAGCATGTGCTGGTATGAGAGCCCATCTGTTTAATCTCAGAGGGAGGGTCGGATCATACACAGATGCGTCCGTCTCAGCCAAAAATTATGCCAAATATTTACTCATATACTGGCATAATTCAGCTCTGACGTTTTCCATAAAAGAGAAGTGAGCTTCAGGAGTCAGGAGACAGTGATCCGACCTATAAATGGATGCAAGGGGGGAAAATGACCTCAGAAGGTCATTTATCAGAAGCAAATATATGAGAGTTATATTAATATACCTGAGATATTTCTGGGATTTTATGAGTTTGATTTTTCATACTGGAGCTACAGTAACTGCAGACACACGAGTCTGTTCACGGCGGACATTATATTAAAACATTTGTCTTGTGTTTTATAATTTGAGTATTTTATATTAATCTATATTAATACAATTTATACTGGAATCGCTGACGACTCGTTTCAGTCAGTTCAGAATCGATTCAGGTTGACACACAAAAGCCGGACTCAAACTCATATTGCCTGCCTGAGCACCACTACCACTAAGTCACAGCTCAAGACTTAATTGACTTTCAGAACAGCACGTTCATTCAGAATGTAGGCCACCGGATGCTGTTTCAGATACTTCAGTCATAATAACGTGTAGGCGGCAATAACTGAGCAAGTGAGTGTCGACATTGTGTGAAGCTTCAAACAGTTTCGTTCTACAGAGACTTAACGCTACAAAGCTGTGATTTACTACACAAGTCAACAGCCTCTTAAACTGATGTGCTCTCTGAACGCTTCTGCCAAGCGGTGTATTAAAAACAAATGCATGTTTGGTTAGGATTTTCAATTATGATCTTCATTTGTAACATTGGGTGCACACCTGTTATTTCATTATTCCATCATTATGCAGATATAATAGTCATTATGGTATTATATTGACTCTAATTCTAAATGAATTGATTATGAAGGATGCACTTCCTGCTAGTGCGTAATGTAATTATTTTTATTTTGTATCCATTGATCTAGGATGATGGAAAAAAAAGATAAAATATAAGTTATGTTTTAAATCATATATTATTTATATAGCAAGTTATATTTTGCATTTAAAAAATGAAGCCTAAAAAGTTTGTATCACAGTAATTAAATTCTAATAGGATTTCCTAATAGTTATAATGTCAAAAATTATATTATAATTATAATAATGTCACAATCCAAAAAAGAGTATTCATTTCTTTATTTTATTTTTGGCCTTTTTGTTAGCATCCGTTGCATTGTTTTTATTATTATTATTATTATTATTGTAGTTTCATTCATATTTTGGAATAGATTTTATTTTTATATTTTTATTTTACTGTTAATTTTAGTTTAATGTCATTATGTTAGGTGTTTTTGTCATTTTATTAGTTTTTTGTTGTTGTTTAAATATTGCTATTTAGGTTTAATTTATTTTTATTTCAGTTTTAGTTTTTACTTATTTCCAGTTAACATTTTAAGGAAGCATTTCAAATTTTCATTTAGTTTAAGTTTTATTTTATTTCAGTTAACAGAAATGTTTTTAATAGTTTTAGTTAACGATAATAATCCTGCTCTGTACCTTTCATTATTTCGTAATCATTATTTCACCCCAAGCTTAAAAAAAGTGATATTTGTAAAATATTATATTTGCATTATATTATGTTATAGTTTGCATAAAGAATATTAAGCATAAAATAATTAGACTTACTATTCAGAATAATAGTCATAATATCAAGAATATGTCTTAATAGGCTTTAATGTTCTTTTTTTCCTTTTTCTTTTTTGAGGCCTGGACCTGTTTTTGTGAGATTCACTCACAATGATTATTGATGATCAAAATACAAGTCTGTAACCTGATTCTTACTCCAAGACTGTAGTAAAGGACACGACAGCAGGTAAATCTGAGCATTCGTGCACAACCATCTGTTGTTGCTCCCGCGCGTCAGTGTATCGCTGTGTTTTCCGACTGCATATGCCAACACAACGGGTGCAGAGCAAATGCACCTGTACGCCACACCATCAGAGGTCGAAAGAGAGATCAATCAGTGCTAGGCTTGTGTGAGAAGAAATCTAATACATTTAACATCCTTAAAATCAAATCAATTTACATGCAAAGCAAAATCCATCATTTATTTTTCATTTAGAGAATGAAGTGCAAGTGCATTTGGACTTGTTTATTTATTTTTTGTGTGTAGTGATTATATTTTCTGCTTTCTTTTTCATTTTAGTTTAAGTTTTAGGAAATTTGTTGTGTTTTTGTAATGTATAGTTTTTGTTTTTTAAAATGTCTATATAGTTTTTATTTCAGTTTTAGTTTGTTTTTTTTACCACATGGTTAAACTAAATGAAAATGAGAAACATTGCCATTGCAAATATGTTAATTTTATATTTTTTCAGTTAAAGTTTAATTAATGTCAAGTGACATTGTTTTTGTTTTTTTTGTGGTTTTAGTTTCAGTTTTCACTATAATAACCCTGAGATAAAGCCTCACTAAATTATTATATTTCTTTTTAAAATATTTTTTGTGTACGATCTTAAAATGTCGCCTGATTATTGAAACTTGATCTTATAGGAATGTCAGCATTAAATTATTTTATATAGCACCTTGTATGCTTGTAATCAAAGTAATTTAACTTTTAAACACATTGTGATAAAATGCTACAGTAGTGACCTTATTAAAACCTTTTAAAAATAGATAAGGCATCTGATTATACTGAAAGCATTTCATTTGATATATTTATGATTTGTATGTATGCGTTAGAATTAGAACAAAGAATATTTCGTATATATGAGATGCTTTTAACAGGAACAATGAATGATGATTATATTATGAGTCAGAATAGGCATCAGTGTGAAACAGGGAATTTGATTATCTGATTGGACAGACTGTTGTCTTCACGTTGGCATTATGTGAGAGATTTCTCACCCTGGCTGACTTTTTTCTCTTTTCCACTTGGGAAAAAAACATCAGATTGCTTTCTCACCTGTGCATGATTGCTGGGAATCGAACATTACTTCAGCAGCCATTGATTTAAGTCCACTACACAGACACACACCAGCTCATATGGACTGATGTGAATCCACTACTGCACACTTATCACACTGACATTTTCTAAATAATTGAACTTGTGCATTGGAAACAGACCAATATCTATCATAAAAAATTGTTTCGTGACATTTTCAAAAGAGCATAACATTTGATAAAGTGATGCCACTTCAGATTGTCTTTAACCAGACCCGCTTGAATGAGCCCCGATGGAGTCTGAAGATATTTTTGCATAAAAAATAAATAAATAAAAGGCTGTTCAAAAGTAAGAAATTGAACTGGTAAGAAATTGAGTGGTTCTTTATCACGCAAACCTCGATGCTAAGATGTTTTTTGGTGCCTTGCTAGGTTGCTAGAGTGTTGCTCACTGGCTCAAGTCAAACAACCCAAGCACAAGTCTCTGTGCTTCCAGAAATATTCTGGTTTCTAGATATGGCTCCTTCAATGCAAGTCTATTTGCCAGAAAATAAGCTGGAACGCTACTAATATCACACACCTCTTCTTAAAGGTATACAGGGTAGGGATTTTATTTTATAAACACTTTTTGTTATACTGATCTCTTCACATCCTGATAGCAATCAATAATAGAAGTGGTCTAAATATTAAAACATGTACATCTTCTGTGGACGTCTCAGGACCAAAGAATGTTCGTCCAATCATTACATTCGGTCCGAATGCAATGATAGGATGTCCTGCCTGTCAACATATGTATTTCCATTCCTCCGCACACCTGCTTGCACAGACATGTCATCAGCGCGTTCAATGAGGCTCTGCAGAGTTGAAGACACACAGTCACAGAGCGCCGCAAACAAACAGCAGCTTTTACAGTTCCTCCTGAACCAAAGCAACCAGTTTATGCTGCGCTCACTCCATGTTGTGACCGTAATTACGAGATGGCAACCTGAGACGTTCTACTGTTCATGTTCTCAGACTCGCATTTGTGTGTTTCTGTGTCAACACTATTAATGCCGAAATAAACTGCAGCAGTCAGGTGATAAAAGTCAGTGTTATTTATGTTCATTATTATTTTAATGTTATGTGCTTTGAGACATGAGGTAATTTAACACCGTCTCTCATCTCGTGCCGCTTTGCAGACTCTGCTGTGCACGTTCAAGTGTTTCGAAGGAGACGTGGCTTTGGAGACGCTCTGAAGGGAGGGTGGGATCTCATGTTTTCAAAGCTAGCTTGATATTGCTAGCCTGTCCGTAATTGCCTACCCTACCTTTAATAAGCTGTGTAATTTGTAGTAGTACATGTTTGGAGCCTAAAAATGTATAATACACCAAAATTTGTGTAAGTTACTCCTCAAGTAAACATCCATTTTATGTTTTGTTTAACTGTTTATTATTATTATTATTTTTTTCTGTTATAATATTTAGATTTGGTAACACATTGCAATGAAGACTGGATGCTGAAAATCCAACTTTAGTAACATTTTAAAATATAACAGAAAACAATTATTTTAAAGGGGCTATATATACGAAATCTCATGTATTAATCGCTTTTTTATTGCCAATGTGTGAACAGCTTGTAACGAAACTTCAAAGATGAGACCTTTCCTGACTTGAAAGCCTGTAGACTGATTTTTATGAGAAGGACTCGGGACATTTTTGCCGGTGTAGTGCCATTAAGTGACCTACCCTAGTAAGCACTGTAGTTATGGTAGAGTTAGGATTAGGATTGGGATTAGGTGTTAGGTCCTTACTGTCCTTTCCAGTGCCTGAATTTGTGTACTGATTCACGACCTAGGGAACTGATTGAGACACACCCCTGGGAAATCCAAAGGATGCCATGATTACGCTCGCTCCCGAGAGCCTCTTTCTTTTCCATTTTCCATGACACGTCTCACATAGCCAGATCTATAGTCTCAAATATACTTTATAATCAAACTATCATTAAGAGTGTCATTTTAATTAGGCCTCTCTCATCTGTCGACATGCAATTGCAGAGCTAGCTGGTACAAACATCTCCTCATCCAACATGGCATCATGACTTTGCGTAAACATACACGCCACTTTTAAGTCAAGTGGCGTGTTATCTATACGCATTTTGAGCTATCCGCGTGTGTGTTCACGCCGAAACGAACCGTCATCTTTTGCGTGTATGTCTACGCCGCTAAATGTCCGAGCGATTCCGCGTGTATGTACACGCCGTTAAATGTCCGAGCGAAACGAAGCAAAATGTAGATCTACATCTGGGGAGCGATATTTTTTTTCCTAGGATGGTAGGGGAAGACTCATAAATGGTATTAACCCCAGTGACGGGTAGGGTTAGGGACGGGGTTGGGGTAGGTCATATATTTATATATACAGTAATATAACGTTAAGTCAACGGCGTTGACAAACACGCTGAAAAGCGATTATGCGTGTTGATAGCACGCCAAAAATGGAAATACGAATTGGCGTGTCATACATACGCCATTTCATGAGATCAGTCTGCCTCATCGCTACGATCAGATGCTTTCTTATGGTGTTTTCTCATCGCTGTCATTTTTGTTGTTGGTTTAGTTTGTTATTGAGTGGAAAGCGTGCAGCACATATTCACATATTCATCTAAACGTCGCTCTCAGCATCATGGGCGGTGTAGGGATTCTCGTTATATCCCTGGAAAGGTATTTCCAACTTCTTTTTACTTCTAAGGGAAGAACGAAAAATAACGTTGTTGTGGATCTGGAATCACGTTCAGTCTCTTGTGTGCACGAGTACGAGCACGAGCAATAAGTTGCTGGCTGCAGTTCACTTAACCTCCCCCCTTATTTTTGGGGAGAAATAGATTTTTTGTGATCTGGTTTTCAACAGAAAATAATTTTAAGAGCAAATTTCCGAGGCGTTGTTCCAAATGCCTCGCATCACCTGTGCCTCGTGTAGAGGTCCGCTCGTCGGCGGAGACCGGCACATATGCGCTTCCTGATTGGCTGTGGCTGCCCTGAGTGCGACGGGATGGATTTAACCACCCTGCGGGATCGTCTGGCCGTTTTCGACGACGATCCGGCTCCCGCTCTCTCTCTCTCCCTCTGCTCGAGCCGCGCAAGAAAAAGCGCCGTTCACAGAGGATGCCAGAGCGGACGGAGACAAGCGAGCAGAGACCCGCCCCCCCCTGTTCACATATCGCGTCTTTTGCGCGCTCAAGTTCGTTATTTCAAATGTAGGCGACGCGCGGCGAAAAAGGCTATCAATCGATTCCTCCACTCGAATATAAGATGACCCTGAATATAAGACGACCCCCCATTTTTCAGCCTATTTTTAGGACAAAAACCTCGTCTTATATTCGGGTACGGTAAATGTTTTTATTGGATTTTCATAGATGAAAACATTCAGTGTAGCTACAGTTATGTAGCCCATTAATTATGTTAAGACTGTCAAGAATTAGTATGAACAACTAAGTTAGTTAGTGGTAATCACTCTTACTTTTCAGTATCAAATTAGACCAATCTACGTTTTTATGTAACTGACTTTAAAAAGTTATTTAGTGTCTTAATTTTTTTTTTTTTTTTTTTTTTTGATGACTCACTTGTAAGAAAAGTCTTAGCAGTTTATGAAACCTGTTTGTATTCCCTCAGCATGAAGGCAAGATCTTACTGATTTATGAATGAACCGCTCGCTTTAAAATCTTCCCGGTCTACTGACATTTGTTATGACATCCGCCTCAAACTTTACAATGCTCATGATATCTTTCATTAACTCTACAATAAGTAAATCCACTTCGCCGGCTAATTACTCTTCGACAGCGATGCCATATAAATATACAGAGCTACCGCAATGATAGAAGTTCAAACACAAAATGATGTGCGCTTGTTTCTCTGACGCACAAGTGTGACCCGGGTTTTAAAATATAAATATCTTCACCCATCATCCTTCACCTGGTTTAAAAAAAGCAAATACATGCTGATAATCAATGTCACCATTAAATCTCATAAGCGCGGACACACCTGCACATTGGAGACGGATGCTACGAGTATCAATCATCCTGACCTCCTTCTATCTTTTCCTCTGTCCTTGATTCACTACGCTCTTATGCAACACAGAATGTGCGCCTGCCGCCATATGACATCTCACTGATGGCGTGTGTGTGTTTGTTTGTGAGTTATTTTGAGCAGCAGCATCAATGCAAGACCTGTCAGTGTAGGAGGGTTAATAAGCCTCGAGACTTCAGAGCGTTTCGCTTTTCCTCGGTTGAGATTTGTTCCTGTGCTGGTGGAGGGGGGAGCGAGACATGTTGTGCTTTGGGATTTTTGGTACACATTGCATCAAACAGCGTTAACAGCAAACAGGATATGAAAGATGAAGTCTGAATGCGCCACGACAAGCGGTGGGAGGCAACGTTGGGTCTGATGTGTCTCGCAAAGGCTTCGGGCCCTTCTTGTCGACATGGCTGGAGAGCGAGTGTGTTATATAGGTGTTGATCCCCCTTGTGTGGCTGTTAGATTAAATCTGAACACAGAATGAAGAAAAAAGTATGGGTGAGGGCAGACGGAACATTGAAACTTTTACTTTGAGCGGTTTAAGTTTGAAAGGACACTTATCAAAAATATTATATGCAAAATAAAAGTACCAGATTAAGTCATTTCTCAATTATTTCCATGATCACACAGCACATTTGTATTTTACCATGAAAAAATAAAAAAAAAATGTCTTTTTAGCCTTTATTTTAAAAATGCTACATGTTTTTTTTTTCTTTTGCTTAGAGAGGTTATTCTAGATCATTTCTTCAAGATACGTGCAGTTTAATGCAAAACGATTCCAGCAAGTTTTTTTTACCCATACTGAACGTGAAAATGCTTTGAAGTCCATGAAACTGTAGGATAACCCATATCAAAAATATTATATGCAAAATAAGTCGTAGTTCAATTATGTCTGTGATCACACAGAACTTATATTTGTATTTTCCCTTGAAAAATCCCCCAAATGTGTCTTTTTAGCTGCTTCTTTTTTTCTATGCAGGTTTTTCTAGATGATTTCTTCAAGATATGTGCAGTTTGATGCCATTTCCTGACCAGATGGGATGCAACAAAAGTTTCCAGCAAGTTTTTTTTTTTTACCCTCACTGAAAGCAAAAATGCTTCAAAGCAACAACCATAGACAGTATAAGAAGTGGACAGAGCCATCTCATTGGAACTCAGTTGAGACAGTTGAAGCCCATTTTTAGCGATTTTTGAGCACTTCCGTTCCTGACGCGCAGACTCAAACCGACTCAAACTAAGCTTGATGACGTGAGCAACCTGTCTGACAGACGTAAATCTTCTAGTAGCTGTGCCAAGAGGAATCTGAATCATTTCCTTCCGAATCTTGCAGAGCCGGAGATCGTGAGTATTAGCTGTCCATGAGCTCGCAGCAGGAGCAACTTTACAACTCTCTATGGGCTTCTCCCTTGACTTTATGCCTCCACGTCCCCCCGATTGCCTGCGAGCTTCTCCTCCTGTCTATACGGTAATTTTCTCTAGTGTGCGCCAGAGAGTCGCGTGTTAAGACGCAATCGTTAGCCTATTTTTACAAAAACGGCTTCTACGGGGCCATAACGTAAGATACAAAGTATGGAGCCTTTTATACATTGTCGTGTTTCTTTAGAAATAAATAATGGACAAATGGAGTCTTTAAATGCCTCAGATGTAAAGTTATTCACTGTCAAAGTGACGCCAAAATGAATGGGAGTCGATGGAAATGCTAACGCAAGTGAAGTTCTGCTACAAGATGGCGGCACCCGGCCGGCTTCAACTTCCGGTCGATGGATTACCCCCTTGGCAACAACGTGAAATCCACATATAACTGTAGGGTATTTGTCACTTAATGACTCGCCTGTTCAATGCCACCTATGTGCCTTTTTTGAATTACATTTTATAGTGGTCTATTTTTTATTAGCATTGAACAGATAGAATACCACAAAATTCAACAATACAAATACCAAAAAAGCCTAAAGGGTTTTAATAAAAAACGTACAATAAAATATAATAAATAGAAATAATAAAAAGAATTCAGTCACATTTTCAATTTTACTAAGAACAGGCAAATACTACATTGCAAAATAAAATAAAAAAGCTTTATAAAACGGATAGTTCCGGTCCTTTATTCTGATTGGTTGAGCCGCGTTCAAAGTAAGGAATAATTAATGAGGGGCCGTTGAATTATTTGAAAAATAATACACACCCGAGGTGGAAATGCTTGAGTGGGAGAATGGGAGAAAGAGAGTGTGCTTTCCGTACATAAAAAAAAAAAAAAAAAAAAATTGTGGCAGTTTTTATCCTATTGTTAACTATATTTATTTGCTTGTTGTAGTCTGTAGGACCTTAAAATAACTGAAATCATTTGGCGAAGTGATATGTACTGTAATGCGGTCAAGGAACTATACTTTAGCCGTGCGTTTCCCTGAAAATATTTGCACACCTTAGAACGTTTGTCAACCAATCAGATTCAAGCATTCAACAGCCCCGTAGTATAAACCATTGTAAATTACTCTTATTGCTTTAGTCTATCTTGTGTTGTGCCTGGTTAGGACATGTGTTAGTTTGGGTGCATAATAATAGAACAAAGATGAGAACAAAGAGTGAATTGTCGTCATTAATGGCTCATTATTTAAAAGATCTATTAGCCTGCAGACTGCAATTGCAGTCGCCTCTCTGATAGCTTCGGTTTTATACATATGTTTCAGTGTGAGCCTTTTGAGAAAGCCTCATGTTTATGTATTGCAATATCACCCTTGAATTTCTAAAGTATCTGATCAGTTGCAGAACTTGAGATGTGAAAACAACACAACCAAAGGATCTTTCAGCAGTTCTCTGACATGGACTGACAAAGACATCATTAACTGATGGCAAATAGACCCAACTAGTGTTTCAAATATCAAAAATCAAAGAAAACCAGTCTTATTTGTTACAAATCACCACTGCATTAACAGTCATCTGACATTCAGCAATAGGTGTTAAACTAAAGCACTTGCGATGTGTCGTTTGTGTTCCAGTAATTAGCATATTCATTAGTGCGATTTGCATTGATTAAGTTGATTTATGCAAGTATGTATCAGCATAAAAAGGAGATGCAGTGAGTTAAATGACAGGCACCAAAAGAATACGCTAATAATTCAAATGCAAGACAGCAGAGGTCGTACGAATGTACAGTACAGCGTATAATTCAATTTAAATTGATCTCGATTATCACAATATTTTATAGACTAATATTTTAGGGTGTGTCCACTCTTGTAGTTCGGTTCGCTTTGTTTCGTTGGTCCAAACCAAAAAAACTAAAATATTCAGTTCTGGACCGATCAGTGTTCACATTAGCATTTGAACACCTAACCTAAAGATACCGAACCTAAAGGCACAGGGATATGTTCACAACCTGATTGGTCTGCTTTTATTACGTAGTATATTTCGCGACGGAACTTACAGAACATCAAAAACAATGCTGTGTTCTGGCTAAATGCGCTCGTTGTATGTGTGTGTCTGCATATGATGGTATTTAGACTAGCTGAGAACTTGTGAAGAGCTTATAAAATGTGTAAAGGAGTCAAAACACACAAACACAGATCTGCTGTGAGGAGACGCGGTTCTGATGTCTGTACTGAACTGTGATGGGCAACATCATGACTATGACGAGAGAGAAAAAAAACAGGCAAACCTGAGCATTCTGTCCTTTTTAGGGTGACATCTTCAAGTCCTGTTTTTGGTTCGTTTACATGTCTTTGGTCCGTATTGCATTCATATTTTATTATTACATTTTTACATTCGTTTGTTTGTAAGCGGAGTGAGACTCATCTTTTCAGTGTTCTCGGTCCGCTTTTTTTATTGCACAACAGGGTTCAGATGGCAGCGCTCACGCTTATTCAAATGAACCGCACTAACAGAGCAATCGCACCAGGGTTCGTTTTAATCCAACCAAACATCCCAAGTGTGAACAAACACACCCTTAGAGTAAAGTGAAAATTGAAGATACATATGAGTGCATGTTACTAGTGCTATAAGTGTGCACTGTTTTTGTAGCGTTTGTGTGTTTGTTTGAGTTTGATGCGCACATGTTGAACGAAGAAGATCGTCAACTAGGCACAATCTTTTCATGTCAATACTAGTCTCTCCCCTGCAGAGTAATCTGTAATCAGGGCGAGGGTAGAGAGAGATAGTGAGCATGGGTGGGTGTGTGGATGTCTCGGATAGACGGCGGCTTTGTAAAAGGTTTTTTGGGTGAGTGGACAGCAAACAAGGAAATGAGGGTGATCAAGAAAGGAGGAGAGCACACAGGGCCAGCGAGAGAGATTTATAGCATGCCTAGACTAAAAGCACTTGGGAAATTATGCAAAATTGCAAACCTAAAACACTCAGCAAGTAGCACACCGAGCAGTCGGAATATTTCTAATGAGCGCTAAATTAACGCCATGATGTCTGGTGATGGATTTGAGACAGACATTAACCTCCAATCAGACGTTCTTTGAAATGCCTAGAGAAGATCACAGCTATATTAGCATTTGAGTGTCAACGCTGTGATTAAATGCCTTCATTAATAAAAACCTCTGTCTGATTAGAATGCCGGCTGAAGCGTTTTGTGTGTGCACATGCATGTATTCATCATAAGTATTTTTTTTTTATACCATTTCAGATTTAAGAAATGGATTTCAAACGCCACTCAAGTAAGCAACCACACCGTTTTCTTTACTGCATATGCAAAATGAGCAAGTTGACACGGCCATACACCCAATCCACGCATGTGGCCACATTTTTCAAGAGTTTGGGGGCTTGCAAACAACCCAAGACTGGCAAAGAAACTGAGCGTCATTTTGTACAAAATTAAATGCTGCACTAATGACCCAAATGAGTCACAAAACCACAGAATAACCATTATTTTCTAGGATATATGGGGTGAAGACACCCAACTTGTGATTTAAGACACTTTTATCCAAAGTGTACTATCTGGAGTATGTGGTGTGTTGCTTAAAGATATATAGTTTAACTATCATTTACTCACCCTCATGTCATTTCAAACCCGTATGATCTCATTTGTTCTGTTGAACACAAAAGAAGATATTTTCAAAATGTATCTGTTTTTTTTTTTTTTTTCTGTCCATAGAATGAAAGTCATTAGGGTCCCATGTTGTTTTGGACCCAAATGGACCTTTGATTGTATAGAGAAAAACAGCTGAAACACTCTTTAAATATAGCTTATAATTCATACAGGTTTGAAATGATGAAAGATTTTGCATTTCTGAATGAACCATCAAACACAAGCTCATGGCAATTTCTAACTATTGTACATTTTGGCGAATTGGTGGATAATTCATACAATTTCATTCATATGTTTTTAACGACCTGCCTACGCCCGCACTGACGGTTATGTTTAGGGGTGGACCTTCATGCTTAAATTTTTCTAAAACTTGTATGTTTCCATATGAATCAAATTCATATATGAAGTCGGCACCTTGTAAAAAAGGTACATTTTCTCAAGAGATCGGGCTGGAACTATCCCTCATAAAAGTCTTGTGGGGTTCGAACCCATAACCTCATTTCGCTTCCAGCTCAGATCTTGAACCACAAAGCCACATTTTCTTAACCAGTAGCCAACCCGATAACCTCAAAATCTCGTCCCTAACCCTAACTTCCAGGTGTCACAGTTTGGAAAAAGCAAACCCACATCCTCGGACACACATATACATCCACTCACCGCCATCGTCCTCATCGAAGGAGTTCATGCAGGGGAAGTAGATGGCCAGAGCCTCAAAGGACGCGGACAGGCTGATGCGACTCTGTGAGCGCTCCATGTAAAGGCCCGGCGTGGGTGCCGGCGCCGTGTCCGCAGGCTTGGGCAGGCGTGCCTGGGCATTCTTCACGCGGAGCACGGCACGCGGCGTCTTGGCTAACTTTCACCGGCCCCTTCGCCAGCCACGAACAAGAGAGAAAAACAAACCCCAAAGCACCCTCGTACGTCCCTGTGGACCTGGTATGGGTTCAAGAATCCTGTGAAGATATAATGTCCAGACTTCTTTTGGTGTCTGCAAAGTCCTTGTTTTGTTTTGTCTCTGTCCAGGTCTTCAGGACAGAGAATTAGGACGGATGGAGTCTCATCTCAGAAGCTGATGTCTCAGAGCTGTCCTGGATCTGCTTCAGAGAACATGATCTGTTGCTTTTCTGTCTAGCTGATCCCTCACTGGGCTATGCACTGGATAGATGGATGGATGGATGGATAGCATATAATGCCGTGTGTGTGAGAGAGAGGAGGACAAATGGAGAGAAAGAGAGAGAAAGAGAGAGAGAGGAGAGATGGGATTGAAGAGACAGACGGAGAGAGAGAGAGAGAGAGAGACAGACGGGGAGAAAAGGTTCTTACTATTCTAGCAGTCTGAGGCTGATTCACTTCATTCAGCGCTGAGCTCTTTGTGGAGACAAAAAGGGGGAGGAGGCACCCAAGAGCTGTTGCTGGGATTCAGGATACTAGCCAATCACAGGCCAGATGTCTGGATATGGGCGTGGCCACAGTCTACAGGCACAATAACTGTGAATATCTTTCATCCGTTCACAGACATCGACCGGCTTGCTAACACGGTGAAGTGAAAGCTGGTATAGATTTCAGACATGGTTTGATTGCCATATGTTTTTGCAAGAGTAAATCACACGCATTCACAAAAAAAATATGCAACAGTTGGCTATTTACTAAGATGTATTAAATCAGTAATGTTTTGAATATGAATGTCAAAATAAGTACTCTAATCCCCCCCCCCCCCCCCCAAAAAAAAAGATTTGAAGGATTTCACAGATAAAAGAGTTTTACTTAATTATTTTTACTGAATAACTCATGTTTTATTGACAATAATACATTTAAATAATAAATTAGGTTAATACAAAATTTGTACTCATCCACCAGTTTGTAATTTTTTTATTTTTGTTTTGCACTTAATTCTTACACACACACAATGTTATTTGCTAACTAGTTTTAGTTGTCAACTAAAACTATTCATTTTAGTTTATTTCAGCTTAATTTCAATTAAGTAAGAAAAATTATTTGAAATAAAATAAGTTGAAGTACTAACATTACTAAAACTAACATTTAAATAAAAATAAATCTAAGCTAAATAGAAAAAACAGAAACTAATAAAATTGACAAAAGCACATAATTTTAATATAAAAGCCAGGCTAATTCAAACTATTAATAAATACTATCATTTTATATAAATAATAAAATAACAAAAATAACTGGTTATTTGAGCTGTATATTTTTCTAAACCACCTACTTTAGTGGGACTTATTTTCTAGGTTTGAACTTAGTTCATTTATATTAACATCCTTTCCTAGTATGTTTGATGTGAATAGACATAAGAAAAATGGTTCTAAACAGAACCAGATTAGGGTTCTTCAGCTTGTAACAATAGCAGAACCCTTTTATAAGGTTGCATAAAGAATCATGCTTTGTAAGTGCAATAAAGAACCTTAATGGTGTTATGGTAATGGTGGTTTATTTTCATTAATAATATTTTTTTTATATTTTTGTTAATATTATGCTTGCTACCCCTCTATTTACATGGTTTTATAATACCTAGTTGCCTCTATTGTGGTTTTACATTAAAAATGACAGTTCTAAAACAACAGTTATTAGCTGAATACACAATTGACATGCATATACATAAAGAAAAGAAAAAAAACCATAATGAAATAAAGGCCAAATTCCAGTGAAATATCTTCATTATGCTCTATGTGAAATATAGACAAGGTTTACCTGTTTTATATGTAGGCTACCTTTCATTTGTTTTTAAAAACTGAGGAATGGTAGAAACAGCATCCATGAACAGGCCTGTTGCATTTGACTCAATCATTGTATGTTGTAGATTGAAGTAAATAGCAACAGAATGACAGTAAAACCACCACATTTGTTAGAGAATAACCTCTGATGATTGGCAATTTAAACATAGCCATTGACAGCACCCGTGGGCTTCAGCTGTATTGAATTGTACCTTTAAGAAGCGGAATAAAAGGATGACACTGCTAGCTGAGAACAGTCATCTTCTGTTAAAGTCGCATTTTTTCTTCTGTGTGTCTGGCAAGAGAGGCTAAGTGTGTGTGTGTGTGCGTGCTGAAAATGTCACCTGTGCCACCTCAATGAACAATCACAACTCTACTGCAAATAATAAACGCAGAAGCATCACTCATATTTATGAACGCCTCATAACCGATGCTGACAATCTCTGCCTCTCTCAAAGTGCTTCCTGTCAGTTTTTGAATAGATTTATGTATGGTTTAGCCTCAGCAGGGTTGCCAACGTTCATCAGATTGTATGATAACCCTCATTTATGTACTATATTTTAAAATTTTAAGACAAATTTGTAGTTGCTTTGTGGTTGCTGGATTGTTCTGGGTGGTTGCTAAGGTTTTCTGAGTGTCTGTTAGCACACTGCTATATGTAGTTGTAAGGAAGTTTTAAGGAGATGTTGCTAAGGTGTTTTGGGTAGATGTTGTATTTCAAGTACCACAGTATTATCACACTGTACCATGTTACTGTCACAGTAAGGTTTTATAAAGGTAATTATTTGGTCACTACACAAAACAAAGTACCAAAAAGTAACATGATACTGCCCATTAGCTTTGAACATGTACCATAGTAATCTTGGAAGTACCTTGGAGCAGTGATAAAGCTGAAATAAAATAAAATATAAATATACTAAAATATAAAAATTAGATAAAAAAATTAAATGTTGTTTTGACAGCTAACTAAAAAATAAATAAGTTGTAATACTAAAATTACTAAAATTTCAATCAAAATAACTTAAAGCTAATCAAAAGTGACAAAACCACATAACAAAATTACCAAAATTTTAAAATAAAATTAAATAAAAGCTAATTCTAAATATTATAATATTAATAATAAATCATGCTAAAATAACATTGCCTTGGAGCATCAAGGAACCTCCATCTGATACCATCACTGAACCACAGACTAATAAAGTAATTTATTGTGTGAGATATTATGAATAATGCAAGTTTCAGGGATGTGATTGTGCGAGTGAAAAAAGCAGGAATTTTTTTAAGACCCAGTGTGAAGCACTTTTTGTTTTTTTAAACACCTGAATCAGCCATTTACTGCATGAACTACCAGGAACTGTGAAATATATTTAACAGCTATAATTTATTTCTAGTATACAAAACAGGACGCCTTAACATCTTTGGGAAAATGTAGGGCGATAAGTGCTATTCTGTAAATAAAACAACTGTGCTTCCAATACCGATCAATCTCATTCAGTAAATAAAACTCCACTCAAACTTATACAAATCATTGCAGAGAAAGGTTTTGGTCCATGAACTTGAACCTGAACCCACAAGAGGCCTGAAACAGTGTAACAAAATTGCACAAACATGCATTACTTCAAATTATTTGTTTTATTACTGATCTGCATGATTCATGTGGGTCATGATTTTAGGCCGAAATAACCGGAATTTCGGATTAATCCGGAAGAATCACATCCCTGAAGTTTGCTGTGTGTGTGTTCTTGTATATATGGTTTATGAGAACACAAATGTGTATAATGACATGGGTATTAGAACATAAACATGGTTTAAACCAAATGGCTTAAAATTCATTGAAATTCAAAATAAATTCTGTGATGGGTAGGGTTAGTGTAAGGGGATAGAATAGACCGTTTAAAAACCATTACGTGTGTGTGTGTGTGTGTGTGTGTGTGTGTGTGTGTGTGTGTGTGTGTGTGTGTGTGTGTGTGTGTGTGTGTGTTAAGAGTTGTCTCGTATCGTAGCCAATGGTTGAGTTGGTTTTTGTTCAGTGCTTCACTGACCTTTTACCATGTTGTTCCTCCTACCAGCAGGACCCAGGGGAAAGGGGCCGTCTCACGGTGATGACATATTAAGTGCGAGACATCAATGAAACCTGACAGATGCTGGGAGTTAAAGTGAACACAAGTTTGTGTTAGAAGGAGACAACATACGGGAGGAAGAGAGAGAGAGAGTCAAATTAGGGCAGGATTGTTCTCTCCTTCCAAGAAACAAACAACATGTACTTGCAACAGTCGACACCCCTTCTGTTCAAAGCCCCTTCTGCAGAAACCATTATCATGGTGTGAAATTCCAAAAGAGAATTACCATTGTAATGTGTTTCTGTGATGCCCAGAAACCCTCTTGCTCTATTATATGATAGACATTATTAAAGATCTGTACAAGTTCATCAACCCCCCCAAAAATTGACCCACACTGTATTTTTTTTTTTTAATTTACAGGTAACGGTCTGTATTTTTTTTTTTACAGAATTTTGCCATTTTGTCATTATACAGTGAATGCCTGTTATTTTACAGATATTTGCTGTAATTTAAAGGTCCACGATTACATTTACAGGTAATTGCTTGTATTTTGTTTTTACATCAATTTTACGTTTTTTTTTTTAAAGGATACAGTCCTTTTTTAAAGGATACAGTCTAAAGGATATTTTTAGAGGGTTATGTGTAATTTTACATAAATATTAATAAGGGTGGAAAAGAACAAGGAATAACTTTATTCTTATGAACCAATGGACCAATGGTTTAACCAACCCAGTTGCATAAACTCCCACTCATACAAGTCTGGAGAATCATGACTGTTAACGAAGAGGGAGGGATTATCATTAATTTGCCAAAATCTGTAGAGTACAAAAAGACGAAAGGGCAGCATCTCAACAGTGTGACTAGCTGTTGAACAATGGCAGGAAGTTGGTATGCTGTTCAGTCTCTGGCACTTTGTGTTTGGTTCGGTGCTTTCTGTCATGCTGTTCCAAAGTGGAGTAATCTTCCCCAGAATCCTCAAACTCTGATGTTCCAGCAAACAGACCAGCGGTTTCAACAACCAGTTCAACAGCAAGCTAGTCAACAGTTTTCTCCGCAGTTTCAACAGTTAGTTCAACAGCAAGCTAGTCAACAGTTTCCCCAGCCAGTTCAACAGCAAGCTAGTCAACAGTTTCCCCAGTCAGTTCAACAGCAAGCTAGTCAACAGTTTCCTCAGCAGTTTCAGCCTAAGCAGCCAGTGGCACAGGCAGAGCCCCTTGACAAATGTACTGTAGCTGATTATGAGCAGATCCAATGTGGACCACCTGGTATCAGTGGTGCTGAGTGTGCAGCTATCAACTGCTGCTTTAACGGACAGCAGTGTTACTATGGGAAGGCAGGTAAGAGTGTTGAGTCAATGTAAAGGTGTTCATGTTAAACTGATCTTCAGCAATAACCTGCTCTTGTACCTTGTTTCAGTGACTGTCCAGTGTATAAGAGATGGTCAGTTTGTGGTAGTGGTGGCCAGAGACGTTACGCTGCCTCGATTGAGCCTGGATTCAGTCCGTCTCCTGGGTGGAAATGATCCAGCTTGCAGTCCTGTGGGATCCACACCTTTCTTTGCTATATATCAGTTCCCTGTCACTGCATGTGGCACAAGCATGATGGTGAGTAGCTGCTTGTGGTTTTGTTCTGCATGGCTTGGAATGGACTGGATGCCAACGGTTACTATTTGCAGGAGGACAGTGGATATGTGGTGTATGAAAACAGAATGACCTCCTCGTATGAAGTGGGTATGGGACCACTTGGTTCCATCACAAGGGACAGCCATTTTGAGTAAGTGATGCATGCTTTATCATAAATGTTAATCCTGGACAAATGCTACAAGCTCACTGTTTGTTGTCCAGGCTTCTCTTCCAGTGTAGGTACTCTGGTACTTCTGTGGAAGCTCTGGTTGTGGAGGTCAACACTGTTCCTCCACCTCCACCAGTAGCTGCTCCTGGACCCCTCAGAGTGGAGCTTAGACTGGCAAATGGTCAATGTGTCACCAAAGGCTGTGCAGAAGGTAAGTGTTTGTCCCAAGTATATGCCTAAAGCCTTTCTAAAACTCCAGTTTGCAGCAGTTTCAAGTTAAACACTGTATTCTTCCTCAGGGGACGAGGCGTACACGTCCTACTACAGTGATGCTGATTATCCGGTCACAAAAGTCTTGCGGGAACCTGTGTATGTTGAGGTGCACATTTTGGAGAGGACCGACCCCAACATTGTCTTGATGCTGGGACATTGCTGGGCGACATCAACCCCTAGTCCACTCAGTCTACCCCAGTGGGACCTTCTGGTTGATGGGTGAGTAAGGCCAGTCTTTATCCATCTAGTGTGCTGTAAGGTGTTTCTGACTGCCTCTTTGCCTTTCAGATGCCCTTACCAGGATGATCGTTACCTGACCACATTGGTTCCAGTGGCTGGATCATCTGGTCTTCAGTTCCCAACCCATTACAAGCGCTTTGTTGTGAAGATGTTCGCATTTGTAGATCCAGCATCACTGGCTCCTCTGCAGGAAACGGTACAGTACCCAGTGTGTCAGTTTTCAACTGTGTCTTGGTTCCTAATGCCAGCTTTGGTTCTCGTCTCAGGTCTTCATCCATTGCAGTACAGAGGTGTGCCATCCCTCTTCTGGCTCTTGTCAGCAAAGTTGCTCCAGGCAAAGTCAGTGCTTCCTGTTATTTAAACTGTTTCATTTAGCTTGTGTTTTTAAAAGTTGTTGGAGTTAATTTTATTTCTTTGTTTTCTTTTACTTTTAGGAAGGGGCGTTCGTTTAAACACTACCACTTCTGGCCAAACTGTGGTTTCTAGTGGAGAAGTGAGACTGATTCTATGAGTATTTAATAAATGATATTAAACTTTGACCTTGTCTGACCACATTTTGTGCAACGCTGTGGACGGTTGGAATGTTTATCATATAATTTATCAACAAATAAAGCAAATAGGGTCCATTTTGACTTAATTAGATTTTTGTGACTAAAGCTGCAGCCTCTATAGGTGATTTTTGCAATGTTTCTTTCTGGTCAGTCATATTGTTTTAGAGCCGATATATGATGTCATGATCACAATAGGGTATTATATTTTTCTGTATTCATTTTGTTCAGTTGATGCCTGCCTGTGGAAGCAATGGCTTTTCCTGCTAGGAGAGCACACAACATATGGGATTAGAGACATAACAGCAGGTGACAACAGCATCTTTATTTATTTTTTACCACACTGGCCTCCTGTACAAACACATCCTCCACTATCCTGTCAAAATGTATATTTTAAAGAAACTCTTACCTTATTTATCTCAAATGCATACTAGTTAAGTATCTTGGTGAATCTGAGCACATTGTTGAGATATCTCTTCGAAACTCTACACTTTTAAAAATAAAGGTTCAAAGGGGGCTTTTGCAGTGATACCATTGAAGAACCATTGTGGGTTCCCCAAAAGAACCTATCAGTGAACAGTTTTTTTTCTTTGTGAAGAACATATTAAAAATCTAAAACTTTTTCCACTCTAAAGAACCTTTAGTGGAATAGAAAGGTTCCATAGATGTCAAAGGTCCTTCATGGAACCATTAATGCCAATAAAGAACCTTTATTTTTAAAAGTGGAGATTAATGGGGTCTTTTTCTCAGGTGAAAAATCAGGCCATTGGTAAAAACCTCTATTTGCTGCTTAGGAGAAACAACTGAGATATTAAAGATTTCATTTGTGGTATTTCTTTCCTGTGGAGCGCCGCAGTGTGGATGGCCTATATTTTCTGGTCCAATTGTCTGCATTTTTTATTAACATACTGTCTTACTCTGAAGGCAACTTGTAAAAGTGGAGCTCAACTGACATCCAGGTCAAGAGGATGTGGGCCATAACACTTTTCATTTTGCAGACTCATTGTCAGTCACCAGCATCTCAGTCCAGAGCGGGGGCCCATGGTTTGCCAAAGCTTTTCAAATTTTAATTACTTAATAGTACTTCGATAAAGGTAATTACAGTAAATATATGGTTATTTGATTAAAAAAAAAAGAGGCCCTTGCTGTGAAAAGTGCCACACACACACAAACCCAAGTGATTGTCTGGTTCTTTTTTGGGGCATGTCGTATTGAAGCTTTGCTTGATCACATCATTTTACCAACCAAGCAAAAAAAAAAAAACACTCAGTCTATCACAGTATAGCAAAATCCACTTATCGGATTTACAAAGCGCTGTGTCCAAGGGCCAATCCCTCTAACAGCTTTTAATATCAACATAGTGCCGCACATTTATCTCTCTTTCTCTGTCTATCTCACCGTCTCTCTTGTTTTCCTAATATGCTGACTTCCCCTTTCGTTTTGGCATTTAACTTCAGTTTATGACAAATATTTGTTGTAATGCCACGTGGGTCGCCACAAAATGTCTGATTTACACATGCACGCAAACCAACTGAGGTAAGAACTGGGATTAATTCCACAGATTTATGTAATTCCCTGGTGAGCCTGCTTTTGGCATCTTAAAGGGATAGGTCACCCAAAAGGATTTTTTTTTTTTTTATCACTGTATTATCTATATTATAACTACTAAAGCTTATATTGATTTTATCCAAATATTTTTGTGCCAAACTTGCATTAGTCGTGTCTAAAAAAAGACTTTGGTAATCTGTAGCTGTTGATTTGATAGACATGAACCCACAATCATGACCATGGCTGACTGATGCCCGTAAACATGAAACAGACGGGTGCTCTACAGGAAGTGAAGAGACCAACCTCGATAGTCCGTCTCAGACTGTGTGACATTTAGAGCTGTACATTTAGAGCTAATTTCAGGTGTTTAATGTATATGCACACAGCAGGAGGTGTAATGTCACAGATCATCTCATCCAAGGTGCCAAACTGAACCAATTCATGGTTAATGAATTATCCCAAATTGAAAGCTATTCTTAGCCAGTCTGCCTACTGGACATACTACCGCAGCTCGCATCAAGTACAGCTTTTTAAAGGGATAGAGGGAAACTCTTAAAGGGATTCAAAATGAAAATTCTGTCAACATTTACTCATTTGCAACAGTTAACTGGACCCATTGACTTCCTTATTATTATTTGTTTCCTACTATGGAAGTCAATGGGTCCAGTTAACTGTTGCAAATGAGTAAATGATGACAGAATTTTCATTTTGAAGTGAACTATCAATTTAATACAATAGTCAAGAAAACGTGTTTTTCTGATATCCTTAAAGGTCCCCTGACATGGGGTTATTTTATTATTTTATAATGTTTCCTGGGTTGCCCTTATAATGTTAGTATGTTTTTAGATCAAAAATAGTCATAATTTAGAAATAAAAGGCAATTTTCCTAGCCTGATTTTAGCCTCTAATTTGAATGCTCTGTTTGAAGGGGCGTGTCTGCTGTGGGATTCAGTGTAGCCGGCCACTGCTGTGATTGGCTGACATGCTTGCATATGAAATAGCTACATATTACATGTGAAACTCTCTTGAATACTTTTACTACAGCGATTATACGTTTTTACTATTACAGCTATCGAGATTAACGAATTGTGAGAAGTTTTTTAAGTATTTAGATCTATTCCCATCACATAAAATGTTGCCGTGATGAGCATTGAGCAGATGACAGTCTGTTGATCGCGAGAATGAAAATCTTATTATTGCAACGCAGTTTCTGCTCTCTCTAATGCTTTCACCAATGCAAACACGATGATGAAAATACAGTAAGAGCTTCGTTGTGCAGTGTAACGTGTGTCATTGATTTCATAACGAGTTGTCCAGATAAACTCGGGCTGTGTGGAAAAAGATTGTTCTTTGATCGCTTTCTGTATAATTTGTTCAGAATTTAAATAAGATTATTTTCATCCTACTAAAAGAAACGATGTGAAGTTGCTATTTTAGTCACTGGCTTGACTTACTGATGCATAAACAGTATTGAATGATTTTGAGAGAAAGATTAACTTACCTGTCTGAACTTGAACAATTAGGCTACACATCAGAAATTGTTGCTTGGTAGCTCGATCGATTTATTTTCAGACGTTCATCGAGTTGAGGAAACAGTCGTCGGTGTTTGGACCATATACAAAACTTTGGGAAGTTGTGTCGGCGCATTTCCAGAGAAAATCAAATTAGCCCACTGTTTCTTCAGAGGCTCGGATGAAGGAACTAAAAAATACTTTTGTGTTCATTTGTACATCCGAACACTGATCAACTGCCATGCTTCGCTCGTTTGCAAGCCATGATATCTCTCGAGGAAAAACTCAAATCTCAAAGCTATTTCTCTAGGAAAAACTAAAATCGCGCCGGTGCGTTCGTACTTCCTGTACCTAGCTCGTTTTCTCATGGGCAAGCCAAATTCTCCGGGCGGGCAAAGCAAAGAAAGGGGAGGTAACCTTTCCTCGTTATGACGTCATAACGAGGAGATTCAAGATCAGCGCGTCTGAGCTGCAGAGAAGAGAAAAATAGCCAAAGCTCGGTTTACATATGGGTTTACACCGATTGAAAATTCTAGACACGAGGGGACCAAATACAGGCTAGGGGAACTAATATTAATGTTAAAAAACCTCAGAAAGTGAAAATTTTATGTCAGGGGACCTTTAAAATATAATCAAACCAAATATATAATGCATTTTGACAGCATCCATTAGTAAATGGGCTGCCATTAAAATAAACATCCTCTTTGTGTTGTCAGCGTCCCGATGTCTCAACAGATAAAAACCCTCTTAGGCTGTCAGAGATTTTATTTTTCTTGTTTCATCTCCAGCTTTTTACTAAAACCGTTGATACATGCTGACTTCTTGGTAACGTATGTATTCTAATTTCTAACTTTATTATTGACAAATATTTTGCTTGTCCTGAAAATGACCATGTTTGTTTTTTTTGTTTTTTTGTTAAAGCTGATTATATATAATAATAATAATATATAAATGTAAAAAATAACCCTGGAAATGACGAATGATGGACAGTTCTTTTTTTTTTTTTTTTTTTTTTTTATATAATTCATGAAATAAATTCTATAAATAATGTTGAAAAGTTTGTGACTTCATATAGAACAAATTTAAAAGTTGAAAAAAGGTTGTTCTTTATAGTTCTTTTTAATTTTAAAACCACATCTCTATTTCTTAGTCCATCAAATCCTTTGCTTCTATTCCTTATTTTTCCAGATGTTTATTATGCAACAGCTTTTTTGTTTAGACCCGCATCATTTCAGTTACTGAAACACTGCTTAATTCAGAATCCTGTTGGCTTTACCATGATTTTTTTATGATAATCCTCTAATCTTGTTATGTTGATGGCTGTGTGAGTTGAGCAACATGCACAGATGTAATCTCACCCGTTTACTCCTGGTGTCTGTTATTTGCGTTGTTTCCTAGGCTGCTGATAGTCTGAATGACGGGCATCTCATAAAAGGAGCTGCAGAGCCACACACTGATTTACTCTATGTAAAATTGTAGCAGCTCATGCTCTAAAAACGGTCCCACTTTTAGGACACTATTGGTTGCCACACGAGAGAGTCCCCTTCGAGTCGACCTATTTAAACACATCCTACACTGAACTCAGACTGGGTTATACAACAGTCTGGAGGTTAGTCAATGAGTGAGTTTATATATGTGCAACAAAACACTGATAACTATGAAACATCAGCTTATTGTGAACCCAGAATATGCAAACAACACTGAACCTCACTGACTTTCATCGTATGGACAAAAAGACTTTGTATCCACACAAAAAAAGAAAGTCATACAGGTTTAGAACGACATGGGGGTGAATAAATGATGACAGAAGTTAAAGTTGCCCCTATTATGCTATTTTAAAGGTTCCTAATTTTGGTTTGGAGGTCTCCTAATAGATTTACATGCATCGAAGGTAAAAAAATCAATAAATAAAAAACACTTTAATTTTCTCATATTATACATTGCACATCACATTTCTCAAAGAGCCCGAAAACGGTTTCGTTCTAAACCCCTCCTTACCAAGAGCCTACTCTTCTCTGATTGGTCAGATGGCCCAGTCTGTTGTGATTGGTGGTCTACCGCTTACTGCGAGTGTTGGAGGCTAGGCTTCCTTAGCACATAATACACAGTGATACAAACAGTAACGATGGCTTCATTTTTTCCGTATCAATTCCAGTACGAGTCCTCATCTTTTTGAAGTGGAGGCAAAGTGGATTTGCAGCGCTGAAAACAGCTTCTTCTCGACGTGTCGACAACATGAACCAAACTCTTCCAGTCTCAGCTACAAATAGTGTTTGAGGGCGGGGCAAAGTAGATGTCATTCACGGGCAGCCAATTAAAGGGGTCATATAATGGTACATGCACTTTTACAAGTTGATTGTACTGAAATGTGTGTTGGCAGTGTCTGTACACAACCATCATATAATGATAAAAATCCATCCAGTGGTTTTGTTTTAATCTCCTTATATGTTTTCCCCTGCCTCAAATCAAGCCGTTCGACCGTGTGACGTCACACGGTCGGAAGCCCCTCCCACGATTGTTGAATGACAGCCGCGTTTCAACACAGACCCGCCCTCGCTCGTGAGCGAGCTGTCAATCATAGTCTGCACGGACCGGCGCGGTCATTGTTGATATGCTGGAGCACTGTCTATGAGCAGAATGGCGTCTAAGCGATTGTGGTGTTCTGTTCTTGGGTGTAATAACGAACACAGCAGTCATTTTAATGTTCCTAAATCCGAACCGCCGAAGACGCAGTGGCTGAGTTTGTTTTCGAAGGGAATATTCCCCACAAGCAACGTCAATGCTCTCATGTTTGCGCGAATCATTTCACACCAGACTGCTTTATAAACGAGGAGGTATAAAGCTGGTTTTGCTAAGAAGATGCTCCTGAAAAAAGATCGGTACCAGATATTCGTGTTCCTGCTGAACCTCTAGAACAACTGAAGTGAGTGTAACGTTTTATTAAACTTTATATTAATATTTATATTAATCATTGTAAATCGCTAGCTGCACGCTTCACAATGAATGCGTCTAAGGTTTACACTCAGGGTACATTATGGCATGTTTTCTATATGTATGACGTTCTCAATATAATGCATAATCCCACGTTTATACTGAACAACGTGTTATGGATGGTTATTGTGTTATTGTGTTACAAACGGTGTACGCCAGAGCCGGCTCTGGGGTATGCACAGAACAGAGAGGCGGGGTGAGCAAAGCTCATGATCATTTAAAGTCATATACACTGAAACGGCGTGCTGAAAACAGAGCTGTTTTTTACCAGGTAAAAACAATACTAATTTTCTTACAATACTAATGAGAATTTTTAATTAAAGTATATTACAAACTTTTAATTTAGACCCTAAAGAATCATATTAGCTTGTACAAAAATGGCATTATATGACCCCTTTAAGACAATAGGCTAGAATTATGCTAATTTATTACATTGTTAACAGGAAGTAAGACTGGAATCGCTGACGACTCGTTAGTCAGTTCTGATTTGATTCTTTCTTTTAGGAGACTTTATTTGTTGTGCACTTTGATCTTTAAAACTGTGCAAACATTTTTACATTCACAAACATCTACTGTATATTACACTCTACATTAAAGGCAATATCTGAAAAAGCATAATAAGGGCACTTTAAGGTTTAGCATGTATATTACGTCCAGTGTCGCCAACTATTTCCAATGTAAAGTAGCCAAAGCCTGCTCAAAAACTTGCTAAATATAATATATTGGCAAATGTCCACTCATGTTCAATGTTCTCATTTACATATTTTCTGTCAGACGATGGAGTGACTGGCATGTTAACCAAGCAGTCCAAAAAGTCACTAGATTTGTCCCTAGTCGCTTTTTTGAAAAAAGTCGATAATGGGGTCTGTAAAGTCACTAAGTTGGCACCACTGATTATGTCCAAGTGCACAGGTGTGATGTAGTAATATGAGTGAATCTGTGCAGAAATGGACACAGTGTGTTCTGTCATAATGTTGAGAAAAAATTAGTCTTTATCGAGCTCTAATGCGAGTTGCTCCAAAATAGGCCCAGACCACCTGTGTGTTTACATGTGCAATCAGTGCGCCACTCGCTGAGACACACCGCGCCACAGGACAGCAGCAGCAGCTTTCACATCCTGTGGATAACACATTTGTGAAGCGAGCTGATTTCACTCTCGCATTCTGTTTCAACTTTGGATCAGTAATTTAGGTTCAACAAGACTCAGAATGTAAGTTGGACCCAAGAAAGTATCAAAAGAAATTTTATTTCATGATAATATTAGTAAATGACCATTGACACATTGATAAATAAATATTAATATGAATTATTTTCAATTAAAGGTGCTATATGTATTTTTTAGCGGCCTCTATCGGTGATGTTTCAAATTGCAACCAATTTTTACAAGAGCGTTCGTGCTCTTGCGCGTGCTCGAACACAAGAGCGAGCACTCATGGTACCGGCCACACTGAGACTTTCAACACACCGGAGAAAGCATCACACAACATGCCGGAAACTCATGTAAACTCCCACTGCAACGTTACAATAAACAATAATAGGCTACTTTTATCAGCTTGACGTTGAACTAATGCTCCATGCTCGTACCATGATAACGTTACATTGACTGCATTTAGCCGACATGTGGTGTTATCTAGCATAAGGCATTTCACTAACTATTCGTGTATCTTTCACAATCAGCAATGTCAACATAGGTGAATGTATGTGATAACGAAAACGGTTAGTGAACTAGACTGAACAATTTCAGTGTAACAGTAAGATCGTAGGAAGTAACATTACACTGAACGTGTCTGGAAATGTGTATTATAAACAATATGATAGTAGTGGGATGAGTGTACATAAAATAAAAGTTACATCCTAAAGCACCTACTTTTTGTTATCCTAGAACAGTCTTTTGTATTCATTTCATATCTCATGTATGTTGTAGTTTACCTTGTAATTTCATTACAGTTTACCATTATTTATTTCAGCATATCTGAAAACTTGTAATTTATCACAATAAAAATAGCGGAGGTCTCTCCATAATTCAGACGCTCTGCCGATGTTGATCCGTGTTTTCGTCCTAAGTCGATCTGATTCACGTTTGGCCTGACGAGCTTCAGCAGAAACATTTTTGTTTTGTTTTTTATATTTATGTGGAGTTTGTGTTGGAGTGTGTGTTGTGCTGGAGGCAGGAGTGTTTGGTGTTATCTGACTCCATGTCGTTAGCTGCAGTGCCGTCGCATAGACTGTATATAAAAAGGAGAGAGGCTCGGGAGCGCGCGTGCACGTCACATCCGATGGCTTTCGCAGAAAATCCGACCCGGAGACTTCACATAGAAATAGGAATACTAGCCTTCAGAGGTAATAGCAAAACCCGACAAGTGGATCATTGTAATGTGTGATTACAACCCCTTCACACACAGGCAATAAAAAAAAGGATTCATTTTAGAAGAAAAGTTCCATATAGCACCTTTAATTGAAATGTATTCCCCCCCAGTTACAGGTTATGGTGGTCACCACCCAACAGTTGAGAACATCTGGTTTAATGGCACAGAATTATCGCTCTCTTCAGGTTTGTTACACCGTAATAAAATATTTTACACATTGAGTGTGCACAACATGACCGCACATTTGAAACGCATTGGTCAACCATTCAAATCTTTATAGTATGGCTTAATTTGGAATAGCATACTACTATTCTACTCTCATTATTTCTCCTATATCTTTATATGTCAGAAATAGCAAGAGTAATATGTTCAGAATCAAATAACTGCCTATTGCTTACTACATATTGCATAGTATGTGTAACGGAGGCAAGCTAGTAAGAGCTGGGCAAGTAAACCTCACTCCCCTGGCCTCAAGAGGTGCACTATAGCGACTGATGCAAGAGACTACTATGGTCTTTAGCGTCCTTGTTAGTGCGCCCGCCTTTTTTTTATAAACAGTATGCATAACAGAATGTTTTAATATACATTTAAAACATTATTGTGCTACATTTCTGTCATGATTATTTTGTGAGTGGCATCTAAAATGTTTTTTTTTTATTGTCATCTTGTGCAAAATATGCTAAAAAATAACTTGGCGTTACCAGATATTATTGGCCACAATGGAAATAGAAGGTCAAGTTGAGTGCATTGCATTGTGGGATACAGCATCCCACGCAGTCTCCTCTATTATATACTCACATTGTAGTAAATGTCGAAAAATGAACACAGAAATAGAGTACCTATATACTGCAGAAATTGCAGTCCAATTATTGTTAAATCTTTTCGGTAATTGAAATAAAGCTGAAATAAAAATATAAATTATTAAATGGAAAAACTTAACTTAAAGAACGTAAATGAAAATGAGAAATGTTGCCTAACTATTAATAAATAAATACTATAATAAATCATACTAAAATAACACTGAGAAGGAGTAGCCTTTCCAAAAGTATGCTGAACACGTTTCTACCCTCATAGTGTGTCCCAAAGATCAGCGCCCACAAAAATAGAGGGAACAGTTGTGTCTGTCCTAATAATAATCAAATAATAAAGGGTTGAGGATGGATAAATTACATGAGCATTGTTTTTTAACTGTTTCCCCTCCTTCTCTGCCATTACCTTCAACATTTACAGAGGTCATCACCTTGCAATCAGGTAGCTGGTGTGTGTGCGTGTTTCTTGTCATCAAACAGCGCAAAGTAATTAAATAGGTGCCCAGGAGACACAATTCTCGAGCAGAACGAAATGAGGATGTCTCTGCCGATGTGTCCTTGTGACATCTTTGGTGGAACGGTAGAAGGAAGCGAGAGAGAGAGGGAGAGGTACGGCTGCATCTGGATGTTGAGCACTTGCTGATGTTGTGGGATTTGGGAGAGGAGCTAACATAAATCATTCCGGTGTAATTTGCGCTTACACTGGCTGTCTACAGTAAAGGTCGAGCACTCTCTCTCTGTCTCGCTCTTCATGTTGGTGATAGTGAAAAGCAAAGTAGGGAGGAGAAACTGCGGTTTCGTTTGTTACTGTCTGAGGTGCAGATGTTATAGTCTGGTCTCAATTGACAATGGTTCGTCTTTGAGAGCCACTGTCCTCCTCCAGCACCACTCTCATCAGCACCATCTTTCCCCCTTCACATCTCTAGAAACTTCTTTTGTGTTCCACAAATGTTGCTAAATTGAATTTATTAGAATTATATTATTTATTTTTAAAATATTATATATATTATCTATCGATCGATCCATCGATCTATCTTCTTTCTTTTTTATAGGCCAGAAACAAGTACACAAACATAGATGCAAACTGTGTGCACTCCTTCAGGGGTCTATGCCATTTAACCAGATGTGCTAAGCTATATATATATATAATATATTTATATATATATATATTTTTTTTTTTAGTAATATTCAAGTAGTTATTCAGTAACGAAACAAGTTCATCTGAAAAGAAATTGACAGTTTGCACTTTGCAGTGCACTATAATGCGGCTCTTGAGGTAATGCTGAGAATGCAGTGTGTACGTTGAGTTGTTGTTTAGGTTCGGAAAGTTTTGCATCAAGGGCATAGAAGCGAGACATCCGAGCTTGGTCAGGGTTTGTCAGTCTCTATTTTAAACACATTTAACTTTTCTATAGTAAATCTACATATTCACACTATGACTACAAAGAGCAGCAATACGAGATACATCCATTGACTGCAAAAGGATAGATCACACGCAGATTGTAAGGGCTGGGCTGGGCTGAGCTGCGTCTGTTTTGCGTTAAACTTAACAATAAACACGTTGAAAATGTTTTATAAACGCGATATTTTAAAGTAGGCTTTTATAAATCAAATAAATAAAATAAATTACTCACCATCTGCTTCAAAAGAGACATCAATTGGTCTGTTATCCGCCAAAATGCAGATCCATCAAGTGACAACTTGAGATTGGGGAGACGTTAGTAAGTTTGATTGGATTTATAATTTATTTACAAAAATAACTATTTAACATTTATTAAAAGACTTAAATTATATTTTCTGTCTTTTCTTTAGAGTTGAAAATATCATTTATTTTGTAAAAAAAAAAAAAAAAAAAAAAAAAATTTGCTTGCATTCCCGTTAAAATTCAAAGATGGCGCTGCTGTGAATAAGGTCTATGGTTTACATTTGTGTACTACTTCAGTATGTTTTGGGCCTGACACACACACAAAGGCAGCATTTTGTGATTTTTTTTTCAGTTTAGGAAACTAGAAAGCAGTACATAACATTGGATTAACATGAACTTTGTATGCTATTTGTCCACTGATTATTTGCATGGACCATAGACTGTAAAAAAAAAGATAGGTCTGGACCTACAGGAAATATATCTTCACCAAACGGCTACGTTTACAGTAATGACTGAATTGGAACAACTGGTTTGCGCACACACACAAACATATTCACCCAAAAAATGCATATTACTCACAGACTGCACATCTCCACAGAATCATGTATCAGACTGACCTAGAAAACAGGAAAGCCATCATCATCCACTGCCGCCTCTACAAAGAGCTCAAAGGAATGCAGCCGCCACCTGCTCTTGGCATAAGCAAAGCACATTATGATCATAGAGCTCCATTGGTTTTATATATATATATATATATATATATATATATATATATAATAGTATTGTTACTGTTGAAAATGTTTCAGCAGTGTCAGAAGAAATTGGGCTAGAGGAAGATGCCTTGCAGTACAAGTGTTATTCACAGCAGATGCTATATGTCTCACAAACACCTGCTAAGGCCACCCTCTCTTGTTCCCGTATAACCTCATTTGTTGGTGCCTGCTCACCTACTGGGTTGGTTTTGAGCACATCCAAGGACACCGATGCATGCAGGCTGTCTCTATTTACCAGTGACTAGAGAGAGAAGCAAATAACGCAGCCAGCTGTTTACCACCGAGGGCCCAGTACCTGCTGGTATATATGTGAATTAATTTTACCAGGACATGCTGAGTCAGAAAGCAATTTACAGATGTCGTCCCACCACTATATATCTCTGGGAGGGCTGCGGGGCAGGCGTGTCTTATGGGATAAGCATTGACGATTTAGATCAAAGATGGATATGTATAAATATATTCTCCATATTGCCCTTTGGGGCTGATGAATATTTCATTTTGTTTCTTTGCATTGCAAAATCAAAATTGTGGTTTTGATAACAAATTGTATGGGATACTGTACTATCCTCACTATGTGTTTAATGTAGATTTATAAATTACAATGCTCCATCATTTACTGCTGACATGCGATGAGTAAAACTACAAAATAGAAAATGCTAATGCAAGAAAAAAAATTCTCCATAACAAAATGACTATTGATTTCAGTTGCTAAAACTTAAATTCCTGTTTAGATTTTATTCGGAATAACATGCACCGATGAATTCTTCACAATAAGACCAATAACATGCATTCATAAAGAAAATAGGGTTCATTTTGATGTCACGTTGTGTGTTATATTTTTTTAAGTAATCTGATTCTTATATCTGACAAATGCAAGTGACTTATTATGTGATGACTTGTGCAGAAACTCTCTGTTCTGTTCCTCACTGCAGTTGCCAACCACAAGTTCTTGGCACTCGTTTTAAGAGTGCCATCGGTTTCCTCCGGTACACATCAACCTAGATTGCTGAAAATGGAGCAGCCTGCTGCCAGTTAATATAGAAATTGGGGCTCTGAGGACGATGCCGTGTCTTTCATGTCTGATATCCTCGGCTAATCATTAAAACCTGGAGGATGAAGGACAGGCTAAGTGTGTCAAGTGTGTCACTGGTTCACATCCCGAGACCGTAATGTTAAACAGAGAGAGGCAGTAACTACATGCTAGACCTAGACTGAACCTGAAGTACAGGCCCGTTACTTAATTGAAATCAATCAAATACTTTATAGACTGTAAAGAAACACCAGAGGAAATGCAATTAAGGAAAACTAATGATTTCATTTGTGCTAAGGAGGTTCTTCAGACTAACGCCTGTTTTTTAAAACTCCTTGTCACTTATCGATCAACTTTAATTGTTTTTAAGTCGGATCTTCCATAGCATTTCATGCTCACCTTTTCCCCCTGTAAAATCCTGAAGTGCAACTAATGCAACAACACTCTGATCTTCAAATAAAAAAATACAAGCATGTGAAAGCATTATTCACATATTCATTACAAAAAAAATGTTTAAGTTGTAAATAAAACAAAGATTATTGGAGTACATTTTACAAGAAAATACTATTTCATTCTTTCTACATCAAAATTTCCCATTTAATTTGAGGTTACTTGTCATTTCTTTGTGAAATGTACTTGTAATTTTGAGGGGGAAAATATCAAATTAAAAACTAATTTGCTGTTTTTTATTATTTTGTAAAGTAACTAATGAGTTGCACCCTTTGTTGCAGCTGCAGGTGCAAAGGATTATGAGAAATACAAAGTTCTGTCATTAAACACAAGATGGCGCAGGCTGATAGGTCCTTAACTCAAAAGGCCTTCAATCACGTCTTTCTCTACAGGGCACAGCTGATTGGTTCCTGTAATAACATCAGCAGCCAATGAGCTCGCTGCTCAACCTTCAATTATTGGTCAGCATTTTCTGTAGCAGTTGCAGCATGCTTTCAGAAACCCTCCACCTTCCCCAGCTCCACCTGTATAGATCTACTATATGAGTAATTCAAGTATGCTGTATTGTACAGCGGCAGCATGTCTTTCTTGCTCACAGCATGCTCTGCAGCAGCAGCAGCTCTATTTTGCCAAGACCAAACATATCAACATTGTCATATCCATTACCATGCCAAACAATCCGAGAGTTGTCTTGACAGAAATGGTCCAAAAAAAAAAATCAGTAACATGCCAAAAAAAGCCATATGCTTTGACTGAAATGTAAGCCAATAATCAGCAATGGTCTAAAACAGATTCCAAATGTAGAAAGTAACACCCTGGCAACCAATCAGAACACTCAAGCAACTGCATAGCAACGTGTTGACAACCACAGTGATTGAGTTTTGCATTAGCAGGCACAATTCACTTTTCTTCCGAAAATCTAGTTTCTCATCCACGTTCCATGCAAAGATGATATATACCATTCTGCTGTGCTTCACTCCTTCCTTTGAATTGTTTGGCTGTCCGTAATTTGTGTTCATTTCTAACAAGGGAGTGATTAGGAGCTAAAAATGGCATGCTAGCATAAAAGCTATATCATGTGCTAGTATAGTTCTGTTCTCTCTCCATGGCATGCATAGTAAAGAATCTCCACCTCTCTCCATTATGTAGCTGAACAATTCATGTCTGCTATTGTCCAACACTATTATGTTCGCTCTTCAACATGAGAGGCAAACAGTGTGTCGTCTGAGGCTTAAATACAACCAAGAGGAAAAAAGACTAAAGTGACAAGTCAGCTTAGACCACTAGTAGCATCCACAATAGGCCTAAATCATAACTGCATTTGTACTTCTTCTGAGGAAAATGTGAGTGTTATTTGACTGTGCAAAAGCTACTGCCACAATGCTATGGTGTTGTGAATGGGTGCCAGGATGTTGCTAAGTGGATGTTAAGGTATTCAGAGTGGATTTAGTGCATTATTATGGTTGCCAGAGAAACTAGTGGGCGGCCATCTTTAGAATTTTGTCTTTGAACTTAGTTTTTGCGGTAGCTCATGTATATTGGCATCGCTGTTGAAGAGTAATTAATTAGCTGGTGAAGTGGATTTACTTATTGTAGAGTTAACGAAAGTTATCATGAGCATTGCAATGTTTGAAGCGGATGTCATATCAAATGTCAGTAGACCGGGAAGATTTTAAAACGAGAGGTTCATTCATAAATCCGTAAGATATTACCTTCAATTTGTGGAAATACAAATCAGAAGACAGTACACAAGGAGCGCCATGCGGAAAAGGAGCGAGGCTACATGTGTGTATATATTAGATTTGAACTTAGGCTTACATTTAGGCTTGAACTCAAACTAAAAGCTCATTCAAATATTAATAAATATAATACTATATAATATAACACAGGTTTGTGTTCCTAACCCTGAATAGCTTTTGCGCAGAGCTTTCATAACAACAGCAACTATAACACATAGAGGCATATACGTACTTTGTCTTTGATTTATGAATAGGTGACCAAGTCAGCATCAACACATCCTTCCATTGCTTAACAAATAAATCTGCTTGAACATGCCTTAAGCAAGTCTGTATAGATTTCCCTGGAGACTCGAAGCTATTGATATTATTCTCTAGTCCCTACAGGCAACACAGACTCGTCACTGTACAGCAGCCTCTGTTGTGCTGGATTCTTTTTTTAGGTTTATTTCAAGATATTTCCATTAGGCTTTAAAAAAAACGGTTTTCCCCTCATTTCTATAATTTATACATCTACTAATTTTAGACATTTGGCTTCAGAATGTGTTGTTGATGGATATTTAAAAGATAAGCTTAAATTTTTAATGAGCGTTCATAATAATAAAGAGCTATTTTAAAAATGACCATGTTCAGTTATTCCATGTCTTTTTCACTCATCTGGGTTGCTTTCCCAAAATAACCCATCCCTAATTTTGGGTCTGAGTCATATATGATATAGCATCGCTGAAAAGCTTTCAATTGGTCGCTGTTGCAGTATCTGTTTAATTAAACAATAAGTTGTTGTTTTTTCCCAAACAGGAGAAAAGAAATCTGGTAATTCATGCATCAAATTTGGTTGCTCTAGTTTGCCTACGAGCGGATGACTGAGAGTGTTGTAATTTCTCATATGCATGCATAAAATTACAAAGAGGACATTGTTTGCAAAAAATATGCATTAGGTTTACTTGCGTGCTTGTGATTTAATCAGTGTGAAAGGTTAAAGGCCATCTTGATCATTGCAATTCTAAATGAATGAAGTGAATGATTAATTGATTGCCTGATAGAAACTTTTTTTTCCTGCAGATAATCACAAAATCATTATTATTATTGATTATATGATCCATTATTATTGATAAGCTTTTGAATCCAGGTCTTACGTCATGTCATGTGCTTGAAAACAATCCCAGCTAACAGGGACTCCAATTATTATTTTCAGTAACATTCATAGAACATTCGCTCAGAGTGCGGTCTTTAATAATTCTCTCAAAATGTTAGCATAAACATTACATCATCATGGAATGTTTTAGTTGGACAATCGTTTAACGTTTTTTTAAATGTTAATAATTGTTGCAGAACATCCACACATTCAAAAGTAACAGTTGCACATTATTTTACAGTACGTGCACTTGTAGAAAGGTTAATAATAAGGTAAGGTTATAGGTTTTTAGGGGAACATGAGGACTGTAAAATAAAGTGCTACCAAAGTAACGTTCCCATAATGTTTGCAAAATGTTCCCTTAACGTTCACATAACAATTTTTTTAAAAACATATAAAGAATTGACGTTTTGAAGAGAGAACATTTAATGTTTTCATAACTTAATTGGAACATCTGCTAAATGTTCTGAGAATATTTTTTTTCTAAGATACATAAATGATATAAAAAAAAATCTGTCAAATACAAGATTGCAGCTTAAATTCAAATGGTCTTTGCATGCTTATTTTGATGACATAATAGACATATCAAAGCTCTATATCTGAGGAGGAACACAATACAGAAATATATTCAACATAATTTTCATAGATCATCAGACTTGATTATTATGCATGATGCGATATAGCATGTATGAATGCAAGTATTAACAAATGAAAAGGTTATGTGTCTTCTGTCTTGACATCATACATCTATTAAAAATGACCAAGATACTAACAAATGGCATTTGCCATTAAGCAGTAATTGCATTGAAATTCCTCCTGGAGCAACTCTAGATTGTGATCTTAGAAATGCTCTCATTTCGAATTCGCGCCTACTTTGGGGTTAAACTGGCAAACTTTATTCTGTCTGAGAATGTATTTGTAGAATGTAACATTTTGTTTAACAAAAGCAACCATATACCAGACTGACCTGCTGTAGAGAGATCTACACTGCGCCCTACTGGTGACTTCTGTGTATGACAAGATCTGGCAGGCTTGATTTGGGGTTTAAAGGGATAGTTCACCAAAAAAAGAAGATATTTTGAGGAATGTCGGTAACCACACAGTTGATGGTCCCCATTGACTGCCATAGTATGGAGAAAAAATACTATGGAAGTCAATGGGGCCCATAAACTGTTTGGTTCTGACATTCTTCTGACATTTTTGGGTGAACTATCCCTTTAACTGGGTTGTCTTATATTTTTTGGCCTATTTAAATAAGATGAAAATGTCTTTGTTATCATTGTACTTCAACAAAGATGCATAAGACTAAATCTTGATGGCCAAATAATTCTAGAGAATTTGTTGATGTATATTGTTGATACTGAAGTGTTTGTAAAAAGTTATGATGTAAAATAAGGAATTAATAGGCCTACTTTCACCATTCTGAGACAATGATCACTTGACTTTTCCCCATCAAAGTACAAGAAGTCTCTTTTAAATATTATCGAATCAATTTCTGTTGGCCTATTTAGCCTATCTATTCATTTTGTGACATTGATTTTCACTTCTTTTTATTTTAATGATTAATTTAACACTTATTGTTTTCTTATTTTTATTAAATGGCTTTTTATATTATATACTCTTTCTGACATGAATCACTTTGAGCTGCATTTTATGTGTGGAAAGTGCTAAGCAAATAAAAAGTAGGCCCTACTTATAAATATTCATTACTCATAATAAATACTATTAACGAAAGCAGAAATAAGAGATTGTCTCTCAAAGGCCTTGTACTTGTTTTAGAATGCATATACATTGGAGGAAGGAGGAATCATACGCATTATTATTAGACAGTCTGAGTGGAGTAAACATCTTCTTTTGTTATTATTAATTTCACAAGTGAACACAAACGTTCTGACGATTCCATTTCGAATTCAGCAAGCTGTCGAGCGCCTCCTGGCAACGGTTGCTATGGTGACTAACTACGTCACGCACGACTTCGGTTACCATGGTCCTTGTGACGTGAGGGACCGTGTAAAACAGTGTAGGAAACCCCGGATAGCGGTTACCATGGATATTGGCGGGGGGAGGGGTGGAGTTTAGAGGAAGCGGAAGTGTCAGCGCAGGCGGAAGTGGTACTGCCCTGAATACCCCGAGCAGCGAAACGGAGGACAGCTTGATACTCCCATCGTTAACAGACACAAATCAGGACTCGAAATATATTTAACTGTGAGTTACATTGCCCATTAAGGCCGCTCGTGTGATATTATGAATATTAGAGATGCATTTTGCTGTATTGTTGCTCATGTAAGCCCCCCTCATCATTGTCAATGGCGGAAGGTGTCTATTGTGGTTTGGGGCTGGGTACAAGGACTTAGGCCGAGGCGGGCGATGAATAACGATTACTGCCGATTTATTACCGATTGCGTCCGATTTATATTAGAAGCGCGCGGTTCCCGTACTTTCATTATATAATCGCTTAATCAAAGTATCAGCGCGGAACAGCCCTCATCTGCACGGGAGGAATGACCAGCGGCTCCCGCGTCTATTCGGCGTCTGGCCGTCGTGAAAGCTAACCGGCTAACCAGTCAATGGTAATATACACTAGAGGAATAAAGCGCTTGCCTGTGAATTACGGTTACCAACGGTCAAATTTAATTTGCCGCGAATAATCAGAGCGTGCGATTAAAATAACCACAAGTGAATGTGTGAGAGAGGGCGTTGCATTGGTGGCTAAAGCTGTTAGCTCGAGCGGAGAGCCTTGAATATGCTGCAGTGCAGTATTAGCAAGGTTAGGCGCTTGAAACGGCTCAAATTCGTAGTTTTACTATTTTTAAATGCATTCAACTTAATTTATTGATACAATAGTGGACTGGTATCATATAAAATAGCGGAACAATCGCCTCAAAGGATGGCGGACGCGCCGTCAGGACGCGTCGTGAGGGCCTATGTAAATAAATTTAGTTCGACACTAGCTGATGTCATCTACTACCTGAGCAAACTACGCATTTTAACTAGTACTCCGGCCCCCCTCGGTCATATTAACCAACCGAAGAGCAAGCTCACGCAGGTGGGTTGGTCTCCAGGAACTGGACGGGTTGTGTTTACTCGCCTGACACTGTTACCTGCGGTTCGGGTTCAGGACTCAGGCGGAGACATCAACGCCCAGGGCGTTGGCACTTACACACGTATTGATAGCTGACAGTTGGAATTCCCACTGTGACCTGATAAAATCACGATTCCGATTCGTATTCTGTGACCTTGCACAAAGGTAGACGGATAAATGTTATATTAAGCAGCAGTCAGAGACACCTGGGGTTAGAACAGGCGATCTAGGGGGTTTGATTTATACTTTGACCAGGTATAATATGCAGAGGTGGATAGACCACTGAATGTTTTAGAAATACTGGTTTTTGACCTACTTTTTTCAAATTGGATTATATTGGCCTTAGTGCAGTATGAGCTAAATATGACCTGAATAATTGTCATTTGGTGCAAAGAACAAATGGAAAACACTCAATGCAAAGACAAGGTAAAACGTGTAATCGAGGTCAACATGTATTTGTTATTACTGGACAAGAAATTAGTCTTTTAGGTTAAGTACTACTAATACCATTATTTTTGGTTTAGCGTGGTTTATGATGCATACAATTATTTTTTAAAGATGATCATGCATTATATTGCACAATAAAACCCCCAAACTGCATGTATTTAAAGTGTTTCTGTATTTCTAAGAAATTGTCTCCCTTCTTCTTTAAAAGATGTATAATGATGAGCTTTCTTAGGGCGGGATGTTTTTATATTTGACACATAAAAAAAGATGCATCATACCAAAGTTCAAGTTTGGTGAATTTTAGTCATAGCGAAAAGACATTTGATCAGTTATGTTTGTTTTATGTTTCAACTGTTATTTTGGTATGCTCTTTGAATTCAATTCAATGCTGCATTGTTTTGGGATCTGAAGTAATTTTGCTTGCTTAACTAGTCAAGTCAAATATATTTATATAGCGCTTTTCACAATACAGATTGTATCAAAGCTGCTTCACAGTATCAATCAAAACAACTTAACAGTGTCTGTTTATTACTAGAAAAAGACATCCAAGTTTGGTAGAGCTGATCAGTGGTATGATGGGTCATTTAATTTGAATATCCTAGAATATCCCGACTAGTGTGACTGCAGTTGTAAGGTACAAAACTGCATATTTTCAAAGTCATCTAATCAATCTTAAGGAAGCTCTGTATAACTAGCCTTGTTCAGATGATGATGTTGTATTGTCATACTTTCAATAAGTGTTATAACCTCAAATGGGATTTTACTGATATTGTTTACGATGATGATAGAACTTACGATAATTCAGTAATGAATGCATTTAGATAAAAAGACAGTCAGTGAATGACGAACCAATGAAACATGCTACATCATAACTGTGCCTTTGCATTTGTACTCTTGCATAATCATTTATGGGTAGCCTTTAGAATGACTTAAATATTCGTAAGACCCAAATGTAATAATAGTATCTGGTGCAGGTCAAAATAGGTACCAACTTGAAGGTTGACCCCTTTACAACAAAAGGAGGTCAGCCAACCTCTCTAAGTGATACCAAACTTGTCTTATTTGTATTATATGCATACAGGCACCAGGGGCCGGATAATGCGCTAGACTAATCAAACCTTTAACTCACCAGCAACGTGCATTTTATCATCTAATTGTACATTCCTCCCCCCTACTTTTGTAGTTGCATCATGGACAAGAGCGACCTAGTGCAGAAGGCTAAACTCGCTGAGCAGGCCGAGCGCTATGATGACATGGCTGCTTCCATGAAGGCCGTCACGGAGGGCGGCGTTGAGCTTTCCAACGAAGAGCGCAACCTGCTCTCCGTGGCCTACAAGAACGTGGTGGGCGCCCGCCGCTCGTCCTGGCGTGTGATCTCCAGCATCGAGCAGAAAACGGAGGGCAATGAGAAGAAACAGCAGATGGCGCGCGAATACCGTGAGAAGATCGAGACTGAGCTTCAGGACATCTGCAACGACGTGCTGGTGAGAGACAGACATGTGAATCTGAGAGTTACAAGGAAGAAAACATAAACATTTGACAGTTGAATTGACAGTTCTTGAAGTCTTGCATAATTTAATTTGTTAGAATTACAGCTGAAAAAAAAGTTTCACTATTATATATGTCTGTTTTGTAATATTAGTTGTGGTGCGTTTCAATACTTGGTGAGCTGCAGCGTTTTAAGGCATTATAGCAATGGATGCTTTTAAAGAATGGCTCTTTTTAGCCACAATTTGTGTGCAATGTATATTTAGCTTTTTAGAATACTGTCTCGTATCTCTTACTGCCTTTGTTGTGTCAGAACTGTTGTCAAGTCATTGTTTCATGTGCAAAGCTTTAAATGAATGCAGTATTTCAAATGTTTCAAATCAACCACTTAATATGTTTGTTTTCAGTTAAAATGCTGCCTACGTAGGCAGCAAGGCACGTCACGGCGTTTATCATCAGAGCAAAAGGAATCAGTTGTATTTGTAATATGAAACCTCAATTTGGATGGATCCAAAAATGTACACTTGACTTTACCTTTAAGAATGTTGATTTTCCTCTTTCTGATGGCTAATGATTTTCTTTTTATTAATGTAATTTTAATGTTCATAGCTTGATGTCGGCCTTTGTTCTCTCAGGGTCTCCTGGAGAAGTACCTCATTCCCAACGCTAGCCAGGCAGAGAGCAAAGTCTTCTACCTGAAAATGAAAGGAGACTACTACAGATACCTGTCCGAGGTGGCAGCCGGAGAATCAAAGAAAAGTGAGCTCATTTTAGTCTTAAAGCAAAAAGGATGTTGCCTAAAATTCAAAATTGTGATTCATCTGTCATTAGGGGTGAAGATAGTGTAACGTATAAAGATGGGAACTGATAATGCTGCAGTATAAAGTCAAGTCCTAAGAATGAATAATTAGATGCTAGCTAAAGAAACGGCATTGGAACACCCAGACTGTGATGCTAGTGGTCATGTATTTGATTTAATGTTTTCTATCAAATTACAGCCACAGTGGACAACTCTCAGAAGGCTTACCAGGATGCATTTGAGATCAGCAAGAAGGAAATGCAGCCAACACACCCCATCAGGCTGGGACTAGCGCTGAACTTCTCCGTGTTTTACTATGAAATCCTCAACACCCCAGAGCAGGCCTGCAGTTTGGCAAAGACGGTTAGACAATTATCTTGTTTGACTTTGTTTTGAGTACATGCAATGTAATATTCCTTCTTTCATCTCATCTTATTTATGCAACATTCTGTGAGTATCTTAAAAAAGTGTTTCGGAACGTGAAACTAAATGAGTTTATACTGAATACTCGAGTGTGCATTTCCAGTGTACTGGAAGACAACTGACCCTGACCCTCATGTTTACCTTCACCTTAGGCTTTTGATGAGGCGATTGCTGAGCTGGACACCTTGAACGAGGACTCTTACAAAGACAGCACCCTGATCATGCAGTTACTAAGGGACAACCTCACTGTAAGTTTGGCCAGTTTTATAGGTATAGACAGGGCCCAAAATTAACACTCGCTTCAAATTAACAATGCAAAATTAATATGGACTCTATAGATTACTTAATTATTAAGAATGATGGTCTAAGCTGTGCTAATGTAACATTTAAACGTCTTTTGTGACTCGCACGACTTCTAACGATAATTTTGCGTAGGATGTTTTATCTAGTATAAAGGTTTTTTTTTATCTGGAATACGATGTGGTGTGTAACATGCATATAATTTATCTAGCATTAGGCAACCAAAATATATTAGGAACAAAATGTGCTTGTAATGCATGGAAAATAGGGGTCCAAAAGTCCACTAATATGAATAAATAAGAAATATTTAATATTATGCCATTGGTAAAAAAGTGAATTTTGAAACCTTGAACTTTTTCTTTCTCTTTCTTCAGCTGTGGACATCAGAAAACCAGGGTGATGAGGGGGATGCTGGCGAGGGCGAGAACTAAAGGCGTTGCACTTCACTGTTAAATCCACCTACACTCTTTATCTTACACATATACAGCCCATAATTCCCTGCTCCATCCAATCCACCTCACCTTTATCCACCTTTCTGTATGACGAGCAGCATGAATTGTACCTGACCTACAAGTTTGTACCCCTGAAGCCTTGAGCGGCAGGGTAACGTTTGGTTTTTTCCAAGGCTGACTTGTCTCAAACATGTCTGTTCGTGTATTTCCCCCCAGATGAGGGAAAATGGTTGAATAGTGGAAACGGTTTCCATCTTTTTTCCCCTTCCTAAAATCCCTCCTAACATTTTTAAAAGGTATATGTTCTCTGGTCTAGCAGGTTATAATGCATTAGTGTCCTCCACCCATTTTCCCTTCTCTGTCTTTTCTCTCCCAATAGTGTACTGGCGATTGCTGCTGGTTTTATTCAAAAGGTTATTAAACTGTCCATTAATTTAACAAACACTGTGATGTTTAGTTTTTCCTCCTGGATAACTTGTGCTTAATGGAAATCGGAACGGTTTCAGTACGAGTAGCAGTACAATTCTGTTGCGATCTCATACAGAAGGGATAAAAACAGGCTGTATTGTGACACTGACTAACATGCTTTACTATTATTGCTGTCATGTGCATAATTTTATTTTGCGTACATGGCTAAAGACGACAAAAGGGACCGGAGGTTTGCCATTCCATGTCTGTTCAGTTTTAAGTTAAAGACATTCCATCAGTATGTGACGTTTAACGATTACAGACCTTTTATGAACAAACTGGAGAGTTTCCTATAATGTGCTGTCAAGAAGGCAGTCAACATAAAGGTGCTGTTTGACATCAGTAAACAATTTTCCTGGTTTGTTCTGTATGTTTTTTTTTTTTCTCCCTTTTGCATAATTTTGACCACCCCGCCATTTAATAAAGATGTAAAATTGTAAACATTATAGAGGTAAATATAAATTTGTCTTAAAAACTAAATGTTGTCAACTTGCATGCAAAAAACCCTTTATTTTTCAACCCTCTTTACGAACAGTGATGCTTGATTTGATGTTTCCTTCTTCAAATGATATCAGTGTAATTCAGGAGGAGTTTTGGGGCCTTAGACTGACTTAGAGCTTTACTACTCCTCTTTCCTTTTAAGAGATGAGTTTCTGTAAGACCTTAGCAGTTCAAACTGAGAAATTCTGGATTTAACTTGAATTTTGTGCAGGAAAGTGCCGCAGACCAGTGGAGGCTTTGAAGTCTTGGCCCAAAGTCAGTGAAACACAAGACGAGATCAGATTTGGCAAATAGTTGAAGGACCCTGATCATTACTAGGGAGGTAGCCACTCATTCAGTGTCACAATACACAGTGTCACATCACCATGACATTCCACGTAGGTGTAGAACTCATCTGTCTCGAGCTGAAGACAATGTTCATGCACTGAAGACAAAATCTCTTTTTCTCTCCCCTTAGCTGAACAAATGGCAGTTATTCTACGCTTGATTACAAAAAAGAAAAATACAGTAGTGAATGTGGAGCCGAGCCTGTCTGTATATCTGGTATCTCCAATTGCTTTGTTTTTACTGACCAGTATTCTGCCTAAAGTTAGCTTCTGTGACGGTTTCATTGCTTAGCGCGCACGTGGTTGTGAAAATTTAGACTAGCTTAAGGGAAAAAAATTACAAAATGAAGAAAAAAAATACAACCTGGTTATTGACGTAATACTAGATTTGTGTATGTCTTTTAAAACAGTTCTAGTTTCACCTTACATGTTATAATCAGGAAAGTGTAAAAGACAATTTAAAGTGAAATAAAAGTTTTATCAGTTCCAAATTGCGCTGTAATTTTTTCCCGCAGTGGTGTACATTAATTTAAAAAAAAAAAACAATCAGCATATTTTCAAGGGCTTATCACTGCTTTCTGTAAAGATGTAAAAGGCTTTTTATTTTCAAAAATATTTAAAGCATTTAAGAAAAATTTAAGCAAGCTGTTGATTACAACAGAAAAGGATTGACTTGTGCTTCCGTTTGTGATCGCACAAACAAATACCATTTGCAGTGACACTTGCAGTTGAGGTCTATGAAAACCAGTGTTCAAATGACTTGTTTGCAAAGTTATCTTGAATTTAAGGCACATTTATGCTTGTTTTTTTAAACTGGAAAAAATTATTTTGTCTGGTAATCGACAGTTTGTAATGTATTTGAATTGCTTTTAATTAGTTATACTACATGTGTACATGCATAGCATTTACTGTTTTGTCTTTTTAGTATTGCTAATTTCTACAAAAAAGTAACCACTGACCCTAGCATTACATCTGACAATTTACTGGATAAGAAAATACCATATTACTGAACATTGTCCTTTATTATCAGATGCATTACTTTCTTTAAATTAAAGACCCGTTTACATTGTTTTTATGCAAAATGGCATACGAAACATCAATAAATACAGGTGTCAAGTCTTTACAAATGTATATAAACATAAGTGGTTTTGACAGTAAATAACCCTCAATACAACGTCGGAGTACTTTCTCTGTAAAAGACTAAAGGTAAGCGAAAAACATCAACACATTTAGTAGAAAATGCAGCCCTAAAACTGAGTGTATTAAGTGGAAATAGTTTAAAAAGTAATTTTGTTTGAAAAATTGCCATTCAGTTCAATGTGCAATGAAAAAGACATTAAAATCGCATGCCAAATCAACATCAGATTTGATTAGTGATTGATTAAATGGACTAATTTAACAATCACAACAAGTGACCAAAAAAAAAAAAACAGATTGGAGTTTCATAAGGAAACCTGACTGCTATATTAATGACAGTAGATACACCCAGTCAAATGTCCCTATATGAACATGAACACAAACTATTTCCTATTTTTTTTAAATAACATCATGACGTGCATATCTGAAGGATGAGCAGAAATCTGTAGCAAACGTTGCAGCTTTGAGCAGCAAATCAACTTGAGGCACTTGGGGAAAGTTTCCTCATGTCCACTTTACAATCACAGTTATTTCATATTCTGTGCTTCCTGTAGGAGTTTCTGTGCTGCTATGTTGTTTGGATCGATTTTGAGCACACTGTTGAGATCTTTAATACAAGACTCCTTGTTCTAGGAGGAAAAAAATCAATGCATTACAATTTATAAAACAATCCACCAATCGAAGATCATAATATTTTTTTTCAAGTCATATTTGAACTTACTTTAAGTTCCTTGTATGCCTGGGCACGTCGGTAAAATGCCTTAATGTTGGCAGAATCCATTAGAAGAGCCTCATCACAGTCACTTACAGCTTCTTTGTACATCTTTAATGACAGGTAGCAAAGAGCCCTACAAGCAATATTAATTTAAACACATTATCAAACCACGTTCCAGGCCTAGACATTCAAATCACCATGTGAACCCTGATGTTTGGCAGCATAATTACTTGGGCTGTGTTTGTTGCGTTTCATACCTGTTTGTGTAGGTTGTGACTTCTGTGGGGTCCTGACCGAGCGACTCTGTGTACTTCTCCATACCTGCCTTGTGATCGCCCTTCCACACAAATGCATTGCCTTGTTCCTTAAGAGCTTTGGCCTTTTTAACAGCCGCAGGTCCTGGTGCTTAAAATCAAACAATTGAAAATTAAATGCTGAAGCAAAGTATGATGGGTCTGATCATTATAGCACAGCACAAACCTTTTTTCGTGTTGTCAACCATGCTGTTCTGTTGTAAACTCGAGGCCGAACCGGCGGCTTGCGCTCGGCTTTCTTTCACAGACATTGGAACGCTGGGAATCGGTGGCAGTTTCTCTCGCCAAGCTGGTCCGTCTATATTCGCCAAAGCCTTGGTCATTCTGAAGGGAAGGAGCAATGTGTTAAATGGTACATTTTTGCATTCTTATTCTCATAAATTATTGTTTACTCGCCCTCATGTTGTTCCAAACCTGTATGAGCTTCTTTCTTCTGTTGAACACATAAGAAGATATTTTAAAGAATGTTGGTAATCAAATAGTTGACGATAGCCATTGACATCCATAGTAATTTTTTTTTCTACTATGGAAGTCAATTGCTATCGTCAGCTGTTTGATTACCAACATTCTTTAAAATATCTTCTTATGTGTTCAACGGAAGAAACTCATACAGGTTTGGAACAACTTGTGGGTGAGTAAGTGATGAAAAATGTTTCATTTATGGGTGAACTATCCCTTTAATTGCCTAATAATTCTGGATCATGTGGAATTACCTGTTGACGCCATCGTGAGCAGCTGGTATGTTCCAGTCTATCTGTAAAACAGTTTTGTAGTCCACATAAGCATGTCTGTATCTCTCCAAGGCCTCGTAAGATGATGCCCGGCGAAGCAGAGCTTTATATCCAAAAGGAACCAATTTAAGAGACCTGAAAGGTAAATATAAAGACTATTAACACTGAGCATCATCATTTTAACCATTTTTGTCTTCTCCTCCTTACTCTGTGCAGTCTTTAATGCATTCCTTGCAGTTTCCGTCTTTCAGGTAACTGGCGGCCCTGTTGGAGTACAAAATGGCCAGATCTTCGTTTTCCTTCTGACCTGTGAACAGAACGGTTGCTTTATTTACCTTAGTACCAAATGCTCTTTTATTTCGACAACAGTCTGAGCAATCTTTTTAAAAATAGTTGCTCTGCAACTTTCATACCTTCTTGCTTGCTATGGTAACCCTATTGTTACTAACTTAAAAACATGAATGAATCTCTATTGTATTCTTAGAAGTACATTAGCATATGATAGTACCATTACTATCAATTCCATCATGTTTTGTCAGATGGGGGGGGGGGGGGGGGGTAATTTTTTAGATGCTCCAGATATTATCTTCCTCAAATTTAAAAGGCAGCAATATTTTTTCAGAATCTTACAAATAAGGAATTATTTACGCACACACAATGTTTCGTTAGACGAGGTCCCGCTCTCAATCATTGATTATTGTTTCACACAGTTTAGGGGAAACACAAATCAGTTATCTTTAATTAATGGAAGATTACAAGCCGCTACTTCCCCCTCTACAGACTTGATCAGAGAGGAATAAGAGTGAGAGATGTGAATTGGAATCACTGAGGAGATATGGCATAGTGGTTTTGGAGGATATTGATAAACAATCTGTCAGATTATACTAGATTAAGCCTCATTCAGTTAAAGGTAACACATAGAATACACTTCTCGCAAAATAAATGATGTCGAATTTTCCCCCAATGTCTCACCTCTTTGTGATAAATGCAAATCAGAGGATGCTGATTTAGCTCATGGTTTTATTTCCTGGCCTAAAATACAGGGATTCTGGTGTGAGTTTTTTACGGTGCTTTTAGATGTCCTTAATTTGAAATATGGAACGAGACCCAGTGCTCATTATACTAGGATACCTTTCGTCTGCTACCTTCGTAGGAATTATATTCCTTAATGCATTGTATAATTACTGAAGTGTTGTATTAATGTGATCGTATCATGTATTAACAGGCTGGGGAGGGGAAGTTGGTTAAAGTTGTTTTCTTTAAACTCGTTTGTTTACTCATTTTACGCATACAAGAATATCTGGAATCTGTAATTATTTCAATTTAATCCAATGATTCAATAAAATGTATTTGACAAAAAAGGCAGTAATATATTTGTATTGGAATTTGTATCGACCCAATTTATACTGTGAAAATGAATATTATAAATTTGTGTAAAATATTATTTGGAAAATATTTGGTGTCTATTACATAATATTGTGTTATTATCATGCTTTTATTTTCTACTCACTAGTACGGTTAGATGCAGTATTAAATTAATTTAATCTTTTTTTTTTGTCATTTTTTTTCCACAGACCCCCTAGTCTCGGACCCCATTTTGAAAATCTCAGTACTGAAATTCATTGAAAATGGTATTTACATGCTAATGCAAGGTACAAGAATACAATGGAACATTCTGTGCTAGAGCAAGAATACAATGGTGCTAACATGGTACATGTACAAAACAAGTTATATAAGTGGTAATACTGTAACGTTGGTGGTGACCATGGTGATATTTGACTTCTCTCACCAGACTTCTCCAGCTGCTGGATGGATTGGCTGTAGACGGTCACAGCTTCTCCATACTGACCCGCTCTGAAACACTGGTTACCGGCTTGTTTGAGTTCCATCCACGACTGCGAGCGCCGCTTCTGAGGCATGATGACACTGTAACGACCAGTTAGTTGTGAGATCCTTAACTGCTGTTAACTTAGTTAGGAAGGTAACATTATGAAAAAAATCAATATTACACTGTCAGTAAATGTGTTACAGTATAAACTTACCAAAGTTACCGCGGTAGAATCACCGTCTGATGTTGGAAAAGGAAGGCGGAAGGGCTTTGGTGATCGATCAACTCCGCCTGTTTAAAGTTACAAGTTATTGTGTTTAACAACCAGCTAGTGATGAGACAACTAACAGTTAGTCTGTCCTTGTTCTAGAACTCACTAGAACATCCGCGTCTGCTGCTGCTGCTGCTGCTTCTTCTTCTTCTTCTTCTTCCGCACGCGCAAACACCACGTTTTACCGGCTGAGTCTCTAAAGAAATGGATGGTGTTGAATTTCAGTTTCAGTTTTCAGGGCTGAAGAAGCGGCTGTCGAGCTCCGGTGCTGCTATTTGAAGATCAGGGTGGTTGATTGTAACCCAATCCAGTGTTGCCAGATCCGTCGAAAAAAGCACGTATCCTAGCCCGACAAAAACATGCGAAAATGTGCTTTTAATTATACGGACTTGGCAACACTCACCAAGTCCAAGCTTCCCTCTATATAAAACCACCCTGCCGTTGGTTGCCAGGTGTTCCTTAAACCTTAAACATTCATTTATTTTAAAACGTATTGCTTCCTTTAAAGATTTCCTTCTTCTTTTTAAAGGCCCACTGAAGTGCCTTGAAACGCGCTGCATTATTCAATGTGTTGTTGACGTAATTTCCAATGAAACAGGAAGACAGGGCGGGACAAGTTTTATTTTTGATAAGTACAGAAGTGAAGAGGGTGAATGATATTTCATTATGGTTGGAAATGCAGTTTGATCATGTTTTTTTTTTATGCTTTTATTTTATTTTTTCATTATCTTAATATTAAGATAAAGTATTACTTTAATTTAGCAGGTATTTTTTTTATTTTTTATTATTTAAAACGTTATGTTAGATTTATCTTGTCTGATTGTGAATTGGTTTGGGTAGTTACTGGGGGTAGGTCTTGATAAGCCTAGGGCTTCTACCTATCCCTTTTCGAACAGGTTGATTATTATGCTAAAAATATATATATATATATATATATATATTTTTAATTGTTTTTGTGTTTAATTATTTGTATGGATACTTCATACGTATTGCTGTCTTTATTTATTTATTTTATTATTATTTTTATTAATTGTTCGAAATAAAGATTTCATTCATTCATTCATATCGAGCAGCTCCTCCCCTTTATCACAGCTCGTCCAGAGCCGTTGAGCTCGGTAAAGCTGCAGTTTCCTCCTAATCTCTAACCGTTTCTCCTTCTAATCTCATCCATCGCTATAAAATACAGCATTCTGTGCAGAATTCAAATGGGTCTGATACGTTTTGTGGTCTGTGTCGACTCGGTCATATGATCCGCTCTGTGCTGTCGTGTCTCTGGACCGGAGCTGTGGCGATTCGCGTGACACTAACATGAAACCAGACTTCATTCGCCCCAATGGAAAGCATATTTCCACTGTCTGAATCGTTCCCTATCCCCTATATAGTGCACTATGTGCCATTCACCATATGGAAAGAAGTAAATGTGTGATCAAGTGAACGATTTCAGCCGCAGCTATGTATAATGTAGGGGGCGGGACGCTTTTGATTCTAGAGAGCATTTGAGTGGACAGAAAATCTGATGAGAAGCTGAAGTGCAGAGTGACGTAACCAAATTATTGATCCATATTGGCAGAAGTGGGAGACTAATTTTTGAATGCTTATATCTTCTAAATGCAAATTTTGTCATTGTTTTGGAACACACTAGCTTATGGATAACAGTAAGACTGTGTAAATACTAAAATCCAAAAAAACTTCAATTCTGATTTCATGGGGACTTTAATTATACGACCTGAAAGGGCAATCTCTAATAAAGTGAGTAAAAGTAATAAAAGTACAAGATTATGATAAAAAAGACAATGGTATATTATTATTCACTGAAACCCAATTATATAAAATATTTTAAATCTGTTTTATTTTTATATTTTCCATTTTCATTTTAATTCTAGTTAAAAAGAATTACAGTCTGATACATACGGTCGCTACAATGTGTTTGTCCTTCGCCTGTTTCCGTAGTTCCCCCATAAACACCTTCCTGTCTGAGTCACCGGACGTGCGTGCTGAAGGTCGCGAATTAAACGGTAAATATCGAGCTTGTTATACGTTTACAACAAAACTTCTATGGTGAATTATGTATAAAATATAATATCACCATGTTATGTTTTTAATAACACTAAATATTCGGTTTTTTATTTATTTAATTTAGCTAAACGCGTCTCGTTTTAGAGTATCTTGACGGTGGTCGTCATTGCTTGCTAGTCTTAGCAAGACCGGTAACTGTTAGTCCTGAATCTCAGAAGGCACTATGATATGAATCACAAGTGTCATTTTAAAAATAAAACAAAGGTTAATTGCTTGACAGTGCGTTTGCATGCGTTTTATCACGTCTAGAGAAATAATATGCAAATTGCTTATTAGCTAAACCGCTAATACCTTGACCTGAGCTGACCAGTACATTTGTATATAAAACATGCAAACTAGTATATCTGGTTATTATTACATATTGTTATCTTCTCAGTCTCTATCCCATAAGCAAAAGTTAAATGTTATCGTGACTTATTCTGTGTCTGTCTTGAAAGTCAGCAAGACATCCATTTGTGATGATCAGAATAGCACGTAGCGATACGTTACTAAAGGGTGATCTATCCTGTTATTGGAAGTGCAAGGTTGTCAATTGACTATCAGTGTATGACATTCCTCTTATTGTCTTCTCTTTCCAGAAGCCAACAATGTCACTTGCAAAGCCAGCGATGAGAGGCCTCCTGGCCAAGCGTTTGAGGTTTCATTTGCCCATCGCGTTTGCTCTTTCCATCGCTGCAGCAGCCGCTTTCAAGGTCAGTTGTATTGTGTTTTGTATGATTATATCCTTTGTGGCCTTCAGTTTTGTTCAAAATTGTGATTGGTACTTAATCTATATGTAGGTAGAAATGCTTCTTTAAATTATTATTATTATTTTTAAAGCACCCTTTGTCATGATGTAACTTCCTTAGTCATAAAGATTAGTTTTCGATCAATGTGGGTTTTGATTTTTTTCTTTTTTTAATTTCTATTCTTGGACATTTGGTTTCATCCCTATCTTTCATTCTTTTACCTTTGAGTCAAGTGAGTTAAATAATGTTGGAAGCTTGTTTTACAAGGACCATGGACAGTTTTTTTTATTAATCTGAGTACGTTTTATGCCTTTCTGCAGTACACAGTAACAGAGCCCAGGAAACAGGCATATGCTGACTTCTACAAAGAGTATGATGCCATGAAGGAGTTTAACGCCATGAAAGAAGCTGGTGTTTTTCAAAGTGTCAGGCCTTCTGGAGAATAAAGCAATGTGATGTGAGTGGCCTTTCAAGTGCATATACATGTGATTTGTTTGCAAGCATAATTTTGCACTCTATGCACTGCCATTTCAATAATTATAATATTAAACAGCCCTGAGTTTTGTCCTTGATTGTATTTTTTTTTTTAAATGTCATTAATACCATTTTTATGCTCTGGTTTGGAAGTAAAATAATGACTTTCTTTGAAACAAATAACCACATTGAATTGCACTAATTGAAAAATAGTGTATATTTAAGCTGTAAATATTTTAAATGGAAACATTTCTTACACAATTTCATTATTAAAAATGTGATGATCCATATTCAACTTACAGACTTCATTTCCAAAATATCCAGTCTGTTTATTTATTTTGCTTTACCAATTTAGTTAAATAAATTCAGTTGTTCAATTTAGCAAAGTATTTAACATTGCACATGCGGGAACTGCAGGAATAACAGTAGAGTACTGATGCATGCAGTTGGTGCATCCGGGTGATGACGAACAGCAAAGCAACAGGTAGAGAGTCGTTCATTAATTTGTTCAAACAAGCGGTAAGTATATGTTATGATAATCAGATTTTCTGCATATATAGGGTACTATCCCTGATAAAGACACGGAAACTGTGTTTACGTGGTTACTATGTGGTTACTTCATTTTTCTTTTCTGTGTAACTGTAAGCAGCTTTCTCCACTGCAAAGGAGATACAATGTTATCTACCCCGAAGCTGATGTGGTGAATATGGATTATTGCATTTTTAATAATGAAATTATGTATGAAATGTTTTCACTTGAAATATTCACATCTAAAATATGCAACCATGTTTAATTTCAGCCCCCCAAAATGCAATCCCTGAAAATACAAAGCTTTAAAATGAAAGCACTGTTAATGCAATGTATTTTTTTATTATTATTCGATTTTATTTATTTATTTTCAAAGACATTAGTCATTATTTTACTTCCATACACTGGTCAATTTTGAGAGTTTGAAACTTTTGCTATTTTGCTTCCGTAACATTATTATTATTTTTTTCAGACTAATGAATAGAAAACATCCAAAATATATATTTAAGTGTCTTAATATCCATTTGTGTCTTTAGGTTACAATTACAATACGTATATTGTGTGTAAATGTTTCTTCCTCCTGCGGCTTTACATACTCCATACTGTACACCTTTTATTCCTATCTATATTCTGAAGGTTTTTACAGACGATTTTGTTCATATATCATTCGTCTGGTTTATATAACATTTCCAAAAGCACTTGTTTTTCAGGCTGTTGAGAGATCCAAAATCTGCTCTGTAAAAACTTTTAATGTCAACAAAATGAAACTGGAAATTTATGCAGATTAGTGCATATTGCATTTCAGAAAACTTGTAATACAACACAGTAACGCACTGTGATTAGTCGATATTTTTACCCTATTTACCTGTGGTGTCTTGCCTTCAATGTAAAAAACACTTTGACTTATACTTTTCTTCTTTCTTTACAGGTGATGTGCCCCTGCATTCCTGCTCTGCAACTGAATCTTTATAAGATTATTGGATATGAACATTGATGTCTGATGTTCTCATTAAGATACAAATAAACTGTTGACAACCATCACGCTGTAGTGACTTATTGCAACGCATCTTGTCAACATGTCTCTCCTATGTTATATTTCGAAATGAAAATGTCATTTGAGTTAAAGAGTCTTAATCTCATTGACAAGGTCAGATGTTTACCTATTATTTATGTCATAAAGATATGGGTTAAAAGCCCAAATCTAAACTCTGAATTTAGCCCCAACTTGGTGGTTAATGCTGTCATAATTATGTCTAGAATAGTTTTTTCTTGATATTTTTCTGCAAGCAACAGATTTTATAACATACTGATGGCTGTTTGGGTGGTGACTGTTGTAATTTAATGTTTTCTTAACATTTACTTTTAAGAACATAAAAAAAACTGTTTAATGGCACTTAAACATGAAATTTGTTTATACTTTTCACATTTAGCAGAAATAAGAATTCACATTTGCTGCATGTGTTTTGTCAGACATTGCTCTTTGTTTCCTAAGAAATATTGCACCTTGTTGCATTTTAACTGTACTTGTCTATAAATGTGGTTAGTGGAATAATACTACTAGGTGCATACAAAAAGTCCCATGATTTTTTTTTTTTTCTTTTACCCATGTAACCATGATGTTTGGACATGCATAATGGTAATACCACGGTATTTTTAGAAATACATTGCAGCACCATATTGATTCCAGCATCACCACTGTACCATGGTATCTCCATAGTATCTTTTGTGGTTTGAAGCCTTTTAATCTGAAGTGCATTTTCCCAGTGTTCTACCGCACAGGAAGTGCTTCGAACATGAAAAGCGGAAGTTGTTGTTCACAGACCAACTTGTGTTCTAATGTAATCTTTCTCACAGCCAGTACATGCATCATGCGTGTAATTAGTAATATACAGATACCGTTTCTTTAATCTCGCTGATACGACTGGTTGCAGTTGGGTGAGTTTACTAGTAATAATGGTTTTAGGTTATTATCGTTGCGCTCTGTCCATGCGCGTTGTCCAGGCCTTTGTGCCAGAGAGCATGTTTTACTATACGTGCTGTGGATTAAATATAAAATATTGCATGTTTATTTAAAATAATGTGGAAAAGAAGCAGTCAACTATATCTGGCTACTTATGTAACTCTACATGACATACACATCGAGCAGAGTATTTGGCGCCCCACAAGATTTGACATGACAGCACTAGTAAACAAATGGTTGCAATTGTTGTATAGAGACTAGATATTATGGGGAAAACCAATCGTTTATTTTTATTATTTAAAATTATGAATAATTTTATATATATATATATATATATATATATATATATATAAATGCAAAGCATGGTGTTATTAAATAAATCTATTATATTTTGTATCAATATTTGCATTTCCAAGAGGAATTGTTAATGCTGGCAGGGAATTCATTAATATGTATAATTACAATAATTTTAATATATAAAATAATAGCATTAAAGCTTTATCTTTGGTGCTGTATGGCTTTAATGTCGAAATCTATAAAGTTTCAAAAGCCAGTATGTATGGCATGCCTAAAGCTGAGGTCTACACAATAAAGTGGCAATCCATATGTAATGTAATTCAGGCTGATTTAACAGCAGAAATTTGAATGGACATAAAATGCTTGAAGAATAGCAATGCACTACTGCCTCGTAAACACCATAATGATGCATCTGAAATTTGTTGTTAGTGATTGTCAACCGATATATTTCTTCTGTAATGACCAATGCCGATTTATCTAGAGTTGGGGTTCGTGGTGAAAAGCTAAAAATGTATTCAGCCATAAAAAAATCAAATAAAAAAAAAATCAAATAAAAACAATTAAAATAAAACGCTTAAAAAGACAAAATATTGAATTTCTTTACCTGCATCTCATGTGACCATAAACCGACATCCGAGAACCCCTGATTTAGAGAAAAGTATGGCCAAATGCAAACATTTATTTTTACTCAAAATTCACACAAAAAAATCAAAGTAAAAATGGTTTATTCATTGTGAATAAATTCAATTATATAATGTTAATTCTGGAATAATATTTAATTGTATCTGTATGATATTTCCAGGTGCCCAGGTGGAGCTGTGATCTGCATTTGCCTACGGTCTGAGCTCTTGTCTTTCTTGCACTATAACTCTGAACCCTTGTATGACCTTCATCTCTCTGGCACCCACATGAGCGCAGCGTTCTATTCCCGCTGGGCCGAGCGCCATGCCTGACCGGGATAGCACCTACCTGGCAGGTGGCGGCGGGGGTGGCAGCGGGAGCGGTGTGGGCACTGGGGACGAGGGAGGAGCCGGGACAGGTTTGGGTGGAGGTGTAGGAGAGGGCAGAGTGACGGTGGTGGGCGGATCAGCGGGCTGCACAGGGGGTAACGGGGGTCCTGGGGCCATGGGAGGCGGCGGGGCATTAGGAAACGGCAACAGCTGCAGCGGAGCCAGTGGTGGTTTGGGACTGGATGGCGTTTGCCGGGACTTTTTGCGCAACGTGTGCAAGCGTGGCAAACGCTGCCGCTTCCGCCATCCAGACTTCAATGAGGTTCCCGACTTGGGTGTGCAGAAGAATGAGTTCATCTTCTGCCATGACCATCAGAACAAAGAGTGCGTGCGCACCAACTGCCGATTCGTGCACGGCTCGAAGGAAGACGAGGACTATTATAAGAAAACCGGAGAGCTTCCACTTCGGCTCAGGGGGAAGGTGGCAGCCGGATTGGGATTGTCTCCGACCGACCTCCCGTTGAGCCGCGGAGAGGTGCCCATTTGCAGGGACTACCTGAAAGAAGAGTGCCAGCGGGGCAACAAGTGCAAGTTCCGACATGTCAGGAAGGACTACGAATACGAGGCCTCGCCCAGGGTCGGTGTGGGATGCATGATGAGTGTCACCGGTGGCGTGAGCGGGATGGTGAACGCTGGTGGGGGGGGTGCGGTTGGTGTCGGTGGGGCCTGCGGTGGGATGTCTGGCCTGGTTGGCGGCGGCGTGGGAAACTACATGGGAATGGGATGTCCCAGCATGGGCGTATGCAGAGACCAGGGCCTGTCGGTTGGAGGTGGAGGTGGGGGCTCGATGAGCAGCTGTATGTCGATGGGGACAGTGGGTCATCGGCGCTACGACAGGGGCCCCTGCTCCGTCTACGACCCCCTGTTTGAAAATGGCATGTTTGAAGCCGGGCCGGTGGAGGCCCCCGTTGACCACACGGCCTTCCAGCTGAAGAGACGGCGTTTGGATGGGCTGCGGTTGACCGATGGGACCAGCAGTGGACATTACGACCTGGGGGTTCAGACCACCCTGCCAATCCGACCGATAGAGTATCGCTTACTAGAAGAGGAGAACGCCCTACTGAGGAAAAGAGTGGAGGAGCTTAAGAAACAGGTAGGGAATGTACTCTTCCTTTCTTCAGTGGAATACAAAGGAAGATACACTGCAGAGTGTCTGGAATAACGACACCAAAGTCCTATGGATATATAGTCCATGCAAACTGTGTACTGTACTAGTCGCTGGAAATCTTCCTCTCTGTCTAGTTCTCTAATCTCATTCTGTTAAAATACTGCGATTTATTGTGCCAGGTTTGTAGTGAAAGACCAGACAACACAAGAACCAGTGATGTTTCACATCATGACATCAAATAATACGTTTTGAAAACTACTACAGAAGACTTTTAGCAAAAGTTAAAAAAGTTCAAGTTAAAAGTTTAGTCTGTTCCTTACACAAATGTATTGCAAGGTGTAGCGCAAAAGTCGTATGGACTTTTTATTGTGCTTTTTTGCCGTGTTTTAGTATTATTTGTATACTATTATAGTATTTATTCATACTTTGAAAAAGATTTTTTTCAGTTTTCATTTTAATTTAAGTTTTAGTAATTTTGTTATTGGCATTTGTTAATTTTATTAGTTTTTTATATTTATATTTTGTTTTAATGTATTTATATTTCAGTTATAGTAATGTTAGTACTTCAACAAATTTTTTCAATTAGTTGCCACGGCAATATTTCCAATTTTTAAGTTTTTAAAGTTTTTTGTCTAATTTCATCTAACACCCCCTTATTTTATTTCAGCTTAATTTTAATTAACAAAAAGTATTTTTTAATAGTTTTAGTTTTTTAACAGTAAGTGATTTTTAGTAGGGATGCACCAATATTAAAATGCTGTACTCTTTTGTCTAAATAATTTAAAAATAATATAAAACTAATGTAAAACTAATTTTAAATGCAATGATTGAAATTAGTCAACACAACATTATAATGTGCAGTATGAAAAATTAATACTGCATTTAAACTATTTTATTAAATGGATTAATTAACTCATTTACTAAAGATTACAGTTTTTTAAAGATTAACTTTAAGTGAGTGTTAGAGGGTAATAAACGTAATCTAAATGTAAGAATGGCATTGTTAAATATTAATAATGTTAATATTGGCCGACACCAGTATGCTTAAAAATCTCTAATATCAACTGATAACCGATATGGAACAGCTATATCATACACCCCTAATTCTTTGGTCATTTTTTGAGCTTGACAGACCCATGTTCGACTTTCTTAGTTACTTTTTAATTCTGCAATAGATTATCTTTTCCATGGATGACAAATAAAACTAATTTTGAATGATATTTCATCTCTAAATTGTGCTTTTTATGTTAAAGGTAGTGTAGGCAATTTTTTGTATAAACACTTCGTCTCAGGACCAAAGAATATTCATCCAATCATTACATTCGGTCCGAATGCAATGATAGGATGTCCTGCCTGTCAACATATGTATTTCCATTCCTCCGCACACCTGCTTGCACAGACATGTCATCAGCGCGTTCAATGAGGCTCTGCAGAGTTGAAGACACACAGTCACAGAGCGCTGCAAACAAACAGCAGCTTTTACAGTTCCTCCTGAACCAAAGCAACCAGTTTATGCTGCGCTCACTCCATGTTGTGACCGTAATTACGAGATGGCAACCTGAGACGTTCTACTGTTCATGTTCTCAGACTCGCATTTATGTGTTTCTGTGTCAACACTATTAATGCCGAAATAAACTGCAGCAGTCAGGTGATAAAAGTCAGTGTTATTTATGTTCATTATTATTTTAATGTTATGTGCTTTGAGACATGAGGTAGTTTAACACAGTCTCTCATCTCGTGACGCTTTGCAGACTCTGCTGTGCACGTTCAAGTGTTTCGAAGAAGACGTGGCTTTGGAGACGCTCTGAAGGGGAGGGTGGGATCTCATGTTTTCAAAGCTAGCTTGATATTGCTAGCCTGTCCGTAATTGCCTACCCTACCTTTAAGATCGGTGACAGAATCAGTTATTTTAAAAATGTAAAACAACTGTAACCACATCCCAAATGTCTCAAAATTCCTTCCTTTCCTTTATTTGTTTTCAAGGTATCCAACCTGATAGCCACCAACGAGGTGCTTCTGGAGCAGAACGCTCAGTTTCGAAGCCAGGCTAAAGTAATGACGCTGTCCTCCACCCCTGCTCCGTCTGAACAGAGTCTGGCGCCCCCTGTTGGTTCTGTGAGTTCCTACAACCATGGCATTGCCCAGACACACACCACTCTGAGCAGTGCTGGTCTGCAGCCCCGTCCCGTCACTCAACAAGATCTGGTGGCCTCGACCGGTGCACCGACCGCCCCTCCTTCTAATGCTGCGCCCCCCTCCGCACCCCCTCCACATCTGAACCCCGACCCCATCTCTGCCGCCCTCGCTCAGACTATCGCCCAGGGATTGGCCCCTCCTGTTTCAATGGCCCCTGTTGCTGTTTCGGTGGCGCCGGTGGCCGTGTCCATGGCACAACCTTTGCCGGGCATCACGATGAGCCACGCGACCACACCGATGGTGACGTACCCCATCGCCAGTCAGAGTATGAGGATCACCACCATGCCTCATTAATGAGGGCACACTTCAGCAATATATACATGAAACAAATAACAAACTGCAAATCAAAGCAACTCTGCTGACACCAGTAAACCATGGGAAGTTTCTCAGGTGAAGGGTCGGTTTTGACTGAATGAACATACAGATTTCTGTATATTCTCTTGTGAAATTATGGAACTTATTTCAGTTTTGCTTGCCATGCTTTAGCAGATGATTGCCATGGAAAGACTCTTTTGAAATCCTCATTGACTTCACAGGACATTTATGAACTCATTTTGAAAGATGTAACTATTCTACTAAATAACTAAGGAAGAATTGTGAACTTACTTGTTAGCTGTCAGTTTTAGTTTGACTCCTTTTTTAATAGTTTGTTTTGTGAATTGTTTTTGTGTGAACTGATTATTTGGATTCTGCACAAAAAAATGAATCAGACACATTATGCTCCGTTATTAATTCTTGTCATGTCTTGCTAAAAAAAGTGTTTTATTTCTTTCTGTTGGAAACTAAATAACTGCATTTTTCTGTCAGAATATTGGTCTTGTTTCTTTCATCTTGAGTGAGTATCTTTCTGAAATGTTAATGAAAAATTATATTTCTTATCAAACCAGACTTCTGTTATTAGTTTGATTGCTTTCTCATTCTGTTGAGAGTATAGTATATCCTAGTTGTTTGCTCTCTCGTGGCCTGTCCACTGATGATAAGACCACCAGAGACAGATGACCTGGGCTGAATGGGATCTTAGCAACTCCCTTTGCTGTATGTGTAAATATTATCGTATAAATAATTTTTCCCCTTCTTATTTATTTTTAAAATTGATTTGATTTTTTTTACCAATTTATGTTTTATATCTAGAAAACCCTACAAACAGTCACATTGAAATATTGCTCATAATCAGTTCTCATAATTGAACTGTCATCCTTCAGTGTTTGTTTGTTTTTAAGCTAACAAATTAATAAGGTTTGGGATCTCTCGGATTTAGAGTATAGGGGGATTTATTATAGAGTTATCATGCAAAAAGAACCATTGTTCACAGTATTGTTAGCTGCATCAGAAGTATGTTTAATTTGGCAGGTCTCAGATTAACATTATCTGAAATCTAATGTCAGTCACATGACCATGAATATAGACCTCGACCCGACATGAGAGCACCTACTATGGCAAGTACTTTTTTGCATTTATTGCCTTTTTACAAGTCAGTTTTGTTAGTAAAATGTTTCAGTTAGTATTTAGGACATCTGTAATGTAGCTATGACTATTCTTGAGCACATTTTACTAGTTAAAACTCGTACTAGTAGAAAATAGTGTTGCACCATGACTGTGGTGTACTCTGGATATGTTGCCAATTGCCATATACCGCAATTGGCAATATTTATTACAGATTTTCAGTTTAATTATTAAAATATTTCCTAGGTTGTTATTTTTTTTATTTTGTTAGGATTTTTTATTGATGAACTGGTCAAAATGGCACTATGGACATTTTCACCTGGAATTATGACTTGTCAAAATTGCATTGCAGATAAGTAAATTATCACCAGTCCGATATGCATTCCAGATATCTTATGTTAGTTTTAGACAGTCACAAGCAACTAGTTAAACTCTTGTTTGATTGCATTCGGATATATATTTTTGGTAAAACAATTTCATCATGGCTATAGTCACCCTGAATTATAACTAGTAAAAATGTCATTAGATACCTTGTGTGCAAATTATTACTATTACACTTTATTTTAATTTGTCCCTGTTACTGTGTAATACATACACTCACCTAAAGGATTATTAGGAACACCTGTTCAATTTCTCATTAATGCAATTATCTAATCAACCAATCACATGGCAGTTGCTTCAATAGAGGGTATGCGCATGACGTCAGCGTCGGCCGGAGTGAATGCGGTCACGCCCACAAGTGGCAAAAAGACTGTGGGGCAGCATTTGTTTTCAGCGTGAACGCCGTGAAAATCACACAAAACACATCTAAAACGGGAAAGAGCTTTGCGATTGACTGTACAACTAGATTTGACCAGAAATCTGAGGTACTGTATATTTTTACAGACTGCAAAAAGCTACAGAACAGACTATATTCTGCATAATTGGATGTTTTTAAATAAACACTGACAAAAAACTATACAAGTTTTAGGGCTGGACGATATGATGATATACAGTATAACATTAATGTAAGTGATCACTTGGATTTAGACCTATCTATATTGTATTTATATAAAACGTTTACAGGCAAATTTTCTTAATTTATTTCCCCGGCGTCGAAATCAGGCACATATAAATGTCAGGAAACACGATTCCTGGCTGCATGTCAATATCCATGGATCACTGGATCTTTGATAAGTTGTAAGGAACACTATATCGAGTCCAACTTTTAGTTTAAACTGATAATAGTTTGTTTTACTCGCGTTAACGCAGTTTCCCCATTAACTCCAGTCACGCAGCAGCTCTTCTGCCACTCAGTCCCGCTGAGGGGGGCGTGTTCCGGCGGGGAAGTGACGTTAAAGGTGCTCTAAGCGATGTCACGCGTTTTTTAGGCCAAAACATTTGTTGTCACACACAGCAAACATCTCCTCACTAACCACTGGCTGCCTGTCCCCTGAACACACTGTAAAGAAACGCGATCTCTGTAGACAGCCCAGGCTCCACAAACAGCAACAAAAACAAACTGCGGCGACCCGCTCCCCGAAACATAACAAACTGTTCCAGCCAATGACCGACAAGAAGGGTTTGGGGGTGTGGTTTGGGGGGCTAGTGTGCGGATGAGGAGGAGGGAGGGTCTAGCTAGCCTCCGTTTTGTTTGACAATAGTTCGAACGTCAACAAGAAGTGACATCACCCAGGATCGCTTAGAGAACCTTTAATGCATTCCCTCTATGCATTTATGGGTGTGGTCCTGGTCAATCAAGACAATCTCCTGAACTCCAAACTGAATGTCAGAATGGGAAAGAAAGGTGATTTAAGCTATTTTGAGCGTGGCATGGTTGTTGGTGCCAGACGGGCCGGTCTGAGTATTTCAGTATTTCTGAGGATACTAGATGAGATTTGGACCCTCCCAAAAGGGGTGAAAATAATAATTTGGGGGGTACTGAAAAATAATAATAAGTAATTGTGTAGGCTACAGAAATTCGTGTTCACTTCAGTCGTGTAATTTCATCGCGCTCTTCAACTTCAATCCGCAGCAGCGCAGAGCAGCGCACGTCAGAAACAGGACAGTGTTTGTGTGTGTGTTCATCTGAGTCTCATTGGTCTGTCACTGCTCGTCAATGTCAGAATATTTGAAATGACCAATCAAATCAAAGTAGGCGGGCTTAATGTTCACATAAGCTGATGAGAGCGCGAAATTTTAGCAGAGCGACGACTCGACCATACTCGACGCTTCATTCAAGTGCGAGATAAGATGTAAGTAACTTAGCTAAACTAAACATTTCATAATTGACCGTTTTTTAGGTCATAAATGTTAAACGAATGACAAAAATAATCAGGCTAACTTATAAGCTTTTGTCTAATTTCGCCAATTTTAACTGAAAATAGGGCTACAACGTGACTCGTGTAACGGTTAATTAGTTTACCGCTATTGTGAGGGGACAAGACACATTCACAAAGCCGTTTTCATCATTTTAGGCACGAGATTAATAATGAATTTGTACATATTGAGAATTAATATAATACAATTTGTAGCCTTAAGTAAATTAATAAATCATCTTTAGGAGTGGAAGAGACAGGGCAAGATCTGAGAGAAAAAGAAAGGGTGATGGAGAAAACGGGTATTGACAATCTACTGCCCTCTAACATGGTTTTAAAGCTGTTTCTTATTCTTTTTTGGGCCTTCAAACGTCGTGAAATGCACGTATCAGAGAAAAAAGAAAAGAAATTTAACCTCCAAATGGAGAGTGACGTCACCAGTCGAAATAGTTGTGACACCAGTAAACCAGTAAACCCCCCCCCCCCCCCCACCCCGAACTCGAACACGAACACGAACACATGTAATTTAAAATTAAATTGTGGCTAGTCAGAATTGACCCAATAGACTTGTGAAGCTTTCAAAGAACAAACTGCCTACTGCAGCTTCCAACTAAAAGTTTTCGCCCCTTTTTACAACTGCGTCGTTTTCTGTGGGCGTGATCTGCCTCTAACGGTGCAGGCCAGGGATTTCAGACAGACGAACTGCAAGAAGGAAAAAGAGTGTCATGCCAGAAGGGTAAAAGCTGTGAGGTGGGCGATTTCTCTTTCTCGGGCTGACTGACTTATTGATCTGCAGTGATCAGGCATCCGACTCATCTGCAGATTTTCACTAGTCCATGCGCCAATGCAACGTGATTTTCAATCAACAGCACATGTTGAATTTGAGTTGCAAATCGTTGCGTTTGTAATCGAATCTTGACTTTGAAAACATTTGCCTACAAACCAACAGACTACAATGTCGCACGTTGATTCAGGGCCGAAAAATGACTCGGACTCGGAACAGAAGACTGAACCAGCCCGGGATAGTTCATCGGGAGAAATGGACGTCCCTAAAACGAAATTACTGGACGCCAAGGCAATCTTATGGACTTTCGGCAAATGTCTCACTGCCATGTTGCCTGTTTACCTGGCTGGTTACTATCGCATGAGCACTAGTTTGGTGGTGTTTGGGATGATGGTTTACGCAGGATGGAAACATTCTCGTGAGGCGAAGGAGGCGAGACTGAGGTCCGCTATACAGTTACTCAACGACGAGCAAGAATACATATCCTCCAAATCATTTAGAAGTCGTGGAGACCTGCCTTCTTGGGTAAGAATGCATAAAAGTGCGTCTTTTGATAGGTAAATAAAAATAATCACTCCGGGACTGTTATTAATGCATAACGTCCGAATAAATCATTAGTAATACTAAGAGAGAAATTCAGTGTTTTTATGTAAAACACATTTGGATCGCTACAAAAAAAAAAAAAAAAAGAGTAACGTAAAACGATGTCTGATTCGATTCCGATTTGTTTTTCCAATCGGTTCATTTGAATCAATCAGAGTCGTGCGGCTTTTGAAATCTCTTCGCATAGAAGTCAAACTGAGGAGGGTTAAATTTAAGATTCATAAACGACCACAATATTTGACGCAACCTAATCGACAACATAGTGAAAACAGCAGTATTTTACAGATAAACCTAAAAAAAAAAAGCATCGCGATTACTTATCTTTGGAACCAATCATTTTTTAAACAGTTCATTGTTTGAACGAATCGATTCGAAAATGAATGAATCTGATTCTCTAATGCTGCTAAACAGTAGGAGTGGTCTGCAGATTTAGAGGACATTTTTAGACCTGTTGGTGGCGCTGTATCGGTGGTGTACTGCGTACTTGGCCAAATCCCCATCATCCAAATCATTCTGAATACATTGTTGCTTTGTCATCTCCTCCCCAAGTGCACAGTATGCTTCCATAAAAGAGTTTATACTATATTTGGTCATGTCTCATGGCTTTCATGTGGTAAAATAAGCTATGCATGTTATTAATGGGGGGACAAATTATCCAAGACAAATCAAATTCTACACTGCATATAGTATGTATTATTTAAGAAGGAAATAATGTAAATGGAGAAAAAAAAACATTCATGATAGACTGAGGTGGTTGCATCATGTGCTGTTTTCTTCTTCTTTTTAACCACATCCTCTGAAGTTTGTTGTACAGCTCATAAGCATAGACAGTCTTTGCCCTTAGAAGTCTGTTATTGTTTTTTCTTTATAATTTCAGGTCAACTTCCCAGATGTGGAGAAGGTTGAATGGCTAAACAAGGTAATTCAGCAAACAGTTTCGGTTTACATTTGTTTATTAACATCAAGCCTGTAATCCCATGTGTTCCTGATCCACCCATCAAATGAATGACCCCTCCCTCATGTCACAACAGCTGCCATGTGACCACCCACACGCCTGCTGAACAAAAGCTTTATATACTATTATTACACATCCATTCTCAACCAAACACTAATTCAACCAACATATGTTCCTTGCCTTTGAATTATTAGATCAGTTGCAATACATGCTTTTCCAGGAAATTAAATCTTTTATGTATTTTTGCATCTCAAGCGTCTAAAGCAAAAAACAAACAAAACAAAACTTATTTATAACAGTCCAAATGCGTTACACAATAAGCACCAAAATGCTATAATATAACATGAAACCTGTTAAAAGAAAATACAGTTAGTATACATAATATGCATAACAAAAAAATGGGAATTAAAATGAAGTAATAATAAAAGACAACATAATACATTGAATGCTTAAAAAAAAAATTAGTTATTAGCTTTCTTTTACAAATATTTAGTATTAATGGTACTAAAATATTCTTTATTCAAAATATACTGTATATTTTTTTTATTTTGGGATGAAATGAACTTTCTTCATGAGATTCACTCACTGAGAGACAGAAAAAGGACGAGCAGATAGAGATATATCCTTCCTGACACCATTTTTCCTTCTTTTCGTTTCAGTAGTAGTAGATTATAACAGTGCTGCGGCTTATCATTAGAACAGAAATATTTAGGCCTGGCTTTATCTGTGATTCACGAGGCAGACATTTTATGCTGGCAGTTATTCCAGCGGAGACTCTCCCCTCTTCGTATCCTGTGGTCATGTGGTCTCTGCATGAGTCACATTGCTATTTCTAAAATCTGTGGTTTGCACATGTAATGAAACAATCTGAAAAATGCCCCGGCATCTGGCGCTTTAGCTTCTGTTATCACCTCTTAACATCCGCAAACAAGAAGTCACTATAGCAACTAGGCAAACACAAATGGCACGGTGTAAACAGCGTCAAGGAGAGCAGAGAACAAACATGGGCATTAAACAGAAGGAACTGGGTCAGATCTCCAGTCCCCCAATCTACAACATACATTTTTTTATACATTATTTTTATGCACTCATATACAGTATCAATACAAAAATGCTGTTGTGTTATCATTATTAGCTTAGGGGTTGTACATGGAATTATGGTTAATACAATGGTATAATGCCCGTGAAAAGGTTATGTGCAGGTTTTCCAGACTTTGGACTTAAATGTGGCTGGGCATCTATTAATTTACTAGCCTAAGAAAAAGAGGTTTTTAACGAGATGGCGGACAGCAGTGTAAGTTAACTTACGTTCACGTTTTCCTTATTCATGTGTTGAGCGCCAACTCGAGGAGACATGAAGTAGCGACGCTGGGAGCAGGAAAATCTCTTTAGAGCGCCTTATTTTATTAATTAAAATATCAGTATTTGGCACCAGCGTATATATTCTCGTATCGCACTATTTGTCCCATCCCTAATTGTGATGTATATAAAGAGAAACGGATTCTCGAACAAGAAAAAATGTAGAGCGGGGCTTGATTTTGATAATGGGGAATTGATTGGATGGTTGTGGCTTCCTATTGGTGGATCTCATGTGAGTGACAGGTTGCCCCGCCCTCACGCCAGTAAACACGTCATCAGAGAAGAGATGAGATGTGAATGAAAGTGGGAGGGGAAGTTGTTTTGATTAAAGATTACGAGGGCACATGAATAAAAAAAAAAAAAGAGATGTGCACAGGGCTTAAAGTATTCCGGCACCGTGCCGGATCTCCGGCGTGCGGCCGTGAGGAAAAAATTATTATTTTCGCATGCGATTCATTTTTGTCCAGCTTTAACGTGTTAAAATATTTAACGCAATTAACGCAGCATCCGTTCTTTCTGTCATCCTTTAGCTAGGGTTATGACCATGTTCTTATTCACGTAAATGCTTTAAACAACTCATGCGCGACAAGACAAAAGAGAACACGCTGTCAGTGAATGTCCTCCTGACACACGTGCGCGCGCACACACGACGCACAGAAAGACGCGTGCCAGTATCGAGTTCTCTTTCGCGCTTGAACGAACAATAACACACATTTATGCCAAAATGTCAGTTTTGTCGAGCATCCTCACAAGAACAGTCTTAAATGAGTTAAATAAAATCTTAAATGGAAGTAAATAGTAGTGAGAGAATGAGATGCATGAGATCCTGTCAGCAGCGACAGACCTTAAAGTGACAGGAGCCATTAATTCTGTCTGTCAGTAAAGTTAACCTAAAGAACAAAGGGAACAGAAAATTACTGACTGCTCTTGACTAAAGAACCCTTGTAGCTTTGATGAGGATTAATCTATATTTCATTTATAATTTCAATTTCATATTCAATTTCTGTATGGTACAGGTAAATTACATTTATTATGGGTTTAAGTGAGGATTGTTTTAAGTTCACTTAAATTAAAAGTTTTTTATATTTTTTGAAGCCTAATGTTTAAAATTTGGGGGGAAATCCTTTTCATCGAGACATCAGTAGCTATAATATTAGTGATACTGGCTTTCATTCATAAGAAGATGGCATTAAGATACAGCTTTAATACTTGAAAATAAATGGTGCCATTGAAGATAAGTCCGTCTGCCCCCCGCCCCACCCCAATTTTTTTTTATCACTTTAACCCCTGTGTGCACGCACGAATTAACTATTTATAATAAATACTACAATATTCAAGAATAGTCCATTTTTGATTTCATGGTGACTTTAATATCAAATAAAAATATGACACTCTCTTTCTCTTCCTGTCTATTTCTCAAGGTTATCCATCAGGCCTGGCCGTATATTGGTCAGTATTTGGAGAAGCTGCTTACGGAAACCATTGCTCCATCCATCCGCGGCTCCAGCACTCATCTACAGACTCTCAGCTTCACCAAGATAGACTTTGGTGGCAAGGTCATACATGGAAACACACACACACATACACACACTGCTACACAATAAATAATATTCCAGTAACATCCCTGCAGATCTCATTCCACTACAGTAGGAGATTAAAAGAGGCTCCACTGCCCTTCAAACACGTCTGAACAAGCATTCTGTTAGAATAAACACATCTGATGTCTCATGGCAAACATTCCTGTCCAGGCAAGAGTGACATTGTTTTGTTAATGTGATTTAAAGGACATAAGGCTGTGAAAATCTTGCTCATTAACACAGTTATAGACTTCTGATGTTTAAAAATAGCTATTGAATTATTACTGCAGGGTGTTTGTGAGCTGATAATGAAAAGCTAATAATGAAATCATAAAATGTCAAATTTAAATAAATAAATAATTTAAAAATCTAAACAATCAAATTAAAGCACTAAAAAGATAATTTGTCATGTGACCATTAGCTGACATCATAGAACCATGAAGCAAATATGTTGTTAAATTACTTTAATATTAACCTAAAATCTACTGCCCTAAAAAACTACTATATTACAGTGCTATGGAATAATAATATATGCATAAAGAAACAACTGATTTGCCCTATATTAGAGGTTTGGCTGCACATTTTTATCTTCTACAACAGAACTTTTCTTTATTTTACAGCCGATGAAGGTGGTTGGAGTGAAGGCTCATTCAGAAAATGAAAAAGGTCAAATTCTGCTTGACGTTTACATCAGGTGACGCATACATCTATTTACTGACTTGAGATTGAGATATATTTGAGATTCTCATGCAATCATGAGTGATTTGTCTATTGTCTCTCAGGGAGTGATTTAAAAGTCTTGTGTAATCGATATTGTGTCTGTATTTCACAAGCTGACAAAACAAGACCGTCAAAATGCAGCCAACTCAGATTTGTTTATCCAGAGAATAACATGAGTGTATATCCTATTTAAAGACTTCATTTTTGTTTAGTTTTACATCAAGTTTTAGTTGTTTGGAACAAATTCAGCAGAATGCTTAAATTTATTTGTAAAGCGTTAAAAGCAACCTAATGTTTCCTCTCCGCCATATTTTCTCAGTTACGTGGGGGATGTCGAGATAAACGTGGAGGTGAAGAGGTATTTCTGCAAGGCTGGTGTGAAGGGAATACAGGTGAGATTGTGTTTTGCTAGTTGTGACAGTACATTTGATACATGGTCCCACTGTAGAAATGAAATCTTGAGAGATAATTCCACTTGCATTCTTTCAGCTTCATGGAATGATGCGTGTGATTTTGGAGCCATTGATCGGTGACGTCCCAATCGTGGGTGCTGTGACCATGTTCTTCATCCAAAGACCCGTGAGTGTCTCTAAACACGTACTTCACCACTATAAAGAACCTTTTGTGGACTGGAAAGATTCCATGTATGTTAAAGGTTCTTCATGGATGCCAATAAAGGACCTATTAGATGAAAAATAAGGGTTCTTCTATGGTTGACTAGAGGATTCTTTGGAGCTTAAAACATTTTTGACATTACACTATCCCCCAGTTTTACAGACAAGTCTTAAGCCTAGTCCCAGACTAAAATGCATGTTTGAACTGAACATGTTTTAACTGAAAGCACCTTGCACTGACATATCTTGAAATATGTCAGTGTCATTGTTTTGTCTCGAGAGGCACACCAATGATGTCTTTTTCTAAGGCACGTTTATAAAAGCTACTTAAATGTCCTAATTGAACTAAGGCCTAATCCTGCCTTAATCTAAGTCTATAGGTTCAGATCAAATACATTATTACTTCTTGGTAACATCCATTAACTGAGGAAGTTGAAACCCTCCTGGGTTCTCTGAAGCTCCATTGAACTTTAAAATGTTCTGCATTAGTCTTCTTGCAAGTGTGTACTGATTCTTACTGTCTTTATTCTTTCATTGGTGCTTGAATTAGAATATTACTTTTAATAGAATCATGTAATCTTCTCCTTTTTCCTCTTTGTTGTTAGAAACTGACCATTAACTGGACCGGTTTGACCAACCTGCTGGACATCCCAGGGGTCAAGTGAGTTTCAGTCACTACACATACACAATAACATTTTATTCAGTTCAGTACACTCACTGAAAAATCGATTTCACACTTTCTGTCCCTGTTCCTTTTCTCAGTATGATGTCAGACACTATGATCATGGACGCGATTGCCTCGTTCTTGGTTTTGCCCAATCGTCTCACTGTTCCTCTGGTGGCAGACCTGCATGTGGCACAGTTGAGGAGCCCCCTGCCCAGGGTAACACACGCACACACACACACATACAATCAACATACAATGCCCAAATCACTCAAATACATGATACTTTGGTTTTTGCAATTGACATTTACTCTTCAGTTAAAAAGTTTGGGCTCAGTTCAAAAATTTTATGTTATGAAAGAAGTATCTCACCAAAACTGCATTTATTTGATCAAAACTACAGTAAAAACAGAAATATTGTGAAATATTATTAAAATTTAAAATAACTGAATACATGAATACATTTTAAAATGTAATTCATAGGGGTGTAACAGTGTTAATTTTGACAGCAAATTTTGATTGAGTTTTAGTCATAGTCTTTTGACAAAAATTCCATTTAGTTTTAGTCATCTGAATTGTTTTAGTCGAAGAAATACAATAAGATTTAGTCAACTAAAATCTAATGGGTTTAGGTAAATTTCCAAACCCATTATATATACTCCCGGTTAAAACATCTATTAACCTGTTAATGTGAATGATTTTAAAGTTTGAACATGCAATACAGACACAGATTTAACTGCTGTGACATAAAACAAATCTTAAAATTAAATAAAACCACTTCTCCTAAAGTTATTTTCAATGAAAGATATATGCATTCTTTATTACAACTTGCATACATCATTCGTTATTATTTCAAGCAGACATATTTATTTGTAGAAATTAAATATAATTAATCCTTAATAAAAATTATTAAAGAGCAGTGAATGCTTTTCTCTTTTTATTTTATTGTTTGATTAATATTAAGGACACAGACGGCATTAGGTTTATTACGCACTGTCACTTTAAGACCAAATGTGCGGATCCAAATGCACATCCGATATTCTCACAACTGTTTACGTTCTGTAAAGACATAGACGACTGTTTACATGAATACTCTCCAAAACGGACACTAGACATAATGTTGTGTGTATTTGTCCATTCAGACGTGAAAGAGAGCTCAATTCAGTACTCGCACGCTGTATAGCTGTCTATGTGCAGGGCACACGCTTCGGGTGTGTGTGCACAGAAAACCGTACCGACTCGTGTCCCGCTGGGTAGATCAGCATCTACCACACAAACACAGGACATCAGTTCTGACTGGCTCTCTTCTTAAATCGTCCCTCCCTAAGATTTTCGTCTAGTTTTTATTCGTTGACGAAAATGTCAATTGATTGTCGTCATAGTTTTTGTCATTAAAAACTGTTTTTTATTTAGTTCTCGTCTCGTTTTCGTCTGGTAAAAAATGTCGTTATTAACGAAATTAACAGTTCAATGTAACAGTTCAAATTGCTCACGGTTCGGTTTTTATCACATATTGTAGATGTGTATGTGTCATTATATTTTAGATGAATCAGCAATCGCGTGCCGAACCGTGGGTGGAGAATATCACGGTTTGATTTTTTTAATGAAAATCGATACACCCCTAGTAATTTATTCCTGTGATGCAACGCTGAATTTTCAGCACCATTACTCCAGTTTTCAGTGTCACATGATCCTTCAGAAATCATTCTAATATGCTGATTTGCTGCTCAAGAAAAATTTCTTATTATTATCAATGTTGAAAACAGTTCTGCTGATTAATATTTTTGTGGAAACCATGATAGATTAGAGTTTTTAATAGAACGTTCAAAAGAACAGCATTTTTTAAAAATATAATTATTTTATGACATTATAAGTGTCTTTATTGCCACCTTTGTTAAATTTAATGTGTCCTTGGTGAATAAGAGTATTCATTTATTTCAAAAAGAAAGAAAAAAATATCTAAATCTCGCTGATTTCAAACTTTTGAAAGGTTGTGTTCTGTGCCACTTTTGCAGTGTAATTTGAAATATTTTTCCATAGTTTTAATGCAGAAGTAGCATACATGTTTCTGAAGCATCGCTTTCCATAAAACATAATGGTACCATGTAATTAGTTATTTTCATTTAGGAGTAATGCTGTAATGAAACAGTTCCCTGCACTGCAGTCTTTCAAATTCTGTGCATCTTTCTTTATTTCTTCAAGGGAGTTGTGCGTATTCACCTGGTAGAGGCTGACAGTCTGGCTGCGAAGGACACTATTGTGTCTGGTGTGTCTGACCCGTACGCCCTGCTCAGAGTCGGGCCGCAAACCTTCAAATCCCAGCATCTGGACAATACACTCAATCCCAAATGGGGTGAAATGTATGAGGTGGGTGTTAAAATGACACCACAACAAAAGAAGTAACTCTTTAAAGACTGATTTCAAGTTTTAAGAGGTGTACTGTATAAGCCATTTGATATCATAATATTGATATATGATGTAAATGTGATAAGGTCATATGTATCTGTGTGTGTTTAAATGTCTAATCATTTACGCCGCTTTTTGTCATTGATATCCCATGCTGTTAATGTAGGTGTGTCTTTGGTGTTTCATGCATGAGTGTGTGTCTGTCTGTCAGGTCATCGTTCATGAGGTGCCTGGTCAGGAGCTAGAGGTGGAAGTGTTTGATAAAGATCCTAATCAAGATGATTTCCTGGGCAGGTACCATATCACTGCATTTCATCTCCCGTCTTTCCGTTTCTCATTTTTTCTCTCAAAGGAGTAGTGTTGTCAAAAATATCGATATTTCGATAAATATCGATACTGAAATATCTGAACGGTACCAATACTAATTTCCCGAAGTATCGATACTAGCCGAGCAGTCACTTTCACTTCTCTCAAAAGGCGCGTTGACAAACACCACACGTGACGCACTCGTCTCATTCGCTCTGGTTAAATAGCAAAAGTGAAGTGAATGGAAAGATGGCGAGGGCGGCGCCCCCGCGACCGGCTTTGGTTGATTGATAAAGAACACCGCGAGCGGGCATGTCGGAGAATAGCGCGGACACGCGTAAAAAACACACCGCGAGCGGGCATGTCGGAGTCGGAGAATAGCGTGGACACGCGCTACACACCGCGAGCGGGCATGTCGGAGAATAGCGCGGACACGCGAGCGGGCTGCGGGCACCCAACAGATTGTTTGACTATCAATAACCCCTCACATCACTCATTTTTTTTAATTGTTGTATAGGTGAAAACAGACTTAAGGAACAGGCTCCAGGGGTAGGCTACTATTTAGCATTATATGCTCAGCATCAGGGGTGTTTGTTGTTTGGACAGACCTGCCCCCACTGCTAAAAAAATCCTCAAGGAAACACTGTAACTCTTCTCATTTGAACTTTTCTGAAACATTAACCAAGATGGCCTAGTATTGTTGTTGATAAGAGTCTGTGTTGTCTCGTTTTAATTCTTAAAGTTAACATAATCTGACTGGAATCTTAGACAAGTAAATATTGTAACTGTGGTCAAATGTAAATTAACTGGTGCCTATTTAACTTTATTCAAAAATTATTATTTAATTCTGCAATTTTCCTTCATTAGCGATTATCATCAAATTGATTACACAGATATTAATTAAACTAAACAGCTAGACAATGGCATCTGAATTCAATAATGACATGCCTTTAACTGAAAATTGAATGTTTAATCTTATCATTACTGACTCTCTATCCTCCAATTTGATACTGTTAAGTGCTTTTTTGTTACAGTATATTTTAATCTTTGATAACAGTAGGTAATAAAAATACATCATGTTAGCTCTGGTCCAATTAAAAAATATAAACAAATAGAACTCAGGACATTTTTGTTCATGTAAAATATACCTCATTGTCATGTTCTAGACTTGTTATATTTAGCTTTAAATTAAAAAAATACCCCCTTAATATTGTGGCAGTTTTTTCTCCGTGGTATCGAAAATGGTATCGAATATCGATATTTTTCAAGGTATCGTATCGAAGTTAGAAATTCTAGTATCGTGACAACACTACAAAGGAGTCATATCTTTAATATGATGTTTTAACATTATAAGCGAATAATCCTTATAATGTTAGTCAAGATTTCTTGCACTAAAACAATTTACATTGAGGATATCTTGTTTTTTGAGAGTGTTTCCATAGTGCATTAAACTCTTTTATTCCAGAAGTTTCTTAAAAATTTACTTTTTCTTATAATATGACCTCTTTGATATAGATCTGTTCCAGATTTTCGTCTTCTGAACATCAGTTATAGTGTCCTACCATAAGCCACCATTACCATAAACTCATGAATTGTTTGCTGATCTCTATTCTCATCCTTGTGTTGATTCTCTTTATCTCACTTGTGTTCAGGACAAAATTAGACTTGGGGATTGTGAAGAAATTTAAAATAGTTGATGAGGTGAGAACATTTAGATAATATTCCAGCACACTGTTTTCTCTGTGTGTGTGTGTGTGTGTGTGTGTGTGTGTATGGGATTAATATCCTGCCATGATTCAAAACTGAAAATAAAGTTCTGAAAGGTTGAAAGTAAGTGTTTGAAAACTCAAAATCTTACAAAAAAAAGTCTTGCAAGATCGAAAAATAAGATTTGCAAGCTTGCAAAATGTAAAAAAAATTAAAAATATCTCTGCAAACATTGTTGTTTTTGAGATTTCCTTCAGAACTGAAAAAAAAAAATTACGATGTTGCGCAAATAATTTTTCAGTTTCAAATTTGTCATTGTTCTCCCACTGTATTAGTTTGTTTTCCAGGTTTGAAACCTTGTAAATGGTGATCTGAAAACTGGTGTGCGAATGTGTAAAAAAAAGTTTTGAAACTCTGAAAACAGACTTTTGCAGGCTTGCAAAGTGGTAAAAAAAAATGAAATCTCTGCAAACATAATTTTGTTTTTGAGTTTTCCTTCTTCGGAAGTGCAACACTCTTTTTTACGGTGTTGTGCAATCATTTTTTCAGAGTTTCGAATTTGTCACTGTTCTCCCAGTGTATAGTTTGTTTTCCAGATTTGAAACCTTGTAAATGGTGATCTGAAAACTGGTGTGCGAATAGGTGAAAAAAAGTTTTGAAACTCTGAAAACTGAGGTTCGAAAGGGCGAAACTTATTACGTTACATTACATGTGCACTCCTATTGCAGACTATTTTTTCAGAGCTGAGTTTACAACACCCACTTTGCGGAGATACGCCCACACAGTTGCGAGCTTGCGACTCACGTGATTTGTGGCAGCGTTGTCACACAGCTCTGCTCTGAAACTCTGAAACTCAGACTGAGTGAAAATGAAGCTTCGCAACCTCGCAACTTAAAAAAAAAAGCCTGGAGGGAGGGCCTTCTGCTCTTGGCCAATGCTTTGCTGTCTGCTGACGTACAGTCCAATCACAAGTCGTATTTACTGGAAAGGTGGGATTGACCGACTGCTCCCCCAATGACGAAAGCGTATGGGATGAATATAGTTAGTCAGTCAGTCATATTTATTTATAGAGCACATTTAAAAACAACAGTTGTTGGCCAAAGTGCTGTATCAAAATATAGTATCAAAATGATTAACACATGCAAGCACAATTATCAATGAACTTGATTAATGTTGCAGAAATGTTTTACTATCTACAACCAAAGGCCTTTCAACAGGGCCGGCGCCAGATCATTTTTATCAAAAGATTTTGCAAATCTTATTTTTCGATCTTGCAAAACTTTTTTTGTAAGATTTTGAGTTTTCGAACACTTAGTTTCAACCTTTCAGAACTTTATTTTCAGTTTTGAATCATGGCAGGATATTAATCCCATATGTGTGTGGTTAACTTGATTTGGTTTGCAAGTGTGTGCATAACTTTAACCACAAGTGACACGAAATCTATATCGATGCAACAATTAGCTACAGACCACTAAAACCATTGTATATTGCAATTATTATTATTTATAAATAAAATGATCACATGGCTGAATGCTTGAATCTGTTTGGTTCATCAAGGCATTCTGCAGTCAAATATTCTAATGATGCAAAACCTTATTTTTCTAATTTTCTTTCTAGTTACATATCTCTTGTCATTCACTAAAACTTTTTCAGTATTATAGAAATATTAGTCGAAAAACTTAAGAAAAAAAGAAATTTTGCCCTTGTAAATGACTGAAATAAATACAAAGTTCTGTCATGAAACTCTAGATGGCGCATGCTGAAAGGTCCTTAACCTGTTCGCAATCACATCATTCAGGGCACAGCTGATTGGTTCCTGTCACATCAGTAGCCAATGAGCTCGCTGCTCAACTTTAAAATACTTGGTCAGCATTTTCTGTAGCAGTTTGCAGTGCACTTTCAGAAACCCTCCACCTTCCCCAGCTCCACCTGTATAGATATGCTATGGGTAGAACATGTATGCTGTATTGTACAGCAGCAGCATGTCTTATTTGCTTACAGCAGCGTGTCATATATGTATTATAATATTATATTAATAGATAAATAACACTGATGTCATACCACTGTACACTGAGCTGCAAAATAAACCTCTGACAAGGTGATCTGTGCCTCAATTCAGTCTTGTATCACTCTGAAAGGGTTTATCTTGCAATAATGACCAGCTTATTTGTGGAATATTTGTGTCTTTTATTATGTATTTCATTATGTCAGTCTCATAGGTTTATTGTAGAATTTTGCATGGGTGATTATTTGCTGTTTTAATGTCCCCTTCTTAGTGGTTCACTTTGAAGGACACCCCTACCGGGCGGGTTCACCTCAGACTGGAGTGGCTGACACTAGAAGCCGACACAGGAAGACTGAAAGAGGTCTTATAACACCGTACAAACACAGAACACAGCACAGGGGGGTTTCTAGGAAATGGGTGTGCTATGTTTTCCACACATGCAAACAGTGTGTTCATGTACTCCACCTTTTAACAAAACCCAATAATCTTTAAACGAGACAGAAAGCTTACTTTGCACACTTGTCAAACAGAGCAACTGCAAACAGGAGTTTTTACAGTAGCTTCGCTCCGCCCTACTTTGCCCTCATTTTTTTTCTCTTTTTCTCTCAGGTTCTGAAGAGAAATGAAAGTGTGGTGAGTAAAACAGCAAAGCCACCCTCAGCAGCCATCATGGCATTGTATTTGGACAAGGCTGAGGCACTTCCTGTGAGTAATACTCTCACGTCATCTTCCTGCTGCACTCCTTTGTTCTAACACACATGTTATGTTTAATGAGCACATTCCATTGACAATGATTTTTATACAGTACAAACTGTATATTCTATCCCCTATACCTACCCATCACAGAAAACACACACACAGACACAGTAGTTATGCCTACCAACCCTGCATTTATTTAATCAAGTACACAGGAAAACAGAAATATTGTGGAATACTATTGCAATTTTCTAATTTGAATATATTTTAAAATGTAATTTATTCCTGTGATCAAAGCTGAATTCTCAGCATCATTACTCCAGTCTTCAGTGTCACATGATCCTTCAGAAATCATACTAATATGATGATTTGCTGCTCAAGAAACATTTCCTATTATTATCAGTAGCTGCGTTTACATGGTTCAATCGGAATGAAATCAATCCATGAATTCGACACGGTGTTTACATGAACGATAAATAAAGTAATCGGGTTGATGTGCGCGTTTATATGTCACAAGATTCAAATCGGAATTGATTTTTTGACATGCGCACTGCACGAATATGCTGCTGTTCGCGCATAACTATTCTCCTCTTTTTTGGTGCTTTATTTGTTTTAAACAGCAGACTTAATATATTTATCCGTCTCTGGTCATGATTTGGAGACGATGAGCATGAACCGTTTTGCCGTGCTGCTTATATTGATCACGCAGTAAAACCCTGCGCCCAAAACCAGTCGTCCATGGATGAGAGTCTGAAACAAGCACTGCTGGGACGTTGTCCTGCTCCACTTCACAGACGCTGAGTGAAATGAGAATTTTTTAATAACGGAACACTCATTTATATTCACTTTATTCAACAGGAAGAACAGCTCGTTCCGTGCGTCATACGTCATTACGCTATTTCAACGTCATTGCACATGCGCAGTCCTTTTAGTTTCGGTTTTCAATCCGATCAAGTGTTTGCATGTTCTCTCGATCGGATTACAAAAGGAGTAAACCACCCCTTTCAATCCGATCGAAATTTCAATCGGATCGAGCTCAATCGGATCGATTAAGGTGTTTACATGAAGGTTTTTTAGTCCGATTGAGCCGTCAATCCGATTATAAGTGTCCATGTAAACGCAGCTAATGTTGAAAACAGTTGTGCTGCTTAATATTTTTGTGGAAACTCTTGTGTAAAGAATTCTATACTGAATAGAAAGTTCAAAAGAAAACCATTTATTTGAAATAGAAATCTTTTGCAGCAGTGTAAATGTCTTAACTTTAATTATGATCAATTTAATGCATCTTTGCTGAATAAACGCAAACATTTCTTTCAAAAAAATCGTACTAGCCCCAAACTTTTGAACGGTACTGTATGTGAGAAAGGTTTTTCCGCTTTGTCTTTAAAAAGGAAGTGAAACCTGAAATCACCCTAATGTGGGGACGAGCCAACAATGCCTTCAATGAAAATGGTTAATAAACATACTAAATAATGTCTCAATCAACATTTAAAACTGCTAAAAGGTTTCTGTTTGGGTTCAATTTAAGATTAGGGGATAAAAAAACATCATTAGCTCAGTATAAAAACAGAAGTCAATGGAAGGTCCCACCATGGTAGAGAAACCAAACAAACGTGTGTGTGTGTGTGTGAATGCTCCTGGTTACCCACAACATGCCGTTACCCTTTTTTGCTCGGCAGCAGACTGGCTGCCGCCCACTCTGAAGCAGACTTAAAGGAGGATTGCAGCCATTTCTAGAGAAACTATTAAATGAAACATTAGATATATCTTATTCAGCTCATGGTCTTGAGAGAGCACTCTGTGAAAGCACTCGCACCGTTTCCCGCATCCAGAATATTTTACTAGAAGTGCAATGCAAAAAGAGTTCACTTAAGAGGCACACACTGATACTTAAAACTCTTGAAACAAGTACACACTTGCATCAAGTGAATATGCCAGAGTGCTCAAGCTTACAGCGCTGCGGTCTGGAGGATTTAAAAAGAATGTCCTGGCTTCATTAGCTTCATGTTTCCATCCACCTATTTTTATGCACATTTTGGGAAATATGGTTGACCACAGATAATAATTGATATTAGACAGATAATAAAACTCCTTTCTCGGTTCTAAAGCATAAATTGTGTTTACAATAAAGCACTTACTTTAAGTCTATAGTGCTTTGCTCTGTGATAAAAGTAAAATCCACAAAAGTTTCCACAAAAACATTAAGCTGTGCAAGCTTGTTTTCGCCATGGAATAAAAAAAATGCGACTTTTTATCTCACAATTCGGACTTTTTTTCCCTCACAATTCAGACTGAATATCGTATATAAACTTGTGATGTTTTTTCTCGCAATTCCAGAATTGTGAGTAGGGCTGCAACAACTAATCGATAAAATCGATTATAATCGATTATGAAAATCGTTGTCAACGAATGTCATTATCGATTAGTTGGTCTGCTTACGTCACGGGGAGCGTTTACTGGTGATTGGTTGAAACAGGCCAATCAGGATGCTCTCTGTCTTACACGCGCTTCATGAGGCACACACACGCAAGGTCTCTCTCCCTCCGTTGCTCTGCCGCGCGCTCGCGCTACACGGTTTGGAGCACAGTCTCTTCTGTCTCGCATGCGCGCTCTTGCTTGCACGTTCAAATCCCGGGAGTTTGAACTAATTTGCGAGCCGCTATCAATATGCGGGTGACTTCCAGAACTTCCGGGAGACTTGGGATGTCTGTATTTTGCGTCTCGAGCATCAGGTTGCGCAATCAGTTCGCTCGCAACATAAGTGATGGATTAAAATAGTGCTACCGCAGAAATATTAAATTAAAATGGTCTTTACAAAGCGAAGCACTAAATATAAAGGCAGTTAATAACAGCAGCAGTAAAATATTGTTTTTTAGTCACTGTACTCAGTGGGTTTCAGCGAATGTTTGTGCACTAATGCATCATTTTTCCTATCTTTTTAATCAAGCCTGTTAGCTTGCTGCGTACCTCCATTACGTTCTCTTTATATAGCATTTGTCTACTATTAAGTTTTAATTGTTTTTCAAACGCGATCTACTGCGGCTCTGTTCACACGCTTGTTTTCAGTCTTTCTATATTTATTTTTTACAAAAATTATTAAATACGTTTTAAATAAAAATTAAATGAATTATATATTTTTAGATGTTTTTAGTTTATATCTTCACATCTGATCAACATGTCTGTAAATTTGTTTTAACAAAAATTGTGTTAAAACAATATGTTGGATATAAATGTTGTTGTTTTTTTTTACATTAATCATGGTTGTCAACTTGCCATCAGCAATTATCATTAAAAACAATGCAAATATTGATATTTGTAAAACTCAATGTGTGGCTTTTGCACTTTTTAAAGTACACTTTTACACATAAATATCCTAATTTAGGGTTTTAGGTAACACTTTATTTTATTTTATGTGTCCTTGTTACATATGTTACATATCCTTACTGTAGTAATAACAGTAAATTATGCATAATTACATGCAACTAACCCTCAACCTAATCCTACCCTATTCATATAGTAAGTACATGTAGTTACTTAATATTACTCTGTACTTAAATATATAATTACACTGTAACAAGGACACCTTAAAATAAAGTGTAACCGGGTTTTATTTAGTCACAATAAACAAAAAATCTAATTAAATCTTTTTATCCGATTAATCGAAAAAATAATCGCCCGATTAATCAATTATCAAAATAATCGTTAGTTGCAGCCCTAATTGTGAGTTATAAACTCAAAATTGCGTCATATAAACTCAGTACAAAAAAAGTTCCAAATTTTGAGATTAAAAAAACGCAATTACCTTTTTTGTTTTTTATTCCCTTACGTAAATGTTTGTCCATATTAAGCAGCAAAACTGTTTTCAACATTGATAATAATTAGAAATGTTTCTTGAGCAGCAAATCATCATATAAGAATGATTTCTGAAGGATCATGTGACAAAAGAATCGCTTACTAACCTAATTTAAATGAAATAGTTATTTTTTTTATTGGTTTAAACTGGAAACTTAATCATATTAATGACAAAATGGTAAATGACCTGTCACTCATATGCTATTTTATGTTTGTTTTTAAGTGTGTTTGTATCCGTTTCTTCTGTTTTTAGATGAAAAAAGGTAATAAGGATCCCAACCCAATTGCTCAAATCTCAGTGCAGGATGTTACTCGTGACAGCCGGGTAAGACACACAATTACCACCTGTGCCAACCAAACTTTCCCATGTGACCCGCTCTTCTCACTCACTTATTTCCCCTCTTAGATTTGCTGGAATACCGTGAACCCTCAGTGGGAGGACGCGTTCACTTTTTTCATCAGAGACCCAAGCAAAGAGAACATAAGTGTACAGGTATGCTTGCATCATCTGCCCTGTTAGGAACATACACAAGCTCTCAATACAGGTGTAAACAGGGTTCAGATGTGATGACTTCCAGGATTATTTTTCCTGGTTGACATTCATGTTACTTAAGCCATTTTTACATTTACTCACTCTCTTTTTCAGGTGAAGGATAATGACCGTGTTCAGGTTTTGGGAAGTCTGTCTATTCCTGTTTCCAATCTCCTCTCAAGTCCAGATCTGACTTTAGATCAGTGGTTTAATCTTGAGAATTCTGGCTCAGAGAGCCGCATCCACATCAACACAGTTCTTAGGGTAAATTCATCTGACACACAATACACAAGCTTTAGTACACATATATACATATACTCTACCATGCAAAAACAACAACATAATTTTCCACTTTATTTACAAAATATTAATCTCCAACAATGTCTGCTCCACGCATGCGTTGTGGTGCTCCCGTGAACACAGATGGAAACTGCTTTATTCGCAAATGTTTTTTTTTGCGATATTCCAGTTTTGCACACAAGTTAAATTCACAACTTTGGTTGGAAACATAGCTTATGTTGATGTCATTTCCTGCAGGTTCTCTGTTTGGATGAAGCTGCAGTAACGTCCTCCCTCCTTTCCAGTGGCCCTCTTTCGAAGAGCTCTGCCTCGCGTCCACAGAAGTCGACGCCCCATTCCAGCTTCGCTACTGAGGTGTGCGGATCTAATCTATTAATGTCGTTATGCTATTCATATTTTATAACATTATTACCCACACACGTATGATTTATTCTTGAATATACACTCTTTGATGGTCCGATCGATCATAACCAACCCCTGAAATCAAAGTAAAATGATCTTCCCTTCGTTCCTGCAGGGGCTGCTGCGGATCCACCTCGTGGAGGCTCAAAATCTGGTTGCGAAGGACAACATGATGGGTGGGATGGTGAAGGGAAAGAGCGATCCGTATGTCAAGATACAAATTGGAGGTGAAACCTTTAAAAGTCAAGTGATCAAGGAGAATCTCAACCCCACCTGGAATGAGATGTATGAGGTGGGAATACTTGCAAATGCATTTATAAATCAAACCTTGACGCTATGTCCAGAATGACAAACTGCCATTCTAATATACTATACTATACTATAACAATGTTTGACATATTTATTGTTGCATGCTGTTTCACACGCCATACATTTTTTTTTTTTTTTTTTTTTTTTTTTTTAAAGAACAGTACACAGTATGTACTGCAAATTGTGAAGTATGCTAGTCTTCGAAATATTTATCAGCAGGACTTTTTCTTAATTTAAGCTGTGAGTGATTGGCAGTATGATGAAGTGTTTTAACTTGCCATTTCCCGTTATTATTTTTAAGGTGGTTTTGACGCAGCTTCCTGGTCAGGATTTGACATTGGAAGTTTTTGATAAGGACATGGACATGAAAGATGACTTTATGGGCAGGTAAGAAGGTTGCTGTCAATGTAATCCAGTATAACTCTTACGCATTATTTAGTTTTAGCATTATTTAAGCATATATTCATATTGTTTTTCTTTTAGGCTGAAGATGAATCTGAGTGACATAATCAGCTCCCAATACATTAATGAGGTTGAGTTTATATATATGCATCAGTAGTAATAAGTATAAAATAAGATATATATTATATAAAGATACTCATACATATATCCTCTTGTGACTGTGTGTGGCAGTGGTTTTCTCTGAGTGATGTGAAGCGTGGCCGTGTTCATCTCGGTCTGGAATGGCTTCCCACTGTAACACAACCAGAGAAACTCCAGCAGGTGGGCAGAACCATCTCTCATCCTCCATCAATCTCTGTCTGTGTTGAAAATACATTGAGGAAACTAACTGGTTAACTGTATGATTTATTAATCAGGTGTTGCTGTACCAATCAAAGACCTCATACATGAATAAGACAGTGCCGACTGCCGCTCTTCTGTTTGTGTATGTGGAGCGCGCACATGAGCTTCCTGTGAGTATGACACAAGTGACATTTCTTAAATATCTCATTTGTTCTCCTAGACAGTAATGACATTAATGGAGAGACTGAGATCCTCCTGTTTTTCAGATTTTTCTCCTGTGAAAAAGACCCCAGTGATCTTGCATGTTCCCCTCTAGAGTTTCAGAAAAGACCTCAACAATATCTCAAACTGTGCTCAGATTTGCCAGGAAACAAAGTGAGCAATCAGAAGTCAGAGATCTCAATATCAACTCGAACATTATTCAAATGATCTTTTAGCTGCTATTTTCTGGAGAAAAGATTTTTATTCAGCAGCAAGGATGCATTAAATTTATCAAATGTGCCAGTAAAGACGTTTATAATGTTAAAAAAAGATTTAAATTTCAAATGCTGTTCTTTTAAATTTTCTATTCATCAAAGAATCCTTAAAAAAAAAGTACAGTTTCCACAAAAATATGTAGCAGTACAACTGTTTTCAACATTAATAATAAGCAGACATGTTTCTTGAGCAGCAAATCATCATATTAGAATGATTTCTGAAGGATCATGTGACACTGAAGACTGGAGTAATGATGCTGAGAATGCAGCTTTGATCACCGGAATAAATTACATTTTAAAATATATTAAAATAGAAAACAGTTATTTTAAATTCTGATGATAATTCACAATATTACTGTTTTTACTGTATTTTTAAACAAATAAATGCAGCCCTGGTGAGTAGAGGAGACTTCTTTCAAAAACAACATCTTCAAAAAATGAACAGTACTGTATTTCAACAACTGATTTGTTTTAGAAATATTTTAGGAGAAGAATCTGAAACAAAGTTGATACTTTAATGAAACATGTCTGAAACATTTACCCACAGTGCTTTACAAATGGTTCTCTAAGTCTTATTTTTTCTCTATGTGTTTAGTTGAAGAAGAGTGGGAAGGAACCTAAAGTTGGAGCGGAGCTGATTTTGAGAGGAACTTCTCATAAAACCACGGTGAGAAACTGCTTTACCACAGATACTGTTTAAATGTTTGGTCAAGAATGTGTGGCTAAAATTCATTTTCCTTGACTTGACTCTGTGTGATGTAGGTCTGTGACCGCAACAGCTCTCCCCAATGGGACGAAGCGTTTCACTTCCTGGTTCGAAACCCTTTTAATGAAGACCTTGTTGTGAAGGTTAGAACTTCAGCACATTTTTATGCAGTATTTGACTTGCAACACACTTTACCATCTGACCTTAACCCTTTATCCTCACTTTTTCTCACCAGTTATCCCACAATTGGGATTTCTCTCTGGGATCTGTGGTGATTCCCATTAAAGAGCTTCTCTCTGAACCAGATCTGCTGTTGGACCAGTGGCTCAATCTGGATGGAGCGTCACCTCAGAGTCAGATTCTGCTCAGAGCTCAACTGAAGGTAAAACACACACGGATGCGTATTCCATCTTCATTAAGGCTGCATTTAATTGATCAAAATACTCTAAAAACAGTAATACTATGAAATATTATTGCAATTTAAAATAACTTGTTTCTATTTAAATATTGAGACCCCCGTGGTGAAAATCAAGTTTTTAATGTTGTTTATATGACTATGTGGTGTTTTTAGCATGCTTTAAGACAAACCATGTGCAAAGTCAGTCAATACCATTGCTGAGTATTTTCTCCTTAAAACTATAGTGTACAAAAGACAACCTCAAAAACACACCCCCTAATTCCTACCGTCATAAACAGGGCTTGACATTAACTTTTTTGTTCACTAGCCACTCAGCATTTTCACTGGCCACAATTTTGACATCGGGAAAAACAGCCATATAGATATTTTTAACATTATCTCATAATTTGGCAGCAGGTATATTAGGCTGCTATCACTTTAAGACCTGACGCACGGATCCATTATACTGTTACAGATGCGTTTTCTTTCTCAACTGTTTACGTTCACTTAAAACATAACTGACTGTTTACGAGAATACTCACCAAGACTGGCATTTTGACATTATTTTGTGTGTATTTGACTGTTTGAGTGCAATAAGCAGCGAAAAAGAACTCAATTTAGTACTGAGGCTTTATGCTCGGGCACTTTGTGTGTGAGCACAAAATTATAGTAAAATGATGTGCAACACGTGAAATCCCACGGCGAAATTCAAGCCCTGTTACACCAACAATATTCATCCGGAGCAAATGCAACGAGTGGGTGAGGAGAAACGGGTTTGTGTGTCACTCGCTGTCGGAGAGATGAGAGAGCGAGAAAGTGCAGCTGGTATTGTATCTATTCTGTGGAAAATTGGTATTGGAAGCATTTCAGTATCGATATGTAGCGAAAATTTTATATTTTTGACAACACTACATTGCACTAAGTTTATTATTTCTGATGCCTTTTTAAAAGACTACAATTGAAAAATGGATATATTATATCAAATTTAACCCGCCAAAGTGGCTAGTAGGAGTGACTGCGTTACACGCCACTGCTGAAATACACCCGCATTTGTTAGGTTGGCAGGTATTAATGTCAAGCCCTGGTCACAAACAAGTAACCAATCCCGTCAACGTGTGGGGCGAGGCTTTTCCTATCATTATTTCAAGGATATTGGATATTTACAAGGATGCAGATTTTTAGAAGGCAGCTGTCTGACTCTGAGATGGCGTGATATGTCGTTACCTTGTGTTGTAGATTCTTTGCCCTAAAGCATCGGAGAGCTCTGATAACCAGCATGAGGAGCTGAAACGTCCTGAAGCATCCAGCATTAGAAGAAAACGAGAGGAGGAATTAGTGCAAAAGTGAGAGGAGGACAATTTCACATGTCATAGAGCCCTCAAACATATGCCCTAACAATCTGGATGACATTTAATAAACAGTGCCTTAAACTGAAGATCTTTTATTTAATTCAAATGAACAGTTTTGCAGAACACCTGATATTTCACTCGTAATTTCTCTTAAAAATGAAATATTAACTCTATAAATCCATCGCTGGTTAATGTAATAGTTATGTTCTATAGAAAACTGTATTTAAGTGTGTATTTAATGATTATACTCGACTGTTAAGTATGTGTGTTTATTGATACTTTGTTTAAAAGCAATAATGTTTCATATTCATATTGTTACATGTTATGTAACTTCTTTGACCACATATACAATAAACTTACTTTGACTTTGACGTGCGTGTCTGTGTTTGTTTGGGGGGGTTTAGGTCTAGTATTGAAGAGGTCCCACCGTCTCCTGTCAGCAGGACTTCCTCTGTGTCAGTCCCAGAAGAGGAGGAATTCCCAGAGGTCACGGAAGTGTCCAGCTCAGATGACCTTCGACCCCTACACACCAGCCCTGACCCCGGCTTTGGTACCGAGGTGAGAAATATTAGGCTGACAGATGATGGCATTGTTGATATGGCTTATAAATCCAAACACACCAACAGAGTGAGAACATTTGATGTTTTTTAGGGCGTGCTCCGCCTCTACCTGCTGGAGGCTCAAGATCTGGTTGCAAAGGACAACATGATGGGTGGGATGATGAAGGGGAAGAGCGACCCGTATGTCAAGATCCATATCGGGGACACGACCTTTAAGAGTCTTGTGATCAAGGAGAATCTCAATCCCACCTGGAATGAGATGTATGAGGTGGGTTTAGGTCCTCAGATGCTGTTTTAGTTGATGTTAAAATGGTTTTAAATATAAAATCATGTGATCAATGCTTTTCCCAGCTGTTTCTGGGCTCCAGCACGACTTCTGATGTCCTTGTAGAGGTTTTTGACAAGGACATGGACAAAGACGACTTTTTGGGGAGGTATGTGGCAGCGTTGTAATTGTTAAATAAAACTAAAAATATTAAAAATAAATGTATTAATATAATATAAGATAAATATTAGTTCTAAAATGTGTTTACTAACTTAATTTTTCTTTTAAATGTAACTAAAACAAAAAGTGCTAAAACTAAAGCTGAAATAAAAAATAAAGCTAAATCAGGGTTCCCACTCGTCCTGGAAAACCTGGATCAGTGACAAACTTTCCCGTCATGGAAAACATGGAAAATTAGAGAAAGTGTCTAATGTCCTGGAAAATCTTGTTGTAGTCCTGGAATATTTTTTTTTTTTTTAAGTTATTCGTTTTTTATTTAGGTGAGAATAGAGTTTTTCACTGGCCAAAAACAATTACCATTAGTTGCAGAAAGTACAGTGTTCTAATAATTAATAATTCTGATGTGATTATAAGGTCAATAAGATATTAATTGTGCACTGTATCCAGCTTCATTGAGTATAACAGGATTTTTCACAACAGTGCTAGCGCTGAAGTGATTGACAGCTGTAGTGATTAAAAAAGGAACGCTCTTTGTTTGCTATCTGCATATAACCCATTCGCAGTTTGAAAAAAGTTCTATTTTTCATGCTGCTATGTATATACACACTGCAAAGTTTTGGGAATGACTAACTTATTTAAATGCGGGATTGAATCCAAAATTTTATTGATTGACATGGTGAATAACCAGCATTGGCTGGGACAAAAAATTCTGATGTCAAAATAGATGTGTGCATGTGTAAATGCTCGTCCACACGAAGACGAGTTTAGCTGTATACCGAAAAACTTTGTATCATCAGCGTTTCGATACAAACAGATCCGGAGTTTTGGGATCCTAAAACGCCGGATAAAAACTAAAAAGTACATTGGACACTATGACTAAATAATAATAAAAAATTTTTTACAAAATGCATGACACTAACACTAATAGAAAGGCACTCTGCATCTGCGGTAGTGGAGGGGTCTACAGTTAAAGGCATGTTGTACTACTTTAATTTAGAGTGTGTGCTGCAGACTATTGAGAATATTGAGCTGAAGCTTGACTTCACAAAAATGTAATCGCAAATCAAATCGCAATATCTGTCTGAAAAATCGCAATTAGATATTTTCCTCAAATCGCACAGTCCTAGCTTCCATAGTCATAATGTATGATTTTAGAGCTCATATTAAAAAGTGATTTTATAGTTAAGTCATGGCAATAAACTGTACGCCTTTTGAAGATTTAGAGAGCAATATATTACTTTAGGACGTGATCCTTGTCTTTTTTTCCCGTCATAGTAAAATTGAAAATGTCCTGAAAAAGACCTGGAAAATGCTCGCTGAAAAAGAGTGGGAACCCTGTAAATAGAAATATTACAAATGAAATAAAAATGCAAAAGCAGACAACAAATTGCTAAAACTTAAATTAAAATGAAAACTAAAATGAAAATTGGAAATATATAAATTCAAGCTATTTATAAATAGTCAAGTCACCTTTAGCGCTTTATACAACACAGATTGTTTTAAAGTAACTTTACTGTGATAGATGCTATAATGGTATATAAATAATAGTAAAATAACACTGGAATGTGGATGAAAGTCAAACACGCATTGGCATGTTGACATGATGCTTGTCCGTGTCATTTTACTGATCCTGTATGTGTCCACAGGCTGAAGATCAGCTTACAGGAGATCATTCAGTCCCAGTTGACTGATGAAGTGAGTGTATCATCACTAGCATCTTTCCTCATTTCTCATTCTCTAGGGATTGGATTTTGAACAGTTTAGACAAATTGTCTTATATTTGCATTTAGAGAGGATTCAATTTGGTCGTAAGTTTACTGGTAAGGTGAGAAAGTATTGCAATATATTAATTCCGTTGTGTTTTCTTTCTCTGTGTCAGTGGTTTTCTCTGAGTGATGTCAAACATGGCCGTGTTCATATGATTCTGGAGTGGCTGCCCACAGTAACACAACCCGACCGACTGCAAAAGGTCATTATTAAAGCTGACATATATTATATTAGTTCATATGATGTTTTTGAGTATCAATAATAGTAATTCGATCCATGTGAAATGCATCTATTCTAGACCTTTTTATAAACCTTTTTGTTATTTATTTAATTGATTTACTTCAAACGCCTCCTAAAATTAAGTGAGGCTCGAACCTTTCAATAAAAATTAGATCAGAGTTAAGTGTTTATTTTAATATAAAATACATTTTTTTTAAATATATTTGTTTATTGTGTAGTATTATTATGAAGTATATTTAATGTGAATATACTTTTTAGGATTTAATTTGGCATTAGAATTTCTGTCTCAATCTCAACCTGCATTTTGAATTGTTTACTTGTTTTCTTCATGTCCAGGCTCTGCAGTTACAGTCAGAACATTCATTCCAGAACAAATCCGTGCCGTCGGCAGCTCTGTTCTACGTCCTCTTGGAGAGAGCTCATGACCTGCCGGTACGTCTTACACACATGCACTTACAAGCATTTTCACACAAATACAGTTCAGCTGTATTGGATCAACTGCTATGATCACTTTAATTTGTGTTCATGTGTGCAGCTGAAGAAGAGTGGAAAGGAACCTAAAGCTGCTGCAGAGCTGATTTTCGGTGACATTTCTCATAAAACCAAGGTGGAACTTGTGCCTTATGTAAAGATAAAGTTGTGTGTCAATTTCTGGGCCTTAATGTAAGCAACTTCTTTGCTGGTCTCTTTAAAGGTGTGTGACCGCGCCACGTCTCCTCAGTGGAGTGAAGATTTTAACTTCCTGGTCCACAACCCAAGAGAGGAGATTCTTATTATAAAGGTGAAGTAGATTAGGTTCCTAATTTTGTTTTGGAGGTTTACAGGTTTACATTCATCCATGATCAAAAACCACGTTAATTTTCTCGCATTGTAGCATCACCTCTTTTCTCACAGTGTCTGAAACGATAAAGGATTCAGGGCCCTATCTTGCACCCAGCGCAACTAATAAATATGCTGACTTTGCTCCCGGGGGCGGTTCAGCGAAAAGAGGAGGCATGTTCCGGCACAAACATTCCCTAGTGCTATTTTGCAGTTCCAGAAAACAATTCTGCCACAGACCAGGAAAAAAGTAGTCTAAAGTCAGTGGCGCGTTATTCAGATGCTATTTTAAGGGCGCATGCTTGGCCATAATGTAGTGTGTGCACAACGCGCATACTCTTTGCTTCTCTCATCTACACAAACAGCAGTTCACATTTTTGCAAACCATACATAATTACAAGGAAAAATATTACCACATGGGGGAAATCATTGTGGTGTCCATGAAGATGTGAAAAAATAGGCATAATATAGCTTACACATTTACCAAAATTATTATATGCCTGTTTAACTGAAGCTAATTTGGGTTGGTTTCTCCCATCCCCATACAATGTCACTTCTCTGTCTTTTACGGCCCTGACGAGAACGTCGGTCTCCTCGGCTGTGAACCGCTCCTGGTGTGCGCCTGCAAATCCGCCATTATAATAGCAATCCGCCATGGAACAAGCGCGCCTGCTCTTAAAGGGAATGTGAGATGACGCTCTGATTGGTTTATTGCATGTTACGGCCAAACCACACCTATGAGTAATGCAGCTACTTCAGACCAACCCATTTTAGATTTGCGTCGGGTGCAAGAGTCATTTATCCCGCCGGTATAATAGCAACACCGCCCGAGATCCGCCCACAAAGTTACTTGCGTTTCAGATCGTTAAAATAGGGCCCTCAGTCTCTCTAAACCCCTCCTTTCTGAGAGCCTGCTCTGCTCTGATTGGTCAGATGGCACAGTCTGTAAGTGATTGGTCTATCGCGTATAGCGCGTGTCGGAAACGAAACACTCATTGCCATATCTGAATTTCACCTCTGGATCTTCCTCAGCAATAGTAACAGTAGCGATGGCGTCGGTTTTACCATCTTCCTGACACGTCGACAACACGAACCAAACTCCTCCAGGCTTCAGGTGCAACTACAGTGTTTGAGGGCGGGGAAAAGTAGATGTCTTTCATTGGCAGCCAATGAAGACTATAGGCGGGCATTTTTCACATCTGTTACAAGTCTGCTACTGTATGTAGGATCGAGCAGGACGTGAGACTGGAATTACTGACGACTCATTTCAGAATCGGTTCTTTCTTTTGGGAGACAATAACTCTTTGATTTTTGAAACTTTGCAGACCTTTTACATTCACAAACACTACATGAAAAGTAGGGGTGTGCAAAAAAAATCGATTCACATTTGAATCGCGATTCAATCTTTACCGATTCAGAATCGATTCATAGAATTCCAAAAATCGATTCATATATATATTTTTTTTAATGGCGTGCACGGGCGGATTGGCAATCGGGTGAGTCGGGACTTTTCCCTGTGGTCTGGTAAGTGTTTCGAGGCCGCGAGGGCCGGTCTGATAAATAGTTATACATTGCAAGTTCTTGCCGACCGCTAGTCAAACTGTGCAGCCTCTCTGCTCAACCCGTAAATAAATGCATCGATCCGCAGATTATGTTTCAGTTCTTAAATGGTCTGTAGATCTTTTGCCAAGCGTGTCAAGAGGTTACGGATTCTAAACCGCACTCGTATAGTTTTTTTTCTCATCAAAACCGAATATGTTCATCAGTGGTTACAGACAGTCAGGGACACGTTTGTGTGCATTTTATTTTGTGATTGCACCGGAGTCTCCACAACGGCGATAGATTGAAGAGCGCGTCCGAGTGAAGACTGCGCGAGCCACAGAGAACACTGTATCCATGACACTGATAGCAGCGGACACGAGCGCGCAGCTTGATTTAAAAAATAACAGATCTCTTATTTAATAACGAACTAAATGAATGCCCTGCTAGTTAACTGGAGATACCCGCAAATTACGCCTATGAACGACTTCACTGGATCTAAACAAATCAATCTAACCAAAGATGTTACCAGTAACGGTGGCTTTTTTAATCTATTTAAAATAATTTTGCAAGGGTTCTATGACTATGACATTAGTATATATTTTTAGGAATTTTAGGAAGTTCAATATGTGCCCAGTCCAGTTCACATTTCAACAGTCAACCTGGTAGCTACTACTTAAACCACATTTAGCATATTTGTTTGATCTGACTACAGCACTTTAAAGCTAAATGTAAAAGCTTTTTATTTAAGTTTTATTTTAAACTTGAATTAAATGTATTTGAAAGCTGGGCAAAGCTTGGCACTTTGCACTTTTTAGTTGCAAAAGTTTTTTATTTTTGTATGAAGACGTATAAAGTAATATCAAACTACATTTAATTTGTTGTGTTTCTTTTCTTTTAAATTGTGTCTACTGCAATCAATCAAAAAAAAAAAAAGTAAACTACATTTATATACTGCGAATTGTTTTTTTAATCGAAAATCTCTTTTTAATCGAATCTTGAGTCTAAAAATCGGTATCGAATCGTGACATTTTCTGAATCGTGCACCCCTAATGAAAAGTAATATCTGGAAAAATCTGAATGGGGAAATTAAAAATAAAAGTTTAAATGTCTATATTGGGGTAGTCAACGTGTCCTGGTGTTTGACATGATATTTTATCTAAATTAAATATTATTCATTGTCTATTGTTTATATTAAGTAGAATGTTTAATTATCTAATTAGTATTATTTATAATAGCAATAATAATAAGTATTATTATTATTAAAAGTATAATACATGTACATTTATTATGTAATTTATTTTACATTTAAATGGATAATTTAAACATTGATAATGGATTTTTTTATCTTTGTTCATATTTTTCTCTCATTTCACTGCTGTAGCTTTCAAGTGCCTTTGAGCAGCCCTTGGGCTGTGTGGTTCTACCAATCAGAGAGTTGCTTTCAAAACCAGATCTACTGGTGGACCAATGGTTGAGTTTGGATGGAGCCAGTCCTGGCAGTCAAATTCTGCTGAGAGCACAACTTAAGGTGAAAGAATTATTATGATTACTTTTTCTAGAAACTACAGTCAAAAAAAGTTTATTTTTATTTTACATGAATCTCTTGTAATCGGTGTGTCAAATCATGACCATAACACATTTTTAAATGCCTAATTGCTCTACTTTATTATCAGATTTTGGACTCGAGAATGGATTCAAGTGTCCTTCATCGTAAAAAGCCTGTTGTCCAAGAACAGCATTCAGTGGGTGAACAGCATGTAGAAAAAGCACCAGTCACTGCTGAACATTCACAAGCTGCAGTCAGTAAGGAGTCTGAGAGGAAGAAGCTGCCAGCTAAAGGGTTTGATTTATTTTGTCATGATTACTGATTTCATTTAAATCACATCATTTTATCTTGAGAGCTAAACCAGATTATTTTGTGCTCATGACCAACAGGATCAGTAACCTAGCAGCCTTTACTCTACCAGTACCTACACCACGGCCTGAAGAACCTCAGAAACAAACAGCCGCCCATGTCATGGATGAGCATCACACGCCGTCTGCACCAAAAACACAGATAACTGAGGTTAGTTTGTGTGTGTTTTATTTGATTTTATTTTAGATGAATTAATAGATTGATTTAATTTTATGTTTTGTTTATTAATTTATTTATATATTTATTAATCACTAGGGATGCACCATATAGGATTTTGGCCGATATTCGATATGCCGATATTTTCAAACTCATTTTGCCCGATGCCGATACCGATACCGATATATTTGTATTTTTTTTAAGTGCAAAAAAAGCTTATTAAAGCTTCTATTAATGTTCTCAGTCAAGAGCAGTGAGTGATTTCCTCTGTGTTTTGTTGTTTTATTAACATTAACGGGATAGTTCTCCCAAAAATTTAAATTGTCATCATTTACTCTCTCAAGTTTCTTTCTTCTGTTGAAATTATAAAAGTTATTTGGAAGAATGTGGCTAACCAAACAGTTGCTGTACTCCAGTGACTTCCATAGTATATTTAAGCACAAGAAAGAAATGAATCCAGGTTTGAAACAACATTAGATAGACAGAATTTTTATTTCTGGGTGCAGTATCTCTTTAAAGACAAGCGGCAGAATATTATTACTGTCTCTTTAAGAACTGCACGCGAGTAACGCGACGCGTCTAATATACACGCATTTGACAAGCAGATTTTCTGTTTGCTTTCACTTTAGACATAACCAACTTTGTTTATGTAAACCTTGTGTGTATTTGACAGTATCAGCGCAATAAGACTGGAAAGATTAGTCCAGTATGCAGGCGCTGTGACAGGCTTTTAGTTCCTGTGAGCGTCGGGTGTAACGCGCTCAGAAAAGCGGATGTTAGAACAGCGCATCAGCACGTGAATGACATGTTTACCTAGCAAGACTTTGACGCACATGCAAACTATGAACTTTTGTGAATTGCGGTGTCCCGTGAGTGTAACTCTACCTCTGCGTTTACATGTGATGTGATGTGAATGTACGTTGCGTTGTACAGTATGTTGAGATGAAGGCGCCAGAATTGAACTGATAGAATGCACGATACTATGATTTTTCTTCAAAAGCAGATAGTGGAGACATTTTAATCGTCCACGATCAAAAACCGTGAGACGCACGGCACACCCCTAGTTGGAAGTTTAAGTTGCTGGCGCTCATGCTTCGTTCACGGTCGTCACGTGCGCATAGGAAACACGCCACCCTATCGGCAAGGCTCATCGGCAGAAATATTCATATCGGCCGATGCCGATGATGGTCATTTTAAGCTTTTATCGGCCGATACCGATGTTGTCCCGATATCATCGTGCATCCCTATTAATCACTGTATTTTAATGTTAATGTTTAATTTGATTTATTTTTATATTATATTAAAATGAGTCAAATAAACATTTCCATCAGATGTATTTCAGATACATTATGTATATATCATGTATTTGTGTTTATCATACATCTCGGTTTAATGTTTATTTTAAAAATACATTTTTAATTAATTTTACATTTTTATATAAACATTTTTTACAATAAACATTGTTTTGTCGAAAGTGAATGGTGACCACAGCTATTATTTTATTTATTTATTTAAAAAATGATTTGCTCACTTGTTGCTTTTCATTTACAGGATCTCAGCAAACTTCCTGATTCCACTTCTAATGTGGCTGGATATATGGAACCAGTAAAAACATTTGGATCATCCCATGAAGAGCAACAACATGTGGATAAACCAGGAGAACAGTGAGTTTTTTTTATGGTTTTGATAATCCTATTTTAGTGGGTTATGATCATACAAAGATTAGTTTATGTCTGTGTGTGTTTGTTCATGTTAAACAGGTCTCACAAGAAGGTTTCTCCCAGTGTTTCTGCAGAAGAGTCTAAAGTCTCTAGTTCAACAGACGTACGACCCCAGAAGACTAGCCATGACCCCAGCTTTGGCACCAAGGTGAGTCTGTTATTTTATTGACCTTTTAGTTTCCTGGATCAACATGCCCTCTGCTTTTAGTATTAGGTTTAAGGATGTTGGAATCACATTAGCATTGTTGTTGTTGTTTAATATCTGTCCCACAGGGGGTGCTGCGTATCCATCTTCTGGAGGCTCAAGATCTGGTTGCAAAGGACAACATGATGGGTGGGATGGTGAAGGGGAAGAGTGACCCGTATGTCAAGATCCATATCGGTGAAACAACCTTTAAGAGTCATGTGATCAAGGAGAACCTCAATCCCACCTGGAATGAGATGTATGAGGTGGGAATAAGAGAATGTAGTTTTGAAAAATGTCAAGATATCATAGATGGGTTTTGGATGTTTATGTAGTAACTATGTTTTTTCTCTAGTTATGCTCAACTCTGTAATATTTCTATATATTTTAAATTATTATCAGTAAATAAAATAAAAAACATTAAAAGGGCTTAATTGTTACTCTTTTTTATTTACTAGGTGATTCTGAGTCCTGATCATAATCTAGATGTGAAGTTTGAGGTCTATGACAAGGATGTTGACTCTGATGATTTCCTTGGAAGGTTAGTATATTTATTATCTCTTTTACTATGTGTAAATTTTTTTTTTTTTTTATCATTAAACTAATTTTATTGAACAACTAGGCACATTTTCCCTTCATGTCTCATTACTGTAATATATATGTGTGTGTTTAAAACACGTTTTATAAATTTAAAGGGATAGTTCACCCAAAAATGAAAATTCTGTCAGTAATTACTCGCCCTCAAGTTGTTCAACCCCGTAAGACTTTCGTTCATCTTCAGAACACAAATTAAGATATATTTTTGATTAAATCTGAGAGCTGGATCACTCCTCCATAGGCTTCTTAAGTGATCGAAACTGACCGGCCCAAAAGTTATGAAAGACATCGTTAAAATAGTCCGAGTGACTACAGTGGCTCAACCTTAAGTTTATCAAGCGACGAGAATACTTTTTGTGCGCAACAAACAAAAATAACGACTTTATTCAACTAATCATATCCTTCTCTGTACGGCTGTGATATTTCACATAGTGAAACTACGCAAAGCTTCTAGGTTGTACGTCACACATCAAACACATGACCAGCGTCGGCCAATAGTAAGCCTGCGTGTGACGTGCAACCTAGAAGCTTTGGACTATTTTAACGATGTCTTTCATAATTTTTGGGCCGGCCAGTTTCGATCCCTTAAGAAGCCTATGGAGGAGTGATCCAGCTCTCAGATTTAATAAAAAAATATATCTTAATTTGTGTTCTGAAGATGAACGAAAGTCTTACGGGGTTGAACAACATGAGGGTGAGTAATTACTGACAGAATTTTCATTTTTGGTTGAAGTAACCACATCCCGATTCCTTAATGAAAAAAAATTACTCATTTCTTTCAAATAAAGAAAAAAATGACTGACCCCAAACTTTTGAACGGTAGTGCATATTGTTTCAAAAGATTTCTATTTTAAATAAGTGCTGTTTTTTGTTGCTGTTTTTTAACTTTTTGTTCATCAAAGAATCCTGGAAAAAGTATCAAAAATAGTAATAGTACTGTTTTTAAACTTTGGACCAGTACTGTATACACATACAGTATATATATATATATATATATATATATATATATATGAAGACCTCCGATGCAAAAGCCTCTAAAAGACACCTCTGTCAAAAGTGAGATAATAATATTTAGTGAATGCTCTCTGCACATAGTATATGTTCATCTAATACTTTCACTTCAAACTCACTAAATCCCAGCCTCAGCCCATTCAGAAATGCCGGCACTTGGGTAGAAACCTATACATAGGAGCCTGATACAAATGTTAATATTAAACAAAAACTTTAGACGGACTTAGAGGCTTTTGTATCTGAAGTCTTCAAATATGTATATATACTGTGTATATATATATATATATATACACACACACACTATTATAGTAATAAGAACTAACTTTTTTTTTTTTTTACATATTATTTCCGATACTATAATCTACATAAATGACACTTTACTTTTGTCTCCATGTGTGCTCAGGTTCAAGCTCAAACTTGGAGGCATCATCAGGTCCCAGTACAATGATGAAGTGAGTATCAATCAACCCATTTGGCTCAGATTCATAAGATCACAACACAATAAGCACATTAATCTTTCCCTGTTGGCTTTTCTTTTTCAGTGGTTTACTTTGAATGATATAAAACACGGTCGAGTCCATTTGGTTCTGGAATGGCTGCCCACCGCAACACAGCGGGATAGATTGGAACAAGTCAGTTTTAAATGAAGACACATGGAGTCTGTTAATTCTTTGTTTATACAAAAAATGACTTAATACTAAAAGAGTTTTTTCTTTATCAGGTAATGCAGATGCAAAGCACTCAGTCCTACCAGAACAAATCTGTGCCGTCAGCAGCGATGCTGTTTATTCTTTTAGACAGAGCTCATGAACTGCCTGTGAGTCATTCACACAAATCATATTTTTCAGTATAAATTTGTCTTTATTAAAGCAATCTCGATAAAACTGTTTTAATGGAATTATTACATTTGGACCGGAAGAGTAACGTAAGCTCTGTTAATAATAATTAAAACCTGTTAATAAAGCTTGGTAAGTAATGATGGTTATATTGGTGTCTAGTTGAAGAAAAGCGGAAAGGAACCCAAAGCTGCCGCTGAACTTGTACTTGGAGGAACATCGTACAAAACCAAGGCAGGAGATTTTTATCAATAATGACAATCTTTTTTTAAATATTTGTAATATATTTAAATTCCTGTTTCTGTCCTCTCTAATATAAAGGTGTGTGATCGTTCAACCTCTCCTCACTGGAATGAAGCTTTTGACTTTCTGGTTCATGATCCCAAAAAGGACATACTTGTCATTAAGGTGAGGGTATTGTAGCCAGAATTGCAATTAACTCTTTCCTCAACAGCATTTTTTTTTTTTAAGTTGCGAGTCATCACCGCCAGTTTTGATCAAACAAACAAAAAACTATTCTAAATTCATTCATTCTTTTTTTAATCAACACTTGAATGTGCTCAAGTTTCATAAAAAAGCAACATTTTGAACAAAAGCTGAGAAAATCGTGTATGTCTGGAAAGCAGATGGAGTAGATCAACACCCCCAAAGCTTCACAGTCCTAAAGCTCATTCTGGGTTTACTTTTCATTAATTAATGTTAGGCAGTTTTGATTTATATGCTGTTTAATGTTGATGATTGCGTTATTTTACATGAGCATCTGCTTACATAGGCTATCGCTTGTTTCTGCTTCTTTTTCGCCTGTGATTTGATGAGGAGATTCAGTACTCTTTCAGAAGATGCGTAATAGCGCCCCCTACCGTATATCAGTGAAAACATAGATTGGCGAAAATTTGCATAGATGGTGGGGAAGCAATTGTGTCCTAAATGACACAAAAATCCATCAATTATAACGGAAAGAGTTAATACTATTTTGTGAGGATTACATGCAATAAAATTATTCCTCAATGTCTGTCTTGTTAAAGTCGGCATGAAATGGAAGTTGTGATCGTCTTCCCTATTGTGATGTATATCTGAGTGAAACCGCTTGATTGGATGGTTGTGGTTTGCTATTGGTGGATCTCATTGTGAGTCACATGTTGCTGCAAGAGGGAGGGTAGTTATTTTGATTCAAGATTTTGAGGGCACATGAATTTAAAAAATGATGTCCACGGATAAATAATTTATTTTAAATACTGCAATATTCCACGAAAAACAAGAACATGCTAAAAAATACATCAACAGTTTCACTAACTATAAATAACTAACTTGCTCAGCATGACATGAAAAAGAAATCTGTCTAGAAGAAGATGGTTTTTGTAAATGCAGCTCTAGCGCCCCTCGTGGCAACAAGGAGAATGTATTGAATCAGTTGTTGCATTACGAAGTGGATAGTGATTTTAACTAGAACTGTGTTTGCTTTTTGTTTCAGGCCATAAATTATGATGATTTCATACTCACTTTTCATTTATTGTCATTTTATGCAGTTCTCAAGTGCCTTTGATCAACCCACCGGCTCGTTGATTCTACCAATCAGAGAGCTGCTTTCAAAAGCAGATCTACTGATGGACCAATGGCTGGATCTGGATGGAGCTTTACCACAGAGCCAGGTTCTACTCAGGGCACAGCTGAAGGTTAGACAACGTTATCGTCAATGTTTTGAGCACAAGATTTGTTTTGTTTAAACTTCTCAGGGAGTTAAGAAATAAGAGTATACATGAAGACAACACTAGCTCAACATATAAACCCACATGTTCTGTTTTATCCAGATTTTGGATTCAAAAATGGCGGCCTTAGTAGCCATGGGTTCAGGTCCAGTTTTGAGTAATAAGCAGACGGCCACCACTGGACAGATCAAAATCTCCCTGTCCTTCCAGAAACAGCTCACAGTGACCGTCCATGCATGCAGGTCTGCTTACTTGTGGATTGTATTCGTGCGTATATTGTATGGTGTATAGTGTTGGCATGATTATTAACCTGTTTGAGCAACCAAGAAATGTTTTTTCAAGGTTATAAGTTGCCTGTGTAAGTCTAAAGTTTGAGGTAAAGTGAGGACGCTCTGTGTTTGTGTGTTTTCAGGGGTCTGGTTACATCATCTAAGGACAGTTTAGACACCTACGTCTCCCTCATTCTGCTGCCGGATAAAAGCAAGGCCACGAAAAGAAAGACGAGTGTGAAGAAGAAAAGCCTGAACCCAGAGTTCAATGAAAGGTTTGGAGACGTGTGTGTGTGTGTGTGTGTGTGTGTGTGTGTGTGTGTGTGTGTGTGTGTGTCTTTGTCGTTCATGAGTAAGAGAGAACGACATTTAAGTGAATTGTAATCTGTTCTTCAAACTATTTACCATGGTAATAGCTTGATTTTTACCATTTAAATACCATGGTGTATAAATATGATCATTCTTTAGTTCCATACATTAGAATACTTTAAGTATGGTGTGTCTGGTTAATCTTTAAAGCATTCTGTTGTGTAAGTGTTTTGGTTTTATGTCCTCAAATGTGTTTGCATGTTCTATCTTAGATGTGAAGTGGTTTGAAGTGTGTTTTAGGAGTCCTTGAACCAGTGTGTCATCATCTGGAATGTTGTTCTGTAGGTTTGAATTTGATATGAGTGCAGAGGAGGCTCAGAGACGAGAGCTCAGCGTGTGTGTGAAAAACGCATCCTCGTCCTTCATGAATCGAGACAAAGATGTGATCGGCCAGGTCAGTCCGCATTGGTTCACTTCTGCGAAAATCATCATTTCCATACACAGTATTTTTGTCTCATTGTCCGTTTAAAATATTTAAACATCCTGACAACAAAATAAATGTGTACGAAATTGGGTAAGAAAAGACTTTAGGAAAATACATATTTTTTGTAGTGTTTGTTTTTATTAATCAATCTAAATAAATTAAAAACAAAATTTTGACTTTGTAAGATTTTGAAATGTATTTGTTTAGATATTTTCACTGGAAACAAGATAAAAATGTTTTTCAATATGTCATGACTTTGTGCAAATTTTAATTTCATATAATTTATTTCATTTATATAAATGTATTTAAAAAAATATATATAAAATATCATTTTGATTTGATCAATATTGAAATGTGTTTAAAATAATATTATATATTTGATTTAATTTTATATATTTTTATACATTTATTCTTCACAATTGATTTAGTAATGATAAAACATATTTTTTGTTTAATGTATTGTTGATTTATTTTCGTTTTTCAACGTGTCCTATGACTTTGTGCCACAAATACAGAATTTAATTTATATAAATTCATTTAAAAATATATTAAATAAATATATATTGAAATAAATATAATTGACATATTTATTAAGTTAAATATTAAACTATATATTTTTTTATAAATATGCTTTTAATAATTGTTTTAATAATATATATTAAATAATATATTTTAGTGTTAAATGTGTTGATTTATTCTTGTAGGTGCAGATAGACCTGGGACACGTTGACTTTCTCTCCGGAGTCACAGAATGGTGAGTTTTGGTACTGATATTGGCACAAATAGTAATATTTTTACCAAGCAACAATTCCTCATGGAATTGTATTGTTTATATGTTTGATTTATTTAGTTCTGATACCTTTGTTTAATTTCTTCAATAATGAAATGCTTATTTTTAGATTAACTGTTCATTTAATCAGTTATCATCTTCCTCTGTCAGGTTTGATCTGAAAGAAGAGCAGAACTAACTGATCCCTGAGCACTTCACAGCCAATCGTAAACCTCTTCCTGAAGGTCATCAGGTCAACATCGCTGCCAATGCTTCCCTGCCCTCTTTTTCATAACTTCACCAACCACACATTTCCTATCAACAGATGATTTCTGAGTGACTAATTCATATGAGGAATATGAATGATCCTTGTGATTTGAACATATCATTGTTGCATTGACAAATCAAGGTTAGAGTATTATATCAGAACTGATCTATAAATCGGTGATATCTGTATGTCAGTATCAGAGAAGTGAATGTTGTCAGGAAAGGGTCTCATATTCCTGTGCAGGTTGCAGGACGTTACATTTGCGTTTACATTTAGAAGGAAAGGGATGTTTTAAAATGGGTCATTTTAAGAATATAATTGACAGAACTTTGTGCAAAGTGGTTTTATTTAGACAGCCTGTAAGAACGTCTACACATCACCTTAAAAATATTTAAGATGAATTTTATGGTGTTATTATTGCAGATCTCCCACTATAGTGTTGCAAATAGCTGCTGTTTACACATCGATGTGGCTTGTGTAGCTTCTGCAGTCCATTGTGATGCCCAATATTCATACACTTATTTTTTTTACCCAAAATATGTTATTGAAGCTCGTTACATTTTGTTAGATTTTAGACAGTTATTTTCTGGTCATTTTTACGATTCTCATTGCCCATTTTTGTTGGGAAACACTGCCGGTCTGTACATGGGGTCCCCACGGATATGAAAAACCTTTACATTTAAATTACCTTCCAGACCTGCAAATATTATGGAACATAAAATGTTAACGTCATGGATACTGACATGTATACATGGATACTCTATACTGAGTTTAAATATCTGGTTGACTTTTAGAAAGTCTTATGCAATCAGTCCAAGGATTGGCATTACAAATGCAACTCCTATCCAGTATATTTCTACAAAATGAATGGCTACAGTAATAGTGAGCAACTGTAAAAGACATGGAAATGGATGGGAACCATGTACACAGATCTAGACCAAAAGCAAATGCCTATGGGCTTCTTTTTTTTTCTAGCTATTTTCATGATTTTTTCCATGTTTAAAATATGCTTCATCCACACACACACAACCTTTTAAAAGTTTGGAGTCAGTAAGAATTTTTTGCTCTTTAAAAAAAGAAAAGAGAGAAATACTTGTATTCGGCAGAGTGCATTTAACTTGTTAAAAGTGACTAAAGGCACTTATGTTACAAATGAATGAAATTTGTAGCAAATACATGTAGCCTTAGTTTGAATAAGAAACTTATTTCAAAAACAACTTACCAGCCCCAAACTTTTGAACAGTGGTCAACATTTTTTCCATTTACTGTTTTTTATTTTTGCTCATATTTTGCCACATTCCATTCGTTTGGCGTCACTGTGTTTATGTCACTTCTATTACCACAATTTTCATATTCTACATTAAACATGCTTTAATGTGTTAAAGTGCAAACATGCAAATCAGAAAATACCAAAGAATCGAGCCGTGTTAAAGATGACCATGTTCAGCTGAACTGCACTATTCATACTGGCACGTTTCTGAATGTATAGTCTCACATTCACAGCTCTCAATAAAAGTTATTGCATCAGGATGTTGTCAAAAGCCTTTTATTGGTCGTCAGACTGCGTAAGCATTAATACATAATCACTAATAAGACCTACTGTGGAAGTTTTTATTTAATAAACCAGTCTGTGTTGATCATGCACAGCTTTATTGATGCTGCATTGTGTAAGGAAACAAGTTCTACATTTGTCAACATTTAAAGAATGCAGTCTTTTATTTGAAGTGACTAATTCAGATAAAAGCAGCCATCTAACAAGGTATTTTGGCATTTTACAAAAAGAGTGCGACAGGCAGTTCATACATGAATAATACAATGACAACATGTTTCCTCATGGTATGAAGGCAAGAGTGCGCTTCTCCCTGAAGGGAGCCTTCAAACCATCTAATATCGACTTCCAGGTCCACTCAGGCATCTTCCCGCAAATATCCAAAGCCGCTTCAGTTTTATGTGAGACTGGAAAAGAAGGAATAATGAGGTTTAGTCTGCCTTGAAACAAGATCAAACTTTGAGATTAGTCTTTTGCATAACATCAGCCCATTTTATAAATATTTTATCTAGTGCTGCCGCGATTAGTCGACGTAATCGACCATGCAAATTAGTCGACAGCAATTTTTTTAGTCGACGTGTCGTTTTACTATTGACCGCTATTTATTTTTGGTCTCCCGTCACAAACGGCTCACTGTAATTCACCTCCACACACCAGTCTGTGCGCTGTGCGCGCCCTGCTGGTTTATCTGCTATCATTTTCCTTCACGTTCCCGCCCGCCTTCACTGCTTTGATATGAAAAATTGCGGAGGCAGGTGACGGAGCTTTCACAGTGGGCTCGTTTGCTGCGGTCCGAGCCCGATTGTTCCCGGCGCCCTCCGCAGCGTTGGTCTGGTTTCACACTCAATTCTATCGAACCCTGTTGAGTTTGCGTGCATCTTATGCCATCGCAAACGTGCACGGCGCATGATAGAAAACAGAACGCGGGTCAATATATTGTGTCTTTCAAACGGACTCTTTTGAGGAGATAGTGGATTTCCAAATGTGTTGCCCTGATTGCACGCGCAATGCGCGAATACACTGCAGACTCAACTCTCGCGTATCCAAGGTAAATCATCAACACTATCATCCCTTACATGTGTTTTATTTAACTAAATGCATCATAATCAGCTAAAACGCATGGGCAGGTTACTTATGTTCCTGAACAAGCGCTCCCGAGTCCGCGTTGCTTTCACATTCACGCGAACCGCGGCACGGAAGTGTAAACACGAGCTACATAACTGCGTGCCTGCCTGCTTTCAGCGCGACTCATAATGGGCTAGTCCAGACTCTTTCAATTCAATTCCAATTTATATGTATAGCGCTTTTCACAGGAAATGCATTGCATCTACTTTACTATTCAGAGTGATGTTATCAGTTATGCTTTTCAGAAATGTACATAAATTAATTCATTATTAGCTTACTGTACATTTTTTAAGGCAGAACAAAGCTAATTTAAGTAATACATACATGTTTGTTATTAGAGGATTAGATTAGGTAATTAATAGGTATAGCCTAATGGAAATGCAGATACTTAATGCTTAGATTGTTAATACATAATGTTTTTGAACAGGTGACATTTTATGTTTTGGCCCTTCAGTTGAGTTCAAAATAAAATGGACACAACGAAATAAACACTTGATTTTTTTTTTAATTAGTCATTTAGATTACTCGACTAATCGAAAAATTAGTCGAAAGATTAGTCGTTAGAAAATTTGTCATTAGTGGCAGCACTAATTTCATCCTGCATGTACTTCCCTCTGGACTGAGATGCCTCATATGAGGTTGTCATCACATACCTGTCGATGAGCGAGTCTCTCATAGTAGTTGCGATGGCGCTGGGCTGTGTTTCACTCAATCTGAAGACGCTCTCGATGACGGACAGCTCCGTGCTCGTGGTGTCCAGTCCACAGAAAGCACACCAGTCGTTCACCACCATACCAGCAGCGATCACCTCACTACCACGATTGACCGTTCCAGCCTTGAGAGAGGAAACAACACGTTTATCAATTAGCCAGCAGAAGTGTAGAGGAACTAACGAGTCTCTTTGCATACAGCCATGAGGGTTTCCACCTAAATACAACAGCTACTTCAGTCTAGGGTTTGATGATATAGTGAATACTTGTGTCCCTAGTAGTCTACTGAGTAATTTCAAGTACATTTATAGATAAATACTGATATACAAAAGCTAAGCATAGGAAATAAAATCGATGCTCGTCTTAGCAAACACCATTAATTACTCTACTGTTCAAAAGTTTGGGGTCGGTAAAACTTTTTTAATGTTTTTGAAACATTATGCTCACCAAGGCTGCATTTATTTAATCAGAAATACAGTAAAAACACTGCAAGTTTAACTAACTACTAAGTTGAAATATTTTGATATATTTTAAATGTCATCATTACATAAAAATGTTATTGTATGTAATGATGTTGAAACTTCCAACATCAGTGATTTTTAGTCCAATGATCCTTTAGAAATCATTCTAATATGCTGATTTGGAGCTGAAGAAACTCTTATTATTATTATTAATGTTGAAAACAGTTGTGCTGCTTAATATATACTGTGAAAACCTTGATTCTGTGTGAATGAAAAGTTCAAAAGAACAGCCTTTATTTGAAATAGAAATATTTTGTAACATCGTAAATGCCTTTACTGTCACTTTTGATCAATTTAATGCATCTTTGCTAAATAAAAATATTTTAAAACTCTTACCGCCCCCATGCTTTTGAGCATATATTTTGAGTATAATGTATAACAATTGTGCAGAAGAATTTCATCAAGTCAATATGATTCTCAGATGTGACAGAACAGTCACTCACCACTAAAGGCACTTGCAGGAGTGACGAGAGTTCATCTTGATCTTCTATGGAGGTTTTGGGGTGGACGAGGCCTCCCTGGTTACTGAAGGTGCAGTAACTACCCACAAGCACCTGCTCTGCAATCGTCTGCCGGAACACTTCCACCTTTAGAGTGTCTGCAAGAATCTCTTCTGTTTCCTGAGGACAATAATGCCCTGAACTTAATACAACAAAACACCAACTTTGTGGCGCAAACCAAAACGGTCTGATTTCTTCATGGAGCACATTTTACAGGCTTTGTAGAGAAATATAAAAAGTGTTGAGAAATCATTTAGGGTGTATTCACACCAGGAAAGTCCGATAGTTCACTTGCTTTGGTCCGGACCAAATATTATTATTATTTTTTTTTTTTTGGTACGGTTCGCTTTCACACTGCTCTTTTTGCAAGTGAACCAAAATTTGTAAACAAAACCACACGTGTGCTAAGGTCGTCCATTCATTGGACAAGGATTCTCAAGTAGGGAAATCAGGAAGTGCAAAAAAGGCTCAGCATGGAGATATTTCGTACTGCAATATTTGTTATTTTACTCATTTTGTGTTATTCTCTACAAACGCAATATGAAGAAACTGCAGATAAGGTATAAAGTTTTCATTCATAGAGAGGGGCTATGTTCACACATTCAAATAATGAGATTCTTATTGTATATACTGCTAACAAGTGCTGTCAATGTTAACGCTTGCGATTAAGTTTGTCCAGTTTAACGCAGCATCATCCTTGTATTGTAACTATCGTTACATTATATGAACTGCAAAAGCTTTTTTTGCATCTTGCATCTATTAGACTAAAGAGAACGCGCTGTATGTGAATGTCCTGATGCACACACTCATTCATTCATCCCATTCCAATGATGCACACACACGACGCGCAGAAAGACGCGCAACAGTATCGTGTGGCCAGACACCGCGCCGGAATGGAATTCTCTTTCGCACTTGAACAACAATAACACAAACCATTATGCCAAAATCTCCGACTACGGAAGCCTGTTAACTCAAAGGCGCAGTGCTTTCTTGCAGTTGGGTCGGTTCATGTTCACACCGTAAACGAACCGTACCAGAGTTCGTTTGGAAGCGTACCAAGACCACCTCTTCAGCTGGGTCTCGGTTCGGTTGTTTGGTCCGCACCCGAGTTCGATTGCTGTATTTACACCCGCCCAAAAGGTCTGCACCAAGGGGGGAAACGAACTAGAGTTCGATTCAATCAAACCAAACAAGGCAGGTGTGAATACACCCTAAGACCATGTAGGGTTTGGAGAAAGCTCTGATTTCATACAGTCTTCCATTAGGGATGTTCTTACTCTGTCTAGGTCAGGATGAACGAGAGCAACGTAGTCGTTACAAGCGATGACGTTCCCCAGCGCAGAAAGACGCTCTTCTACTCTCTGAATCCGCACCGAATCTGGCAGGCAGTTCCTAATGTGCTGTAACTCTTGATCTGTCGTGTTGTTGGGCACCAAGAGACCGTGACGATTTCCTGTGGAAGAGCATCCCCAGACACACACACACACACACACAACATTTATTATACATCAGGTATGAGGACAGACAAAAGTAGACCTAATCTGACCTAGACTGAATTTTAGAAAGGCTACATTATTTACGGCTTGTATTTTAATTAACATAAAAATGAATGGTGTTAATCCTGCATAAATGCATACAAACATAAAATAAATTGGATTAGATAAATGCTCTTACCCACACACATTCTGCCAATGATTCGACATCCTGCTATAGAAGCATGAACAACAGGTATTGTTTCTGACAGCTCACCTTCAAAGACACTGTGGGGGGAAAACAAGAAGCATTTCGGAAAAGAAGTGATGAAGGACTCTGAAGCGACTCTATGAAGGCATATCTCTGGAAAGACCATTGCAAAATTAGAGGTTTCCCTGAATCAAATGAACAAATTTGTTTTCTATAAAATATTGACAACATTTCGTCCAAATGTCAAGCGACAAGCAGTCATTTAGAGCATTTATTGGCAGAAAATGAGAACTGGTCAAAATAACAAAAAAAGATGTCGTTGTAAGATTTGAGAAATTAGAAAATGCCGGGCAGTCTGGTTGAGGAACGAACACTCCCCGAGAAGACAAAGGAACTTTCTCAAAATTAACGTGACCTCTCTCTTGAGAAACTAGCATCCCAAGTCAATCACCTCCCCCATGTTGTCTCTCTCTCATGCTGAGATCACCAGATATTCACCCAAAAATCTATATGATTTTAATGATATGAAAAATCTCAATGTAATTAATTATCATACGGTATTATACATGTTTGGTATAATTTGAAATGTCTCAGTGCGACTGGTACAAATGTCTCATTCTCCACAGAAGTAAACCAAAAGGTAATAAAGTTTTTAAGAGTTCAGAGATAACTTGCGCACAGAGGAGGGTGTGTCTCCAGGAAAATGGCATCCTGCTCCCAAAAGGTGTAAACTCAGAATGCAAATTCCCATTGTTAGCAAATGTTTCCATGTGAAAGGAGTTTCGGTAACGCTTCCTTTTACAGTCCTGCTACCCATGTACTTACTATGTACTTATTATAGTAATTATAATTACTGGGTAATAACTAGGTACTAACCCTGAACCTACCCCTAATCCGTGTACTTACCTAGAAAGTACTGGCTAATATAAGGTAAGTACACTGTAAGTACACGTAAGTACTGTACTGTAAAAGAAAGCGTTACCCAAGTTTCTGTCTATATAAAGAAAAGCAACAAGAGGCTCAGGGCGATTTGTAACTCAAATTAGCCCGTGATGCGGAGTGTATGCAAGACACTACACATTTTGTATTATAGGGTCAGGTTCGCATCTTCTCTATTTATTCCAGAGCATTGGATGTTTTGTATTTATTATCTTTGAACTGATCATGAAATTGGCATAATACATTTACCTGACATAATAAATTGTTACATTTGATTTTATTCCGACTGACTCTGAAATTGTTTTCCCAAGTAGATTAAACGGATTCGTATGTTAACGCAAGTTTTGCGTAAGATTAGTGACGACTAATATTTGTCATTAATTCAAGTGTACGTGGTTCGCAAAGACAAGAAGTGAATTTCCGATTAAGAACAGCAAAAGTGCTGCTGACAAACCTAAATCTGGGTGTGTCTTACCTCTGTTTTAATTTTAAAGGAGTAGTTCACTTTTAAAAAAACTTTTGCTGATAATTTACTCACCCCCATGTCATCCAAGATGTCCATGTCTTTCTTTCTTCAGTCGAAAAGAAATTAAGGTTTTTGATGAAAACATTCCAGGATTTTTCTCCATATAATGCACTTTACTGGGCACCAAACTGTCCAAGGTCCAAAAGACAGTTTTACTGCAAACTGTTCAAAGGGCTTTAAACGATTCCAGACGATGAATAAGGGTCTTATCAAGCGAAACGATCGCTCATTTAAAAAATAAATAACAACGTTTAAGTTTTATAAGCTCAAATGCCCGCCTTGCTCTGTTCTGTGTGACTCTCCTGTTCGAACTCGTTCATCAAAATGAACGAATCTTTTTCCGAGTCAATTCGTTCATTTCGTTAGTTAAATGAATCAAATGACTCGAAAAAAGATTCGTTCATTTTGATGAACGAGTTCGAACAGGAGAGTCGCACAGAACAGAGCAAGGCGGGCATTTGAGCTTATAAAACTTAAACTTTGTTATTTATTTTTTAAATGAGCGATCGTTTCGCTTGATAAGACCCTTATTCATCGCCTGGAATCGTTTAAAGCCCTTTGAACAGTTTGCAGGTTGCACTGAAACTGTCTTTTGGACCTTGGACAGTTTGGTGCCCAGTAAAGTGCATTATATGGAGAAAAATCCTGGAATGTTTTCATCAAAAACCTTAATTTCTTTTCGACTGAAGAAAGAAAGACATGGACATCTTGGATGACATGGGGGTGAGTAAATTATCAGCAAAAGTTTTTTTTAAAGTGAACTACTCCCTTAATGTTACTTTAGATAAGTGTAAGTGGGAAACCACGGCATGGCCAATCCAAAGCTATTATCAGAAAAGTAATGTTGGTCAGCTTATATCTGTAATAGTGGCCATACCTCTACTGAAGTAAACGTTACTTTCATTTCAAGTGTATGCAATCATGGGGGCTATACCAAAGTATCTTTGATTGTGTAAGTGTGAATGCGACCAATCTCAGGTATATAGCAAATTACCTCGGTTTGGTGACCAAAACTGACGAGCTTGTGATCGCGAGACGTGCGTTAAGAAGAAGGTGTGAGGACCTCAGAGCGACATAGCTTCCTAATATGAACAGGTAAAATATAAGTAAAGAGTTAAAATGAATAATCAAACATTCGCTCACATTTAATGATGCTCGGATATCATTAAAACCTTTTTCATTTATGGAGTCAGATGAAATAACGAGGTAATACATATGAGAAAATGTATTTCATTTAATCTTGTGTTGCGTGAAAGGAAAGACAGTAACACGCAGAGACCTTCACCCGTTCTATCGGATACCGCCATTGGACCGATTTAGACGGGCTTACATCATGTTTTCAGACCTCGAATAATACAAAAAAAAACTAGTTTATATTCATTTTTAAACAACACGATACTACACTAGGGCTGTCGCCATAAAAGCGCAGTACCGCAATATTGCGGTACTGCGCTACTGACAGGCCAACCGCAGAGGAATGCAAGTAACCGCAGCAACCGCGTTTTCTTTTTTCATAAGGCCACCCTTCGTAGTTCGTACCATGTGTATTGAATGTTAAATAAGTTAATAATGATAACAACAAGACTGTTTATCATGGTGATTTGTACAGAGGCTTCGTGGATTTGGACTTAAGCCTAAACAGACAGTGAATGAGATCGCCTGAGCGCGTGCGATTACCTGCGTCTGTCTTTGAAGTCAAGTCATGTATATTCGTGAAAAGGTTACGTTTCCAAAGAAAGCGAAATATTTGTCGTATCATCCTTTTAAGGGTAAGGCTATTTACCATGAATGGCGTCAGCGCTGGTCAGCATTACACAGCGCGAGGAAGCCGTGGGGGGAAAGCAGCGAGTCACGCATTGGTCTCTATTAAGTGAAGCATTGCTGGCCAGCTGAGCCTTGAAAAGTGGAGCTCAAATTTAAAAAAAATAATTAACGCCTCGTTTCATTACCGTTTTCGTTGAATGAACGGTTTAATGACTCACTCAAAGACAGTCCGTTGGCATAACAATGTAACTGCGCGCTGCGTGACAGTCTTTCAATGCACAGAGACACTGTTTAGTTTCGGTTACATTGGTTACATTGTTTTTGTGTATAATGACCACGTCATAACACGTATTTATGGCAACAAATAAATATAAATAAATAATTGGCGGTAATACCGCATATCGCGCTATTGAGCCACTCAAAATTACCGCAAGGGAAATTCCTTCACCGCGACAGCCCTATACTACACACGAGAATGATCCTCATTGGTTCTCGCACATCAAGCGAACATGCTTGAGCTTCTGTTTACCACAACTGATGTGCGAGTTGCCCAATGTTTATATGTGAATAAAAGCCTCAATTCAATCTGTTCATCATATAAAACAATCGTGTCAACCTCAACCTCAAGTTTATTAAGCGATGAGAATAGTTTTAGTGCGCAAAAAACAAACAGAAATAACGACTTTATTCATCCCTTCATGTTCTTCCGTGTGGGCCTCTGATGCGAGTTCACGAGAGCGCCGTGACGCATGATCATCTTCTCAGTTCTCGCGCATGCGTCGTGGCGCTCTCGTGAACTTGCATCAGAGGCACACACAGAAGAACATGAAGAGTTGAATAAAGTCGTTATTTATTTATTGCGCACTAAAAGTATTCTCAATCTCATCGCTTAATAAACTTGAGGTTGAGCCACTTGGACTATTTTAACGATGTCTTTAATACATTTTCTGGACCAGCAGAATGAAATTACCTAGAAGCCTATGAAGGAGTGAGACAGCTCTCAAATTTCATCAAAAATATCCTAATTTGTGTTCCGAAGATGAACGAAAGTCTTACAGGATTGGAACAACATGAGGGTGGGTGATTACTGATAAAATGTTCATTTTAGGGTGAACTAACCCTTTAAAGGTGCTCTTTGTAACTTTTAGCGGCCTCTAGTGGTGATGTTTCAGATTGCAACCAAATTTTACAAGAGCGCTCGTGCTCGAACTCATAGACAATACCGTCTATTTCGCAAATATCTCGACGAATACTAGACGGATTCGGCGAGCCCTGAGCTCGTTGGGACCATCTAGTCGAGCTGAAAAGAACCATATAAGTTCCATAGTTTTTGGTGGTGTTTTCACGGAGATTAGGGATGCTCATATTGACCGTTTAACCGTTAACCGAAAGTAAAAAATTTGACCGATTAATACTATCAGTTAAACGGTTTAAGTTTTTTTTTTTTTTTTTTTTTTTTTTTTTTTAGTTTGCTGCATGGTTAAAAAAAATACTATATAGCCTATATTTGTAAACTCACTGGGCGCGTCGACACGCGCAACCGCACGTGCCTAGAGACATATTTTACTGAGCAAGCAAAATGAAGCGAGCGAGCGAAAAGAAGTAGCCTACTGTGTGGGACCATCTCGACAGAAAGGGCGACGAAGTTACTTGCAAAATATGCTACGCGGTATTAAAATACAGCAGTAGTTACAAGTTAAATGCAAATATATCTTGCGAAGCAAACATCCACAAGCAAATGAAAGTCGCTTCACGAAGCTGGCCATTCTAGCGAGACGTTATCTCTGTATTCCCGGGACATCTGTGCCATCGGATCATGTGTTTTCGGCCGCGGGTCGAACTCAACAGGCTGCGCTCCAGACTAACCCCACATCATGTAGACATGTTACTTTTTTAAATAAAAACTAGACAATATGTGGATTGAGGTAGGCCTGCTATTTTTATTTGACGAAAAAACTTAGTCTGGAGGGGGAAAATTGCATTTTTTTCAAAGCTTCAAACGGATTCAGTGTTTTCTTTTTGTCATCTTAATTTGTTAACTATTTAAGAAATAAAATAAAGAAAAAACATAAAATAGGCCTACACTATTTTATGTTTTTTATTTATTTTATTTTATTCTGTTGTCACTGTCAAGTGCGTGAAAATTGAATGTGAATCCAGGTTCTGTTGTTGATCTGCTCTGCTGTTTGCACGTTAAAATAAACCTGTGGGGGGAAAAACGGGTCACAGACACTCAATTTTATTTTTATTTAAATTAATAGGCTATTATAATCTTATCAGTTAACGGTTAATAATCGGATAACGAGTGTCGGTTGTCGGTCGGGAAAATTAACCGAAATGAGCATCCCTAACGGAGATATTAGCAGAAAACCATCGGGCGCGCTGCAAAATTGCGGACGCCGGTGATGTCACGATCTCAGAAGAAAATCGCTTGTATCTCTGGAACGCAAAGACCCAGAGAGCTCAAATTCAGGGGAGGAGGTCCCAGGGGAACCCCTGCCCGAACTAGAGTGGCGGGCCTCGGGGATGCCCCCTACCAGATCGCCGTTCGCTGGGACCCCCGATTTCGAACGGCTATAACTCGGGGAGCCGGGCGAGTTGGACCTCGGGGGTGGGCTCGTTCGAAAGGCCCCGTCCAGCACTACGAACGATTAGAGTCTTGGGAATATTGATCAAAGATTGACTGAGATATAAGCCGTAACTCCCTGACCGTCTACAATAGACTGTATATAAGGAGAGAGGCTCGGGAGCGCGCATGCACGTCACATCCGTTGGATTTCGCTGTAAATCCGACCCGGAGACTTCACATAGAAATAGGAATACTGGCCTTCAGAGGTAATAGCAAAACTCGACAAGTGGATCATTTTAATGTGTGATTACAACCCCTTCACACACAGGCAATAAAAAAAGGATTCATTTTAGTAGAAAAGTTACATAAAGCACCTTTAAACCCAGAAAAACAGCTAATTTTGCAGTGGTCTCTTAATGTAATTTTTCCCCCAAAACTGTATATAGTAAGGACAGATATTTGGCCACATTGAGATCATCAGTAATATAATTTCTGACTTACCTGTAAAAGTTTTCTGAACCGCCAATCGCTACCAAGCAATATGTGTTTGTGAGCTTGGCGAAGCATCCAATCTCATTATTCTTTTCAAATGCCGCACGAACTGCCATTTTTCAGCTATGAGACTGGTCAAAGCTGTCTGAAACTGAAGAGAAACATTTATATTAAGATAATAAATCTTACTGAAAACTAAAAAAAAAAAACATGATTATAAAACAAACATTTGTAACATGGTCTTGATATATACAGTAATATATAAATTAGTTGACACACACACATTTACATTAGATTGTATGGCACGTTGACATTGGGAAGTTCTATACATGCCTGTTGTTTATTTGGATTTCTTGCTTTCATTGTATTTCTCTACGAGTTTTTGATCCAGAATAGAAACATAAACATATTTAAACAGAAAATTATTATAACGAATAACAAATATATTACTAAACAGCTAAAGGCTATTTTAGGCTCAACAGCGGGTTAAAGTTTTTTCTTTATTTAAAAAGATTTTTTTAATCGTACTTTAAGGTACATATAAGTATCTGGGGCACCAGTATTGAACAAAGTAATTCTCAGCAAAAGCTGCGGGTTAAACACGTTGTACGTAACTTTAATTAAAACCGTAACAGTTACTAGTCGAGGTAGTTAGCAGTCGGCTAAATTTAGTTATTTCAACTTCTCCAGGCATTAAACGCTACCAATTCAGTGACTTCAAATGCCAACACAGGTTAACAATACATATTACATGCTAAATGTAATGACTTTACAATGAAACTCAAGACAATTGCAACAGTAATCTTATATTTACCGATGGTCAATGTGGAGAAGCGTGGAAAACCGTAAACCACGTGTTCAATTCACTTCCCTGTCGTGCTGACGACGTGCGTGACGTCAACGCGTTACGGTACGTGATCTATGTATGTGATACGATGACACATATGGCAAGCCGTTTTAACTTTTATTCATTTCCAGGATATGAATTGTTGATATCAACAATTACATTTTTGATATCAACAATTAAATTTTTGATATCAACAATTGAATTGTTGATATCAAAAATGTAATTGTTGATATCAAAAATGTAATTGTTGATATCAAAAAATGTAATTGTTGATATCTAAAATGTAATTGTTGATATCAAGTATTCATATCCTGGAAATGAATAAAAGTTAAAACGGCTTGCCTAGTGACATTTCACTAGTGAAAATACAATTACAGATATCAAGAATTATAGTTTTTACTAGTTGCAATTCAATTGTTGATATCAAGAATTATCATTTTAACTAGTGAAAATGTAAATGTTGATGTCAAGAATTAGCATTGTTACTAGTGAAAATGTAATTCCTGATATCAAAAATTGCCATTGTTACTAGTAGAAATATTATTCCTGATATCAATAATTATAATTTTAACTAGTGAAAATTGAATTGTTGATATCAAGTATTCATATCCTGGAAATGAATAAAAGTTAAAACGGCTTGCCATATGACACATGTTGTCATGAGAAACACTGCTGCCTTTGTTTTTATTCTCAAGTGTATTAAGATCCTTATTCCTTGAACAACAAAAGATTTATATTCGTAATAAAATAGGCTTTTTGTATTGAATTAGACACAACATTTATATTCATTTATATCCCTCTGGACAGACCATGGTACAGACTATTTCTGTAAAACTAAAAAAATAAATAAAAGTTATTTGATTTGATTTAAAATTTTGATAGGTTGCGAAGTCTTATTTTTACTGAGTATTTTTAAATAATAAGTAAAATAATAATAATGATGCAATATAAGAAATAATTCAATTACGCAAACGAAAATATAATAAAATTATTAAAGCCATATAAGAATCTGAATCACACAAATACCTTGTAAAATCAATGAATTTGAATTGCTTTTTTAAACTGTAAATTTTTAGTGTACTGATACAAATAAGCTGGTATTGTGTAGTAAGTATGTATATTTTTTATTGAAAGTGTTTTTACAACAATTTTATAATAACATTGTTCAACATATGATCAAAATATAATGAACACAAATATTTTAAAAACAAGGAATTAATTACATTAACAAAAAATAAATATAAGGAATTTACAAATACTACATACTTGATTTAACAAGTCACTTTTGCCATACCTTATTCAATTTAACAGCCCTATAATAAATGAATTAATTAAATAAAATATATTCTGATGTCTTTTTAAATTAGCACATTTATATCTCCATAACCAGTTGTTTTCCAAATGGCTGAGACTGGCGAGCCATGTTGTTTTTATCATCCACTACAAACCTGCATAGTAACAGGACACACCTCTCCTAGCTATGTGCATTTGTAAGCCAATCACTATTGAGTTTCAGGTGTGACGTCGTTTTTGTTGACACTTCCATTAGCTGGCCACCTGCGAAACGTCACTGCAGCAGCGCGCGCCCGTGACCCTCGACGTCCACCCTGCGTTTTCTGCCTGGAAACAAACATCTCGAGCTAATCGGAGCTGTGGAAAAAACGTTAGATACCAGTGGTTGGAGGCTGCGTGGGGTAAAGTTTTGCCGTGCCTCGGCTCGTTAACACACTATTGATCCGTTTTTGTCTCAGTCACGGTGACAAACACTCCCTAAGTGCTTGCTTCGTATGCAGTTTTTGCAGTGTCTTCAATACATTGCTGTCCTGTTAGACTCAGAGAGATGATGTCTCTCTTTTGAGTTCCAGCTGCTGAAGATTTTCATAAAAATTTCTTATGAATTATTAAATATATCTGAAAAATAAACCATTATACAACTATTTTTTCATTTAGATCTACAATGGTATTATTAACTACATACGAGTATCATGTTATACAGTAGGATGGTATAACATGGTACAGTATTGTAGAACTTGTTTATCCTGACTACAATGTATTTGCAATATATCTAAATAACAATCAATTAAATATATTTTTGCAACTGTGAATGCAAAATATGTAAGCCAATCTAAGTCTTAATTTATTTTAAGGAAATGGGCTCGGATCAAAGTACCAGTTCAGCTGCTGACCAGCGACAGAGGAATCCAGGCAATCTGCCATCCCAAGGTGAAGCATCTTCATCCAGTATCCAAACTGATACTGGTCCTGAGCGCCAAGATCATCTGGATCCAGACACAGACCTGCCTCAATGCCGAATAGGCACCAGAAAGGTAGACGACATGAGCTTCATGATATCCTGCACTAACTGGTACTAAAGACCAGAGACCAACAATATTAATAATTTCGTCCATGAATGAGTGCCAGATTCAGTGTGGGACAACAGAAGACATGGAGGCGCTGGGGTTGCAATGCTGTTTAAATGGGTTTGATGCAATTTCTGACTTTAACATGTCATGCAGTGTGCTTGAAGACATCAAAGATAAAGTTTTGGCTCATGTTTGTATTTACAAACACAACCTGTTCTTCTCGACGTCTGTGCACTTATGTACTGATTGTATCAAAAGCATGTATTATGTAGTTGATATCAACTTGCACTAATGAAATGCGTACGTACAAATATCATACATTTTATCGTTATATATTGTAAAGCATCCATCCAGAAATCACCAAACACATTTATGTAATTTTCTTTTATTGACATTTCTTTGAACATGGTGATATTAGATACACAGTGTAAAACTGTAGACTGAAACCGTAAATAAAAACGACTCATTGTTCAAAGAATTTAAAAACAGGATTCAAGAAATAAAACTTAAATCATATCTAATATTAGTAAAGCAATCACTCTCATTCTTAATAATCAACATTATGCATGACAATGTGAAATCATAGGCTACCGTTAGAGTGAAAGAAAAATACAAAAGGTCTGAAAAGTTTCAGTAAATCTTTGTATTTACATGACCATTAAAACCCGGACGAAGCTGAGGAGACAGCGACATTTGACCTGTAAATCAGAAAATATCAAAATTCCAAGGACAGAATCTGAATTTATTTAAACCACAGAGTGAGATGTTCACTCTTAAATTCTTGTCAAAGGGAAAAAAGAACCAGTTATATACACTTATACAGTAAATTCCCCCATGGTCAGTCAAGAAAAAGAATAATAAAAACAAACAAATGTTAAAGCTATCTCAGATAAAATCTTCATTAAAATTAAGCCTCTGTAATTAAAAAGCATAAATACAGTTGGTTCCTTGACTACCTCTGATATGTTTGTCCTATTGTTAGTCTCATAAAAGGACCATAAAAAACAAAAGGCAACAGCAGCTCGGGTTTAAAGTGACTGTTGTCCAAAGCCACGATCATACCCATTAAAAAGAGGCAAATTACCAGAGAATTCCTATTTATGTATCTCCCTGTACAGTTCTGTATTTATTTATTTTTCTGTGCAACTAATGTGGTTATAGGCATGGCTTCACCTTGATTTCAAATGAAAATGTGTAGAATACCCTTATGTCTCCTTTAATGATAAATAAATAGCTTTTTTCATATGATAAGCCTCTATCTTTACAAACCTTTCACATGACCGTACGACAAGCATTTCTAAAGATATCCACCTTTGATAAATACACTTTAGTTCTGTTAAACGTTTCACTTCTGACACTGCTAAATGTTCACTGTGTTAATATATACACGTAATACGGGCTTTGCACAGTGCTCTGCTAGCTTCACAATTCCTCATGAAATGGCATGGTTCGTAAACTGAAATGTCCTGTTTTGTTTCACAATCCTTAAGTGATAATAGTGCAGTTTACAAGATAAAAATGCCTGCATACCTTATTCTGAGACACTTGGTCACGTCATGCATTTTTGTTAATGCCTTCAAAAAGGCATTTGAGACCTATATTCTGGAGATGTTTTGAATGGCATAGTAGATGCAACATAGCAAAAATGCATCAGGGTCTTCAGGGCACATCTGTAATCGTCCCAAATTGAATTGCGGCAGCATACAGATGTTTGGGATTGCACACAAACAAGCAACCACAAAACTCAGATGTTAATTGCCAAATTGGGCGAATAGATTGTACACTACAGTAAACAATATTGTGTTTCAGAAATAGATTCATAGTCGGATTTGCGGAAAAACTTTTGGATTGCTATACGAATGATCAAGATGCATGACGTGACCATGTGTAAAGACTTCTAGAGTTTATCCATTATTCTATAAATAAATTTGAATTTGACATTTTGATCCCAATCTACTCAAGAGTACTTAAGCAGCCTTGGAACAAGAGATTTCTTCCATCATAAGACATCCTCATATTGATAAAGAACATACCTTTTTAAACTTTTAGCATTTGAACTGCTATATAAGATGTCAGTCATAATAAACACTTAAAACCTCTTAAGTTTGGAACTGGAACACACTATTGTGCCACATTGTCAAATTCAGTTCATGGCTTATTAGAGCAAGTGGTTTTGCTGTCTCTTATATCAACACCAGCTCATCAGATGGATTGAAAGTTGAGGAAGACAATTGGTGATGCACAGTGTGTTCCATTAAAAATACTCCCACCCAGTACTTCCTGTACCCGAAACATTAGGATCACTTCACGGCCACATTGCTTGTTGTTGCGAACAGGTGCTCTAGATTCAGAGCTGACTAATAAAAATGCTTATCTGAGAGACAATAACATTGAGTCTTTCCCAAGTGGGCACAAACATGTAAAATCTGCTCTAATTTCATGCCACTTCTCTACCCACGATCAAGCTGCTCGCACAACAGATCCAAAAAATGATATACGAGAGGGAGGGCCACAAAGATATGCATTGTTTTCACTTAGTAAAGGCATTGAATAATATATCAAGGGATGTATTCATGTATCCACTGTTGAAATAATGAGGTGGAAATCAATGTAAATGAGCAGTGTTCAGTGTGCCACAGCGGACTTAAAGACAAGGCACAATGTCTTAAAGGGGTCACGTAACCCCTCCACAATACTACTGCATTGAGCTAATTCAACCAGAACACCAGACTAAATATACATTTTTTCCACCATGTTCTAAAACATTCCATAGTCAATCATTATACCAAGTATTCTTCTAACAATAAAGTACCATGGTATCATGTATCAAGGTACAATCATAATACAACAGGCTAAAAATCGCACAGTGTATGACCGCCTTGAATCATTAGGTTCTCAAGCTTTTTCTTAATTCACTGACAGTTTGCTCTATTTTGTCTTTTAAATCAGTGGTTACGCGATGGTTCCCTTTTAAAGAAGGCTCAAAAGCTTTACAGACCACACAAAAGAGGGTGAAATGTTACTTTGGAAGACACAACTAATTTTCTCATACCCACAAAGCCTTCAACAGACAGCAGGACTATTCAGAAAACATTCATATTGGTTGAAATGTATTACAAAATTAGATGATCTCCAAGTGGTCGATCGTTTGGGCAGATGTATATATGGCAACTACAAAAGTGACGTAATGTTACAAACACCATGCCTATAAAGCCAGCCCAGTGTAAAAATATGGTAACGCTCGTATAGATGCTCAAACCATTGGTGGAGACACATTAGAAACCTAAAAGTAGATGCCAGGTAGTTTCTGTTGCAGATCCATGCTCCATTGAACTGTGAATACAATATGTACACGATTCTCTGCGGAATTAACAAAAAGTGGCTTTTTGTAGCTAAAAATGCTCTTTCCACAGAGAAAAATAAAAGGATTTCATTACATGCAACCTAAATGTGTTAAGGCAAAAATATCAGCAAAACCCCAATATCAAATGATAAACCATGTGCCAAGTGAAGCCTTATAGGGAGTCTCGCCAAATCCACCATCTTAATATTGTGATTAGGATGCTACAAACCTTTAATATATATATACGCTCGAAGCTTTGTCAGGTTAATCCACAAAAGTTCCATTTGAAATTCTAAAAACATCAATTACATCTCAGCTCCTTCAAATGTGTAATGTATTCTATCCAATCACACAGCAGATGAGCACGAAATGATGTGTTAATATGGTACAGACACACTTCACTGTTAAATAGCACAGTCGAACCAATAAAAGCACCCGACAGACATTTTTGAGCCAAGTGTTAGACAATCCACACCGAACACATGAAATTGAAGTCACTTCAACGCAAGACATACAGCATATTACGTTCATTCGAAGAGGACAGATGAACAGTTGAGAGATCATCTCCTGTAGGCAACGGGAACAAAGCTATTTCATATTCAGATCTGTTCATTGTTCATGTTCCTGCCTGGCACCAGTGTTTCAAATATTACACTTGGTGAAATGGTAACAAGGTACAAGATGGTGGGAAACATTACTAATAAAAGCAAAATATAATATAGAGATTGCAAGAAATAGGCATAATCCTAAACAACCAAATTGTGCCTGTTACGACACAAATTTACTCTCCTATAAAGACATAATGCAAGTGCTGTCTGATCAAAAAGAAATGATCTTTTGTTGCCGACTGATAAATACAGCATAAGAAGAAAAGGAACAGAGTACAGTAGCAAGTGGGAGGAGGTGTTAAGACTGCCCTAGTTCTTAAAAATCGTTCTTCCTACTCTGTGAAAATAGGTAGGCAGCAGAGAAAAGGGGAAACGATGCAAACAAACATTCAGATTGATGTTATGAAGCTAATTAATTTAAAAAAGCCACCTGACCTCCCTTAAAAACATGTTGCAGTCTTCGAGGAGTGCTAGCGGAGAACCTCCCCATAAATGAAAAAGACTGCAAGAATTCCTTGGTATTCTTTTCTATGGCCTTTCTACCTACATGGTTTTCAAGTCATTTTTTGTCGTTTTGCTCATTTAATTTCTTTGATAATACTTGAAATTCATGTACAAGTTTATGTTGAGAACGAAACAAGGATTTGCTGGCGTTTCGCAAATCTGCCGTTCTTCTTGCTCTCCCAGAGAAGAGAAAGTGATGGTTTCGGTCAAAGCAGAAGTGATGGTTCCTCAACGGTCAAGACTTCACCTGGTTAGTGTAAGGCCAGGGCACAACTTCACATGTTCAATCCCCAGAAGATTTGTCCGTTGGGCTCATGCTAAAAAATTGCAATATTTGTTGTAAAGTTTTGTCTTGTGTGGGAAGGAAGAGGAAACTCCCTTGCCTCGTCTTTTGTTCACTTTCTGGGACAAGGTTGTTCAGAAAACAGGCACTGGTCAAACCTCAGCATAGTAGCCCTCACTTATGTTCTCAAGCATTTGGGGTCCATCGCGCCCCTCGGTCCGTCATACCCACTCCTGCACGGGGTGTTTGTAGTAGGTCACGTGCTGTTGGACGTTTTTGTTCTTGAACTGGAAGATAGTATATACAAGGACCAGAATGCACAGTGAGAGGATGCATGGGATGACCACAGCGATTGCGTTTACAGTGCTGGGTACGTCGTTAATGGCGACCATGATGTCGACATCATCGTGTGGAAGGTGACGGTCCTTGTTCTTTTCTACTTCCGCCTGATCGCAGCCCATCCAGTCTTTGACGATTGATTTGGGGTAGCCTGGCTCCACCGTTAACTTCTGGTTATCGAACTTCCAGTAATCCTTTCCCTTGTAAAAGTAGGTATAAACTAGGAACAAATCAGGGAGAAACAAAATAAGATATCAGAACATATCCATAACCGGAACTCATCTACTATTGGTCAACAAACAGATAATCCCGCCCCCAAACTCACGCCATTGGTTGAGTGAATGCTACTGGTGGAGATGCTCAAACAATGTGGGAAATGTTTTGAAATGCCACAGAGCCAGAGTGTTTGCTTATTTATAGTTCATTTGTTAATTAATTTAGTAAATTATTTGAACATTTAACTAATAATTTCCGTAGTTTTTACTGACTGGAAATTCACGATTAGAATGAATTATTGTACAAAAAGAATTTGATTCATAATTTGTCAAGCTAAAGTTGTAAACATGAACAGATCAATGGTAGAAAGCCATTCAATGCAAGCAAATATTTACATGTAGGCAGAGATGCATGTCCTTTACAGAATGCTCAATTCATATTCATGATCACATAAATAGCTGTCCTTGTGAAAACTCAATGACACAGTATTTCGAAAAGTTGTTCCAGTGTTACACAATCCCTCAGAGAGCTGTCAGTTTGATTGCCAATGCCACATAAACAAATGCATCCGAAACACTCGCAGACGGGCACAGACCCAAAACTACACGTAAATACAGTGAGGAGGCTTTAGACAGCAACCCCTGAGTGTGTGATTGATGAAGTGCTCATCCTTCCTCTCTAACTCGCTATCTTGCCGAGCAAAACATGCCAAATCCCTCTTGCAAAATCTGAGTGACAGAAAAATCATGAGCTACAGGCAGACCAAAAAGTCCTTATAACTCTCTTGGCTTCTCTATCTTGAGTCCTGGCCCTAGGCTCCATGATGAGTCGGAGGTTTTGACATGGCTCACAGAAAAGATGATCATTCCTTCACTGGATAATACTCTAGAGAGAGAAGAAGGAGAAATCTGCAATTCTATGCAGCCACAGCAGAAATACTTGACTCTAGTGAATGACACTTGAGTATTTACCATTCGACCATACTGACATCAAGCCAAAACAGCAAAAGTGAGAATATCATTTGGGCAACTGTATCTCGGTCATCATCCAAAGTCGCCCATTTTAGTTTCTACAGTGCTAAACTGTAATTTAGATTCTGATTATTTACATATTTCTACTATATTCTAGGTATATATTCAATATTATTTTGTTGGTAATACGACATTATCCAACATTATGAAATATGAATATTATCATGGTTTTATAAAACAATTGATACAAATGTAAATTAATGTCAAATGGAATTAATATATTTTTTTATAAAAAAACATTTTAAATATCTTTATAGCTATAGGGGCAGCATCTTTAAGCATCTTCAGAGCAAATACATTAATATTAGCATACATACTGAATGCCATCAAAGGCATATTGTTTCTTGGCTATATTGCCCAGTTATAGTACCACGTTTAAAGAATTAAAGCACATTCCCTTTTTCCACAGTACCTTCCAATGATTTCCAATCATTTGGATATTAAGTTGCCTGCATTAAAACTTCTGAGCCATCTGACACCATTAAATTAGCTTGCAATAAAATATAATATTGCATCCATCTAGCTATGAACAGCTGCCATTTTACTATATTTGTAATCATGCATCGATTGTGACTGAATTTTAATACCCGAAAGTTGTGTCTGCCTTTTCTCCCGGCCCCTGTGCCAATCCAGAGTCCAGACCTGCTATCCGATCGCCACTGAGGATGAGTCAGAGCTAAAACACTCACTGTCAACACCACAATATTGCAGTGACTGAGCCAAACAAACACTAATCAATTACTCTACAAGGATGAGCGCAACACAAGACCCCACCGCATATATTACTATTACCAACTAAAACACCGAAGCATGCTGCGTAAGATGAACAGGGTGTCAAAATAGCAGGAACAGAAGATGATAAAATAAACCAACACTTAATAAATGGTTAAATGCACTATTCTACCTCCAAGTAATATCATTCATGTTTACGGTTTCCAAGCAACAATACATTAATATTGAACGTGCGGTTTCAGCTGTGCATTTATGGCTTTTAAATCTGCTTTCAGTGCAATGACAGCTATCCAAGCTTCACTGATTATAATGCATTGCACAACAGATTAGACCAGTACTACACACTCAAGACCGAAGCTCAACAACCGGAGCGAAGCAGTCAGATAAAATGCCCACCGACCACATGGCTGATTGCCACATTAAATATTGATTGGATATTGGAACCTCGATGACTTACATCCTTCACGACTGACAAAGGCCCCTTGCGGTGCATCAGGGATGCCCTTCCAGACACTGATGGGTTTGGGGTAGCCTGGGTCAGCTGTACGCTTCTCCTCGTTATAACGCCAGTACTGGTCACCCTTAAAGAAGTATGTTTTGCCCACGGGTTCCCAACGTAAGGCTGTGTCAATGCCATCGCGGGGCAGACAGTTGCCCAACTCTACCAGGCTGTGAGGGTACCCAGGCTCTGCTGTAACCTCCTTGAAGATCCAGTATTTATCCCCTAGAGTCAAAACAAGAGGCAGTGTTAGATGAGGTCAAAATGAAATTAGCTATATTGAATTGTTATTGCATAACACCAAAAATATGCTTATCTACACCGTATGTTTGGATATATGTCCAGTTATCCCAATCTTCTCCAACACTGGATCATTATTTAATTACACTGATAACACTTTACAATGAGGTTTCATTTGTTAACATTAGTTAACTACATTAGTTACAGAATGTATTAATAGTTAATGTTACTAATACATCTTTAACTCCCCGCTATTGACAGAAATTTCCAGCTTTCTGTGTTTTCACTGTTATACGGTAGGGGGGCGCTATGACATGTCTTCTGAAAGAGTGCAGAATCTCTGGATCAAAACACAGGCGAAAAAGAAGCAGAAACAGAAAGCTATAGGACTGTGAAGCTCTGGTGGTGTTGATGGACTAGATCTACTCCATGAATCCGATCCAGAGGTAGTCTTTGACAAAAATGCAATTTTCTCAGCTTTTTGCTCAAAATGTGGCTTTTTTAATTAAACTTACCCACATTGATAAAAAAATTATGCATTAAGCTAGAATATTTAATTTTTTAAAGCAGAGGGTCTGTTCTTTTGATATATTGCATGTTCAGATATTCTTATAACAAAATATTCTAGGGGCTATGAAACTTTTGTGAAAATGATCAAAAATGCTGGCACTTACTGGCAACTTTAAAAAAAAAAACACTGGCAGGGAAAGAGTTAAAAATCAAAAGTTGTATTTGTTAATATTAGTTAATGCACCACGACACCATTTTCAACTAAAAACTGGACACTTTTTTATACAATTTGGCCGTTCATTCACACGACAAAGGCGTTTGGGGGGACTTAAAATGCAAGGTTTTAAAAAACGGGCGTCAAAGTTCAAGTTTTTGAAAACGATACCGTTATCATTTTCATGTAAACAACAAAAATGCGAATTCGTGAAAACGGTGACGTCATGTGCACAGTCTATAGGAGCGTAGTGTTTCTTAATCAGAGACATCGCCAACTAGTGGCCTGGCGGTGGAATAAAGCGTTTTTAGTCGTTTTCGCACATCCGTGTGAACGGGATCGTTTTGACAAAATTATTGTCTGTTCGTGAAAAAAGCAAAGGAAAAATGTTTCCGTTTTTAGTACACATCATTGATGTGTAAACGTACCCTTAGTTTGGTTGTCAGTTCATTGCTCGTTGTCGTATTTGGATTACGTGGTTGTGCTTTAATACACACATTATATGTTAGTTTTACATTAATTTTAACAAATGAGACCTTATTGTAAAGCATAACCATTACATCTACCATGGTCACACTAGAAAACATGCCTTTTCAGTGTTAAAATCTTTTTATTCATATGGGTTTTTTTGGGGAGGTTTTTCTTGCAACATTAATTGTGGTTGCGCACTGAATTTTGCAAATAACCCGCAGCCTAAAATGAGCCTAACCTACACAAAAAGGAGATGTACAGCATTTGCACTGAAGAAATGACAATGGCTTATTTTAAATGCGGCATTATTTCAGCACAGTAAACTGTATTGTGTGTAGTTCCGATGCTGAAATGCCAGCAGGACTGTAGTTAATCGCCCCTTTATCTATTAATGTGCATTCTCTGAGATAACCATAGGGCATCCTGCGAGCTTGTTTTCTCATGAAACATCACAGAACAGGAGACTCGGGCTATAAATATCTCACCCAGCCTCTCGTTGCGCAGCAAGACTGCGCCGGGCTAATTTAATGAGAAAGAGAGGGAGAGGACGGCGAGATAGAGAGAGATCGTTTGAGAGAACAGACAGAATAATAAAGTACTGAATGGATTCACTAAGGCTGTCAGGCCCAGTGGAGGATAAACACTATAGATGAATGCAGACCTTTCCTGAGATCAACCCACAATCTAACAGCATTTTTTATTACAAAAACTTGTATTAAAAAGGTACATAAAAGGAATCAGTCAGCCTGAGCAAAATACGTTGATTTGAGCTGAAACTGATCCAAACAAGGCAACAGATGTTTAATGCATATGGCTTCACTTTATTATCTAGGCCATATTAAGGTACTTCAATACAGAGCTTTTTATTAAGACATCAAGATGTATTTGGTATCATAATTTGCAGTTATTACAAAAGATGTTAAAAAACAATCAGAGCTTTTAGAACTCGCCTGAGGCTGCACATTTTATATCAAGCAATAATCACTTATTAGTTTTGTTACTGATTGTTTGAATATTCTTCGAATTAAAGTCATGACAACTAATATAATAAATCTTACCTTTGAAGAACACAAATTTGCCATCTGATCTCTCATAAGCAGCATCAATGCGAGGAGGTAAACCCTTCCAGAACTGGTCTATCAACATGGGATAGCCTTCCTGAACTTTGTTGTTGCGCAAACGCCAGAACCAGCGATCCTGTGATGAATAAAAGATTATTAGGATCGATTAAATATATGTCCAATACTGATAAGCCAATCATTTTTTTTACATTATACCTAATAACTGATAAATGATCTTCATTAAAATACTATACTATTTTGTCTAAATAAAATAATTATTTTAGATTAATAGATAATTATTTCCAGATATAATACAGATGTATTGTGCGTCAACCTATTGCATGTTAACAAATGCATTTTACTTATACTGAATAATTTGTTAATACCTTGTACAAGGAATTACAATTTTTGATACAACCAAATTTGACTAAAATTATCTGTATTATGGTCATTTTATTATCATTTATTAATAATAAAAAAGGGAACTGATGCAATTCACCTTAAAAACAAACATCTCCCGGCGAAAGAAGGCCACCGTGTTGAAGTTGCCATCGCAGATGTTGGGTTTTCCATTGCCAGGAGAGAAGGGGCGATCTCCAGAGGGCGGGCGAGCGGGGCGAGACTGCCGGTCGTGTTTTCTCTCAGAGGTGGAGTGTGTGCGTCGTGCAGGTAGAGTAGGAAGAGGTCGAGTGGGCTCCAGCATGGCTGTGGGAATTCCTGCAGAAGAACAAAGTTTAGTCAGCCTTCCATGGCAATTCAAGTATAATCTATATCCTTGCTTAAAAATGAGCTATTAGAGATCCTAATTGTACCGTAGATTTTCTGGATCCCCTGAAGGTCATCTAGAGGCAGTTTGAAGTTGTGCGTGTCCATGTATTGATAGAAGGGGGCCATGATTGCACTGGGGTCATTGGAATGTTCCAGACCTAATGCGTGTCCCAATTCGTGTACGGCCACCAGGAAAAGGTCATTGCCTGAAAGATAAAGGTTAAAGGTCAAATGCATCTTTGAATCATTACTAATCAGAATTTGAGAGTTACCAATGCAAAGCCTAAGCTCTGCATATTTAATGTGCATTTTAAAATAAGAGCTCCCATAGAAGTTCATCAAACACTGAATCAGCAGAGAATAAATGTGTTCATTCTATCGTTAAAGGAATAGTTCACCCATAGTTCAGCACACTTGGGATACCTGCTTTTTTTTGTCACTTCTGGAGCTTAAAGGAGAACTCCGGCGCAAAATGAACCTTTGGTCTAATTACACATTGTTACCTAGTCAACCGTTCTCTGAGATTTGTTTTCATGATTATCGAATGTAAAGAGTTTTATCTCTAAAAACTGTTTAGCCTATAACGCTAGTATATAGGGCATAGAGTAATGGCAAATAAAAATCGCAAGTTAATACCACTAACAAGGCTCAAAATAGCCCCACACTAACACGGTAGCGTAATGAGGGTCCCTACCTTCAAACCGAAGCATTGAGAACTTTGTCAGAGTCCAGACAGTTTAATAAGAAGACACTTTATAAAGACAGTCCACTTCGCGTATACAGACAGGAGCCATCTTTGAAAAACAGTCTCGACAAGTCAAACTACGAACGCCAAACAGAGACACGTCAGCAGCGGCTTACGTCAGCGGCGGCACTGAACGCGGATCCACAATAGAACCGGAAGACAATACAATGCTGAATAAAGTCCTAGTTTTTGTTATTTTTGGACCAAAATGTATTTTCGATGCTTCAAAACATTCTAACTAACCCACTGATGTCACATGGACTACTTTGATGATGTCTTTATTTTCTTTCTGGACAAGGACAGTATACCGTACATACATTTTCAATGGAGGGACAGAAAGCTCTCTTAAACTGTGTCCCGAAGATGAACGGAGGTCTTACGGGCTTGGAACGACATGAGGGTGAGTCATTAATGACATCATTTTCATTTTTGGGTGAACTAACCCTTTAAGACGAGCTTTTTTGGGGATGTAAATAGTGGTGCAAATACCAGTAAATTGATACCAGTAAATACACCTTAGTAAATCGTGTTGCGTGATTAATTGAAATACTCTCCTCCCATAAATTTTGCATCTTACAGAGAAACTAAATGCATATGCAATAAGGTCAGCCGCAAAAATAACTGTCCACGCCTTTTCAGCGCTGATTTCTCTGCGTGTCTATATCTTTGAACTTATGTAGTCATGTGAAAAATGCTGTTTGTTCCCAGAATCCTAAAAGAACATCTTAAACATGGGATGCAAGTGTACGCCATCACCAGAACATGACTCAGTCGAGATTGACATGTTCAGATCTTTGGAAACACAGAAGGGACGTGACACCATATATCACTCAAATCACAGAAATAGCCTGATCTGTTGGTTGGCGTCTATGGGTGCTACAAGTATCAGATGGCTCACAAAGCGTCTTGTACATTTTTCTTTTTACAGACTGCTTCCTCTTTCTTCGAGGTTCTCTTGGCCAAAGCCTTTCTCCTTTATCAACCCTCACTCTCTCTTCCAGTCCAATTTATCTGTCTATTTCATTCTCCGTCTCTTTGAAAAGAAATTGATTTTGTGTTCTATAAAGGAGTGTTATTGTGAATAAATGAAATATAAAATCTACATCAGCCAGTGAAGATAAATACATCTACTGTTTGTTGAAAACTGGTTACTTTTGATATGTATTCACTAGGGTTGATATGGTGTATAGAGAAATAGAGCTGTGAAGAAGTCAATGTGCGTGCGTGTGTGTGTGTGTGTGTGTGTGTGTGTGTGTGTGTGTGTGTGTGTGTGTGTGTGTGTGTGTGTGTGAGAGAGTGCGTGTACGTGAACAAGGTACAGATTCTGTGTTCTATAAAGCGTGTACTTGAACTGCTGACATTGCAGCACCCAGGCAAAGTTAACACAGCAAATATGCAGCACGCAGGCACAGAAGAAAGAACGCAATGCTCTGTGTTTTCTTGATGTTTCCCCTGTGGTATGTACTGATGCTCCTCCGCTCACTGCTCCAGTTTACCACACGAGAAGATTCGCCTCTACACATCTGACTGATCTATTTATCTACATCTGCAGAATATTCTAGAAAATCCATCCATCCTGTCCCGATTAATAATCGAACGTTTCCCTACTTAATAAATAAAACGCATAAATTCACATACACATAAACTAATCATTAAATAGAGCCACAAAAAATTACAAAACAGAATATAAAATAAAATATCAAATATAAATAATAAAATATAACGGGTTGTCTCGTTTGTAGCACCTTTTATATGTCTGCAAAAAAGTTAATAAAAAAACTTGGGAATAAAAATAATTTCAGAGATTATGAGAGCAGACATGTCAGGTCAGTCATTCTATATCAGCCATTGTCATGCTTGATTAGATCAAAACATAATGTTGGTAAGTAACACTAAAGGCTCCATATACTCTCTTTTTATTTCTTCACTTGAAGTTGGAAATATCTTTTGCAGCAATATACTGTTAGCTAACATCCCAATGCCATCCATGCTGCCGAGTGTGCCATTTAGATCAATACGTAAATATGTCCTCTCAATAACAAAATAAACGCACAACAAACATGCCAGCGGTGAGAAAACACCAGTTAAAGGTGCTCTAAGCGATCTCACGCGTTTTTTAGGCCAAAACTTTTTTTGTCACATACAGCAAACATCTCCTCACTATCCGCTGGCTGCCTGTCCCCTGAACACACTGTAAAGAAACGCGATCTCTGTAGACAGCCCAGGCTCCACAAACGGCAACAAAAACAAACTGGGCTTACCCGCACCACGAAACATAACAAACTGTTCCAGCCAATGACCGACAAGAAGGGTTTGGGGGGTTAGTGTGCGGATGAGGAGGAGGGAGGGTCTAGCTAGCCTCCGTTTTGTTTGACAATACTTTAAACGTCAACAAGAAGTGACGTCACCCGACATCGCTTAAAGCACCTTTAAGAAAGCATCTGATCGTAGGATCGGATATGTTTGAACCAGCTCTGCCATTCAGCCCTCCATTCAAGTCACGTTTATTTATACAGCGCTTTATACAATATATTGCTTTAATGCAAGCAGCTTTATAGCATTAAACATGAAAAAAACAAAGTCAGTGTCACTTTCAATTAGAATTACGACTTCAATGTCTACTACAATGCAGCTCTCCAGTGTGTTCATGTTTTACTCGCGTCTGACCTCAAAGGACTGAACAGATGAAACTCAAAGAAGGCGGAGCCTCGGGGCCACACCCACCTATTACGTAATCACCATGAACCAATGGGAGTTCAAAGGTGTTTACCGCCCGGAGCAAAGTTCTCCAGAAAAGTTCGCTTTGGCAAGAAATTGTTCGAAATTACATCACACCAGTTCATTATTTAGTTTTTGCTATTAAGAGGACTTAATAGCAATAATCATTTACAATTGAAAACGAAATGAAACAACAAATCACAGTTTATCGTCATAGCGCCACACTTACCGTCGTGATTTGCGTTTCCTAACGTCCAGGGCTCATCAGAGTCAAAGTGTGTGTCTCCGCCAATTCCGGGACCGGGGAAATATGCATGAGCTAAAAAACCTCCCTCTCCATCAAAAGGGGAACTGTCACCATGGAAACCAGAGGCAAAGAAGATCATTATGTCTGCCTCTTTACCCTCGTTCTTGATCTCCGAATAGGCCACTTCCTGAAAGGTCAGAGGGGTCACCGTCTGCCAGACATCGAAGGCCTGGCGAATGGCCCTCTGGGTATCTTTCTCGCCCACCTTGGGGGTGAAATTATGTATGCTGGAAACAGGATGAAGAGGAAGGATACAGAAAAAAAGATCATGCATACTTAATATTATATTGGATGTATTATATTATATACATGAAATATTTCATGGAACAATGCACTATTAATGTGACCTAATGTGTACCTTAACTTGTAAAATATATTGCAAAATATGCAGTATGTATGAATGTACTGTTATACTGCATCTGACGTGCACAAACTGTAAAGTTATAATAAAAATTCAAAACAATTGAAATGTTGCCTTGGCAACTAACTGAAATAAATAAGTTGAAGTTCTTAAATATATCAAAGCTAACTTACACAATACAACTGACAAAAGCACACAACAAAATTTTCTAAAAATGTATCTTAGATTAAACTGTAAACTAGAAATCGAAAATTCAAAATGGTAATAATACTTTAAGTAATAGATAATATAAATAATACTGAAGTAACACTGCATGCATATTTATTTTTCCATATCAATGACACTACAGCAACTATCGGTGTCCCGTTTTTTAATTAGAAAGGTTGTTTCTATATGAATTAGCTCTGCGCTATACTGAAGCGAATCCCATTTCAGTTCACAGCGCTGTGCTGTTACATAAGAATTAATCTGCATAAAAATTTCCTTGAATATAGGGCAAAAGTTAAACCAGGCCAGATCACCTAAGGCAGAAGCAGATGGTTGTCTCTGGCACACAACTGCAGGCACACACAAGTGAGAATATCACATTTGATTAACCAGTGCCTACAAACTAAGCTCAAGCCTGCATTAGATGACTAAATGAAATTAATAGTGCTTAAAAACAGATGAAAGCAAACAAATGTTTGCAAATTATCTGAATGGTTTAATGTTTATGCCAATAGGAATGCACCACAAGAACAAAATTTCCCAGAATCTCTTTTGTTCAGCTCATCTACGCTATATATATATATATATATATATATATATATATATATATATATATATATATATATATATATATATATATATATATATATATATATAAAAATAAAGGTAGCTGCCTAAGATTTCAGAGACAGGCATAGGCAGAAACTGACTTAAAAAAATACATAAATGAATAGGTTGAGTGGGTTTTGGGGGGATAATTGCAAAGAAAACCAGTCAAAGTACCAGCTTTTAATCAACTATTCCTCTTCCATCCTGACCTCCCGCTTTCCTTGCTTTCTTTGTTTCTTTCTCTCTCCCATCAGGCAAAAAAAAAAGCTTATTGTAGCATTTTTAAGGTTGGAGGGAAGCATTTCAACAACATCTGTCTGGAACATTGTGTAAGTGGCATGTGTTCCAAAACATACTTGCACGTGTGAATGCACTATGCACTAAAATAATTGAAAATGCGGGTATGAATATACTCCACGGGCTGGCTTCAGCAAGATGCCTAATGGGCCGCCATTAAAGACAATCATATCATGTGAGGTGCAGTTAGTTACAGGCATATGGAGTTTTTGGAACGCTTCCCTGTAATGCCATTCAATAAAGAGCAAACACAGTTTCGGTAGTTTCCTCTAGAGGTTCCTCAGGTGCAATATTCAGTGAATCAGTCAACCTATCCATCCATCCATCCATCAACGGTCTCTGTAGTGCACACTTTACCTGTATGTGATCTTCTTGTCCCTCCATTTCTGACCAGTGAGGGCATAGCGTTTATTTCTCCTCCGTCGGCTGATGTGAGGGTGATCTGGAACCCCACACCGTGGTTTTCTCATCCACCTTAAAACACGTGGATAATGATCACAACAAAGGACACCAAAAAGCTAACAGTAAACAAACAGGGCAAATGTCCTTGTTTCTTGTTATTATAAATGATTTATCCATGCACATGTTCAAAATATTTTTTTAAAGCTGTATTTCATTTTAGAGTCAAGCCTAGGCCTCATGAAAGCAATTTTTGAAATGAGATGGATGCCATCTGGTGGACAAACTGAGCATTTTAAAAATTCAAAACCCATATGTAATCTGAATTTATTAGTGTGTATGTGTATAAAAGTGTGTTTGTGTGTGTGTGTGTGTGTGTGTGGATGTGTCTGTTTTGCACTCTTGATGTTTTATAGATTCACCCCTTCACTGTTGTGTGCTTTTTTTCTGGATCGTGGCTGATTTGTAGTTTGTACGCACAAAATAACTCTGTATTTTCACATTTTTGCCAATTTCCCATTCATTTCCTATGCGGGTCCATTTGGACCCGAAGGTCCTGAGTGTGACTATTTTTTTTACAACCACTTAGACTATTCAAATCCTGTCCCCAATTTTTTGGGGAGTGCCAAGTACCAACAAAGTCACCAAATTTCGGACCATTCCGATAAAGCAATGATTTAAAAAAAAAAAAATATTTAAATGCTTCGGGTCCATTTGGGCCGAAGGACCCCAGAGGGTTAACCGAACCAGGAAAAAAAAACTCTGCACTCAATTGGATAGACCTACAACCAATCAGACCAACGCAGTAAGTGGTTTTTTTATGAGCTACGCAAATTGTCAACAGAACTCAACTGCACGCACGCTGGAAGAAGAAGTAAAATAATGAGTGTTGCTGCTTTTACTTGGTCCTCCACGAGTGCGACCAAAGGAGAAACCACAACGACCACAGGGTTTTCATTGCGTTCCCTCTTCTTAGCGACCATCGGAGCCAGCTGATAAAATAAACTTTTGCCGAATCCCGTAGGAAGGACGGCAAACACATCTTTCCGATCGACAAATGCCTTGATTGCAGTTCTCTGTTCGTCTTTTAAAGTTAATGCGCTGTCGATTTCTTTTACAACAGACGCGATAGCAGAATCTCTACATCTCAGTTCTCCAGCTGCAGTCATCTCTGAGGGAAACCAGTTCAACCCAAGCGCTCTTTGATAACGTGAGGATTACGTAACTGCAGATCATCTGTCCATCATCGTATAAAGCCCGCCCTGGCAATTTGATTGGCCCGACTAATTCTGAACCGATCATAATTACTCCTCAATGGATCGAGTCCATACCGAACTTCCCGACCAAAAAAATGTTGTGGGCGGGGTTCGGGCTGGCATCCAGGCTAGATATTCGTCACAATTGGGAAGAAATTACTTTCATTTAACTTCCATTTCATGCCGACTTTAAGCACTACGAAATTATATGTTTATGTTTCACTGGATTCCTAAATAAAAATGAGTCTCTCTGTGTCCCAACAGCTCTGGAACTTGATCTAAGCGTAACACACGGCTGGTCATGTGATCTCAACTTGCCATCTCCCATGAGGGGGTGACTCACCTTGTGTAAAACAAATTGTTCTGGACTTAAAGTCCCCCTGTGGTAAAAATAATGTTTTTAATGTTGTTTATATGTCTCTGTGGTGTTTTTAATATGTTTTAAGACAAACCATGTACAAATTCATAAGTCAACACCATTGCTGAGTATTTTCTTTTTAAAACTGCAGTAAACCAAGGACAGTCTCAAAAACGTGGTTTGAAATCGCTGGTGTTTCTGACGCCACAAACTACCTTGTGACCAATCATGTCAACGTGTGTTCGTCAACGAGTGGATCTCTGAGCTGCTGTGAGTGAGTGGAGGCGGGGCTCATTTGCATATTCATAGAACCGCGTATACTAAATGAGGCAAGGGTGTAGAGTCAAGGCATGACGACATTTTTTCAAAGATGAGTTTTAAGGGATAAAATTATTGAGTACAGGGGAACTTTAAATCTTTTTCTCATGTAAGTGGATGTCATTTTAAACATATTTATCAAAACTACTACACTTTTAACTTTTTAAAGGGAAACTACACTTCTTTAATTATAAATATAAGCTTACAGTTTGTAAAAAAAAACAGCCACTATTAATTGAACTTTTGCACTTCAACTGTTATGAAATTAGTTGTTCTTATGTTATTGGCTGTTCAGGATTTTTTGAAAGGTAAGTTGTACAGTAAAGAAAGGTTGTTACTAACTCGATGGTGGTTTGGTCCAGCACTCCCGTCACTGGAATACCGTAAAACCGCTGCATGGCAGCGACCGCTGACTGCATGGCTTTCTCCGATCGCAGGTCTGAAGTCCGGATGTCATGAGGGAGCAGGTAGCCATAGTTCTTCAGCCACGTCTGCAAACAGAGAGACATTACATTGAGAACTAAAGGCAGAGTTATTATAGTTAACTAAAATTAAACCATTAAAATAAATTCGTGCCTTGAAATAAAATAAAAATATTTTAAAAAAAATGTGAAATGCTAATATAATGATTGTAATATATACTAAAAATACCCCTAGAACATAAAAAAACCCCACACAATTTAGTGATATAAATTCTCTAAAACCATTCTGATAGCCGTTAATGAGTATCAGAACTGGAAAACACGACCAACAATTTGACCATTGTGAAAAAAGTTGCAGCTTTTTAGATCTTTGAATGGAGACTAAAACAAGACCTTAAAATGACATCTTTAAATTATTCTGACTAAAAAAAATGTGAGCAGTAAGAGCACTATCAAGTTTTAAGTTAACAATAATCATCATTTATGCAAATACATTTTTGAATACTGGTGCGCATTTCAGCTTTAAATATGTCTGAACAAAAGGAGATAACACAAACTGTATAAACAGACGTTGTTAGGTCAGTCACCTCATATAAACTCCATTTGTTCTCAAAGTTCGGTTCATTTCACATGCTCCTTGATCTAAACGCATTTAAAAGCATAAAAATAAAACTGAACTTATATAGAGCATCCTCTCATTCCCTCCTCTCTCAGCTTTCATCTCTCCCTGCGGACAGGCAGAGTGGAGAACCAGTAAGCAAAGCCCTCATTTTAAAGCACTGCACATGGAGAGGGGCTCTTTAATTGAGCTCATGGCTTAGAGTCCATTTTCAGCATGAATATTTTAATGCTGGAGTTTCTGGTCCTCTCCTTCTCAGCATGAAGCAGGACCCATCACTAACAGTGAGTCGATGCTTGAAACGGTTATCATTCCTTGGGCCCGTACACACTGCACTGTTTCTATATCAGACAGAGCCAAGTAGAGTTCATTCGAATTAAAAAAGAGTGCTCTCTTGATACTAAATGTGTCTGCAGATAGAATCAATCACATTTACTATTGCATAGGGGTGGGAATAAACAGGGTACCTCACGATACGATATGAGACACGATACCGGTAATATCACGATACCGAAATTCTGCGATAATTTGCTAGACAATCCTATAATGATACATCACGATATCTGTGAAACTATGAAAACAAGATGCCCGTGAAAAGGTTAAGTGCAGGTTTTCTCTCTTTATTTAAGTCCAAACTGTTGGAAAACAGCACACATTTTTTTGTACATTTTAAGTAAATTAAACATTTTCAATGAGATCAGGGTGATGGCGTTGCAAGTGGCTTTGCATGTTGGTGGTATACCCGTGCACTTTCATTTTACCAGGAAGTTCTTGAATATACTCTTTGTCGATTTTGTTTGTCCCATCAATGGTATAAAAACTGAAGTTGGTCCAGACTTTGGACTTAAACGTGGCTGGGCATCTACTATTTGACTCACACTGCTGTCCGACTCCGCCATCCCGTTAAAAAACTCTTTTTCTTAGGCTAGTTAACTTATGTTCTCGTTTCCCTCATTCATGTGTTGAGCGCAACCTAGAGGAGACATGAAGTAGAGACGCTGGGAGCAGGAAAATCTATTTACAGCACCTTATTTTATTAATTAAAATATCGATATTTGGCGCCAGTTTAGCGATTCTCGTATCGCACGGAGAAGGACAACGATATATTGCCCTATCGAAATTGTGTCCCACCCGTACATAACCAAGGATTTTTGGCTAAACATTTATTTCCATCAAGAGGTGCATCAATTTTTGGTCAAGATCTTGTATTGAAAATGCAAGAGTCAAGCACTCTGTAATAATCATAATAAACATAATAATCATGACTCTTAAGCATTTGCCTGTTTAAATCCAAACGGTGACTTTTTTTTTTTGACCAGGCAATGTATACTAGAAATATATATAAAAAAATAACTGCAAAGGGCAATGTAATTTTTCTGAAATCTTAATCAGTTTTCATTAGCAACTCCCAAAAAACAAATCAAAAATCACTAGGAAAAACTATAGCATTGTGCCAAATTTTTCCATGGAAGTGCACCAATTATGTATATTAGTTCTGTAATATATAATTTAAGTTAAAAAATAAATAAACCAACTCTGGCTTACTCTTTACTTGTCAAATGCAATGATAAAGCCTCTCTACATATCAAATAATGCGCAATCATATAACGATAACATTGTTTTGCATATTCCAAATGCTGAAATGCAAACTTCACATTGTATCAGCGAATACATGGCTGGCATCGGCCTCCATGGTAACAGAGGCTCTGCACGGCCCCCTGGGAAATCGTACCCATTAAATAATTCACCAATGCTCTTACTGGTGCCGTCATTATAGCATGGCATACAGTGAAGTCTGAAACCAGCGCTAGACCTAACTATACATGTCTCATCCACTTTGATAAATCAATGAAGGCTGTGAGATCTGAAGAACACAAAAGACTGTGGCAGTTCAGCTCCGTGAATAATAAGCCTTATTTGAGCTGCAGGACTATTTCGGTTCCGGCACTTTGAGGGATTCGGTGGAATTCAGTTCAAAGTCGGAAATCCAAATTTCTCGGGAAATATAAATGATAAATTGTTCTTCTGAACTGCATTGACGTCATGGAATTAAAGGGACTCACCCTCGTGTCACTCCAAACCTGTACGACTTCTATTTTCTTCTGTGGAACATCAAAGGAGAAACTCTGTAGAATGTACTTGCCACTCCTCTACATATAACAAAAGTTATTGGGGATACAATTTACAAGTTGTCAATCTCCAAGGAAGCACCATAAAAGTGGCCCACATGACTTTTAATGTGCCATTTTGGAGTGGCAAATACATTCTCCATCATTTCTCCTTTTTATACCCCATATAAGAAAGTCATAGGTTTGAACAGCATGAGGGTGAACAAATGAAAATCTTCAGAGTGAACCCTCTGTAGTTGAGCAAGAGCGGCTACTAACCACACACTTGTTGAACAAAGCTCCGGTAATATAATTCTGAAACTAGTTGTTATTTTTTGTCGGATCTCTGATTTTTTTTTAAACAGGAAAATTGTCAATAATACGGTAGTGGCCGAAATTGATATCCAGCCTGGGAAAACTGACATCTTCACCCTTTATTCAAATATTATTCCAAAGTTGTTAAAGACGCAATCATACATGCCAAATTGTACAATGTTTGGCGAGGCTGTCACAAACATTATGAGCACATGCAAAAACCACCAAGAACCAACGAAATATTAATAACTGATTATGTTGTAGTCAAAGGTATGATTTTTCCTGTGAGCTTTTTGTTTTTTATGCATTTCTTTTTGCATAGTAAAATAAAACCTGTAACTGTTGCCTTTTTTTGCCAAATAATTTTGTCAGATAAATACCTTAACTGCCTATGATCTTCCCTCATATTTAAAATACTTAAAAATATAAAAGATTTCTCATATTTTGATGATTTAATCAAACTTGTAGGGTCATTAAAAACAAAAATCGCCTCCGAACATGATATTTGGCCGTTCAGAATTGCATACTACTCTTCCTATTTAAGTATAGCCTATAATATTTATAATATGCATGGTAAGCAAATATGCATGCAATACTCAGATGACTAATTACATTTGTGTGGTGCACCAGTGAAGTACACTGTGCAGAGTCCTGCATCCCACAATGCGATGTACTCGCTTCACTTCCATTTCTTTCATGAATGCTCATCTCTTTATGAACTCTTTGATTGGTCTGTTAATCAAAGGTTTGAACTGCCACTGACTAAATTCAAACATGCAATGTGATGAGGTCATGTGACAACAATGTAACATACTACTGTTTAAAATCGTTGCAAATTTTATTCTTTTTAAGATACTATTTTAAAATATAGTTTTATTTAGTCCACAATATACATGATATACAGTACTGAGTACCCAGTGAGCTAGTACTCCATTCCAAACACAGCACTGGATGTCTTTCTTTGGGTTTGAACAGCTGCCCCTGAAACTCGAAGTCCTTTCGTCATCTCTGCCAGGTGGCATGCGATGATGATATTCTACCTTGACGAGCAGTGTGCAGTCTTCCATGTGCTCTCCAAACAAAGCCTAAACAGATCGGATGAATTTCGAGCAGAAACACACCTCAGCAACATCTTCATCTTTGTTTAGGATTCGGTGGAAAATAATGCCTAGAGCAAAGTTTTGGGTTCAAAACAAGTTCAGCTCTATGTACAGCATCTGTGACATGCAGTCGAATACCACAGAAAATATTTTCATTTTATTAACAGAAAATAAAATGCCTACGCATCCCTCAGTTTGTAAAAACGAGTAAAGTGCAATGCTCTTACAAAGTAGTGTAATGCTCTTACAATGGAAGTCAATGAGACAAGATATTCTGGAGACAGTCTACTAACTATAAGTAACTTTGCAACTGCATGTCAACTAACTCTCATTTGAGTATTAGTATCTAAAGTGGACTATCAAAATAAAGTGTTATCAGATTTTGTTCTGTTCTTATGGCACACACAATGAAATACTGTTTAACACTGATAATCAGTATAAGGTTGAGATTAGTCTGACTCAAATTACATTGGATTGTTCTGCTGAAACAGCACAATATTTGCCAGCGAGACTGTGCAGAGCTCATATAACGTCGGATTACCTCATCATGATATTTGCTGTAGTGAAATCTGTGTAAAGTTTCATATGTTTTACCTCAAATAAACAATCTGACTCTCGAAGAATCAATCATCAATCCATCTCCTAGAATTTAAAGGGTTAGTTCACCCAAAAATTAAAATGATGTCATTAATGACTCACCCTCATGTCGTTCCAAGCCCGCAAGACCTCCGTTCATCTTCGGAACACAGTTTAAGATATTTTAGATTTAGTCCGAGAGTTTTCTGTCCCTCCATTGAACATGTATGTAGGCTATACCAAAATATAATTTTTTTCATAACCATTTTCAACATTTTCATGTTTTATGTGGACTTTCCATAGACATAATGATTTTTATACTGTACAAACTGTATATTCTATCCCCCTACACTAACCCTACCTCTAAACCCCATCACAGAAAACGTTATGCATTTGTACATTTTCAAAAAGCATCACTTAGTATGATTTATAAGCTGTTTTCCTCATGGCGACAAAAAAATATCCCCACAAGGACAAGGATTTAGGATATTGCCATCTTTGAGGGGACACTTTGTCACACACACACACACACACACACACACAAAAGTTAATTTCACTCGTTGAATACTTCATCTTTGGACAACTAGTAGAATAATCTGCCATTGCTACCCATCCCTGATCACAAAACAATTAATGCTGAAATGTGCCACATAAACTGCTGAGATCAGACTGAAGTTATGGGGTGCATTGATAAAAACATGTGGATGCTTTGATTAGCATTATACAGAATATTACAGAGCAGATACAGTATCTAGCATGCACTTACTGCAGTATCACTTTGACATTATTACCGGCTGTAAAATTGTGATCACAGCCCATGTAATTGGTATCTTTGAAACATAAGATGTTCAGGTCATATTGACTCTCCCTTCTCATAAATGTGTGCTAATGAGTAGGGAGTTACAAAAGACGTTGAGAAAACGGTGTGTGCGTGTACTTTGAGGAATTGAGGGCATTGATTCGGTGGCATTGCTTCATGACTCTTCGTATCTTGTATTTCAGAGAGAAACCGCATGTCACATCATCACTAGAATCAATAAAGGATCTGTTCTTCGCAGCGGTACCCCGATACCGCCTGACCAATAGAATGAGAAGATACATTGAGCCATGGTGCTCATGAGGGCACCATACGTTTGAGTCTGGCTCATGTCAGTCATTTCATGTCATTTCCTGTTTCCTTATCTTATCCCTGTCATTTCCTGTTCTTTCTGCATTGTTCAATAAATAAAAGCGGAGAAAAGGTTAAAAAAGATACAATCGTCTTTTAAAGGCACACTATGCAAGAATTGTACCTTAATATAACAGCTTAAAAGTAATTTTGGTGGTAAACAAACTCATAGTAGGGCGAATCATCATGGTAGTAAAGCTAGGGGGGACGCTGGGAACCAGCAATGCAAGTTTGAGAGGAGCGCCCCCGACAAATCTCGCGAGAATCACGACATGCTTTACGGTAACGACGTCACACACATCAACCACAACATGAAGCATGAAGACACTTGCGTGCATTTCAGACGTGATACTCGACGATGGAAAAAGAAAAGAAAACGCGGTCGGAAGTGACTAGGAAAAGGAAAAGAGAATGAGCCTCTCTGCTCAACCCGTACATAAATGCATCAATCTGAAAACTGAATCAAAACTGAATATCTTCATCAGTGGTTACAGTCTATATCAAGCAGGCAGGGACGTGCACAGGGGGGTTGCTCAGGTTGCCCGGGCAACTGCCCATATGCCCTTCTCACTCAAGTTGCCCTTCCGAGAAAAAAATTAAATCGTACAATGGATGCAGAATTTCACGTAGGCCTAGATTTAAAAAAAAAATCGCAAAGCCTCATTCACTTACACTCGGGCACCGAAAGTGAAAGTCAGTATGAAGGGCAAACGCTGCACGCGACCATAGACTGCACGCGACCGGCGTAGGGCCACGCAAATTAAGGCCACGCCTCCATCTCGTGTCATAGTCATAGCGCGCCGTCAAATGTGTAGCTACAACATCCACGACAAAATGAAGCGAAACTATCCTTCTGGTCACGAAAAGAGGAAGAAGAAAAAAACCATGAGAGTGAATTGCGGGAACAACAATCAGGTAAACTTGTGTTCTCTCCTCTCTAAGTTTGATGTCAGCAAAGTTTGATGTTTTTCGGTCTTGCTAACCTAGCTGGGCAGGCAGTGCATCTCTTGCATCACTTTGTGGCTGACAAAAGTGAGAGTAAAATACAAGTATTTATTACGTTTGATTTTGATAAACGACAAAGTGCAACTGTGTTTGTTTACTGCAGCTCGGAAAACATAACCGCGTCGCGTGTGTTATCGTGCGTTCATATGCGCGTTGCCGAAATGAAACTCGCATTTTTCAAGCAGAAATATGTGGAGACCAGACATACTGTACAATACATGCATGCACGTGAATGATGGCACTCCCAATCAAAGTACACATTATACTTTTAAAACAAGACACTGATTATCTAGTCTCAGTGTAGTTAAAAACTCTAAACAACTGCACTAATTAGGCAAGATAGAAAGCAATGTATTGACAATTTGACATTGATTGACTATTGATTTATAGGCTATATTGAATTTAAAATGTTGATTAGCTGGACATACTGGTCAAAATGGATGCGCATCCCTCAGTAAATAATAACCATAAATCAAGAATTGCTTCAACATGCATAATAAAAAATTAAAAAAGCATACTGATGCCGAAAATGCCCAGGCTGTAGAGAGAACCAAAGTTAATCGCAAAAGCCAAAGCTCAGGGTTATAATTTATTATTTTCTTCTTATTTATGTTTACGTTAATATTCACTTACTTAATAATATTCACTTATTATCTTAACATTCTATAGAAAATACTCTATTCAATAAATATTGTGTGTTTGAACCTCATTCTGTTCTATATTGTTGTACTTATTCTTTGACTGTTTTGGTTAAAGGAGGGAGGATTGTATTGGGAGCACTGAAGTGTCAGGTGTGACTGTGGCAATGGCAAATGGTTTACATAGCTCACGACATCACAGGTCAGGTAGAGGGCCCCTTAGCAGAATTTTGCTTAGGGCCCCAGGGGGAGGTCAGGATCGGCACTGGGTTTAGCAGTCGATTCTGTTCCTTACCGGAATTCCTGTTTCCTTTACGCAATCATACTACAAATCATGCGTAGTTGCCCAGATGAGCAAAAAGCACAATTGAATGTACGGGAAGCCAAAAGGTTAAAAAAGGATTGTATTTTTTCCGAAATCTAGGCCTAAGCATTTTTTTTTTTTTTTATTAGAAGCGAGTTTTTCCCCATCTGTCAATTCAATCCAGATTATTTATTTAAAAAATAAAAAAATAAAAATAATAATTAAAAAACAATAAACAATAATATGAGGAACTCTTTTTCTCATGTGTATTTTGGTGACATTTAACATATTGTTAATACATTTTGTATACTGTTTACAAAGTTGTATATCATAAACCTGTCATCTTTGACGTTTGCAATCTTTATAAATAATAATAAGACCATAATATGAGGCATTGCGTTTGGACATAAACACGATCAGATAAGGCAATTTGTATGGGCAAAATTCAACTGAATATATTCCTTCATATAGCCCTTGAGTTTTGGGGGTAGTGCCCTTTTTTCAGGTCAGAGCAACTGCCCCACAAAATTCCTGTGCACGTCCCTGCAAGCAGGGACACGTTTTTGTGCATTTTATTTTGTGATTTCACCGGAATGAATAGAGAGTCTCCGCAACTGCGATAGATTGAAGAGCGCGTCCGAGTGAAGACTGCGCGCGCGCCGCCACAAGAGACACTATGTATCCATGACACTGATAGCAGCGGACACGAGCGCTCAGCTTGAGTTCAAAAACACATTTTAGCGCTAGATCTCTTATTTAATGCAAAAAAATGCACACTATGCAAGATGTGTACCTTAATATAACAGCTTCAAAGGGGTATCAGGCTTTGGGTATAGAGACCAGTCTGGCAGAGATGCTCAGCGTGAGTGGTATTTACGACAGTTACATTAAATACAAGTACTCCACAGCAACTCTAGGGGTCGCTGTTTGACAAAAACGAAAATTCCTGCATAGTGTGCCTTTAAATATACTGTAATATAGTGGTTAGGACTGCACAATTAATCAAAATAAAAAACATATTCACTAAAAAAAACATATTCAAATGGCTAAGTGAGTTTATCAGATCACAAAGGCTGCAATTTAATTTAGTGAATATATGCGTTGCGTGTTTCAGAGTGAAGCGCGGCACTGTTCAAGCTAGCATTTCATGATCCGGTGTTCGCAGTGTCTCAAAGCGGCTCAGTTCACAGTAATTGCATATGAACTCATATCTGGATTTGCTATATATTTCAGTAGCTTATAACGTGCAATTGAAAATGTAATATGTGCCAACCATCTTCCCAAATTTGTAACGGGAAGAAGTGCTTACTGACTGTTTTCTACCAAACAAAAGCTTGATGGTTTAATGTTTGAAAAAGAAAATGAATATTAGTTATGTAATTTTACAGTTGTACTGTAAAATAAATTGTATTTTTCTTTACTATTTTTACAGTGAAATACTACAATAGTAATATTTCTTATTTTGGTTCATATTTAATGTAATCATATATTTAATGTAATAATATATTAAATTAAGCTTATGATGACATAAAAAATGAATGTCTGGCTTCGGTAAAACATAACAATAGTGCTACAGACATGGCCTTGCAGTTACCTAACACATTGAACATGAGTTCAAGTCTGACTCGCATCATTTCCCGACCCTCTTTTCCCATCACTTCCTGTCCTTTCGCAATTGTTCTATGTATACAAGTGGCACAAGGGCCAGACAAATAACGATAAGGCCAGTACTGGAGAGGGAAACGGACAGAGATGGAGACAGCGAAGAACAAAAAGACAAAGGCAGTGGCATCGAGACAAACAGAGCAAGACAGAGGAGAGAGACGAAGGATATCGACGGGGAGGGGGAGAGGTAGAGCGATGGAGAGAGGAAGATGAGAGCGTACAGTAGATGGAGACGTGGGGGAGGGGAGCTCAGACAAAGACCGAGAGGAGAGCTGCTGTTTGTGTTCGTCCCAAAAAAATATGAAAATAAGATGGATGCTTGCTTTAAACACCATAATGATTAGCAATGCAGTAACAATTATTACAGTTATGTAGCCATAATAGTCCAAAATCCATCATTAGCTGCATAATGCAGGCAACACATATCATAATCAACACCCTTATGGAAAACAAGTACACTCAGCATACTTTTTAAAAGAGTACTTATATACTTATATACTTAAGTTCAAACTGAATGTAATGTTTTAGGACACCTAATTGCATGTTATTTGCTAATTAAATGAAAATATCTTATAGTTTAAATTTAAATTAAATGAAATTAGTGCTTATTTTGACCAACTTAAGTAGGACTTCAGTACATCTTTGTATGCAATTCCATAATTACTTATATTGTCTTTGAAAAATGGTTAAAGTGCACTACTGAATGTATTGACAGGCATTTATGATAAACTAAAATATTATTTAATGTCTTTCCCTATTGACACTTGAATGCCATGTACTTGTATATGTTTGTAACTACACATTGGTAATGATGAAGTTGCAATTTAGAACATTTTAAAATATATTAACTTTAAATGTATTATTGAATAACACACTAGTTCAGTTAAAATTATAATCAAATACTTTAGATGTGGTTTTGTACAATATGTTAGTCAACACCTCAAAATAAGAGTATGTGATTTAAAATGTACTTTAAAGAAAAACTTTTAATTTGAAGTTACTAAAATTTGCACTTTTTAAAGAGGTGTTAAGAAACAGTGTACACAGTAAAATAAGTACACTTAAGTGGCCTTTTATTTCATTAATATTATCTTATCTCCAAGTACAGTTTTTCTAAATATATACTTTTAGTATACTTTTGAAGTACACTACAAGTGCACATTAAATACGATTAAGCACACTTCTTTTTCAAAAGGGCAGCCATTATAGTCAAGCATTTTACATGAATAATGAAATAAACTAAATTTTTTACATTTTACAAAATGCAGAAAAAAAGTGGTGGTCCTCCTGTGCAAAACACATCACTGTGTTGTTAGTGTGAGTTTTTAAGGGTTTTTTTTTTTTAGCACATTGCCATGAAGTTGTTAATGTGTTGGGTGGATACACAGCTATTTATGAAATTAAAATGTAGGGGTAGTTTTTGTTCAAACTCTTAACACTTTGAGCACTAGTAATCATGATGCTTGTCTCCAGTTATGAGGAACCTGACAAGTCAACATGTACGTAACACAGCACACCAGAATTGCTAAAATAGCATAACAAAGGCAATGCACCATTCAATTTCAATTCAAGTGGTGATACTAGCACAGGATTTGTGAGAACTAATTAGGTTTTTCTCATGCCTTGTAATACTTTTTTTCTCCCTCAGCATGTGGTCTCCTGAAGAGACATATTCAGGACGAATTAGACTTTTATGTGAGGAAACTGTGCCATCCTTATTTAGTTCCCTGCATCAATTGCACAGTCAAAGCGAGGACTGCTTTCTCTCACCAGAGTCACCACACACTAGCATAACTAACGAACACTACAGCTTCTGCAACAGAAAACAGAACATTTCATAAAGACAACAGTGTTTTAATCCTACAATAAACAGAAAAAATACCATAATGCCGTCAAGAGGGAAGAAAGCAAACATAAAATAACACAACAATAGATTCCTTTCACAGCCTTCACCGCATGAGATTCGCTAGAGACCGGAGCAGCGTGCGGCAGTAGACTGAAGTGTGTTTCAGTGTATACTTCACACACTCAGAGGTTCTGACATGCTTTAACATCATTTAAAGGGTACTGCGAAATACATATCTCACAGTCAGAGACAAAAATTAGGGCAAGTAAATATTACATTTCTATATCCACACACAGCAAAACCCTCTGTTATTTTTAACCGTTCATACAAGTACTGTAGCAGTATTGTTCAATGATGGTAACATATGGTAGTACTACAGTACATTGATATATATATATATATTATATATATACTACTGTATGAATACCATATTTATAAAACCGTATTATTTACATGGAGGTACTTCAGAAAATAGCATGGAATTACCATACAAGTACAAAAAACAAAGTACAATTGTTTAAATGCTATCTTTGTAAGTGTGATGTAAGTGTCTTTAATATGTCTAATACAAATAATATTTTATGAAATTAGGTATTTTAGGGGATTTTTGAGGCATTAAAGCCATTGTGTGTGGAGGTGGTGGTGGTTGTCATTGTTCTCTTCACTGTTCTCAGCAGATTATAGGCTTAGGACACAGCAACACTTGTAGCCAAGCTTTTCAGAATCAAAGTGACAAACATTAAGGCATGAGTCAATTAATAAAAATTAACACTGCATGCAGAATTATTAGGCACGTTGATTTTCTGATCATATTTTTTTTTCAAGCACATTTGACCAATTCCAAACCACACTAATCTTAATAACTACTACTAATTTTGTATTTAATCATGTATAAGTGATATACTGTATAATTGTTCACGAAGGCTGGAAATGAAAAACACCTTATATTCAGGTGTGCAAAATAATTAGGCACGATTTCTTTTACAGATAAAATAAGCCAAAAAAAGAGAATTAACTCAGACTGAAAAGTCAAAAATTATTAAATGCCCATGAGCAGGATGCAATACTAATGCAATACTAGAAATTGCAGTTAAGGCATGACCATTGGACAGTCAAATGCTCATTGGGTCAGCAGGGTCAGACAAAAACAGGTGGAGAAGAAAATACACGTTAACTGCAAAAGAATTAAGAATGAAGGTGAAGAATTAAGTGTGAAACCATCAGGAACCCTTTAGTCTCCAGCACCAACATTTTCCAGAACTGCAACCTGGAGTCTCCAGACGTGCAAGGTGTCCGGATCTCAGAGACTTGGGTTAGGTAAAGACTGTTTATAAATTCATTCAATGAGATCTTTAATAAATCTCATGAGCTCATCAACACTCTTAAGCCATAAAATGTCCCTCTCAAACATCTCTATAAATGAACGAAACGCCAATAAAGGTAGCAGGCATGCTTCACAATCCAGCTAAACTAGTGCCACACCAAAACATCCTCAAATCTCCATTCGAAAAATGAAGCTTTTCTAAAAGCTGAATGAATTTCCTCATAATGGTCCTGAGTCTTTGTTGTACAGTAAATGTGTGCAGTTCATTACAGGAAGCAACCGCTGAGCATTTATACTCAAATCCAACAAACTGGTGGGGCTTAACTGCTCCTGTGGCTAAAATTAAACTGTCAGATGGAGACGGCAATCTAACCTCGCCGGGTTTCAGCTTCTCAGTCTGTGACGTGAAGGTGAAGAGGGTTTTGTATCTGCACAGGGCTAGACGCAGAATAGAGAAATCAATTGATAGTTCGGGAACAGAATTAAATCAGACTGGAAATCCTGCATGACTGTATATAGAGCTCAACCACCAAATGACCAAAAAGCTCCATTATGCCTTATTAAGCTACTTCCTGTATGAAACAAAGCAAATGGTACAACGAGTTAACATCAAAAATGCTTAGGTTTTTGTTTTTGTGCCTTTCTTGATTAGATTAGACGCTGGGATTCCTCTAATGTGCAGATAGCAGTTCGATATCAAAGGCTCGCTTAAATACAGCATCTACAAACTAGATATTGACATTTTCTGAAGAAACGGTGAGTGGTGCTTACCCAAGAAAGTTGCTGCTATGCGATTGCTGGGTTGTTCCTGGCAATAAAACAAGTCTGATCACTGCACAGTTTACCACTTAACATTATCGAAAGTGAGCAATAGTAATAGTGATGTATTTGCCTTTGCCTTAGATGAAAATATTCTGATGAAGAACACCTTCTCTTTGCCCTGTGAACTCTGTCTTTTGCAGATAACAGCTGACATCCATTAAAACGGATGTCAGACAGAGACCGCACAGACCAAGTCATTCGCATCTCGTCAAACGACATTCAGAAAAGATAACTGACATGCTTTTAACTAAACAAATAACTTTTTATCCAAATGACTTGAGATTCAAGTCAAAACGCTCGGCACAATTGGCCTCCGAGAGTCAAAGGCTTTGTTTAAAGTCAACATGAAATGACATTTGCAACCCATTTTACTTTCAGGATATTTAACATGAAAAAAGCAAGGCAGGGTATTAAGATGCGTTGCCGTTTACACCTGGTGTTTTGATCCTTCTCTTTTGTCCAACCACTTCTGTCCTGATTTTTTTCGAGGAGAGGGTCTATGGGTGGGTAAATGTATGGGCTTTTTTTTTTTTTTTTTGATCTTTCGATATAATGGACAAAATAAGTTTGCACAATTTACATATAGACATATAAAAACATACGAAGAGCATCAGTTTTAGGGTGTATTCACACCAGGAAAGTCCGATAGGACCAAATAATTTTGTTTTTTTGGTACGGTTCGCTTTCACACTGCTCTTTTTGCAAGTGAACCAAAATTTGTAAACAAAACCACACGTGTGCTAAGGTCGTCCATTCATTGGACAAGGATTCTCAATTAGGGAAATCAGGAAGTGCAAAAAAGGCTCAGCATGAAGATATTTCGTACTGCAATATTTGTTCTTTTACTAATTTTGTGTTATTCTGTAAAAACGCAATATGAAGAAACTAATGAGTATCATATGATACAATGTCATATACGATGTTGTAATTCGGATTTTGAGAAGACGACGATGTGCTGCAAGACGGTTCGGGCGGAGAGAACATGCTCTCATACAGGCTACAACAGATCACTTTCCCATAACGCAACTCCGACTACGGAAGCCTTTTAACTCAAAGGCGCAGTGCTTTCTGCAATTGGGTCGGTTCATGTTCACACCGTAAACGAACCGTACCAGAGTTCGTTAGGAACCGTACCGAGACCACCTCTTCAGCTGGGTCTCGGTTCGGTTGTTTGGTCCGCACCCGAGTGCGATTGCTGTATTCACACCTGCCCAAAAGGTCCGCACCAAGGGGGGAAACGAACTAGAGTTCGATTCAATCAAACCAAACAAGGCAGGTGTGAATACACCCTTAGTTTCTGCTCTGACAACCGAGAGACCACCCGAACGCTGTGAGTGTGTGTCAGAAAACAGGAATGGTGAGAGAACATTGTGCTTGGTACGGTTTTCATCTTCAAACTAAACTTGGGTCTCCAGCCGACAAAGTTTAAATCCTGTCTGGCTTCCCATAATGTTTAAGCATTAGGTCAGTAGACGGAGACTGTCTTTTGTGGCTGTTTGAACAGATTCGACCACATGAACGTTTACACTACGAAAGCAATCCGGTCAAATGCGCTTTCGACTACCTCTGGAAGTGGACTAAAGTGGACAAGCTCAAAACGTTTTTGACCCCGTTTACACTTAGCGTTGTCCTCTTGTGATCCGATCGACCTTAATACCAGGAGTAAACACAGTCTAAGAGACTGAAGCTCGCAGAGAACAGAGTTTCATCTTTACCAACTGCCATCACCATTATCATTTTCCTCATTAGCAGCTCCACCTGGTTCTTTGTCATTAACTTGTTTTAGTAAAGGAACAGACACTTCTTCATGGTTGGCCAGAACTCTTGGTACTACAAAAAGCATCTTTACTGCTGGTATTTGTTCAGCACAACTACAGCAAATACATCCAAATCACTGCTTCTCTGATGATTGAAGCTATTTAGTGAAGCAGATATGGCCTGCTGAGATAGGAAGATATAATCTATATAATATGGTCTAATCTGATATCATAGTCTAGTCTTAAAAGATTAATATCTGAAAACAGAATGAGCAGTTAACTGGCTCATCGTGATCAGATTATGTCGTTTTGATGGGATACTGACATCGGAACCTATTTTCCCTCCATTTTCGATATCTAACAAGAACCTTTTAGGAGCACGTTTACACAACAATGATGTACTAAAAGTGGAAAAGTTTTTCCTTTGCATTTTTGAACATTTTCGCGTACAGACAACAATGTTCGTCAAAACGATCCCTGTACACATGGATCTGCAAAAATGACTAAAAAACGCTGTATTCTGCTGCCAGGCCAGTAGTTGGCGACGCCTAGACTGAACATGTAATACGCACAGCTTCACAAATTTGTGTATAGTTTACATGAAGATGATAATGGTATCGTTTTCAAAAACTTGCACTTTGAAACCCATTTTCAAACGTTTGCATTTTCAGGCCCCCGAAACGCTGTTGTCATGTAAATAACCGGCTAAAACATATAAAAATGTTCTGTTTTTAGTTGAAAACAAATCATGTAAATGCCTGTAAATATCAGTTTATGCAAGTTAGGGACTACAACAAATGTTATGAATTGCAATTTAAAAATTAGGTCATGAAGCTAAATAATGCACATGCTGATAATTGTGTACACCCGAAATCTGATCACGCTGTTTTGTAAGTAATGAATCAATGAATCAATCTAAATTGTGCCCATAAGAATCAGTGCATGTAGCTATTATGTGCAATTATGCTGAAGCACTTGCTACAAGTCACTCTCATAAATGAAACAAAGAAACGGAGGGTTAAAACGCTCCTGGCATGGAAACAGAAAATGGGCAGAAACAACCAACTCTCGAAATATCAAAGAATCTATAATGTCATTTTTTAAATTTGAGTATGTTTAGGACAGAATTATTCCTTAAAAAGGAGATTCATGCATGTTGATATCCACAAAGACTTTCGGTTATGCTTACACAAAACAAAAATAGCAAGCTGCATTTCACAACATTTGTGCACCTTATATAATCCACTGTTTTTGCATAATAGAAATACCTTTTAGCAAGCAATTTATGCCATAAAGAAATGCTTTATCTTTAAATATTGTGACATAACAGAGTAAATGGTAAGAGCTCTATTCACCAAGTAACCTATTGCCACAACAAAGCTGAATCCAGGAGAACTGCTCTTGTGAGCTCTGGCTCTCTACTCAAAAGCATCCCATGCCTTTCCTATCAATTATTGAGGAACCTATATTTGGAACACACACAAAAACAGCAGCTGCACATCAAAACAAAAGCATTGCGTGGCTATAAATGCAACCTCTATCATTCAAAACGGTTCTTGGGTCCTTAAGGAACATTTTTATGCTAGCTAATCTCCATCTTGACTGAAGCTCTTTGTCCTATCTTTGCTCAAAAAGATGCTCGTATCTTAATCTTATATCTAACATTGCACTAAGCATAAAGGCTTGATGCTCCCAACAAAGATATATAGGGTATAATAAGGGAATGCATGTGGAGTGAGTGGCGCAATTAAATTATCCAATTACTGGCAACCTGATAATGGTTTCAGTGTGCTGTATTTCCAGGAAGAGCTAACATAAAACACTTAATGTCTGTCTGGGGCCGAATATAAGGCAAAGCGTAGCAGAGAGAAATAATGAGATTTCATTCACATGTGTATGGGTTGGTTGCATTGTTATTGTTGCATTTTTGCACTACCTACAATGCCTTAAAAATAACAAATCATAATGAATAATACAAACATATTAATATAATATACATTAAATTCTGTTTTCGAATATGCTACATTTACTCAGATATTGATGTTTGGGTGCATTGTTATTGTTTTACCTGTAGTATAATGCTTGTTTACAATTTTCGGGTATGGTACGTAGCCTACGAATTTTAAAATATCAAGTATATGTATTAATGGTGATTATTAACTATTAATTGTTTAAAACGATCAAAAATAAATGTATGTAAAAGAACTGCTTTGGTTGTTAATTTCACTTATGTATTTATGCATCCCTATATCATTTGTTGATCCACTTCAGCTAATAAACCCGTTTGAATATATACTTCATTCTAGTGGCCATCAGCTACCCAAACGCTGTGCGCTATAACGCATCCGTGTTGCTCAATGGAACAGGTTCTTTCACGCGCAGCCAGTGGAGGTGAGGATGGTGGACATGTCGTCTCTTTCCACGTAGCCTACCTCAACAATGAAGGTCCTCTCTTCTCCACAAACAGACACGACCCAAAAGAGAATGTGGAAATAGCATGTTTCCAACAGAACCCGGGGAGTCCCGTCTTTCGCCCCCTGGCTCCCACCCCCGCCATGACTGTCCCCGAATTCCCCCCACCGTCCGCCGTTGATTTCCAGGCTTGTTTCTTGTGTATGGTCTTTGTTATTTCAGAAAAACAACGAGAGTCCTATATTCCTGATGGTGCTTTGAGAGTTTCTTCTCAGTCGAGCGTTAAATTTGCAAAGCCATTTTGTGTTGCGTCTCCTCAAGGTGGTGCGTTAAAATGATGCTGCGCCGCTGATGCGCTCGAGCGAACGCAGCACCGTCAGCGCGCACAGCCCCGCGGAATCCGAGTCATTCAGAGAATCGGTTCTTTTGAACCGTTCGTTTTAACGAATCGTTTATTAAACAATTCGGCAATTAGGCCACATTTACCCATCACCTCCAATAAAAGGGTTTTGGTTATCAAAAAAAGAATAACGCGTCAGGTTATGCTTCCTCTTAACGATTATCTTTGAGGGAGGAATAGGCATATATATACATATATATATATATATATATATATATATATATATATATATATATATATATATATATATATATATAAAGGTTTATTTTTGTATTTTTGCACTCAGCCAAATATATAGCCAATCAGAAATAAATGTTTTTTTTTTTACATAAATGCAAAATAATCGGTAGCCTACATATAAATGCAGTGACGCAGCCTATTATTTATTCATTTTATGAAATATAGCCTACAACTAATTACGTGTTGTCATAACATGTCAGTAATTGCACGTATTTACTGTAGCCTAAGTCTCATGACAATAACAGAGCTTGGTTCGTTCAGAATCGGACACAAACTAACTTAAACAGTAGGATACTGAGTTTAGATTAATTCAGTAACCACGCCAAACAAGTCCATCGACTTAGATTCATTATAAAGAATCAGTTCGTAAGAGTCATTCGTGCAGGAATCGGACCACATCGGAATACATAAATACAATAAGTAAAATGTACTCAATTTTTTGGCATGTTTTTGCACACTATTTAAAGTACATTTTAAAAGTAAAATGCACTAAGTTAAGAAACATTTGAGTAAATAAGTACATTCATCTTAATTTTAGACAAAATGTTTAGTTGTGACAAAATGATCAGCAGTTATGTTGCTTTAGCTCATTTTAATTAAGTCAACTGAACAAGCACTTTCACTTTCATATAATAGATTTAAACAACCACAGAAATGTACTCCATCCATAACCCCTCCCCCCATAGGCCTATATATGGGTTGTAGAGCTACTTTGAATGTCGCAGCCTTTGTGTTCTTCTTTAATACTGCAAAAGAGCAAATTGAGATGATGCAAATCAAATGAAATGCATGAAGCCTACTCTAAAACTCACTCTCATCATGGCCATTTTTAAGCCATTTCATCTGAGATAAAATAATTATTTGTAATTTGCTGGTTAACGTCAATCGTTGCACTGGACTTCAGTGTTATACAGTGTTTAACATGAAAGGTGGTTCAAAAACCTTGATTACCTGACGCAGTGATGCGGTAAATTATGTTCATCTTAACAACCATCTCAAAGGCCAATAGGTGTTCACTGTTCAGGGATCACAGCAGGCTTTGTGTCTGAGGGAAGGGACACAGTAGCGAGGAATGGAGGAATAGGAAGTCAGAGAGACAGGTTGTGTTCTGGGTGCGCTGCTGTGTATCTGGGTCACAGTGTGCAGAGCCTATACGCCAGCCCTGGAGATGCTCCTCTCTGCGGTGTGACAACCACGGATGGAAGCCAGAGCTCCAAGATGAGCAGCAGGGGAGGCCTGATTTCTAACAGTCTCTCCATCTGGAGCTGTGTTAAAGCAGTTAGACACACACATGTTGGGTTTCCATGTTTTATGGGGACATAAGGATTTTTAAACTGTACAAACTGTATGCTTTCTCCTACCCCCTAACAGAAAACTTTCTGCATTTAAAAAAAACATAATTTAGTATGATTTAGAAGCCGGTTTCCTCATGGGGGCCAACAAATCTGATCCCATTAACGTAGAGTTTACCTGAACCACACACACACACGTTTAAAAATGGGGACACTGCATAGACTTCTATAGTTTTTATATGCAGTTATAAATACCATAACCTAACCCTACCAGAAAACTGTATGCATACATTTTTTTTTTTAAAGGCATTTACATTTTTGTGTGTGTGTGTGTGTGTGTGTGTGTGTGTGTGTGTGTGTGCCATTTTAACAAATGAGGATGTCCCCAAGTTTTTGTGGTTTAGCTCACTTCTGTAACAAATTTGTCCCCAAAATATGGTTAAGTATGGTTAAGTAAATATGTGTGTATGTATATGTAAAATAATTTCATATTAATGCAAAATGTGACCCATAATAATTCTAGTTCATATGGACATAGAGCTGGAATTAACATGACACTCAACAACTGCATTCAGCAATAAAAACACAGCAATAAATGTATTTAAAACACCTCATTTTACTAGTGAAGCTGCAATGAAGTCATCGTGGAGTTCCCCTAAAACACATTACCACACTGAACAGTGCGTCTCAGACAAGACAACCAACACTTTCCACCCACTCACCATTCACCAGCCTCCATTTGTAAACAGCATCTGAAGAGAGAGAGAGAGAGAGAGAGAGAGAGAGAGAGAGAGAGAGAGAGAGAGAGAGACAAAAACACTTCCCAAACATTTCCCAAATATACCCTGAATTCGAATCCATATCAGACACACAGAAAATCCCATATTTACTAGGAGAAATGCCCAAATGTGAGATAATTGCTGCAAAATATGTGTCCTCATGCCATGAAATGAGGACAACCAGTGGCATAAATACATGGCAGTGGATAAATAATTGTACAAATTTTCAAATAATTATTATTTTGATTGTTTGATATTTTAGTAATTGTTTTATTTTATTTTTTATTGTTCACTTTTATTTATCTATATGTTTGTATATGTCTATTGCTTTGACAATATTGTGCTATTGTACACATTCATGCCAATAAAGCTAATTTGAATTGAATTGAAAGAGAGAGAGAGAGAGAGAGAGAGAGAGAGAGAGAGAGAGAGAGAGAGAGAGAGAGAGAGAGAGAGAGAGAGAGAGAGAGAGAGAGAGAGAGAGAAAGAGAGAGAGAGAGAGAGAGAGAGAGAGAGAGAGAAGAGAGAGAAAAAGAGAGAGAGATTTTTTTACACTGTTAATTTGTACAATTAATTTAATTTGTACATTTAGATTTAATTATGTTATAATATTTTATTATTTTGATGTCTTTATAATTATTCTATGTATTCCAAGCTTTGGCAATATTGTATGATGTACAGTCATGCCAATAAAGCAAATTTTTTTTTTGAATTGAGAGAGAGAGAGACCTTCTCATCCATCTGTCTCTCACTCTCACACCTCACTTTTCTATTGTACAAATAAGTATGTCATCGTAGGTCATGTTCCTTTGTTCCAAAATGTTCACGGACTACTTCAGACATTTTACAGCGAATAAGTACTGGTTATAGAGTTTAACTAACTAATCAATTGATCTTTAAAGATAAATTTATATTAATAGAGACAGAAGATTGGTCAAGTACTTGTTTATAATATAAGATAATATATAATATTGTCACAGTCAGCCTGTTTGTTTTTGCTTTCATGAACTCTTAGTTTGTATTTACTTGGTTAGCTGTTTTCCTTTGACTCCGCCTCTGCTGGATCCCTGCAGCCCTTGGTCTCCACCATCAGCCCTGATCCGCCGGTCCTCCCCGCTGTCAGCTCAAGTGTCCACCTTGGCTATTCCCTTTATCATTTCCACCGTGGGTCACCTCCTTCCTGGCCGTCTCCTGGGTCTCTCTAAACTCTCATTGGCCGTCGGATCCTCCACGGATTTTTTACCACCATCCATTCCTCCACTTCCACCATCTCCTCCTCCATGGCTTCTCCCACCATCTCCTCCTCCAAGGGTCCTTCCACCGTCTACTTCTCCATGGCTTATATTTTATTTTATTTCAGCTTTATTTCAATGACCAAAAACAATGCTTAATAGTTTTAGTTAGTTAAGGATAACACCACTGAACAACTTAAATGATGAGGCATTTTATTGTGGAGACAAATTGTTTTTAAAATGCAAAGCTTTATTAGCATGGCTTTCTTGATGCTGAAGCATTCAGAAATAAACAAAAGGTTGGAGCTGGTATCACTGCTGACATTTAAGAAAGGTCACCACAATGCTGAAAGGGCAGTTAAACATATAACGTTGATTCAGAACCAGTCATGAAAGCATAAGTAATAAGAGAGTAATGTGCATATACTGTATCTTCAATTGATCAACGTTATCTTTACATCTGTTTTAAAGATTGATCCAAAGTCTAAGCCCAAAGCCGTGTATAGGTAATGAGAGACATGACTCAACATGCCAAATGGGATCAATAGACTGATTCAGGACCCCTGTGTCCGGATGCACTTCAGACACTTAACATTGTTTGTGCGATGACGAACCTGGCATTGGTTGAGCAGTTAAACGCATTTTGTGTGTCTATTGGTGAGTCATCTTTGGTCTGGGAGACATTAAACTGATTTCATGTTCCAAAACAATTGGAGTGAAAACTAATCAAGCCAATCTTTTCTTCATGTATTCCTTTTGGGGCCGTAAAGGTCATCGGGAGCTACAAAGCTGCCACTCATCAGCAGGTCCGTCAGTCTTATGGTGGGTGTTATTCATCAGATAAATCAATGGTTTCCTGTAATCCACAATTAGATAAAGAGACAAACCATTGGAAATGTAGAAAGCTGTAGTTTGAGAACTGCCGGTGTGCACATATGCTACAATCCTGCCTAATCCTGCTTTACAACTGTGCCTTTCTGCAGGAAACTAAGCCATCAACAGCTTCAGATGAGCTCTGGGAAAATGATCCTTATCCGCTGGTAATTTCAGGGAAATATGGAGGCCATTGAGTCTTAAATTTCAGATCCTATTTGCTCTTTATGGACATTCTTGAAATGATGGTCCAACAGTTAACATTAGTTACTGCATTATTAACAAACAATGAACAGCGTTTATTAATGTAGGTTAATGGTAACTTATAAATACTCTATTGTTAAAAATGTTTTAGCACACTACATTCAAAAGTTTGTGGTCGGTTTTTATGCATTTATTTGATAAAAACGGATCTTTGCTGAAAGAAAGTATTAACACGGACAGCAAACTTTTGAACGGTAGAGTAGAGGATGTTCAACCTGCCACAGAACCTGCTGACTCATGTTCCACTCATTGAGTCTGTCCTGTGTTCATCTATAACTGTCCGGTTTGGTTCAACCACCGAATCAGACATCAGGAGACTACGACAGTACGGACTCCACAACAGTTGAACTGCCGTCTGGACGGCGCCTCAGATTACAGGCACTAGAACATATCTGAGCACACGAACAGTTTCTTCCCACAGGCTATTCCCTCCTGAACAGATAAATGCCCTTAAATGTGTGTACTGGAAGTTTCCACACAAAGGTAAAATCCTTCTGCAAGCACACAAGCTCTTTCTGATTCTGGATGCATTTATAACCAGAATAAATACGTTTGACCAGCAGAGGTCCCTGTAACCCGGTAACTGCTGTCCTGAGTGAACAGTGAATGAGACATGCATGATGGCAAATGTAGGCGTGACAACATTCAAAACTTTTGCATAGACCAATTAAAAAATAATTTAAAAAAAAAATGTAATTAAAAGTGACGAACTTTTAAGTAGCCTACTTCAAGACATTTTGCATTGAACAGAGATAATGTTTTTGACGTAAATATGAGATGATTTACAGAGAGATAATCAAAAATCAATATAGCTATAAGCACTGACAGGGTATTCTGAACCAATAGCTGGGTTTCAGTCACGTGATTATGATGACGCGCGAAAATCAGATGGAGGGCAGGGAGTTAAGAGCGCAATGGACGATATGGAGGAAAGTCCGTACTGTACTACTTTACACGCTATTACAAGAGAAAGATATAAACCAAAAATCAAACATATGTTGGACGTGATCCTTACGTTATGAAGAGGAGCGATTTTTCAACTGAATTGAAAGATTTTCCTGCCATCGAGGCGGTAGATAGATATCAGCAACTACCTCGTCTTACAGACATACTTTGACTTTACAAAGTTCGGAAACGTTACACGTTAACTTACACGTTACACAAACATAGCCACTTAAGTTGTATTAACTCGCCTTTGACGAAGTGATCACTGCACACACGGGCATTTTCCCATTCGGCTCCTCCCGACCGCAGACGTAGGTACAGTTTGCAAGCCGTTTTTCCGGAGTTTTTCGGTCAATTTCTTGCATTTCCCCCCTTATGAACAACATCTTTTGGTACACGATAAAAACTCCTCGTGGTTTGATCGATTTAAGTAACCATAAACGACGCAAAACATAGGCATTTTGAGTTTGTTATAGTGCTTTCTAAATACAGCAAATCACTTCCTGCCCTCCATTTGCATTTCGCGCCATGGCAACGCAGTGGTGTGACGTCATATGAAAACAAGCTATTCGGTCAGTTTTCCATAAGGCAACAGTGCCACTTCTGTTTTAAGCGGTTATAAATGTCAACGCACAGCCTATACAAAATAGACTCGCATAAAGTGAAAACAATTGAGATTTTTATGGCATTAGATGCATCCGAGTTAATCAATAACGTATTTCTCATTCTGGATGTCATGGATTCAGCAACAACAAACGCTGACATATAGGTTTAAAACTTAAACATGCCGCAGCAAAGCCAGTTTCAGCCCCACCTCCACAGTTCAGCTTTCAGCAGATTAAACAGTGCCTGTGGCACACTATCTAAAGTAAACCTCTAACTGCCATATATCTCTCTGGATGAATCACACAATTACACATCCGGCTCATATTTCACACCAAATGAAAAAACAATATATATATATATATATATATATATAAACACAGAAACCATATATTGTTGCAACATCCCTCTCCCCCCCCCCCCCCCCCCCCCCCCCTCATTTTATTTTTTGTAAATAATATAGGCTCACTAGTGACCTAAGGTATGTAAAAGTATAAGTATATTTTTTTCTGCACAACAATAATTGAATCTCTGATGACTCATTAAGGGAAATTCACCTTTCTTCCTCAATATGACAATGATACACAATGATGGCGTGAGCGTGACGTTTCACTCATAATTACCACAGGAAATCCCAGGCATAAAACAAAAGAATAGCACACAAGTATCATCAGATTTGCTGCAGAGCAAACTGTACGAAATCAAATATTAGTGTCACTGCCACTTGATGGTGGATCTGGTGAAGAAGCTGTCAGCTCAAATATTGATTTTAATATTGATTGCAATTTTGGTGGTTGGAGATTCATCTGTGATAGATCTAGATCCGGGTCGCTAAAGACCTGAATATGTAATGACTGGTGAAACATTCATGCATTGAAGGGTTAAACGTTGTTTGTCACATTACAACACTACAATACACAATACATAACTAAATAGAAAATAAATAAATACATTTTAAATCAAATGTAAAAATATTTTTTATTCTTTTGATTTTGGGTTGAAATATGACCAGGAAACCTGACAAATTTTATGAGCTTCACTCCTCCATAGCATCACACAAAATAATCCATAATAAAAAAAAATGGATTTGAACTGAAGGATAATGACAAAGTAACCATCCAATGTGAGTCAAATATCCCTGTGTACTATTCAAATTAAATAAAAGTGTTGGTACATGACAGGACATTTATTGTCAGAACAAATGAATCATCTTGGCAGTTATGAGGCATAACTGAATGAACACTGTCATGTACTCTACAGTTTGCTGACGACTGAGCATTAGCAGAAGCTGATCAGCTCTCTCACAGGCAGTGGCACTGTTCAAACACACTCTTTCACCCGACAGGCTCAGCCACATACTTCAGCTAAAAAACAACTTACAATGTCATCAACTCGGTCCATATCGCATCACATTTTTTTGTATAAGGCCGCAAAAAAATCTTCATCCCAGTTGCACTTCAAAGCACTCAGACACCTTTTGGAGAGCACAGACTGTAACCAGACTTATTAGGGAAGTGAATGTGGCTGACTGGGGAAAATGGGCAAGCTTTGACTCACCCTGTCTCCTGAGGCTCTGATGTTTGTTAAAGACGAGACTTGGGGGGGGAAAAAGGCCTTTGTCCTTGAGCTAGTCAATACTGGAAGGAAGCATCAAGAAAAAAAACACGTTTATATGCAAAAAGCACCTACTTAATATTTATTACAAATATTATATTTATAACATTTCAGGTTTAATGACATCAAAGGGGTTTAAAGATTTTAAAATTTTCATTTTAAATGTATTATTTATTTTAAATTAATTTACTTCATTCATTATTTCGGGGTGGCCAATGTTAAATGTGTCCAAACTTTTGACTGAGATTAAAAAAATAATAACAAGAAAATTAAATAAAAAATGAAACTCCAAAATGTACAGCTCTGAATTCTGGATTCCAGAATGGCTCTGGATTCGGCTATAAGGACTAAGTAGATATTGTAAAAAAAAAAAAAAATCAAAAGCTGTTGAAGTAAAATGCAGAATAAAATAAGTAGCAACCTTAAAATGCGATGATGTAAAAGCAATGATTGCTTTCATTTTTACATTTAAACTACTGGCAGTAACTTCAGTCAGCATTAAAATACCAACGTCAGTCTCTAATTGAAAATGTCAGTCACCTTCGTGTTTGAAACCTTTGTGTGGTTAAAGGTAGTAAGGAAATCATTCCACCCTAAAATAGAGTAAATGTATTTGTTGTGACCCACTGAGAAACAATGCACTGAGTTCCGAGTAAGAGAGGGAGGAGGTCTGGCAAAGAAAGCAAATAACAAAACACCTGTCAACACACAACCGACGTGGCTTGGTATGATGCACTGATGGCTTTACACAACAAAACTGTGAACCGGTCAGCAGATTGAAACCAGTACATCTACACTCACAAAAAGCTTCTTTTGCAGTATTCATATAGCCTTTGAGTTTGTCCTTTTGGGTGAATCTTAAAATTGAAAGGTCAAACCACCTGGAATATCATCATAGGTCTTCATGGAAAGTTCATGTGAAAATGAACAAGTGAACAAATGACCCTATATTTACTATAATAAACGGTCCTGGTGTCCCTGTAAAACGATTAGTCATTGCAGATTAAGGTTTGTTACATGATTGTTCATAAAACTGCTTTGCTTCTAAAACCATTTTCTTTTTCACCTGCCATAACCAAGTTAAAGTATAGACCTGTTACTATCATGTATTTTGTGCTGAAGATTAATGTCATAAATATCATAATTTCATTTTAAATAGGCCCATATGATTTACTTTAATGCTATGAAATAATATAATATAATATAATGTAGTTTGATTAAACCCACAAACCTTCATTTCGTATAAATATCTTTGCACACTTTATAACAGTGTATCTTTCTTTCTTTATATATTCTTTATTCTTTCCCTGGAAAAGGAAACACAATATTGCACATTTACTGGCATATCTTTAAGCACGTAGAATTCCCTTATTTGAATGGCAAAATTAAATTGAAATTTAAACTGTACAATTGTTACAGTTAGCTCAAATAACTGCGATTAGATCGAATAACAACAATAAGATGATGATTATTAATAATCGTGACAGGTTAAAGAGCTATTCAGTCTACTTATTTTATAATGCAGATTCTCTGAAAACTTTCCAATAGTTCACTGCTTTTTTAAGGGGCTCCACCAATAGCGTGAGATTAGGGCGGGGCTATCTGTTGGTCTGACCAATGGAAAGGGGAAAATCATCATTTCTAAAATTCTGTTTAGAAATGACACACTTCAGCTTTAATCTTGGTTAATACTATTGTAATGCAGGTTATGGCAATAATAACAAGTAGCAAAATATTCTTAAAAAGCGTTACTGTTGGGATGCGTCGAGTTGCTTTTAAGGGTGAACTTGATCTTCAGCCTGAGCCATGACGTTCTGATGACCATTTTAGTTTCCAGCAGGCGGAGGCTCAAATAAACATGGCCTGATTCCTGGGAAAAAAATATTATTTTCCTCATGCAAACTCACATTCAGATCTGAAATGTCCGCTTTTCATGATCCATTCCATTACTGCAGTGGATAAAAATCTGCCTCTTCCTACATTTTTTCCCTTTAGATTTATGTCAACATCAATTGCCTGTATGCAACCCATTTTACTTCCGTAACTTGACGTATTTCAGAGAGAAATATAACAGGCAAAAATAATGTAAGATGGGACTTTAATTTATCCATGAAAATACAATTAAATGCATCCATTAAACGCATTTAAAAACATCCATTATCCATTTGATTGATTGGATAATTATCCAGTAGCCCATGTGGCCAAAGTGAGTTCAACAGAAAACAAAAATCACTTCAGGGGAAGTTGGTTACAGATTATGAGGAAATGTAGTTCTTTGGAACATGAATCGCTCACAATAAAAGCAGGAAAACGAATTAGAAAGTAAATAGGGTCAAATCAGATTAGGTATCGTTTGATCAATAGAGAACGGCTGAGCTGTTCCTGGGAAACTACTTTTACAGGCTGTGAAAAACTTTTCATAACAGGAACATTTTCACAAGGAAATGTCCAAAACGCAAACTGACTAACACAGAATACCTAACAATGAGCTTTTAGTGATAATTTTATGTGGTTAAAACGTATTTGATTTTACCACATCATTCCCAACATAAAGTCCTTACAGGTAAGTTACCGGTTAGAGGTTTGCTGTAACACTACACACATCTTCGTCTCTTTGACTTTGAGAATGGTTAATGATGTGGGCCGTAGCTGAAACAAGACCATGAGGGTAAAGTTACTCTCTAACAGACAGCAAAGCAGGTCAGCAGTTTGAAGCATGCAAATCCAGTCCACCCAGCACACTTCTGTTGGAAACAAGACCTACTTAGACATCTCAAACCGACTAAACTCTTGAAACCAATGGTTCCATGAAGAACCTGTAACATCCATTCCACAAAAGGTTATTTATAGTGGGAAAAGATTCTTTAGATCTTTAGAGCAGAACTGTTCACTGAAAGGGAACCAAAAATGGTTTCAATACAAGGTTTTGATGGTTTTCAGTGTCTAGATGCTTTATGCGACCACAATATTGAAAAGAAAAACAAAACTTGCATTTGGAGATGAGCCGACAAACCATCATAAAACAGTTCACAGTCTCGCCAAACAAGCCTTTAGCTATAGAGGCACTTTGAAAACACACACACACACACACAAACTGACACATAAACGGAGTTATAATCATACCCTATGATTATAAAACTGCCATTAAATGACATGTAATGTGGTCTAATGGTTTACAATAACCCTGAAAGATGATCTACAGCAGGCGAGAGGTGAGCTGTATTCATATAACCTGATGGCAGTGATGATTACATTTACGGCGGGTCACGATGAGAACGTGGATTGTAAACACTAATTGTTTCTATAGAGGATCATGTGAAAAACTGCACTACTGTATTCAGTATGTGTTATGGGTTAAGAATGTGGAGGTTCTGGTCAAGCGAGTACTTTCACGTACTACGCAGCGCTGATGATGTTGCTTGCCAAACCACAAGACACTGAAAATAGCTACTACTTACTGAAATATAGTATCTTATTAGTAACATATACTATTATCTAAATATAGTATCAAAATGATAGTAACCTTTTTGAAAAAGCAGTTATTTAAGAAATTCAAGTTAATTAAAAAATCTCAATATTAAGGGGAAATATATTTTAGATATAGGATTAAATTAAGGATGTCATTTAGGGTGATATTAAAAAAATATTCTGGCTCTTCCAAACTTTATAAAGGAAGTGAATAGAGTTTTTGAAGGTCCAAAAAGCGCATCCATCCATCATAAAAGCAATCCATATGACTCCAGGGGGTTAATAAAGGCCTTCTGAAGCACAGCGGTGCATTTTTGTAAGAAAAATATCCATATTTATAGCTTTGTAATAATCACTGGACAGCGGAATAGTGACAGAGAGGAAAAATAAGAAGTCAATGCTTTTGCGTTCTCTTGCAAATGTCACGAGTTCCTCTGAGAAATGTTGCGTTCTCTCGCAGAATGTTTGCCTTTAGGGGCTTCGTACATTCACACCAATGACTATAAAGATTATAATAAAGAGTTCACACCACAGTTATAACAATAACGGCACAGAGAAATATCCTTTTTAGAAAGATTTTATCCAGCTGCCAATCAGAATCCATCCTCGAGCATTTAAAGTGACAAAGCAGCACGCGCATAGAATAAACAGAACAATATCATCCACTAGTGTGAATGCTAATATATAGTTATCTGAATGGGCCTTTAAACATTAATTTACACTGAAAGCAACTAAAAAAAGCAATGAAAAACAGACATCTTAAGAAAATATGAGTGCTGGCTGTGGCAATGTGGTTGCTAGGGTGTTGCTATAGGATGTCCTGGGTGGTTGATAGGGTGTTGCTAGGGTGTTCTGGGTAGTTTTTGCCAGCCACAAAACAACAAGGATTCCAATTAAGATGATAGTATTAAGCTTTAAAATAGATTTTCACTTAATGCAACTAATAAAAAGCAGTTTTCTGAAATTCTGTAAACACTAATGAGTGAAGACATTCAAATGCAATTTGCTAAAGAAACATTTTCTGAACGAAACAATTCACTGAACTGAATTGTGTCATGTTACTTGCCATGACTGAAAAGAGTAGTTAGCATCACTACCATTTTTAGTTAGTAACTGATTTAGCCTATATGAATTTCAAAACATTTGACATTTTTGCCTTTTTTAAATACATACTGTTTGTTATACGCTTACAAAATCTGGTTTGAAAAAAAGAGGAACATAAACTTTATTGATTTATGGTAGTCTTTGGTAACACTGTTGGAAAAGTTATGCAAGTCACATGTAACAGTTTACATGTGAAGATCTGCAATTATAAAAGTATGTTACACACTCCCCAAAACAGTTATGTTAATAGATCACATTTTATAAGATTTGATTTTCATATGTACATACAAAATGCAAACAACACATAAAAAAGTCACTGGAAGGCACTACCAAGACAGAAAGGTGAGCAAAGAATAATAAATGTTTACAATGAAAAACTATTAGGCGCTAACTACATTGCTAAGAATGCACTAGAAAGGCCTTGGAAATACATTTCAAGTCAGAATCGGCATATTGGCTTGTGTAGCAAAAGTTAGCACTTTACCTGTAATCTGTAATCATGTTTAAACATATTAAAATGGAAAAGGCTATAAAGATCTGCTCCTATCGATCTCATATTTATGTTTACGTGTTGTGGATATGAACGGTAAAATCTGACCTTGGATCAGCACTACTTTACAAGCTTCTGTACCTTTACTCTGGATCTCGGGTTTCTCAACCACTTCTTCTCTGTATGAAGGTATCTGGTGATCAGAGCCGATTCTGAATCAGTTCTACAAGGACACTCAACATCTGAAGAACGAATCTTCTTTTCAAGCTCACCTATTCACAGTATCTCCTACTTGTCGGATAAAAAGCTTGTAGATTAAGATTGAATTGGAGGTTCTCTATAGATTTGAGTCAAAGATGCATATATTAAGTGACATCAAACGCTATATGGCATTCAATGTAGGCTGTTGCAAAGACTTCTACACACTAATTAGCAAAAGTATCAAAAGGTGGAAAAGCTTATAATAAAATAATAATATGTAATAATGTAAATCATGTTTTCCTTGCAATTAGCTTCTATTGCATCAGAGACCACTGTGAGATGCAGTGAGTCTATACTATAGGCTTCATTGAAGTAATACAGTACTTTATTGTTAAGCAGCTAATTGCAACATTACCCAAAGTGCATTTTAGAGTCTCTAAATGCATGTCTTAAGTGACAAAAGAATCACATTTTAGTAAAAACACACGAACATTTGGAAGACTACACGTGTAACCTCCTGAATGATGCTATCCAAGGGTAATACTTAGTGTCAGACAGAGTGGCTACGTTTAAATCAACACCATCTGCTTTGCCAGCTAAAGTGGCGGATAGAAAAACATCAAGAGTACAAAAATGCCCTATGAAGCAATGGTTCATATACACTAGGTTTTATATACAGCACAAACATTAAAAGTACAAGGTATTGGTACAAAGTACTAACGCTGCCTTCAAATCATGTAAGAATGATCATATTTACAACATGAGCACCACAACAATGTCATAATCATCAGTCGGGAATATTTTCTTTAAGCCCAGAATGTCTGAATTAGGGGCACGTGAATTAAAGAAAAAACTTGGTATTGGTTTTGAACTTGTATTTTTATATAAAATGTAATATATATATATATATGGATCAATGAATTAAATAATATTTATATATATATATATATAATATTCTTTCATTCATTGATCCTATACAACCTAGGGTCAAATATATCCACATATATATAAACACACACACACATATATATATATATATATATATATATATATATATATATATATATGAATATAAATATATATACATATATACACACACACACATATGTATGGAATACGTGTATATATATGTGTATATACGTGTGTGTGTGTGTATACGTACATTTATATGCATTTACATAGCAGAGGACAAATTCTGAGTACGTGTTATCATACTTGGCCTTCATATGTCACTTTTAAAAAACTTGAAATATATATGTGTATAGATGTGTCTGTGTATATTAAATGAATAATATACATAAATTAATAATATAAATTTTTTATGTAAACATGCAATTAATTTACCCTTCATGCTGTTATGCTGTTGCACTAGCACTACAGCTTCTTGTCTTCAAGAAAGTTCTGCAATTCCCCATTGCATACAGTTTATTATGATCAAAATCACTTCATGTCGCGATTACAATTAATAGGAACTTCCCAGAAGAACTTGAAAGCAGCATTAGTACAAAGTACTTAATTTTCATTAAAAATACAAATTCACTCAAAACACACATCTCGCCTTTCACTCCTGGTTGATTTTTTTAGTCTTGTGTAGAAAATGAGCAACAATCTCACTCCAAGAAAAGGAATGATCAATCAGGCCCAGCATTAATGAGGCATGTTGTTCTTTAGCTCAAAGCGACTATATACCTGCTTGGATTTGTTCAACTTGTTGTAATGGTTGACAAGGTCCAATTTGCTGTGACCTAACGTCATGCGTTTCTCGTCCCGCCGATGCATCCCTTTCTCTGGGCCAATCCATTCCGTTGGCATGGGTCCTGGTGGAGGAGGAACTTGATTACTCTCTGGTTCGTTCTGAGAAAGATCTGGCCCGCCAAACGGAGAGGAATGAGAAGGCTTCTTCTGGAGGACGGGAGAGTCCTTGTCCTTTGTACTGAACAAATCAGTGAACTTACTGAGGAAAGGGGCGGGGAGTCGATGTTTTGGGGAAATCCTGTTGTCGGCTGGAGATTGTTGAGTTGGGGATGGAGGCTTTGGAGAACTGTAGAGACCTAAAGACTGGATTTTGGATGTCTGTCCAGCAATGTTTGTGCGTAGGTATTCTGCGGCTCCAGCTTTGGCCCATTCCACTCCAGCGGCCTGAACCAAGGAAGGGCGTTCAACCGTCGGACTTTGGCGGTTGTCGTTAAGAGAACCTCTTCTTGTGTGGGATCCCGGTGGCATTTGAAGCACTGAACTCGTGACTCCTTTCCTGTCGGGAGTCTTTTGCAAGTTGTCCGGGTTCTTCTTGTCATGCGTGACTTTGTAAACATGTTGCATGCCTGGAGGAGCAGCTTTGATGCTGGAAACGCTACCACTGGATTGGCTACTAGAGTTCTCAGAATACACTCGCTCCTTGCTGCCGTAGTCTGCGAGCAAGTCCAACCCAAAGTTTGGGGCCGGCACGTTGTAAGAGTAAGCGGGCAGCTCGTCATCATCCGGATTGTGGAAACGGTCTATTATTTGGGAATCTGCATACATACAGCGGAATTCCCGATCAAAGCAGTCCGTAACTTGGCCGGAGAAGTGCATTAGCATGTTGCTATGGACCTGAGCGGAAAGCCATGTAAAACTAGAGGGGAAAAAGAGCATGAGAGCATAACCTGAAATTGTTCTTGGAACAAATGCACATTTTATAGCAAATAAGACTACAAAACAAACGTCCTACCAACACAAAGGGATTCATTCATGAAAAATGAGCAGAACGCATTTCCATAACGTTGTTAAGAAAATCATTTTTCGCATAAATTGTTTTCGCACTGAATGCTTTTGTAATTCACACAGAAACTTGTTCTGCTTGGGTTTCATAAATGAGGTCCAAAGATCCTATCCAGCCTGGGTGAAAAGGTTCAAACTGAATCCTCAATTACAGTTTTATGGATGGGTCAGGTGACTTATGCTAACAAGTGTTTAACTGCGTTCAAGCAAACCATCTGTTTGTGGCATTACTCAAATGTCTTATATGATACTGAAATAAAAGATGTGATAAGCATTACATTAGATCATCGCAGACTTTTGCATACAATCTCTGTTAATTATCTGTCCGTTACAAAAGTTGGAAAACTTCTAAATCGCTAGTTTCACAGAACTGTTTGCGAGCAATTTCCCTTTAAACTGTATGCACTTCTATTCAAACAAAACTCCCTGTTGGCTATTATATGGGTAAAGCCTTTAACACATGAGTGTAGCCTCACCCACTATTCACACTAATAACACGCAAAGTTATACACAGGCCGCTATCAGTCGCACTAACCCTGACATAACAAGACAACTCCTACACAAACTCATTCCTCCTAATAATTCCTAATCATCATAACCGAGGAGCAGATTAGCCATTTAGACAATCCATGCAAGACTGAGATCACTTGTTGGGTCTCAGCTCCCAAATATTTTTTAAAAACAACATATTGCCTTTGTAATCCATCAGTTTCACTAAAAATCAGCCACTGAGGCTTGGAAGCTGATGGCTAATGCCAATGCTAACACTGTGCCGGAGAAATGCAGAATCATCATGTTTTCATTGCTAAGCTGCTCAGGCACATGAGGTGCACGTCCTGTCATCTCCCTGCCAAAATGCTGCCATGCGCTTAAATGCTTTGCATAATACAGAGTGATATGACAGAAATGAGATAAGCCTGGACTGATGGGTATTTCGACGTGAATAATTCAATGCAACTGAATTCCTCCTGAAAAAAATTTCGAGTTGCTTCTTGCACAGTTGGCTTTCAAAACTCGTGCTGAGACATGTTGTACCTGCTAACCTGTGTGTTAGTGTAGCATGTCGCACACTGACATGTGCTCAACTATCAGCTTAGAAAGATTTTTGCTGTTAATTATTGTATCTTATATCAAATCACTGGTACAGCCCTTTATAGAGTATGGGGTATTATTTTACCATTGTCATCAAAGAAACATTTAAACAAAATGGTTCTTAAAGTGCCATCATTTAAGGGATTTCATTAAATGAATAAGACTTACAGTAGTAAATATCACTGTAGCAATTATGATATTTGGTTAAAATGATGATTATATAATGCATTTTTTAAAAACTGTATTACACAATGCTTGGACAAACATGTATGACGTGATTAACATACCTATAGGATCCAGCTATGACTTCCTCACAGTCAATGATCATGAATTTCTCTTGAACCTGACCTGTGAATTTCTTCCCACTTTTGGTGCAGTACGTGTCTCCACATACACTTCTTACACGCATATTCTGAAAAAAAAGCAGCATTACATAAATGTTAAATAATCAGTTGATTAAAAAACATGGGTATATTTTGCATAAAATTTGAGTTCTGGTTCGCCTACACTGCCGTTCAAAAGCTCGGGATCGGAAATATTTTTATATAAATGTTTTTACGTTTTTTACCAAGGTTGCATTTATTGGACTAAAAATATTGTAAAAACAGTAATATTGTGTAATATTAATAATTTCTTATTATTGTCAATGTTGCAAACAGTTGCGTATAATTTTTTTCAGGATTCTTTGATGAATAGAAAGTTCAAAAGAACAGAATTTATCTGAAATAGAAAGCTTTTGTAACATTATACACTACAGGTCAAAAGTTTGGGGTCAGTAAGATTTTTAAAATAAATAAATGAAAACTTTTTTTTAGCAAGAATGCAATGAATTGATCAAAAGTGACAATAAATACATTTATAATGTTACAAAAGCTTTCTATTTCAAATAAATGCTGTTCTTTTGACCTTTCTATTTATCAAAGAATCCTGAATTTTTTTTTTACACAACTGTTTTCAACATTGACAATAATCTGAAATGCTTCTTGAGCAGCAAATCATCATATTAGAATGATTTCTGAAGGATCATGTGACACTGAAGACTGGATTAAAAGATGCTGAAAATTCAGCTTTGATCACAGGAATAAATAATATTTTACAATATATTCTAGAATAGAAAACAGTTATTTTAAATTGTAATAATATTGCACAATATTTCGTTCGAACAGCCTAGTGTATATTAATAATAATAATAAATGAATAAAGTTGAATAAAAGCTGTTTTGTTTTGACAAAAATGCTTTTGAAACAAAATATTTCGCTTTTTATCGGAATGACCTAATGGACTTATTTAAGGAAACTTGCACAAGACTTGACTGACAGATGTATTTATAAAACTGAGAACACCCATCTCATAGAAAACTTCTTATTATGTGCAAGGATAAGAACTCATGAGCTGGGCCACACAAAATGCATTTTCTATGAGGGCGTCAGTGTTTGACTTACACTCAAGTGTGAATTCTGGATGTCTAGTTCAGAGCACATGCTCAAGAAATGGGAGAGATTCTTCTCGTCCAGTAGAACATATACAGGAACCCTGCGCTTGTTGGAGGCCTCCACTAAATCACAGAACAGGTCCACGTCTGTAAAAATATCCATGACTACTGCGATGACCTGTGTTGCAAAGAAATGTTGTTAGGACATGCATTACAATAAACCACAATCTTTAAATGTACATCACTGATTTTGAGGTGTTTTCTGTGATAACAATTTTAATGATAATGATCAAGCAATTTACCACTCAAGTTACTCATAATGTTTAATGTAACAATTTTTATGCAATTTATTACAAATTCTCCAGTAGTCATATCCCCTAAATTCACAAACAATGCCATTCAAAACATTTGGACATTTAAAGGGATAGTACACCCAAAAATTAAAATTCTGTCATCATTTACTCACCCTCATGTTGTTGCAAACCTGTATGAGTTTCTTCCTTCTGCTGAACACAAAAGAATATGTTTTGAAGAATGTTGGTAACCAGACAGTTGTTGGTAGCCATTGACTTCCATACTCCATAGTATTTGTTTTCCTACTATGCAAGTCAATGGCAACCGTCACCTGTTTGATTATACCAACATTCTTCAAAATATCATCTTTTGTGTTCAACAGAAGAAACAAAACAAGGGTGAGTAAATGATGACATAACTTTAATTTTTGGGTGAACTATGGCTTTAAGTCACACTTAAACATGTCTGAATCATGTTGCCTCCATTAGATAAAGAAAACATCAGACTAAATTACACGTTTTTCTCAGAATAAACTTTCATGAGGCATGTTTTTAACGACTTTTCATTTGACTGCTGTTAAGGTGATTTTCAGTGGATTTATAAAGTGCATTTGAACAGTGCTGTTTTAAAAAATTTCTTTGGGTGAAATATTTTGTTTGGAATGTCTGCTTGTGCTGTCTTGCAATACAAATAGCACTTATTTTAAACCGATAACATTCATACATATGTTTAAGTGTAGAAAACAGACTTTTTGGGGGTCAGAGTCAGTCTAATTATTCCATCTACATATTATTCCTTTTATTAATTATTCCTATTATTATCTACATATTTATCTATATGTAAAAGTTGAACAAATTCCAAATGAAAACTATCTGAAAGCTGATTTAAAAAGTCATGTTTACGTGTGACGTCACATAGAAAATGCAAGTTTCATGGAAAACATATTTGTAAACCACAAGGAAGGAAATGGCGTTAGAACAATGTCTTGTACCTTTTCTATGGTATACGTTGGTTTATGTTGCTCTTACCTTCTTGGCTTTACTAATAAGTGACCGAATGAGATCTTTGACATTTTGCGACTTGTCCCTCTGAAAGTATATCTTCGCTTCAGTAGGTCCACATCGGTTGGAAAGCTCTGGCCAGCCCAGCTCCAATATTGGAGGCTCATCGTCGGACATCATGGGGAAATAAGTCCCTGAAGTGAGCTCGGACACCGTGTCCCCTTCCTCCATGTCCACTCCATTAGTCCCGCTGTCCGCGTCGCTACTTTTGTCCACATTTTCGGTGATATAACGTATTTCCAGCGAGGACAGAAAGCTCAGTTCTCTTTCGTCATGCAAGACTTTTTTATACTCCTTCTCGCCTTGTTCCAACAGTGCGTCGGTGGCGAGCCGCGCGGCTTCATTGTGGCTGAGCTCGAGTGTTGATCCGTGTCTCCAGGGGTTCTTCACATCCTCCACTCTGGTGGCGAGCTTCCCTTTACGCGCAGGGTTCGAGGTCGGACGCAAAGCCTCGGAACTCATCATTTCCACGACTTATGTTTCTCCAAATAATCTGGGGTTGACAAAAGTTCAAGCAAGCATTCGGTTACTAAAACTGGTGTATTCCAAAGCTGACCTTGTTTTATGTCATGGTAGTTGGAGTGCGTTATTCCCAGAGGCCTCTCCGCGTATTGTTGTGAGCTACTGAGAAACTCAACGCTGCGCTCCACCTGCGCGCTCACCTGCGGCTGCCCCGTCCAATCAGATGCTCCACCTCCTCTGACGTCACGTGGAAAGAACTATGGCAGGCCGTTTCAACATATAGGGTACAACGGGGCCGAAGGCACAACTTAAGAAAAATGTGCTTTTCACTACTGCCATAATATATGATTGCAAAAAAAAAAGAAAAAAGTTTGTATTGAACATTGATGGAGCAACATTTTGTGCGAAAATAAATCATAAAAGTGGTTTATTTCGTTTAAAAATCATATAAATGTATGACGTGGCAAGGTGGGCCTTTTACCCCACACACAGGTAAAACCAGCATGGAGCAAAAGGTACACATTATTTATACAAATACTTTAGGTTAAATAATATGTTTAACATATAATATGTTATAATAAAAGTACAATAAATATACTGTCATTAAAATATGTTAAAATAAAATATATTTTAAAAATACAGAGAAACAAATATTCTGAAAGCATTGAAGGAGATCCCATTATAAATGAATATCGATTTACAGTTGTAAAAATACATGATGTTTTATTATCTGATTAATATCACATTTTTTAAATATGATGGTTTCATTATAAATATGGAGATTACTGTATCTAGGTCGACACCTAACTTGATATGATATTTACCTTCTGAATCTAACCATGTCATGTCAATAAATGGAGAAGTCAGTCGGCTGTTTATTATCATGCCAGTTTCACCCCAACAGCAGATGAGTCTTTTACCTCAAAAACTTTTACATATTCTTCCTTTATTGAAAAACTGTTGCTTTAATTACCTTAAAACCCATTTGCAGATAAATATGAAAATATCACAGAAGCCATGTCTCAGTGTTAGGATTAAACATGATAAAACAGATACTAGTTATTTGTAAAGAAAAATGTTCAAATGGCTTGCCACAAGAAAACAAGCGATACACAACCTTTGTGCTCAACTTGGCGCTCATCACACTGTGGGCAGAGTAAAATGACTGTAGATTTCATTACTGTATATCCACACTAAGAAGTTGTTATGTAAGACAGGCATGTGATACTAATCGCCTTAGCAAAAAGTCTCAATATACAAGACACAATAAGGGCCTTTTGATTTGATTTTCTTCCATAACACGAAATAGTGACAGCACTTTACCTGTTTTCATTAGCAACAACCGAAACTGAAACCTCAAATCTATTTGACAGAACGGCAATACAAAAGTTATGATTGACAAACTTTATAATTGATTTAAATGTGAATTGCATTATTTCAGTAATTGACTGCTTAACATCTAATTGACTTTTGACTCTGGTTTGAGTTCTTTAATCTGGACAACAGTTTGGGCCGAAAACGACATCATGTGATCTCCCTGATATGGCGGTTATGCTTTTGAGAGGCATGTCTGCATCATTTGAATGGTAAATATAGAGGATGTAACTTGTATGATTCATTTACATGAGTGCATGCAGAGATGAGACGCAGAGAGCAGACATACTTGAAGGGCAGGTCTTTGCTCCTGACTAGCTGTCTTAAGCAAATGTGCAACCTTTATGAGTGCAAACACTGGACACACTTTATACATGTTGCATTATACTTCTCAAATGCCTTCTAAATGACACCGGTTGTTGTCTTTTGTCTCCATTGTCCAGCGAGATATTTTTGGGTCTTCCTGTCTTTCTAAGTAGCCACCCTGAGGCTCGCCCGCCCACATGAATCATAACTTTTCCATGACATATAAAAGGGAAACAGACACAAGCCAACATTCAAACAGCATTTCCTTTGTTCAAAGTACTGAATAATATATTTAAACTCTCAGATGAAGCTGTTTAAAGTCATACAAAACATAGACAACTTTATAGGTTATAAAAATACATCTCAGATGCTTGTACATCGAAAAGTACAGAGAGGCTGTGCATATGACACATGAAACAGAATAATCTGCAGTTGTTTTTTGAAGAAATCATTTTTGACTGTTGCTGTCATATCATGAGATGTCTCTTAGCACATTGTGGACACACCGCATGGCACAATCTTTGTTATGAGTCACATGGATTTCAAATAATGGTTTCACTGTAATGTGCGACAGTACACTGGACTATCTGTCCATGCTTTGATGATGATGAAGGGCAACATTTGAATTTTTGCTCATGAATACAAGAAGTGTTCAGCCAGGAAAATATTGCCCTTTGTGAGTTCAACACACAGATATACAATTAGACCAAAAAGTGAGTTTTGCAAACCTACAATATTTCATTACAAATTATATTATCAAAATAACAATGTGAGTGATACATTTGAATTAAATTTGTATAAATAATTATTTTTATTTTTTATTTTAAAACAAATTACTAATTTTATTCAGCAAGGATTCTTTAAATTGATCAAAAGTGACAGTGAAGACATTTAGTGTAACGGTCTGTTGTCGTAGAACAGACACGAGATAGGAATATATTCAAAGTTGTCTTTAATCATGAATGCAGGAGATAAACCCATTACAAAAAGATGGACTAACAGAGGACTGAGCTGAAGGGAGTATAGTATATTACAACGAGCTAAATAAAACACAGCTGACCATAGAGACTAACAGGGACATGATCAGAAACCAAAACTAAACAGAGCAGGAAAACAAGAACTAAAGGAAACAAAATAAGAGTCCAAGACCGTGACATTTAGAATGTTACAATAGATTTCTGTTTCAAATAAAGGCTGTTCTTTTGAACTTTCTATTCACCAACAAATTCTAAAGAAATGTATCATTGTTTCCTCAAAAATATGAACACTGATAATAATAAGAAATGTTGCTTGAGCAGCAAATCATCATATTGGAATGATTTCTGAAGGATCATTGAAGACCGGAGTAATGATGCTGAAAATTCAGCTTTGATCACATAAAATACATTAGGTCATATTGGGTCCAAATCTCACTATTATGCATCATACTGTGGTTTCTTTGTTTTAAAATATCCAAAATCCCCCAAAACTCTGTTTATTTCCCATTTTAAATGGAATTTTAAATCTTTAAACGGTCCCACTGGACACAACACCCCACAAAATCTATCCTTTTGTTTTTTCATCACATCAACAAAGTTGAAATCCACTGATTGCAATTGCAAAAAGATCTTTTTGGTTTGGCCTGCGGGTCCATGATACCAGACCCTGACCGGTTTGTGCTCTTTCAGTGGAACATGTCTAGAAATACCAAAATGACAACAAGGTATGTTTCTCAGAAATTCAACAGAAAACCAAAACACGACAGCAAATCACATTATATAAGCATATTGTTTTTGGCATACCTGACAGCGCTTATCAGTGTCAATTTATTAACAGCCGTAAACCAGGGTTAACAATAATGAATGGAATCTCTTTTATCACTCACACTATCATACATGAAACATGAGTGCATTATATGTTAATAGGTGCCACAATAACCGCATCATCTCTTGAGAACAGACAAAGCCGGTTTGTTCAGAGGCTCATGCCGATTACACAGGATAAAAGCTTCAACTGTGTCAACAGGAAAATTGACACTGTGGATCTCCAGAGAGTTTTCATTACACTCCACAGGAGCCCAGTGAACTGTGTTGTTAAACATGCCATTTGAATTTGATCAAGCATTAGTATTATTGCTCTAATAAAAACACTATTAACCACCCAGAACACCATTGCAAACACAGCAACGTCCAGACAACAACCCAGAACATGTTACATTGTGCTGGTGAGTTTTTCACTGGCAAACACCACTTTTTTCCCCCCGGAACTCGTACAAATCTTGTTTTCTATGACAATTATCCTTTTTTTTTTTGTCTGCATTTTTGTAAGGGAAGTGGTGAAGACACTGGAACAATGTTCATTTTAGCATTAAAAAAAAATCTGATATTAAAATAGGAACTAATAATTCTTGTCTTGGTTCACCATCTATATATATTTACTATAATATTGGTTAAATAACACATTTACATTCAATCTGCTGCAGATATTTTTGTGTTCAAGGAATTTGACTTATTCAATCAATGACGGATGATCACACTTGTCATTTTGATGTTGAAATCTTAACGGCAGAAAACAGCCTTCAGCGTGAGCAAGTACACGTCTCACTTGTTCCAGCAGGATCCCGTATAGAACAGACGCACCTGCTCTTTCCGACAGCCAAGCTCAAGCTTATTTACATGTACACTATACTGTTCAAACGTTTGGGCTTGGTAAGAGTTTTTTAAAAAGAAGTCTCTTCTGCTCACTAAGGCTAGATTTATTGGATTAAAAATACAGAAAAAAGCAGTAATGTTGCTTTTCTATTTGAATATATTGTAAAATGTAATTTATGATCAAAGCTGAATTCTCAGCATCATTACTCAGTCTTCAGTGTCACATGATCCTTCAGAAATCACTCTAATATGATGATTTGCTGCTCAAGAAGATTTCTTATTATCATCAAGGTTGCGTACAATGGAGCCCCACATATGACATTCAGGGGGAAAAAATAGGTACAGTATATCGTGGACACAAATTAACAACTAATTTTTTTAAGTAAATCGTGTGCACGAGATAGCCTAATAATTTGTTCGCACAATATAAATCATTCCATTGTTTTAGTAAAATCAAAACAAGGGAACAAGTTAATAGGCCTACAACATGGCCAGTTTTCTTTTTCAATCTTATTTAAGCTTAAATCTTATTTAGTCAATATTTTACTTAAATTCATAAATTACAATCAATGTAATGATAATTTATAAGGTTACATTTTATTTCGATAGTTTAGACATTGTCCACTTCAGACATTCTAACTATAACTTTTAAACTACATGTCAACTAAGTCTCATTTAGAGTATTAGTAAACTGTTAGGTTAGGGTTCGGGTTAGTAGAATAAGTTGACACGTACTTGCAAAGTTACTTACAGTCAATGTCTGTTGGGAGCATCAAAATAAAGTGTGAGCAGATATTAAGCATTTAATATATTAAAGGGTTAGTTCACCCCAAAATGAAAATTCTGTCAGTAATTACTCTCCCTCATATTGTTTCAACCCTGTAAGACTTTCGTTCATCTTCGGAACACAAATTAAGATATTTTTGATTAAATCTGAGAGCTGGATCACTCCTCCATAGGCTTCTTAAGGGATCGAAACTGGCCGGCCCAGAAAAGTTATTAAAGACATCGTTAAAATAGTCCGAGTGACTACAGTGGCTCAACCTTAAGTTTATCAAGCGACGAGAATACTTTTTGTGCGCAAAAAACAAACAAAAATAACGACTTGATTCAACTATTCATTTCCTTCTCTGTTGGCCTCGAGATAGTTCACGTAGTGAAAGTTTCGATCCCTTAGAAGCATGGAGTGATCCAGCTCTCAGATTTAATCCAAAATATCTTAATTTGTGTTCCGAAGATGAACGAAAGTCTTACAGGATTGGAACAACATGATGGTGAGTCATTAATGACAGAATTTTCATTTTTGGGTGAACTAACCCCTTTAATACTCTAATGAGAGTTAGTTGACATGTAGTAGCAAAGTTACTTAGTAATGTCTAAAGTGGACTATAATGAAATAAAGTGTTACCATTTATAATTCTGCTTTTCACTTCTAAGTGAAACATGCTACTAAATTGAACAACTCAACTTATGTTTTCTAGTAAGAGCCGATAATGTGGAGCACTCACCATAAAGCACCACAAGCCAAGCAGTTTTTTGCCCACGTAAGACATTCGCTTCAGAGAAGTAATCGTGAGTGATCCACCATAAATCAGACTCAAAGGTCCTTCCCGAGTGCAGCTGAGGAAAGGTCATCTCAGGAAGAGCGTCAGCCCTGATGTTGACTGGAAGAGCTTTATCTCAGCAGATAACCTTCACACACCGGGGTCTTGCTCAACCACACACATAACCTTCATTATCAGGCCAACAAACAAAAACACAAATACTGTTGAAAGAAGATACTACACTAGCTTTATCTTTCTGTCAACCCTTTTAAAATCATTTCACATGCAACACATACAGTGTGAGCCCAAAAGTATAAGGCACACTTAAAAAGTCTAAATGTCATTGCATTAGATACAAAATATCACATTCCTTTCAAATGGCATTTGAAGGAAAGAACACATTCAAACAAAGCATTTCACAAAAATAATAGATATATTGATCAAAATAAAAAAAAACAATAATCAAGAAACTTTACGGCCGTACCATGAGTGCAGCAGGCGTAATGATATGACGCAGCGCCTGAAAATAGGCTACCTTCCGTCAACACAACGGAACTATTTTCAGGCGCTGCGTCATATCATTACGCCTGCTGCTCTCATGGTACGGCAGTGAAGTTTCTTGATTATTACGCAGGAATGAGAGTATAGTTCCTAGCCATATCAGCCTAGAAAATCGCAACTTTACATTTTCCGTCGGTCTTAGTGCACGATGCAACTACAAAAGAGTCAAGTTTTAAATAGGAAAAATATCGAAACTCTTTGGTCATTTTTTTTTTTTTATAGAAATGCTAATGGTCTTGTCCACTTCAATGATGTATGCTAAGCTATGCTAAAAGTGGTACCGCCAGAACCGGAGATCGGCTGAATGGATTCAAAAACGGTACAACTCAACAGTTTAACTCTGGGGGAGTTGTAAAATGAGCCTATTTACAAAAAAAGTGGAGTATCCCTTTAAGTAGTTACCGATTATATTTAAAAAAAAATATTTTAACTTGAAATTTTGCATGGGCTTGACGCATCTGTGATGAAGCAAAAACCCTCTCAACTGTTTCTTTGATCAACAAATCATCTCATATTATTGCTTCAGCACACACCGATATCAAACTACAGGCAAAATAAAAGATGACAACAATGCAGCTATGAAGTGAGAAGAACTACTTGTCAGAAAAGAGCCTTGTTACAGGAAAAGCTATGCTATTATGAAAATAGCTGATGTTATCGAACACAACGACAATCAGGCATTTTTAAACGATGCTCAAGTATTCAAATTCTTTAAGGCCACACAGTGTCAGAGTGTAACAGCACCATTACAGACATTCTGATGTCTCATTCTCATTCAATAAATCCCTGTTATGCAATACAACTTTAATGCAATCACACTTCAGCAACAAAACAATGCACATTTTACGAACACCTTAATAGTAATGACTGGAATGCCAGATTTTGCTCTAACACGACTCAATGTGCTCTGCAAAAGTCTTTCTACTTTGATATGAATGTGCTTGCCATTTCTTTGCAATTATTTGTGATAATTATTAGCAATTTCTGAGTGATCTTTTTTTTTCAGTGTTGGTGATGGAAGCGTTAATCAAAAAACAATCTATGCAACAACAGCACATTTTGCTTTGATTCAAATCAGCAGCAGCCAATCAGATTGCACATCATGCCCAGAGACTGGCAGCATTTTAGATGGGTGTAACCGGTCATTTTTGCTTGGGAAGCTTCAGAGCTCAAACCTCTCTTCCCACAGTGAGATGACATTTGGAGAATACACCTACAGCAAATCATTCATGTAAAAACAGGAGCGCTTGCATGCAGCGTCTTGCTGATGCACTTTCTCAGCTCTGTAAAATACACGAGTAAAGCTGGTAACGTGCCTAATGGCTGCCGAGAGGATTAACAGGGAAGGTTACATTGTTCATGTTAACACACTGAAACCAAAGTGTGACATTCTGTTCTGGCTCATCAACAAATGACCAAAATTTCATATAGGAAGCACAATAGTTTATTTCTACTCCATTGTTTAAAATTGTGCACTGAACTACTGAGTAGAACTAAACATTTCCTGTGTGTCTGTAGTGAAATATTGAAATTTAAAATGACTGTTTTCTATTTGAATATATATTAAAATGTAATTTATTCCTGTGATCAAAGCTGAATTTTCAGCATCATTACTCCAGTCTTCAGTGTTACATGATCCTTCAAAAAACATTCTAATATGATGATTTGCTGCTCAAGCAACATTTCTTATTTCTTATTATCAATGTTGAAAACAGGAAAGGGATAATTGTTTTTTTTAGCATTCTTTAAAGTTCAAAAGAACAGCATTTATTTGAAATATAATACTTTTGTAACAAATGTTTTACTGTCACTGTTGACCAATGTAATGACACCTTGCTGAATATAGGCTAATTCATTTATAATGAATTATAATTCATATAATATAATATTCATTTCATTTTATTGCTTTGAAGAGTAGTTTTAAATAAAACGACAAAAAAAACTATATAATAAAAATAATAAAATTATTCAAATTTAAAACAAAATTATTACTAAAATTAGTAGTAACAATAAAACTATTTTATATACAAGCTTTCAGTTTGATATTTGACAGAAATTCTCCATTTTATTTTGTTAAGACATCCATTAAACTCCTCCTGAATAAAACCGTGGCCTGGTGCAGGGCCGTTTAAAGGAATTTGGGGGCCCCAAGCAAAATGGACATGGAGGACATGCTGCTTTCACTACCAATGCTTAAAAACATCCCAAGCTAATGTTTGATGCACGGAATTTATTGTGTGGTTTTCCTAACCCCCATTGGTAAATAGATTATCACGGTGGAATAGTTATGCTATGCCACTTTCATCAAAACCTATTAGCTATAGCAATGTCATGTCATTAAATACGATAAACAGTGATTCTGGAACTCCTTAAACCGTTAAAAATGACATTTTTATGTAACGTTACGTTGTAACGTTATGTTATGTATGTAACGTTAACCATATTCTGTCCGTTCGAAAAAAAAATTGCACTAACTGTTCGTTACAAGCAGCATTTGCCGTCAGGCAGGTAGCTAACATACACATATTTTTGCTAGCCTAATGTTACCTGGTGCAAAATTACACCATTTGTACAAGACAAGTAGAGCTATTTTTATGCAGTGTAATTTATTACTTTACCACTATCTGGTATTTTTCTTAACCTTTTCTTCTTTCTTTTCTGGCTTCCTGAAGCATAATTCCGCTTCATGATAACTCCCGAGGAGGTTTGTATTTTGCCGGCAGCAGAGATCGCGTGGTTGGCTGGCTGCTGTCAGCTACTACTGAGGGGGCCCCCTTGAGGGGGATTCCGATAACAGTGTCATTGCACTTTACTGCATTGACTATCAAAGGGCCGCTCACAGTTTGTCGTTGCATTTTATTCTTAAACAGTCGTTGTCTTGGGGCCCCAGTCCAGCTCGGGGCCCCAAGCAATTGCTTGGTTTGCCTGTCCTGTTCCGACGGGCCTGGCCTGGTGATATTAATAGCAGATAGATAGCACCTTAACAAACTTACTAATGACACCAAGAAAACCCCATACTATTTCAGGCTTATACCAGGCAAAAAGTAGGGCATTTTTGTTGTGCATTTAGAAGAAAGAGAAATACCTACAGGAGTGTCTCAAATAATTCGAAACCACTTCCTTACGTGAAAGCACTGTGTGTAAGTTCAAAACAACAATTCAGTACAAAACAACTGGATGTTTAGTGATTAAGAAAAGGCTTGCCAGGGAATGACAGCACCGAGAATAATCTTGTTAAACCGCATGTAACTCACCTGTCTTTGGCCTCACACAACAACAGCCATGTGTTTATACAGGTCAGTTATGAGAAAACCAAGAAGCCATGAGGAAATCAGTATGGATTCATTTCCTACTAACTAATTACACTTAATGGTGCTTGTTAGCAAATACTAAAGCTGGTCTCAGCTCAGCACGCAAAAGACTGAGCAAACCTCAGGCAACAGAAGCATCATGTGAGCAGGACGACAGGGTCAGAGACGGTGAACAACATCCTTGTGCTTATCACCCTCCACTGACTCATCGGTTTTACCACTGGCCCAGTGACAGCACAGAAACTTCAACATGATCTACCTTTGAAACACTAAGCCTAGTATATCAAGACAAACTGGCCACCTGGAATTTCAAAAATTATATAGGTTTTGTGTTTAAAAAAGACAATGATGGATAGAACAACAGAAGAGATATATACACACACACACACACACACACACACACACACACACACATACACACACACATATATATATATATATATATATATATATATATATATATATATATATACACATACACACATATTATGTAAACAAACTTATGTTAGATGTGATTAATTGCGATTAATCGATTTGACAGAAAGACCAACAGATAGGTAGATAGACGGAGAGATGTTACAAACACAAGCTTGTACAATATAAGAATGATGGATTTGTCAAGCACATGATACGTGATGACGACACATTCATCTCTCAACACTCTTGACCGACTGAAGATCTGCAAACACTGATCAGAATGAGTTCTGCAGAAAATACTGAGACATTCTGGCTAACATATGGGAAGAGGAGGCATTTCCACATTAGCATGAAGGATTATATAATCTCCCAAACTTCACTGAACTGGTGAAGACACAGCACTACAGCACAGCAGACTTTTTGGCAAATTTTAGCGCCCTCTGTTGTCTCAGGGGGGAAAAGCATCTCCAACGAATGACTAGCACTGAATATCCTGGATCCAAAACCAGTTCTCAACAATATCAATGACAATGTCAGTTGGAAGTCTATGAGGAAAGACGTTCCTGAGAATTTAAAGGCAGGAATATGCATTTCATAAATATTTTTTGAAGCACTTATATTTGTTCTTTCACACTGTACAAACATGAATGTTGTTTGAGCTTTAAAGATCCTTGTAGTGATGAGAACTATTAGGTGTGAGTGGCTTCACAGGTATAATTGTGCATATAGTCCTGAAGTTACTGCTTGGATTTACATGATAGGAGTTCAATTCTTAAAATACGCTACTGTAAATGCAATGACAAGCTGTGTATTATCGGTTTCAGTACTGTCACCTTGTCTTTTTATAAGAAACTTCAAATAATTTTCTGTGGTATTAACAACAGCATTCCATTATAAAACCCAGTACATTCCGTTAAGCATGTCTTTGTTCTCCCGTTTCCTTCACGGTAACAGTCAATCAAGTTGAGGCACTCACATCAATATTATAACATAACATAACATAACATAACCAAGACAATATCAACAAGATTTTTGGATGTATAACCCTTAGTGGCAAAACAGAGGGGAAGCCAAGAGGTCGTAACAGAACACTTCACACACACACACACACACACACACACACACACACACACACACACACACACACACACACACACACACACACACACACACACACACACACACACACACACACACACAGAGAGAGTGGCTACTGTATACTGCAGAAACAGTATGCATGTGTGTAATCCTGTATCCCACAATGCAATGTGCAACACCTGACCAATTTGCAGTGTGATGAATGTCATAAAAGTGATTTTAGTTTTTATGGAGGGTGATTCACTCAGTAAGCAATACGCTAATATTCCATTCTGAAGACTGAACACAACCAGCGAGACCAACAGAGAAATTCCAAAGGTGCTCAAAAAAGCAAGAAATGGTTGTAATGAAACAGAAATAGACACAAAGAGTGAAATTCCTGTGAGGTCAGAAGAGGTTACTCGAGAAGCGCTTTTATTGGTGAACGACCCTGAAAAAAAAATCTAATAAAATACACTCACATTCACACACACTCAAAACATTTTCCTCCAACAAATTGAGAGTAAAATAAAAAAACAACTGTTCGCATTGTAAACGCTGAGGAGAGATACAGTGAAAGAGCCAGGAAATATTCCTATAAATATTGCAACAAATGTAAAGAAGACACATATAAATACAAGAATATTCTATAGATTTAGAAAAGGAGAGTGCAAAACCGTTCTGATGAGTCCTTATTACTCTCAATACACATGAGAACAAATGTGTGTTTGTGTGTGTGTGTGCATGCGTTTGTTTGTCGTGTTCCCAACACTGTGTTGACATGAGAAGCTGACTAATCAGTGGGGAAGGTGAGCCAGGAAAGTAAGGGAAGAAGAGGGAGAGTAGACACAGACAGGAAGAGGGTGTGGCTTATCAGGTGAGTGCTTCTTCCTGATTGGGAGATCGTGTCCTGATTGGCAGCTCTTAGAGACCAGCATCATTGTAGGTGGGGGTGGGAACCTTCAGGATGCTCTGGGCATTCTCCTCCACCAGGGGGCGCCATTTGACTTCTCCTGTTAAAAGCAGGTCCTCCCCATCCAGAGCATCGATGTACTGCATCTGTGTTGGAAAAAACAACATCTGGATTATGCGCAGGTGACACTTGGGCTTCTATACAATGGAAGCATATTTTGACCAAGTTTGAAGGCAAAGGCTATTTTTTCAGAAACTTCTGGCTGGGGCAAGTTGTCACATATGTTTAAAATACTGTAAAAAGCCTGCGTGGAGTGTGAACTGCATCAATTTTCATAGGCAAATCTTTCTTGCCAAGACCTTCGGACACGAAGCAAATGTAGTCACTGACTTCCAAAAATAACTAAATAAATAAACAAACAAAATAAATCTACACTAGTTAGTACTTCACTATAGTGAAAAGTGTGGCTACTAGCCCCACAACAATGAATTCATGAAATACAAGTGTGATCCAAACTCAGGGGCAGAACCTCACAGCGAGCCTGATCAAATCCAGGCTCAATTTACATCATTTCTACAACAGCGCTGTAAAAAGACAGACAGACTCCATGAATTCACCTCCTAGTGTTTAAAGCAGGAAAACTAATTAAAACTCGACTATAGTGAGGACAGCTGTGCTAATGAATGCAGGACCAGAGCAGCGTCATGGGAACTCATTACAAACCGATGAAAACTCAACAACAGACACTTACAGCTATAAAACCTTCCTGGATGAGCCATGCGTAAAGGGAAAAATTCTGTCATCACATACTCGCCCTCATGGGGTTACAAACCTGTATGAGTTTATTTGTTCCGTTGAACACAAAAGAAGATATTTGAAAGAATCTTAGTTATCAAACAGTTGACGATAGCCATTGACTTCCATAGTGTGTGTGTGTGTGTGGGGGGGATTACAATGGAAGTCAATGCATCCTAAAATGCAACAAATTTTCAAAACATCTAATTTTGTGTTTCACCAAATAAAGGAAGTGCAAAGCGTTTGGAATGACATGAGGTCGAGTAAATAAAGTCAGATTTTGGGGGGCGAAAGACGTATCTATCCACATCTCAGCTTGGAAAAAAGTCGCCACACTTTAAATGAGCCAGTGGACCATTCTTAATGCTGCAGGAGTTTAAAAACTCAAATACACACACAGTGATGTCAGAGCTAGCGGGTGTTTGTCGGGAGCAATTAGCGTTGAATAACGATGCAGTCAAGCACCGGCGCACATATGCATCAGCGTGTGACTTCATCAGGAGAGGCCGCTGTCGCCATGACGACGGTGTCCCTCTCTGCGCTGTGTCATCAGTCGCTGCACCTGTGACTGTTTTCTTTTCGTTTCACCTTCTGCTTCTCCCTCCATCCAGAGCTAAGCAGGCCCCTGACACTCGGATGACGCTTATCTGTTGTTTTTCTTTCTTTTTCGCAGAATGCCTGCAGGCACCTGCTGGGTCGCGTATAACACACACCTCGCGCAAACACACTAGTTTGTAATAATTTCCTGCCCGCACCTGTAATGAGCTCATGGCCTCGGCAGTGATGGAGAACACTCATTGTGTGTTTTGTTGAATGATGGAGACCGGACGATGGTGGTCTTCACACGGACTTTATTCCAGGTAATCATGTATTGATGGATAAACATGCCGGGAAAAAGTCCAAGGGCGGAAACCTGGTGAATTTATTAGGGATGCACCGATATTACCCGTTTTTGTTTTTGTTTTGAACAAAACAGTTCAATCTGCTCTATTTCGGGTCAAGAACTCAAGACTTACAGATGTAAAAGCCTGTTAGCGTAGCGGAAACTACTGACACACATTGGCGTGACAACACTGGCAGGTCAACAGTTCCTGTTTGTGTTTACATCCGTGTTGTCACGCCACTCTCGCCAGAGGGTAAGGTGTGTGCTGGAGGAATCTCTCGAAGATTCACGCCAATGAATCAGCTCGTCTATGAATGTAACGTGGTTAAAGCAGAAAACTGTATAAACTTTGCAAATCCTTGAATTACAAAGGATTTGGCACAAGTAATTGTTTAAAATGTGTGTTTCTCAATATGAGAGTCAGAGGTAGGGCTGCACGATTTGATAAAAAAAAATACATGTGGTGATTATTTTGACAATTTCATATATATATTCATTACATACACTACTAGGGATGCACGATATATCAGCCAGCATATCGGTATCGGCCGATATATGTTAATTTTTAAAATTACCGTTATCAGCCTGAAAAGAACATCTGGCCAATATATTAAAGCCGATAAATAATAGATTATTTCCTTTAGCTGAGACACTTCAGAGGCGCACTGTTCAACATGATGGTTTTGAATTGCTTGAAATATGATTGGAATCACTTCAAAAAAGGAAAATACAGCACAAGTCTGTCATATAGGCTACATACAATTATAATGAGAACATAATAATTGTGTGCTTGGGACATGGATTTTAATGGTGAGACTTTTGTTTTTGTAATCAGGTTCTCAAATTATATAAAAATTTATTGGCTAATATATCGGTTATCGGCTTTCAAATATAAAGAATTATCAGTTATCGGTATAGGGCAAAATGTTCATATCGGTGCATCCTTCACTACCATTCAAAAGTTTGGGGTAGGAAAGATTGTTTCACATATTTGAAAGAAGTCTCTTTCAGGCTCACTAAGACAGCATTTAATTGATCAAAAATACAATAAAATATTGTGAAATATTATTACAATTTAAATAACTGTCTATTTTAAGATATGATTTATTAATATCATGCTAAACTGAATTTTCAGCATCATTAAATTCAATCTTCAGTGTCACATGATCCCCCAGAAATCCTTCTAATATGCTGATTTAAAAAATTTCGTATTAATATCAATGTTGAAACAGTTGCGGTCTAATATTTTTGTGGAAACCGTGATACATTTGTTTTTCAGACATATTTGCTGAATAAAAGTATTACTTTTTTTTTTTTTTTAAACGTACCCCAATATTTGAATAGTATTATGTAAATATATCAAATCTGTAAATAATTATTTTGTGTTCATATTGTACCTAGAGTTGAAAGCAGATTCAGACCACATTATTGTTCACTTTTGTAGTATAGGATCTCAGCACTTTCCATTCAAACTGTTTTTTTTTTTTTTACTTCTGGAACGCAGTCAACTTAAATTATATTATTTTATTATATTATAATACTACATTTATTATTCAAAAACTCATCTTTCTTCCACAAAACCCCAGGTGCTGTTTCATTAAAGGGACAATGTGTAGGAATTTCTCCCATCTAGCGGTGAAATTGTATTTTGCATTCAAACGAATTGTGCTCTTCAGTGCCTCGCTTTTTCAAATGCGTGTTGCATCTACGGTAGCCGTTATGTACCAAAAAGCTATGACAGGATGTCTTCTAATAGCACCTCGTCGAGTGTTCCTTCGGGTGAACAGGCTTGTTATTTCAAACAAACTGCAACTTGACACAACGAACAAACGAATGTTACAGTATGAATTACTGACTGTGAAACTTGCCGGGGCAGTGACAAGCGCCTCTCACTGCTGCTCCTCCGCTTCTGCTGCTTTCAGTTACGTCACGCTGGCTCTGAACGAAGACGTGTTGTGGAAACGCGTTGGCCTAGTACTTTTTGTCCCTCTCTGCTATTATAGTTTTTCAAGATGGCGGAACTACATGGAAGCCTCCGTGGACCTACCCGTCCCATGTATATAAAGATAATAAATTCTTCGTTTACGAGGATAAGTCAGATAATTGGCAGAGGTATTTGTACACCATTGAGGGCATATTTATGAATAAAAATATTGATTTTAGATTAAAAAAAACTAAAAAAGTACACATTGTCCCTTTATATTAAATTTGTATGGTAACTTTGACATTATAACTGAAATATACCCAAATTTATTGGAAAGAAAACAAATCAGAATCAAACAAAGACCTTGGGTGCTTCTTAAACGGAATGCTGCATATCCCTTCATTCAGCTAATTTATAATAATAATAATAATTCATTACATTTATATAGCGCTTTTCTAGGCACTCAAAGCGCTTCACATGGAAGGGGGAATCTCCTCAACCACCACCAATGTGCAGCATCCACTTGGATGATCCGACGGCAGCCATATTGCGCCAGAACGCCCACCACACACCAGCTTACTGGTGGAGAGACGACAGAGTGATGAAGCCAATCAGTGTATATATATATATATATATGGGGATGATTAGGAGGCCATGATGGACAGAGGCCACTGGGCAAATTTGGCCAGGATGCCGGGGTTACACCCCTACTCTTTCAAAAGACATCCTGGGATTTTTAATGACCACAGAGAGTCAGGACCTCGGTTTAACGTCTCAACGCTCTTTGATAATATAGTGTCCCCGTCACTATACTGGGGCGTTAGGACCCACACAGACCACAGGGTGAGCGCCCCCTGCTGGCCTCACTAACACCTCTTCCAGCAGCAACCTGGTTTTCTCAGAAGGTCTCCCATCCAGGTACTAACCAGGCTCAGCCCTGCTTAGCTTCAGTGGGCAACCAGTCTTGGGCTACAGGGTGATGTGGCTGCTGGCTAAAATTTGCTCAATTTTTTTTTTTGCTATAATAATAATATTCGTAAATCTAGCCTATGTGACATGGTTGTGTATGATGTGGCAATAGGGGACAGCCTATACACTGGTCAAAATCGGGCAGACTACCCACTTTTTTTTGGAAATTGTCAAGAGGTGGTTGTAACATACTCGGCACGGCTCGTAATTCCAGTATCAACGGTTTCCGCGCGATTTCTCCCAAGAGAAAAAAAATTGCAAGTTTGTACAACAGCTCACAAACTTAACTAATCACTAAATTGCACCGTGTGTGCCTGGCTTACCAGACACTTTTCATGATTAGTCAATCACAACAGTCAAAATCAACTCTCGATTATGTTTTCGATTCATTGTGCAGCTCTAGCATTCGTGCTGTTGAGCCTGAAGAGGGGCTCATGAAGGGGTGAAAAGGAAAGGAAAGCTCTCCACCAGCAGCACACTGTAAATGCTGACCTCCAACTCAATGAATGTCACATTATGGGGTGGAGAAGATGGGGGCGTTTGCTTGTTAGACACGGTGCCAGTTGACTTGAGTGACGGAGTGGGTGACGTGCAGCACTCCAATGTGTTTATGTGTGTGAGGAAGCCGGTGTTGTACATACAACATGTCTCTGTTAGCACAGGAGTAGAGAACTGGCCTCTGACCTTTCACACACACACACACACACACACACACAGACGTGTGCAAAGATACACACTGACCTGTTTGCGAACATATTCAACCATCATCTCGAGCTGTCTGGGGTCTTCACACTGTCTGTTAAACATATTCCTCCAGAGCGCCGCCGCAAGAACGCAATCGTCTGACAGAATTCCCTAAAACATACAGTAGAGACACATGAGCCCTAAACTTTACTGTTAACTCTCGACAGTTATTGATTGGAAAGTAAGTAGTCTGAAATATCACCTTTTTGTCTAAGTGGGTGGATCTAGGTCAGAATAAGTTACAATATGCAAAACTTATGAGTACTGATAATGCTCAACAGCTTACCTCATCATAACCAAAAAGTGCAGCGTAGAACGTCTCCGTCAACACCTTCATGCTCTCTTTTCTATGAATGGCATCAATCTGTGATAAAAAATAAAGTGAGACAATGAAGGCAAATCATAATATTCAGATCAATTTACCATAACTAATGACAGACTAAAATAAAGCAATAAAATATTAATGCATCATTTAGACACTTAAATGCAAAGTGAAACAATGAAGCAAAACACAATAGACCAATTTGACAATACCCAGTAACCATCTGAAAACTTAGCCAGGACAATTAATCATAATTAACAATATGCCCATTTCGATATTATGGGCACTGGCCAGTAATCCTGTCGGAAAAAAATTAGATAATAGTTAAAGGGAATAAATAAATGATTTTGGACCCTGAAACCAGTAACTGAAAACTACAATCACGTCTTATCTTGCGCAAAAAAAAAAAAAAAAAAAAAAACTTTACTGTGACTTTTGTTTAAATTGTGAAGCAAGGTAAAGGGTATCTTAAAGGTGCTTAAAGCTAACTAGTTACTAGAATAAAATAAAATATTTAGCCATTAACGGATCATTTCGGATCCAACAACCAGCCACTGAAAAGTACAATCACACACAAAAAATTGTGAGTGGAGATTCTTCACAGTGATTTTTGTATAATTTCTGAAGCATCATTTAGTCGCTAACAGGTGATGAAGCAATTTGAGTCTCTGCCTAATTCTGAGATCAAAGTTATGCGTTTAGTGTCAGAGCTGGAATTGTCCTTGGCAGTAAGTATCCAACATATGGAGGATAATGCAACAATCTTACGCCCGAAAACAAAAGCAGGACTGGATCTGAAGCGAGGGGCCTGTCCAGGTGCTTCGCTCCAAATGAATCTAAACACACATACACACAACGGCCACAGACACCAACCCTTGGGAGGTTTTGGGAGGGGAAATTTTCAAAACAAGTGTGTTTATTCTTAAGTCTTGTATGTCAGGTTTTCTGCATGCTTGGAGTACGTCGGGTCACTATGTGTGTGTGTGTGTGTGTGTGTGTGTGTGTTCGTGTACACACGGGGCAGAAAAGCACCTGTGCATAATTACGCAGACCTGCAAATAATCAATCTCATCTGGCTGTGCTTTAACTCTTCTACCCTCCCCGTCCTCTCTGCACGCTCACTCTCCTTTGTGTTCATGCCTACAGCCCAAAACATTCCACGCAAGTATGTGAACGTTAATTCTAAGCAATTCTCTTTCACTTTCAGAGAACTCATGATTCAGATATTCGATACTAGTAACCTATAGGGTCACCAAATTAATGAATGAAGTCAAGTTACATTTATTTATAAAGTGCTTTATACACTATATATAGTTTCGAAGCAGCTTTAATAACAGGAAAATAACAGTGTTGATTTAGCAAAAATTAATCAATTATGAAACAAATTCAATTCAGCTATAAAGCAGCTCTACAGAAGTCAGCAGTGTCATTAGTCAATTCTGATACACTAGTGTTAGTACACTAATATTTCTGAATATTAGTTTTTTTTAAAGCCCTGATTGACCAAGCCACATCAAATCTCAATGAGTCTTTTTGCTGAAAAAAAATCAAAAGACTCAAATCACCTGAATTAATCAAAACTTTAGACTAGATTCCTTGGAATCAGAGAATCGATTCTATTTAGGTTAACCACTGTCATAACGTATCAATGCTTGAGTAAGGATGTTTGTCACCATCACAGTAAAGCAAGACATTAGTCAAGTATATACAATTGGAACTGCACGCTTGCAACACACTACTTTGCATACTTGAGTATGTTTCTTTTCTCCTCTTACTTGCGTCTTTAATTTTTCCTCCCAGTGTCCACCCTGATCTCCTCTCCTGTTCATTCATCTTCGTCCCTCAATCCTCCTTTCCTATGTTGTGACGCAGGTTGGTAAAACCAGGCTGGGATATTTAATCCCTCACACTAATCAGGCTGAGGGACCAAAAACTGCTTGAGAGGCAGAATCTCGCTCCTATACCGCCAAATTAGTGTCATATCTCACTTCACTGTTATTACTACGGCTTAGAAAAACTCCCAGAATCACACACACGCCCCAGCACACTCGTGAGTGTGTGTAGAGGTCAAGTTCAAGGGGGGTTTGGTCTAACATGGCACAAATGACAAGTATTTTAGCACAATTAGGCGAAGTAACCTAACCGTAGTGAGGATTGAGTGAGTGGGGGTCCTTCCATCTCCAGCACTGTAACTGTATCCCGATCCAACAGAATGGACCTGTTACGGACCTGCCAGACGCGCTGATTAAACTCCGTTTACACACGATTTTTCACAGCTTAAAAAATAACGTGTTCGGGCACAAAGTGAAATAACTCCTCGCTTCTGACCTGTGAAAACAGACTTCCACATCAGGTCAGAGTGTACAAACATGTGCCGGTCTTCACAGAGCCAGTGTTCACAGCAAATACAAGCTGTTAGGGTTATTCCATTATCACTTCACTATATAGTAACTTAAAAGAAATATTTGACCCAAAAATGACAATTGTGTCATAATTTACTCACTCTCATGTCATTCCAAACCGGTTTGACTTTCTTTCTTCTGTGGAACATTAAAGATATTTTGAAGAACATTGGCGTCCAAACAACATTGCTTTCATTGCATGGATAATGCTACAATGAATAATTTTTTTTCACAGAAGGAAGAAAGTCATACAGATTTGAAACAACATTAGCAGAAAACTTTTTCCAGTCCAATAAATAAAGGCTGTTTTGCCAAATGAGTCACTGAAAGTATCAAGAATGACCCGGGCCTCATTGGTTCTTGCGGGAGCTAAAACATGCTTGAGCTTCCATTTACCAGGTCTGAATGTTCATATGTTAAAGCCTAAAGTAAATTTGTTCATCATATAAAGCTATCGTGACTCTTCAGACAATTTGGACTGAACCACTCAATTCATATGGATTAGTTTTACGATCTCTTTACAAACTCAAGTAAAAGTGGTAGTTGTGTAGACTGTCAATGGAGGGACAGAAATCTCACAAATAATCTTTGTTTGTGTTCCAAAGATGAACGAAAGTCTTACAAGGTTTGGAAGGGTGAGTAAATGATGACAGAATTTTTATTTTCAACTACTACTTTAAGCTACAGTTTAAAAAGTATGAATGTCACTGGGGTCACTGTATTACAAAAAATACAAGCAAAAAAAAAATAAACAAGCAGATAATTAGAGTATATGTTGCCTTGTTGCTAATGTATGAGGATTGTTAGCCAGTTTACTCTGCAGGAGAACCTACAAGAACTCAAGTGAGAGAAAGACTGTGATGGAAAATGAGGTCACTTTCCTACAGTGCCACTCGATGGCCGCTGCCAGGCCTGAGGGGTCAAATGTCTTCAGACCCGAATGTACCTTTAGCCAAAATGCGCACCACATCACACCACAATCCACCTCACATCTCATTAGCCATCATGCATGCTCCAAAAAACTGGAGGCAACGTCATACCAATAGCGGCCTTTGCTGTGTTTTACTTGAAATGGGCCTCGCAACAGAAAGGGCCTCCGCTTGTGCTCGAAAAATAGCCCCACACCTCGCTATATTGCGCACACACCAGGGGTTTGGGGCAAAAATGACACTAAATTGAATAAAAAATGCCCCCAAAATTCAAGACATGGGCCAAAAAATGTCCCTGTATGAGTTCTTGTTTTTATATAACAGGATATAGTTAGGCAAAACCATACAAGCAAGAATGCAGTTTTACAAATATCAGCGTGTTTGCAAATGTGATACTGATTTTATACAACAGTTCAATAAACAAAAATATAAAATTAGGTGACTTTTCATTTTAAGACTCAGAATATTGTCTGTTTTTGCTCTATTTTGCCAACGAAAATTGTTCCAAACAAATCCACAAGAGTCACTGCACGTCTCCGTAGAACACAGTGATGTTTCTTTACTGAATGAATTAGCCATTTTGAACGAATCGTTTGACTGAGTAATTCAATGACTCACTCTTTAAGACAATGGTTTGCTGCCACCTACTTGTGGTTTTAGTTTCAATTTTTAAAAGTATCATTTCATTTTAGCTTAAGTTCTTGAGAGAGTGAATACTGTTTTTGGTCATGATTGTAACAATAGTTCTGGTTAAAGAGATAAAGAGATATAATGTGTAAATAGTGGGAGAAATAGAATGTGTTTATAAATAGACAATTAAGAGTGAAATATGAGATAACATTGTTAAATATAACAGAGATAATAAAGTAATTGCAGTCGCATTGCAAAGGCCGCCTCTGCTTCATACACATGATGGAAATGAGCTGCTGGGCAAAGTGACAAGTCAAAAGTCAAACGCCTTTTCCATTTCACACACATTTACTTTCATAGAATATGTGAATGAGTTCTGATCAGCAGAGTTTGACAACTGATGACCGAGCAATGAGCATGTTTATTTAATTGCTCGTTTATAAGCCAATTACAACTATAGGAAATAAATGTACGCATAAACATTTGGAGGAAAGGATGCCATGTATGTCAGAAAATGTCAGTACATTTTATCTAGAAAAACAAAATCATTTCATTAAAAATACAAAAATCCCACATGCTGCTTTAGCTTCTAAGGAATTCAATATTTAAATATTGAAAATATTTAATAAAATATTACATTTAATATTTTATTTACATTGTTCATTTTCATTTTAAGATGTTTTATTTAAGCCATTAAAAGTTATCCACCAAAGGAAAATGTGTTTATCCATTTTTCTTTTCAATATTGTTATTAATATTCTCTATTTACCGATTTTGTGTGTACATGAAATCTAAAGGATGCTGATGAATGCAATTAATACATTCCACATGCTCCATTTCATTATACTCATAAAGCATGTCATGTCATCAACTAGAACAACAAGTTTATAGACTCTACATGGGTATACCAAGGTTTAACAAAGAAAAAAAAAGTAACCCTGCCATTTTGGTTCATGACATAAAACGAGTTTGACATTCCTAGCTAGGGGGCAATTTTAGGAGCCCAAATTTCATCTGGTCCTAAATTTTAGGCTTATTATTAATATATTTACTCGATTCCAATGTTAAATTGATAATAAGCTTGTTAAATCTTACTGGCTGAACAGAACACCTGAAAAACGAGAGGATTATATTAAGAGTCCTCGTGAGAAAATGGAGATTTTTGATTTATGGGCTCTGGGAGAGGGGGAAAAGTGACATTATGGAAAAAGTCATTTCACAGCATGGCGTAAGAGAGGTGCTGAGTTCATTAAATACACACACACACACAATTTAAAGTGTTTTTAAGTGCACTTGTTTTACTCCGATGCTCACCGTCTTTCTCTCACACAAGTCTCATAAAGGCTTCTTGCCCAGTTCCATGGGATGAGAGGTCAATCACATTAAAAAGTCTTTTCACACTTATATACTTAACAGGTTAATGTCGATTTTCAGATCCAGCTCATGGTAATCATATGAAAAGAAGATATGGTTCACTCAAAAATGATAATTCTGTCATGTGTCATCACTTACTCATGCTCATTTCCTATGGTGCTTTTGCATACTTAAAAAGTCCCCAGTCCCAATTCTTTTGTAGGGAAAAGCCAACCAGTACATAAAAATAAATCTCTACTTTTTTGCTCCACATAAGAATTGAAGTCATGCAGGTTTGGAATGACATAAATTATGAGATTTTTTCATATATGGGTGAACTATTGCTTTAAAACAGTGCTTCCAAAACCCCAACGGCACACATTTTGGATGTCTCCCTAATCTGACACATCCATTTCAGGTCTTGGAGTCGCTACTAAGAAGCTGAAGAGTTGAATCAGGTGTGTTTGATTAGGAAGACGTACAAAATGTGCTGTGTACTTCTGGCACACCAGGACGAAAGAGTTGGGAAACACTGCTTTAAGACAAACAAGCTTTACATTCCAACATTTTCACAGATGGACAAGCAGTTATAAATAAAGCTGCATGTACATTGTGTTCATCATATTGCATCAGCTACATATTAGTAGTTAATCAACTTGAGAATTAGTTTGCTGAATATTTAGTCAACGTATCAGAATTTTTTTTTGTCCAATATGATTTCAGAATTGTCATTTTTCCAAAAGTTGAACTATTTTTTTGATTTTATACAGTAAAACACAACACTAATGGCAGTATACCCTTAAAACCCCCTTAAAAATAACTAATGGCAGGACCTTAAAAACAAAAATGCAAGACAAATTGAAACAAAGATGTGTGTCTGAACATGTATGGCTACAGACACAGGACATAAATATATTTATGGTGCAACCAGTCTAACAGATTACCACTTGTTTGCTTGGACCAAACGTTGTTATTGTAGACAATTCAAATGTAAAGTTTTTGTTTAGATCTTTCACTGAGAACAAAGCTTTCTCTATCCTCAAGTCTAAGCCATAAAACCTAAGAGCTGTTCCCTCGGATAAATAAACTACTCGACGACTCAAAACTGCTAATACTCTAACTGACAGTCAAACAAATCCTGTCGACGGCTGGCTCGCATCCAGCCCTTGCATGCGCTGGCATATCCATAAGGCTGTGATGACTGATTAGCCGCAGCTGGTTTGATCTAGTTCATGTTAACTAGTTTACAGGGTTATGCAATACATGATCTAGGTCAGGCCATTGCTATAAGTTAGGTACTATATGTAATATATATATATATATATATATATATACACATACTTGTCCTAGTTCTAGCAATACTAATTCAGTCCTACTATTAAGACGGAAGGTAGAAGAGATGGGGGGTCAACAAAGAGAAGTGCGGGGAAAGAGAGAGAGATTTTTGTTTTCACAGCTGGGCTGAAGTCTTGTTCCCACCCTTTCTGACAGCAGTTCCCCTAAGGCGCCTTGCGTTGGCTTCCTCTCAAACACACACATATATGCACACACTCGGCGCAGCAGAAGCATGTCATCTTTACTGACCTTGCAGAGATTTAAACACCTTTTGCTACTCCGCTGGACAGCGCTCGGCTCAAAATGCCTCCACAGTCTGTAGAGCATAGTAATTACATCCTAAAGCCTGAGGGTGAGGGTGTGTGTGTGTGTGTGTGTGTGTGTGTGTGTGTGTGTGTGTGTGTGTGTGTGTGTGTGTGTGTGTGTGAGAGTAAGGCAGTATTTCACTGTATATCCTCATAATTTCACCATTTTTCAACATATCCAAACAACAGACTTGATCAGCTATTTCACAAGCTAAAACAGTTGTGAGAGAAAATATATGTTGTTTAAAAAGCAGAAATCACTTAGTATTTGATTCATGAGACCTAGTGCTGATAGGCTCAAATTTTAAACAGTATTTGGCAAGGAAAAAGGTCTGAATGCCATTGCATTAGATATATCAAACAAACTGGCATTGGGAAACACAAATGATGTAGGATCTCTTCTCTTCACTAACATTAGCAAGGCAGTTAGTCTTGTTTTTCTCAACAACTGGCGTTTTGGTGTTTTTTAGTGGATGTACTGTCAAGTTCACACAGGTGAACCACAGTTCATCACATTAACTATGAACATGTTGTTTATGCACATCTACAGTATATCTTATATCTAATGCATTCACATTCACTGCCATTCAAAAGTATGGGGTCTGTAATGTTTTTTTTAAACCGTAATATTGTGAAGTATTATCGCAATTTAAAATAACTTATCTATTGTAATATGAATAATGTAATTTATTCCTGTGATGCAAAGCTGAATTTTCAGCATCATTACCCAAGTCTTCATTGTCACATGATCCTTCAGAAATCATTAAATATGCTGATCTCAATGACCCCAAACGGTATGTTGAATGGTAGTGTATCTATATAAGGGAATCATTTATATATCCACTTCAAAATACACTCAAATTATCAAAATACACTAAAAAATGGTCAAATATCGGCTAAGTGCTCAAGCTGACTATCACTATTGTGGACGGCCAAACACAAAACACACAAAATACTAATGGCAAGGTGTTTCAAAAGATGCAACTGAATCAAATGCACATATACTTACTCCCATAATCTTGCTCCTCTGCTCCACATCCTCCCACATGGAGTGGACGATGTAACGGCACATGTACTTCCCAGCTCTGCCTTCCTGCCGCATCCGGACCAGACACATCCTGTCAGAGAAGAGAAGAGCAGAGCAGAACGCTGACTCAAGACAGCCTGAGAGCCTGTGTCAGGATCTGCGTAACCAGGAGACTTCAGAGATCAGCCAGACAAAACACTCGCAGAAAGGAAACGTCTGGGTTAAATAGACAGCATCTGTGGCCTGATGTTGATTACCATAGAAACTCTTTTTTACAAACTGAGGCAAGAATTGAACATATTTTCTGTGGCATGGATACTGTCACTTGGTTTAGCATTGTTTTCACCCATTTTTATATTTGAAAATAATTGCTTTATACCGTAGATGATAAGAAGGCGTGAGTGCATGTGTATGCATGAATGAACTACTGGCTAGTTTGACTAATTTCAGACAGTGTTTTCTCAGTCCATGTTTCTCTGCACAAACACAGTTAGTCATCAATGCGAATGCACGGTTGCACACGCAAACACAAAGTGCTTTAACTGGAAGTGTTGGCGCCAAACCGCCACCATTAATCATAAGTCTCGTTCTCAAATAATCAGTGCACAATCAAATAAGCCAAGGCAACAGAGAAAGTTTAAAAAAAAAAACTTGGATATAGGAAACTTAACTAAACAAAGAGGAAAAACTGCAGAGGAAAAAAAAGGATAAAAGATATTATAATCTTTTAAGACCGAAATCAGTGCATAAAAGCACAAACACACACACAAAAAAAAAAAGTTGCAATCTCTGGTGAAAAAAAAAGACTTGTTTTGCTTTGTATGCAAGTATGGTTGCGCTCTTCAGAATGAATAGGTCTAGTGAAACACCATTTGCAATCCACCTAGTAGATGAATATTAATCAACTCGTGACATGAATAACCAATCAAGGATTTGGAATTTGCATGACACAATGTCACAGTTTCTAACCAAAACGGTGTCCAAAAACTCACCAAACGTGGAGCTGTGCCACCAAGAACCAGGAGTTAAGCGTGTCGGGGAGAGAGCACTCTGGGAGAAAGAGAGGGAGAAGAGGGCATTATAAGGGGGAACAAGAAAACACAACATGTAGCCAAACCAATGCAAACTTGGGCTCCGATTCCAAAACCGCTATTGGGTTTACACCTGTTTTTTCCTCAGCTAAAGAAAACAACGTAACACAGCTGTAAAGTGCCACATAAATCTTTCAGGTGCTGCTGAAAAGGTCCCTTAACGCTCATTTCATCATTTCGGATAAAGTGAGGGGTGTTTAGGAGTTCTTCAAAACATTTAAATGAGCATGACATAAGACTCATAAGCCATAATACAGTCTGAGTAAAAAAAAACAAAAAAACAAAAAGATTCAGGCCCAAAAATACTTACTTTCAAAAAATTCGTCATAGTTGATTCTTTCTACACAGCATGTGTACATGCGCAAGGCAGCTATCTTAATTTTCTGCAAAAGAAGAGAGACATTTGTGACACACATGATCAAAAGCCACTCAATCTGGTGTGATCAAAAGCAGAAACTGATGAAATTGGCCAAGACACCACATTTTTAGTTCGTTCTAGCGAGCCGAACATTTGCCCCAAAATGAAGCAGACATGCTGAAGTTTTAGACAGCCATGATGCTGATGACTCTAACATGGAAGGTCATCTCGAATTTCACAAAGTGTGGCCCCTGCTTTTGAAAACACAAAACAGGTAGTGGTACGAAATGAAGTCATCATTCCAGAACCAAAACTTGATAGTGTCCACTTCACTGTCGAGTCGTTTGAAGGGTTAACGGGAAATGCAACCAAAGACGGTGCTGGCAAACTACTAAATTCAACTAAACATGCAAAAAATCTGGTTGATGATTCCTTTGTGTATATATATATATCTCATAAAAATATGCTTATTTTTGCTAGGGATGCATGATATATCGGCCACCATACCAGTATCGGCCTATATACGATCATTTTTAATGTTATCTTTATTTCAACTAAAAAAAATAACCCTATTTTTAAGGACTATTAACTGTTTTTCCATTGTGACATGCATTATGGATGATTAAGCGTAATTTCCAGTATTATTCTAAATGGTGAATCTTATTATATTCTCATAACTGGAATAAAATAATGAATATCTAAATAATATATCATGTATTTTTCCCACATTCCACTAATAGAAGCAAGATTTTGGGGATTGCAGTAATAAAAAAAAAAGAATGGGGAAAAATGCAAAAGAATTTGATAACATTCATCTTTACGCAAAATAAAATTGTATTTATTTCTGTTGATTTTGGCGTGAAATATAACCTGGACATGTGTAAGTTCTAGGGATGCAGCATGAGGATTTATTTTGGCCGATACCAATTTTTAGAAACAACTATTGGCTGATTACGGCATTGATATTTGTCAATTGATATTTGAACTTTTGTCATTAATATAGATTACAGTTTTGATCATGTTTTAAATGAGCAAAATTCAAAAACACATGCATTAAGGTACACAAGCTAGTTTATTGCTGCATCAAATCCTTTTCATAGAACATGGATTGGATCTATTTATCATTCAACAGGCCAACATCATAAGAGAGGCACAAAGTAAGATAAAAACAAGAACAAAATACAAATAAGACAACATGATAACTTTCAGAGGTTATTTTTGTTATCAAATATTTTTTTAACAACATCATTAACTCATATTTGACTATTACATATCTCTTTAATAAATAGAAGGATACAACTCAGCGCCTTCACACAGTTAGTTAATAACTATTGGTTTGTTTCATCAGCCCCTTTCACGCTATAGCCTATATGTTGATGGTTTTAAATTGATCAAAAATCATCCGATAAATATCGGAGCTTCTCTAGTAAGTTCTGTGAAATTCACACATCAAATTTTATGAAAGACTGTGAACAAGATCAAATGTCAAATGGGGACTATTTAAAAAAAGACTGTTTAGTAACATTAGATGAGATTTATTTACCCATTTGTTGTATTTGAGGGGTCCAGTGAAGCCCATAGCCTCGATCAGTTTAGTGAAGGCCCCCACCTCTTCGTCTGTAGTCTGTGCGGTCTCTTTAACAGTACACAGCTTGAAACAGAAGAAATATGTCTTATATTAGAGCTATATAAAACATTGACATTGACACATGGGCATCTGGCAAACTGAGAGCATGAAGACAAATCAAAATAATACAAAAGCAAATGTGTTTGGGAAAAAAAAAAACCTTTTCAGTTACAAGACCAACTGAAGTTGCATTTTGAAGGATCTCTAAGGTTTTTAGTTTTTAATATTGACAAATAGCCATTATAGTGCCAAATCCATCAACTGTTCCTGTTTAAGATCAGCATTTCACAATGTCCCTGTAAATCTCAACTCAACCCAGGTAAACTTTATGGAGGCATTGGAGTGAAAATATTCCGCTAATTCCCCCAAGCCACCACTATGGATGCAATAAAACCTTCCCCAATGGATTTCTCACAGCAACTTTATGTTTTATTGCTATGATTGGGAATACTGCTAAACTAGTAGAAGTTTAGTAGACTTAATCAGCACCTGCCCTTTGGGCTCATATAGGGAGAAAATGATTACGGCCAACATATAGCAGTCAAACGTTTGTAGAAAAAGAAAAACTCTGCCTATATAATATATACACTACCGTTCAAAAGTTTGGGGTCAGTGAGAATTTTATTTTTATTTTTTGGAGGAAAGAAATCAATACTTTTATTTATCAAGGACAGTAAAGACATTTATAATGTTACAAAAGATTCTATTTCAAACAAATGCTGTTCTTTTGAACTTCCTATTCATCAAAGAATCCTAAAAAAAAAAAAAAAAAACTGTACAACTGACAGACCAACAACTGTTTCAACATTGATAATAATAATAAATGTTTCTTGAGCATCAAATCCTCATATTATACTGATTTGTGAAGGATCATTTGACACTGAAGACACTGACACTGGTGATGCTGAAAATTCAGCTTTGATCACAGGAATAAATCACACTTTACTATATATATTCACACAGAAAACAGCTGATTTACACTGGAATAATATTTAATACTATAACTGATTTTTGTTGTATTTTTAATCAAATAAGCGCAGCCATGGTTAGCAGAAGAGAATTCTTTTAAAAGTATTTAAAATCGTACCGACCCCAAACTTTTGAACGGTAGTGTACATTTTTAGCAACATTCCCATATTACTTCCATTTGTGTGATTTCGTAGCTTTGATAACTATCATTAAAATATATGATACTAAATAAATAGTACTAATAAAGAAACAGTATATGTGTGCAAAGTTTGACTGGTACTGTAGGCTATTTCATGTTTATGACACCACTGATTCAAGAACAGATAAAATGTGCCTGTAAAAAAAAACAGTTTACTCTATAACAATGCATCTGAATAGTTAGCTAATGTAAGTGGTCTTTTCTTACCTAAATATTCATTGAGATTCTTTTGCGATCCAAAAAATTACAACCCAAATTTCTCATAAATGTAAAATAAATGTCTCTGGACATTTTATTTTTGAAGTACAAATCATTTTTCGCAATGGGGACTCTCGTTATATTTTTGTTCCTGTAATAAAATTATGTACTTAGTTTTATTATCCCACCTACATATGAATTGAGATTCTATTGCTTATAAAAAGTTTCCAGAGATCAGAATGGATCCCTTTGGCTGACTTGAAACTGGATTCCTTAGCTTGAGAAAGAACTGGACAACTGAGATTGGAAAAGGCGGCACACACACCTCTCTAGTGATGTGAAGAGATCGACATTGAGAGAGATTGGGGACCCAAGCATTCGCTGTTATCCGGCAAGCCACCACAGCCCTGGACTGACACGCAGCTTGTACAATGACCTAGGAAGCAAACATATCTTGACAAGTGCTTTCCATTTTCAATCTGACTACTGACTACTGCTTATCCCTTAATTGTCTTAATATGACTGATAAACCAACAGATCAAGAGGAGTAGAATCAAATGTTCTAAATTGGAGCATAAGTAGGCAATATGAATCAGGTTCGAAAGAATTATGGCACAATGCATTGATGATAATAACAATAATAATAATTACAAGATGTGCTTTTATAATTTTGCACATATATTATTTATAATATTGACTATTTGCATAATGTCACGTCTGGTGCAGTAGTAGTACAGGTTAGGTCAGATTTACTGATGTCCATCATGTTATAAATAATGTAAATAACTCCAAACAACATTATAATGTCAGTCTTAGAACGTAAATGAAGACAACGTTTTAAAGGACGGCAATATAAACCCCCTAGGTGACGTTACTGTCTTTTTGTATGTAAGTTATAACGTTAAGTTTCTATAAATTACCTTTCCGAGGACAGGTCTTGATGCTGAAGCGTTTAATAAATGTCTAACGGCGGACTGCAGCGGTCGCCGATACATGGTTCTGCTAAAATCACAATAATAGAGTATTATTGTAACTATAAAGCAGGAATCAGTGATTGATACTTTCTAACACGTTTTGTAACTGTTTGTTTTTGTCCCTCCCCCTTTACAGCAATGTCAAAGAATATGTCCCGCTCCTAAAATGGTCCGTGTGGAAATCAGAGCTGTGGATTTTAGCGCTGTGGAATATAGTTCCGCTGGGTGAGGAACCATGTGAGGGGTTTGTAATTGTAAATTTGTTGGCAGTAACGCCTCACAAAGTAAGCTTTGCCATCATTTTTTCCAATTCAATAAATCAATTTAGTTTTCCCTTTCCACCACTTTTGTTGCTTGACCAGGCGTAAAGTCACAGCAGGTAACACATATTTTAATCATGTTTTAGAGTAGACCAGCTAACTACACTTACAATTTCAGATGGTAAAACCATGGTACATTATTTCATGGTATTTACATGGTACTCCAAGATACAGATGCATACACTGTGTTTCACAGATACGGCTCATGCTTAAGCTAGTCCCAGACTAAAATGCATTGTTCAGCTGTTTTAACTGAAAGCAACTTGCATTGACATATCTTAAAATATGTCAGTGCCATTGTTTTATCTCAAGATGCACACCAGTAATGTTCTTTTTTTCTAAGACTCCCGGTTTCACAGACAGGGCTTCGATTAAGCCAGGATTACTTCAATTAGGACATTTAAAGTAGCTTTTATAAATGTGGCTTATAAGTTATAAACATTACTGTTGTGCATTATGACAAAACAATGGCACTGATATAAGATATATCAGTGCAAGTTGCTTTCAGTTAAAACAGCTCATGCATTTTAGTCTGGGACTAGTTTAAGCCTTGTCTGTGAAACCGAGGGTTAAAGTAATACTAATAATATGGTACTTGTCCAAAATTGTAGTTCCATGGTAATTTTGATACTTTTTGTGTTTATTGTATAATACTGTATATTATTATTATTAGCAAGTAAAAAAAATGGTTTCATAGTGATGATTAGCCTGGTTAAAACCAGACCATTCTCAGTTGTAACTGAGTTATGGTCTGGCAAAGCGTCATAGACAAATCATTTCCAGAGGGGCGTCACCAACGGACGTCGCGGATAGACCTAAACCCAATCAGAGCGATGAAGGAGATGACGAATGCAGAGCGGCGGAGAAATATCTCCGAGTGTTGTTCTTTGCTCGGGTTTTAACAAAAAGGAAACATTCAAATCGCTTAAAACAGACGCGATAGCTGATTCGAACGAGTGATGTTCGACGCCGGCATCCATCTTTGTAATGTAGGCTACAAAATCTGCTTCAAAATCCCAGCGCTGTCGTCATCGTGTAAAGCCCGCCCCAACGTTTCTGATTGGTGCCTCGATTTCGATGGATTGGAAATGGGCTTGAATGAGCTCTTTGCCAGACTAGTGCTGCGTTCCAGGCAGGTTTTTGAGCACGTAAATCACGACTTCAAACCACGACTCACGACTTTGTAGCGTTCCAGGCCAGTCACGCCAAACTACCTGAGCGCAAGGAATTGTGGTAGCTAGATGTAAACAAACCATTGTTGTTTTGTATGGTTTCGCGGGCTATGTGACGTCAGAGCTTGAACTGGGAGTACATCGATCTAGTACGAGTTCACAGGTGGGAAGTCACGGGTTTGACTGCAGTTCCAGTGCACTTTCACGGGTATAAGGTTGGAAAAACACGGGTTACAGGTTGCCTGGAACGCGGCATAACTTTCAGAGCAAATCTAAATTTGCCGGAAGTTGTCTGGGTTTTCCCAGGCTAAGTGATGATAGCAAAAGTTAGTAAAAGGAAATCATACCATGGCATTTTTCATGGTACGTTTTTTTTTTCTCATAAGCTGTGGGCCCTCAGAACTGAACTGCATTTCAGAAGGATGTTTAGTGTTTTGGCAGCGACAGGTGAACAGCTTGATGATGTCAGACAGTGGCATGCGCCTGACTGGCTGCTAAACAGAGAAATCGCATCAGTCGACAAGACTAATGACTGGCTGTAGTCTGTACTAAAGATTAATGTTGAATAAGTACCTGGCTTCACAGCTCCCAGGCCACAAAATAAGCAAGACTACGCATTGCTGCGTCCACAAATTGTTCAAAGTCACCCGGGCATCGAAGCAACTTCCTGCCTGGCTCCATCCAAAAATCACAAAAATATGTAATGCCCCTTCTGCATGAACGATTTAGAAAAATAATACACAGAGCCCCCCCCCCCTTCTCTGTATGGCACACACGTAAAAGTACCAAAAACACTGCGGCGCTTTGAACTAGGGATGTTTTCACAGCAGGGAGTCGATGAGGTAATGTTTGAGTTGTCTTTGCGTAGCTTTCCGAATGACTGTTTATGCTAGATGAGAAGTTCTTCCTCATAGCTGTGGAGCTTTAACTTAAATGTCACAAGTCCCTCTGTTTCTACACTCCAAACTCAGGAAGGAGAATGTCACCGTTATTACCAGTGAAATATTTGTCTAGCTTTCACTGCTTTCACCTTTATGCCTTCAGGAAACAGTGGAGGAGGTGAGGTGGACTGGACAACATGGTAGTATTATAGCTGGCCTCTTGAGGAACTGCCTAAATGTTGTTCATCCCTATGTCACCCATCCCTGAAAAATAAGCAAGCAGTTGGGTGAATTCATACGGGACATGATGATGTGTGTAAGTACAACATATTTGGTTCTTTGTCTGTTATGCACAGACTAAAAGTCATTTTTACGACTCATGACCAACATACAGTTTATAATGAAAGAATTAGTGCTTCATTCACTCACTCAAGGTCATGTCAGCAAACAATGGAAGCACGTTTATGTTTCAGAGTAAATATATAGGCTATATACAGTATATATAAAAGTAATTGTGACGATTTTGAGACTGATTGAGACGATCTCAAAATGTGAATTTGCATATCAAGTTGTGACAACCACACGTTTGCGACCTAATTTCTTACATTTGAACCTTTATTTCTCGTAATTGCGACTTTATATCTCACAATGTGACTTTTTTTCTCAAAATGTGACTGTATCTCACAACTGCAACTTAATTTCTAACAACTATTTCTTATAATTACGACTTCGTATTTCACAATTGCAACTTGATCTTATGTTTGCATCTTTATTTCTCATGCTTGTTATTTCTCCCATTTTTTACTTTATTCATTGCATTTGTAACTTTATTTCTCACAATTGTGACTGTATTTGTGTGATTAATGAGTATTTCTCACATTTGTGACTTTAAATGTCGCAATGTGACTTTATATCTCTGCAACTTAATCTTACGTTTGTGACTATTTCTCATAATTGCATCGGTCTCACATTTGCAACTTAATTTCTTACATTTGCATCTTTGTTCCTATTTCATGGCTTTATTTCTTGCACCTATTACTTGATTTCTCATAGACGTGACTTGTGACTATTTCTCACATCTGCACCTTTACTTATTGACATTGTGACTTTAAATCTCAAAATGTGAATTTGTACATCTCAAAATTGTGACATTTCACATTTGCAGCTTTATTTCTCATAATTGTGACATTTTTTACTTTATTTTTCTTATTTTAAACTTTATCTCGCAGTTACCTATTTTATTATTTACTCAGAATTGGCTTCCATGATACATCTCAAAACACAAAATGAAATAATTAAATGAAATAACATCTAAAGGTAATCATAACTCATATTATTCTAAATTTTAGTTTAAATGGTAAGTCTGATCATTTGTGTACAATTTCATCTGTGAATCGCTCACCTGGATCCACATTTCTCTCACAGATACAGTTATAGCTTATCTTTTTTTACAGTCTATGCTCTTAACCCATTGATTCCTTGAGAGGGTTCATTTCAAACCCGGCTTGACTCAATGAGAACAGAAAACAAAGCGGGCCTTTTTCCTCAAGTGAAGCGAGGGCTGCCTTCTCCAGCATGTTTGGATTAATAAGGAGTGATTGATGAAGACAGGAGAGGAAACGTTTGATTCCTGCTCTGCTCCCGTTCCTGTGAGAAAAACCATGGGAAAGAGAGCTATAAATAAGGAGTGCCGGTTCATGTGCAACGACCATCCCGCTTAGGCACGTCGTGGGTGTGGGGTGTGTGTGAGCGAGAGTCGAAGTGTGTCAAGTGTGTGTGTGTGCGTTGTCAGTATGTCAATTTGGCATGAAGAACAGACTGGCGACAAGTTTTGGAAACAAGGCAAGGAAAATATTGACCAATCATGCACAGCAAATGTCAATACAAAAGCTTCAAGTGTGCACTTTCTTTGCAGAATTAGTCCATTACTCAAACGTTCACAATAATGCAATGAGTTCAGTGAGGTGAAACATGTTAATAGCCTTATATGTTCTATATTATGTTATTACCTATACAAGTATATATTTCTTTCTCCAGTATTTAACTCCTGAATCACCCAGAGACGCATCATTTGGGCTATAAGGTTTGCAAGGCCACACAGGAACTAAGAAATATGTAAATATACTGTATGGTGTCCACAGTCGGTTACAAGCCATAAAAGCATGAAAAGGCTGTTGCTACAGCTTGGTCCGCTTTAAGGGAACATCACGTTTTCACAAATGTTGACTTGTCCTAAGTGTACTTCAATTTTTTTAACTTGACTGAAGTACTTGTCTAAAAATGTGGCTTTTATCTAGACGCCCCAAAGCCAAAATCAACTACAAAGATACCAATCCAATCATGTTTTTTCATCTGAGATAACGAAATTTGAAGATAAAAACGTGACCTTTTCCATAAAGTCTAGTTGCACATATCATAAAAAGACAGAACTCAGCACATGCGAAGTTGAAGGGTCAGCACATATCATTATATTTCACTCATGTGACACAGATGGAGGTGAAACAACAAACCCGGGCCTAATTAGCTGGCCTGTGTGTAAAGTTTAGACTTAGAAAAATAAACCCCCACCATAAAGAGTTGTGGGGTACAGCGTAGCGAGGTAGGGTGGAGGTGCGCCCACAAGCAAAGATTTCCTGAGTTCAAAGGTTGGCGATTTCATTCTAGAAATGCTTTCAAATGGACTCTTTTTGTCACAGCTGATGTAAACAATCAAACAAGTGTTAGCGCTGAACATCTTGTTCTTGACAGCTGTGTTAACAAATTAGCATAACAAACTACAGCTGGATAAACTTGTTCTGAAGCTGTTTTAAATGTAATGTTGTATATGTGATATTCGCAAATTATAAAATTGATTGCATATGTCGGAGCAGCTTAATGATGCTCTTGCTTACAATACATTCAATATACAATTCATGGATTCCCTGGGAATTGAACCCATGACCTTGCTTTACTGTCTACAAAATAAACCTGATTTAGCCTACATTATTAATTGTAATGCACATTCCTGGTTTCTAATTCTGGAAAATTCATTTCTGGTGCACATATTTCTTTAAAAAAAAGGTCTTTTTAAAATGAAATCTAAATGCAGTAGTTTGTTTCGCATCTGAAATTACTTTCCTTTTCAGAGGATGTTATGAATGCCTTCTCAAACCCTCATATAAGCACCTGGATTGTTTTCGATAGTAAGAAACAGTTTTCACAATCTAATCCATTCCCAAATGATAAAATCAGATCCAAAAATGGTTCCTGTTGAATGTCCTGTTCCATTTGAAAATACAGTACCATTTATGAGTTTGGGGTCGGCAAGATTTTTTTTTAATAACTTCCTTAAAACGAAGGCTGCATTTATTTGATAAAATACAGTAAAAAAAAACAGTAATATTGTGAATTATTACTACAATATTACTGCTCAAGAAAACATTATTATTATTTATTTGTAGCAGATGCGCAGTTTTTTTGTGAAAACTGTGATATATTTTTCAGAATTCTTTGATGAATAGAAAGTTCAAAAGAACAGCATTTATTTGAAATTGAAATTTTTTGTAACATTATAAGTGTCTTTTCCGTCACTTGCTTAATAAAAGCATTGGTTTCTTTAAAAAAAATCTAACTGACCCCGAGCTTTTTAATGGTAGAACCCAAACCCCCCCCCCCTCAAAAAATTTATTTCATGTTGATTTTGCCTATTATTTGGGCATCTTTTCACACTATTCTGGTCAATTGAAATGCATCACTGTTACATTTAATAACATTCAATTTCCTTTTTTTTTTTTTTTTCCAGAGCCAAGATCTATTTCACCTTGGATACATATGGATTGCTAACCCATAAACATTTACATCAACATGTACATTTTACCAGCAAGTGCTTTGTATTGCTATTGGTATCTCTACCAGTTGAGCAAGAGGATAATTAGCCATGAGCAATAGCATAGCTTTTTTCTTAGTCATGTAGGATTGAGGCGAGCAACATCATGGCTATCTTGAATGTTTCGCACTAAAAAGGAAACTCGGAGAGGTCGAGAAACGCCAAGAATCTACATTCCCTCTCGAACCATTGGCGCGAGGTGAAGAAAGGTTAGCACGGACCCTAATACTTCTTTAATTGGTTGACTTCAAATTAAATTTGCATTAGTTTATAGCTCTCAAAACAATCGCCCCAGGGCATCATAAACAGCAAAACACTGGCAAACAATCCCAAACGCTCTCTCACAAGTCAAATCTCGGAACTCGGCATGCTGCGTAAGGTTGGCCAAAGTTATGGTGAGGATGTTTGGCAGGGGCAGTATTGACACTACAGCTACTCACAACATGCCTTGTTGAATCTTGGAGTGCAATGAGTTTCAGTTGACTGCAAAGGTCATTTAGGTCCACCCAGTTTCCCAAGCGAGTATATAAGCGTATCGCTCAGTTATGTGGCACTCGGGCTGTATTATTATTTTTAGAGGTGGTATAAATGTGACATTTGGCCTCTTATCCACCCACACTGGATCAGGACTATATTACAGATAAATGTGGCCCAAATTAGATTTTTACCCTCAAAGTTGACACAGATCTGATTGTCACATTGAATCTGACATTTTCAATTCTGATCTTTGACACCTTAGTCAGATATATCCGATACGTAAAGATTTCTATGTCAAATAATTGCTGTTCTGCTGTTCCGAATCCAAGGTTTCCACAAAGATACGAACCATTTTCAACAATGATAAATTATAAATGTTTTTTTTGTGCAGAAAATCTGCATATTAGAATGATTTCTGAACGAATAGTTAGTAATGATGCTGAAAATTCACCTTTGCATCACAGGAATAAATTACATATTAAAATGTATTCAAATAGAAAACAGTTCTTTTCAATGCTAATAATTTTTCACAATATTCCTGTTTTTACTGTATTTTTGATCAAATAAATGCAGCCTTAGTGAGCAGGAGAGATTTCTTTAAAAAAATCTTACAGACCCCAAACTTTTAGACAGTAGTGTGTATACAAAGTAAAAATACAGAGTGAGCAATATTGACTGGGACTGTGTCTGAATAAATTTTCACTATAAGAATGCCCACTCCAGTGTTGGGAATATTCATACTTCAAAAAATGAACTAGTTCATAGTTCTTTTTTTCCATATGTTGCTGCGAGCTTTTTTTTATTTATTTTTATTGCCACAGCCCATATACAACCACAGACAGCAATTATTTTATCGACGGGCAAAGTTTGCACAGAAATGTAAGATTTTTCCCATCCTCACCGATCTTGTCATAAAACTCGTTTAAATGATCATACGACGCCTCCTCGCTCGCTGCTTTGTGGACTACATGCTGCTTTTTGTTTTGATGATGCACGCGGCAGTGCGATGCGACGCTGGTGGCTGGTGTTGCCAGATTGGGTGTTTTTTTTCGCTACATATTAAAGGAGCTGTATGTAAGATTGTGGCCAAAACTAGTACTGCAATCACTTTCAAATTACTGTAGAGTGGTGTATCCCCTCCCCCTCCTCCCTGACTCGAGGTTGCCAGATCGGCTGCAGGATCCAGCAGGAACGTGACGAGCTGCAGCTGTGGTAACTAGAGCAGAGCTGGCAACCCGGATGCCGCAACACTACTGACTTCGTGATTGGTAGATAGGTGGAGGGTGGAGCATCAGACCAAAACACAACATGACAACATCAACATCAGTTGAGGGCTGCAACTGCACTTTTTAAATGACAATATCCTGGCCAGACTACTGCTGTCAGTGATATAAGTATTTGAAATGTACATGATTTCTTAATGTCTAGTGACATTTTAGGGCCATTTTATGATTAATTGAAATAAATTTCTTACATACAGCTCCTTTAAGGCCTGTTACGTGTGTTTTAGCCGGGTTTTCGCCTGGAAGGCTCTATAGAAATCTGGCACCCTATTGAACGAAGTTAAACTGAGAGAGCGTGCGTTCACAGACACCAGAATAAACGCGTTCACAGTAACGTTCATCAGGCAGTAATTCAGTACAGTTCGCCCAAAATATGAACGATTTCATGAACTATCGTTCATTGAACGCGTTCAGGCACAACACTGGCCCACTCTTAATATAGTAAACCACAGTTGACATTTAGCCTACTAAACTGTTAGTTGCTAGGGTTGTATCTTGTCTTCCCATCTCTTACCAAACATCTCATACAGAGTATGTGTGAAGACGCTAAAGCCTCACACATGTTGCTATTCAGTTGTGCACTAAAACAAAGAAGTGGATGCATTTGTTCAGAGTTTCCTGGCTCGCGGCCTGTCATGCTTAGGTGAAAAGACATGTCATAAACGCCCTTCCTAATAAAAACCATGCAGCACACAAACATCTGAGAGACACTAACCTGCCACTGCTGCTCGCACACCCCTTAAAACCAGGGTGTTCAATCAAGAATACATTTTGAATAGTAAACAGTGATTTTAATGTTTTCCAGTTGCACCATCCTCTCGTTTTGAGGCCGTGAGCTAATTTTCGACACAATGATTAGCATAAAATGCTTTTCTCTCACTCTTATGCTCTGAACACACAACTTTTCCCTGAAAGCATGATGGGCTGCCAACAGCCGCTCCAACACCACCAATTACTTCGACATCTCGCTGCGAAATTGTATATCACACAATTACTCTACAGAGAATCAATTAACAGACTTTGGTGCTGAAAGCCGAGATGCTGAAAACCTCAGCAATGTGACTCGACAGCACTGGCGGGAACGTGTTTGCATGCGTCGCTTAGCTTGGACTAAACGGTGGCACGGCCACGCGTGTTTTGCTTGGCAGCGGCTGCGGGCCCTGTACACAACACACAGCGCTGACCTCATATCTTTCATGTATTTGGTAACACAATAACAACTCAGCAAACGCTGCACAGGGTTTAAGGGGCTCAGAGAGACCGCCAGATCTGACGCGTTGCCCGAAGCTGTGCAACACTCACTCAGCGCTAATTGCGTAGCATAACAGGCCCATTTGTGAAAGCGCATGTAATGCACGAGGTGTAAGTTAAGTGCTGTTGAGAGGCGTGTGGCTAATGAAACGCTCAACAATTTATCAGCCTCTATAAATCATTCAACTTACTACCGCAATATGGCTTAGCCTAATAACGTCTCGATTAATTATCTTATCGAATGAGCATATGATTTATTAGATAAGCCACGTCTATATTTACCATGGAAACCATGCTAAAACACAGTAGTAGGCCTAGACTTATATACAACAAAAACAAACAGCAGTGGTAACTTAGTAGGCCTATTACTCACCTCTTACATGAAAAACTAAACAAAATGACACTCACACTGTTTCAAGAACACCGTATATTAATCTACTATGGTTTTACAGTATTAACAATAACTGTATGGTGGCATTTTTGATATAAACTGTGGTTGGGAGGGTTTTTTTTAACTCCTTTCTTGAGAAAAATTGACTTTGGCAACTATAGTTTCTGCCAAAATACCACAGTTGCAGTTATAGTTACTACAATAAAACTGTGGTAACTCAGTATTAGTCACTAAAAAAATAAATTAAACAATGACAGAAAGATTCTGAGAGTGTCTTACTCTGTTTAAAGAATATCCCACGTTAATTTATTTAGGTTTTACGGTAGTAACAGTAATTGCCGTTACTATGGTATTTTATCAAAACAGTGGTTAGTTTTTGTAGCAAGGGATATTTCACTGTATAGTGCCAAGTGCAAAAGGCTTTTACGATGTTAATGTTAAAATGTCTTTTATGTTTTTCATTTCAAATGATCATTCCTACACTGTACAAAATGTTTGTAATTTATTTTTATAGACAAATACTATAAAAATGCTACAGTAAAACCTTTGGTTAACTGTAAGATACCTTACAGTGAACAATTATAAATGGTTTAGCATGGCATTATATGTAATTTTACTGTCAAATGTATGGTTTATGGTAGTTAAAACTATTAATTACCATATCATTTATGGTGAAAAACAGTAAAAGCACATTCCCAGTCCCTGTGACATCACACATAATTATATTTTGTATACATAATCTGGTTTCTCCTTAGATTATCAGTAATGTTACATTTTCTGTTATTTAGTTAATTGCATTACTTTATTAGTGTCATGTGTGTTAATGGTGTTTTGTCTGTGTTTATGACCATATGCACCATCTAGATGTGAGAAAAGGACATTTTTATGAACAGACCATTGTCTGATGAACTCATAATGTGGCTTTCTATTGTATCACTTAATGAAATATACAGTTTTATGTTGTAAAATGTACAAGCATCCTGTAATTCTGGAAACATTGTCACAGTATTTTTTATGGTGAGTTTCTGTCCACAAGCTGCCTTTTTTTTACTGTATTACTTTTTTTTTTTTTTTTTACAGTGCATTACCATGTGATCTCAATATTGTTTCAAAACTGAAAAGAAAAAAAACCTGGTGTAGGATTTACTTTGAAACCATTTTCACTCCGAAATTGCAAGTACATTTTTAAAACAACAAATAATTAAATAGAAATGGCAAGTAACACATTAACTTAGGTGTGAAATTTTAAAGTAGATCGACTGAAATAGTATTTTCGGTTACACTTTATTTCGATGGTCCACTTTAGACACTATAAACTATCTTTGCAACTACATGTCAACTAACTCTCATTAGAGTATTAGTAGACTGTTAGGGTTAAGTGTTACGGTTAGTAGAATAAGTTGAAAGGGAGTTGTAAAGTTACTTATAGTCAGTAAAATGTCTGTTGAGGAGCATCAAAATAAAGTGTTAGCAGATATTAAGCAGACAGTCTACTTATATTTTAATGAGAGATAGTTGACATGTAGTTGCAAAGTTAGTTATTAGAGTGTCTAAAGCGGAAATAAAGTGTTACCATATTTTCTTGCAACATGTTCTCCAATAATCTTTGTAACTTTGAGAAAAAAAACTACAGGTTATGAATAAACAATTAAAGAATCCCAATGCCCACTCTCAGCCTTTTTAAAGGCGTACATTTGCACGCATCTGTTTACAGTTTGTAGACATGCTCTGGTTTGGCTGTGGGCATCTGAGTTGCACTCTGCTCCCTGTAGCGCTGTAGGAGGCCGACGCTACTCAGTGGCTCCTTGTTTAGTTGCTATTTTATTACTGCTGCCTGTTTTTCATTGAGTGTCCCATCTGACTCTTTACAGTGGCAGCAAACAGCTCCCAAATGCAACACTAACGGTACGCCAACGTGGGACAATGCCGTTCCAGAGGAGAAGACATCAAGCAGGCCAGTTTAGGGGCTATAACGGGAGGGCTTGAGCTACTCGATACCCCCCCTTTAAGTACCAGATCCCCATTTCATACCCTGAATGGTAATTTAAACTCCCAAACAAGAGTGCAGCCCCTCTAAATAGGCTGCTAACAATATGGAGAGTTATTTAATAGCTCAGTTAAACCTTCAGGCAACTTGCTGTTCCTTCTTTTCTCACGTGGTTGCATAACAAATGCCCATATTTTTGTTCTACCAACTTCTGAAATTCTTACCCAAGCCCTATAAACCGCAAGGAGACTTCTTTCTCCTCTAATAGCACTTCTGATAATAAAACGCCACACTTGAGTAAACGACGCATTGGTATAGTAAAGTTCAACTAGCGAGTGATGTCAGACAGGGTTCGGGGGGCGAGGAGCTTGCAAATGAACTGAATTGGCTCCTCAGTAGAGAATGACAGAGAGATATCTTACTATCCGGCCATCCAGAAGTAGAAATCGAGTGTAAACGCTGAGCCGCTGCTGGCCAGAACAGAGAGAGCCTTTTCAAGGGCAGCGGCAATAAATTGTGGTTTTTGACGTTTTGTTTTCTTTGCTCCGTTTGTTCAAAAATTATGATGGGGAACCGTCTCCAGAAAACTAAAAAGAGTCTTTCTGAAGATGTTTGCTTACCAGGCAGAATCTCTGCCAACTATTGGGCGCAGCTCAAACCAACCAACCTCTACTAACTAGATTTTCTGAAGTAAATGCAAGTGGTGTTTTACCTCTTCACCACGATGATTGCCAGGGCATTGCTGTGCAGTTTGTGTTCTGAGGAGGTATTAAAGGAATAGATCACTCTGAAATTCATTTTTGGTATGTTTTAGCTTACCTCAAGGGCATTCAAGATGTAGGTGTCTTTGTTTCTGCAGAAGTTTCAATTTGGATATTTTTAGGTCAAACCGTTCTTGTCTGTCAGTCATATAATGCAGGTCTATGGTCACCACCTCAAAGAGCATGCACAGAGAAGTCCAAATTAAACATGATTTAATGACTCGTAAATGTAAGTACACATTGATGGCCTAAGACACGAAACGAGTGGTTTGTGTGAGAAAACGAACAGTATTTATATCGTTTTTACCTCTTGTCACCACAGACCGAAGCGCCCGCGCCCTCAGATCACTTCGACATGGCTGTGGTTACAAGAGGTAAAAACGATATAAATACTGTTCGTTTTCTCACACAAACCGCTCGTTTCGTGTCTTAGGCCATCAATGTGTACTTACATTTACGAGTCATTAAATCATGTTTAATTTGGACTTCTCTGTGCATGCTCTTTGAGGTGGTGACCATAGACCTGCATTATATGACTGACAGATCACTGCCAGTGTGTGCTCGCTGCTATTGTGCCTGTAAAGCGAGGTTCACAACTTCACAGTAGGCTATACAGTAAACGTACCACAAACGTCTGATAAATGACGGAAAATTCCGGCAATGGCGGGGAAGCGTTGTCTTATAAATGACGGAAAATTCCGGCATAGTGGGGGAAGTGTTGTCTCATAAATGACGGAAAATGGTGGGGAAGCATTGCTTCATAAATGATGGAAAATTCCAGCAATGGCGGGAAAGCGTTGTCTCATAAATGACAGAAAATTCCGGCAATGGTGTTGAAGTGTTGTCTCATAAGTTATGGAAAATTCCAGCAAAGGTGTGGAAGTATTGTCTCATAAATGACGAAAAATGGCGGGGAAGTGTTGTTTCATAAATGACAAAAAATGGTGGGGACGTTTTGTCTCATAAATGACGGAAAATTCCAGCAATGGTGGGGAAGCGCTGTCTCTCTGCTAGGTCTCACTACGGCCTGTTCAGCACTAATATACGGTTATGCCATGTGAGGGAACCAGTCTCTAGTATTTTTTTATGTCATTTTTTCTCGTCCTTCTTCACGATTAGGTTGATTCCAAGGTCACCACTGTTATAAAGTTTCCGGTCAGAAGCGTTCAGAGGTGCATGACCCTCCCTGGAGCCTGAAACGCTTGGTGTTTGCAGCATGGTGCCCTGCAAAGCGAAAAGGAAGGAGCAAGGTCATCAAAATAACTCGAAACTCCTCTGCTTGAATTTATTGGCCCAAGGTAAGCGCTCTCAGCCTCTGCTGAGTCATTAAATGTAGAGCTGATAAGTTAAAATGAGTAGAGGGACGATGACATCATGACAGGGCTAAATGGTGTTTTATAGTGTTTCGTTTTCGCTTTGGCGAGAAGCGTCGAGTTCGGACGGAGGCTGCATGAAGGCTTGGGTGTGAAGGCCGATTGTGGGGTGATTTGTTCGTGTTGAGTTGTGTGAGTGCAGTGCAGTTTTTCATGTGCTTTTGCTTTCACAAAAACCTAGAGATATAAGATTGCTTGTCATACGCATAAACAAACAAAAGCATCAAATGTCAATCAGTCACTTCATAGAGGAGCCATCACAACTCATCAAGTTAAAGCGGAAGTGTGTAACTTTTGCACCAAAACAGAATTACAAAAAGTATGAATATTCCCTATGTCTTCCATTTTTGGTAGAGTCTAAGCTCTTTGATTGAACTAATTTACTATCATTCTGTCAGGACCACTATCGTCAAATACGATTGACAGTTAGCATACAGTTTGGATTGGCGGTGTGGTTCTGTTCTGGGCAAGAACTCCCTGCGCATCCATGCAGCCTAGCATGGATAAGAGCAGGAGAGCAGCGATAACCCCCCTTAGGGTGAACAGAACAGAACCAACATGAATGTATTGCAGATATCATTATTAATTATAATGTACAACAGAATTCGAGAATTTATTCTGATTCAAGGGGAATCAGAATGCCAAATCCTGACTGACAGGAGGAGCTGGGGATGGAGGAGGGTAATTGGCTCCTGAGAAACGCGAAAGCTGTTGATAATACTGAAGGAGCTTATATATGAATACAGTGATAGGCGTCGTATTCCTAAAGGTAGACGTGGATCAGCTGAGAGTCAGCTGATGCGAGTTGACTAACGTGACCTGCCACTACAGATTTTTAGGGTAAACAACCTATGAGTGTCTCTTTTGGAGCTGAAAATGCAAGCATTTTCTGAATCATTTCTGTATTTCTATTACGAAATTCTGAACAAAACAACGATTGCTCACCAATGCAAGACATGTCACCAATGCTGGTTGTATGGGGCATTGCTGTGGTGTTGCTCATGGTTTCTAAGGTGTTCTGGGTAATTTTTCACATCTTTTATTTCCTACAAGGCACAAATCATGAATCTGATTGCTTAGAAATTATATAGCACAACTGTCATTCATGGCTGTATAGCACAAATGGTGCAGGATGAGTTATGTGACAACGTTAGGGATTTGAATGAACCCTTAACCTTGTCATAAGTACGAACACTAATATTGCTTAAATTCCCTTTTAATCGTTTAGGAGGTTACCCAATTAACCAGCCTGGTTTTTTTTTTTTTAATCTGTTGTTTATTTTCCTTTTCCAAATGCTGAGTGCATTGCGATTTAACCGAAATTCACATCAGCTGCCGTCTTGACAAGTTGTTTATCTCTCGAAAAATGCAAAGTCTTGAGTTAATTACGCAATCTTTTGCAAGAACCCTGCTTCGTTTACCTTTCATTGTCTGCCGTGTTGTAAATTGTGTTTGACAGCAGAATTAGATTAAAACTCAAAGGCTTCCTCTCAGATCAGTACAAAATCATGTATGACAGCTTGTGTTGGGTTTTAGGCCCGTATCGAGAGTGATGGCTTTCTCCATGCTGTTTATGAGACATTCCATTACTTCCTTTTCATTGTTGGCGTTTTCAGTGGTTTAAGTTTCAGAAACAGTCGTGCAGCAGAGATGTGCTGGTGTGCCGGGCTATTTTTCAAAGTCATGCTTTTAGGTTTTAGCTTGCATATTTTGTAGCATATTGGCGATTGTTAAGAAAGATGATAAGTGGAACATAGCAGGTTGTCTAAATTATTAAACCCAAACTGAATACCAAGAGCTGCAAGTCATTTCTAACTTTACTGGCAGTCCCAATACAGCGTTTCTAAACTGAGCTATATAAATGACTCTAAAGGACAAGTGAAAACCAGAGCAAAGTTTATTTTACTGTTTCAACTCCACATTCCTCTGTTCTTTGCAGGATGTCAGTCGCAAGATCTGCAGTGCATTACAGGAAAACATACGGAGTGTGTCATCTTTATCATCATCTTCATCCTCTACGTAAACAAATGAACAAAGAAATGTTCTTGCTTTTCATTTCCACCATCATTATACTCAGATATCTGCACAAGCACTAGCTGAAACAGTCCCTTGATTTTAAAGCAAGCAAGGAAGGAAGGAAACTCAGATTTTATGGTTTGCATTGGGTGGGGGGCAGGTGGACGTATAGCCGCTCTTTCAACCTATAAGCCACGACGGGACGTTGTAAGTAAGTGATTTGAACGCCGTGTTTGTTTATAGAATTTGATCTAAGTTCATAATTAGCTTAAACCTGATTAGGCAAGAGCTAAGGAGAGTACAGCTGGAACTGCTTTTTGGAGAGAGAAGGAAAAAATGAAAAACTCAAGGTTTTTTCTTTCTCTTTGCAGACAGAGAAAGCCAATGTTTCTAATTCCTCGACTGATGGAACTCAGTTGGAAGGAAACTTTTTTTTGGAACTAGGTAAAGAAAGACACACATACACACACACACACACACAAAAAGAAAATTATAACATTTCTCATCTTTTCTGTGGAACACAAATGAGACATTTTTTAGTATGTTCAAGCTGTTCTTTTCAACACAATGAAAACTGTACAGTGACTATGACCTCTCAAGCGCCAGAAAGGACAAAAAAGCATCATAAAATAGTCCATATGACTCAAGACAAGTCAAAAGCCGGGATTCACTTGGTGCATAATGTTTGCTCACATTGACGTCAATCCTGACACACTTTAATGATGCAATTAAAAGGAAAAATTGGGTAAAATAATACATTTTTAATTAGACTGAAATATTTTTATCAAAACTTTATACTATTTAGTATGAGGTTTGCTAGTAGGTATATATATAAAATTAACATGAAATATATAAGCTAAAATTAACATGAAAACTATTATAAAATAACACTGGTTGTTAATTAAAAATGTACTCAATCAGAAATTCAAGCCGTATTGGGTTGAAAAAAATTGGCTGAACACGTCATTTTGCATTTAGTGAATAATCAACTTAAAATAGTTGAAACGAAGTTGTGAAACTTGAATTAAAAAAGTTGTTGTTATGATTTTCAGTACTGAACATTTCCCTCGATTCTATTCTTTTGGATAGAAAAATGTTCCTTCAGATTGTTATAAGCCTGGCCGTAGTCCTTCTTCAGAAGTTAACACGTTTCCTGAGCTAATAAAACCCTGTACACCTTGATAGCTGGTAGTCAAAAGTCTAGCTGGATTTGACTGATTAAGTGTTTGAAAAAGAGTTTGTTGAGTTGAGGCAAAAATGGACACTTGTCGGCTTGTAAAAGGAGAGAGTGAGACAGAAAGGCTTGTGGGGGTTATGGCGAGTTCATAGCACTGATCTCTGGTCAGTGTTGTGTATTTCAGGTGTTCTCAGTCAGCACCATGGCTCTGTTCTCCCTTTACTACTTAGCGGTCAATGGGTATGTGAAAGGGCTCCTTTCTTTCAGCCTGCTACTCCATCAACCCCCTGCTTACTGCCCCTCTCTCTCTCTCTCTCTCTCTCTCTCTCTCTCTCTCTCTCTCTCTCTCTCTCTCTCTCTCTCTCTCTCTCTCTCTCTCTCTCTCTCTCTCTCTCTCTCTCTCTCTCTCTCTCTCTCACAGCCCTGCTACACTGCAAGGATTCATATAGTCACTGAAACCAAGCCAACCAAACAAAGACATCAATTATGCTGCTTTGACACTCCAGGTTTTACTTCAACACGCACATACGCACACATTTCTTTCATATCCCTCCATATTTCTCTCCTTCCTTCCTTTACACCTCTTAGGCATTCAGAATGGGCTGGCAAGCTTCAAAAGAGACTAAAAAGCACCATAAAATGACTATAGTAATCAACTGTGCACACTGATGGCATTGTTTATTTGCATGCTGTTTGCATTGTTATTCCAATAATTGCAGCAGCCATGCCAATGGACTTTTCATGAATAAAGCATAATCTATGATCACTTGTTTATTTGAATATTTAAAACGTAATTTATTCCTGTGATGCAAAGCTGAATTTCAGCATCATTACTCCAGTCTTCAGTGTCACATGATCCTTCAGAAATCATTCTAATATGCTGATTTGATGCTTAAGAAACATTTCAAATGATCAAAAATAATATTTGTATTGTTAGTCTTATCTTATTATCAGGGGCGCTGCTTAATATTCTTGTGGAAATTGTGATTTTCTTTTTCAGGAATAGTTCAAAAGAACAGCATTTATTTGAAGTAGAAATATTTTATAACATTATAGCTGTCACCTTTAACCAATTTAATATATCCCTTCTCAAAAAAATTCATATTGATCCCAAACTTCTGATCGGTATATATTTGTCAAAAATGGCAGAGATCACTTCATAATTGTTATATATACAAGAATGCAAAAATAGCAAATCATTATTTCATGTGTTGCTAATTGAAAATTTACTGAATCAGAAATCATGTAAATTTATTTAACGAACAAACAAATTCAAAACAAAGTTAAGAAAGTTCTTAAAGGGATAGTTCACCCAAAATGAAAATTCTGTCAGTAATTACTCTCCCTCATGTTGTTCCAACCCTGTAAGACTTTCGTTCATCTTCGGAACACAAATTACGATATTTTTAATTAAATCTGAGAGCTGGATCACTCCTCCATAGGCTTCTTAAGGGATCGAAACTTGCCGGCCCAGAAAAGTTATTAAAGACATCGTTAAAATAGTCCGAGTGACTACAGTGGCTGAACCTTAAGTTTATCAAGCGACGAGAATACTTTTTGTGTGCAAAAAACAAACAAAAATAACGACTTTATTCAACTATTCATTTTTTTCTCTGTGGGCCTCGAGATTTCACGTAGTGTAACTGCGCAGCGCTTCTGTGTTGTACGTCACACGTAAGCTCACTATTGGCCGACGCTGGTCATGATGCGTGTGACGTACAACACAGAAGCGCTGCGCAGTTTCACTATGTGAACTATCTCGAGGCCCACAGAGAAGAAAATAAATAGTTGAATAAAGTCGTTATTTTTGTTTGTTTTTTTGCGCACAAAAAGTCTTACGGGGTTGGAACAACATGAGGGTGAGTAATTACTGACAGAATTTTCATTTTGGGGTGAACTATCCCTTTAATGCATCATGTTGCCTTGATTTGAACTGTTCTCAGTTTTTTACACTACATGTGAAAATGTCGAACCTAGCAAGTCTTGAGGTGTCACGTTTAAATGCATACAAACAAAAATCAAATTTGAGAGCAACGCCAGAGGGCAAGTTTACAGCAAATAAGGACTTCAGTTTCAGTCTGAGCTATCATATGGCTTCAGAAGACTGATTTAGGAATTTAGCGCCTTTCTCAACTGATCCTCAACACTTGTCTCACCTCTCTTTTTCTTTATCGCTCTCTCTCTCAAGTGCTGGCTATACAGCATTGTTGTATGAGTCTCCATCTGGTTTCTATTGGTGAAGTTGAGAAGTCCAGGATGGAGTAATTGGCTGTTGGCCAGTGGATCTCTTTGTGGGAGACTGCGGACGGAGATATCTGGACTCAAGGAACCTGGGAGCAAAGAAACCGGTCAGGGTGTCACACAAGGACTGCTTCCATTCTGCCATATTGACAAGGATTGATGCCCAGCCAACAATCCAAACGATATATTAAACATAACATAGAACATATACACATACAAATTAGAGATGGTGAAAAGTGCAGTTTGGTGAGATTGTGTTCTGTGGTTGTGGTCGGCTGAACCTGCTGTTTTGTCTTTCCAGGCATTTTTTTTGTGGTTTTATACTAAAGGAAGATTGACAGATCATGAGAGTTTAAAGTCATAAATGAAATTAATCTGACACATGTTCTAGACTCTGAATTTGCACAATGAGGGCAAAACTGTCTTTATTATTTGAAACCATGAAAATAATTTTTCAGAATTTCTACTATACCGAATTCGTTTTGAACACCTTTTTCCGTTTTACTCATTCTGTTACATATAATACAACCTTCTGTACTTTTTGACAAAATTGTTGTTGGTTAGATATTCATTACATTTTTCCCATAAAGTAAATGATTACGCAAGACAAGGATTTGCCGGAATTTACTTTTACGAGCAGATGTCTAGCAACAAATTATGCTTGTTAAACAGGAAACCTGTATTCTAAACTATTGCTTCATCTTTTTTTTTTCTCCATAAAACTCATTGCAGATTGTAAATAAACCTCAGGTATGTCTGTGGGATGAGCACAACTATTATACACGTACTTCTATTGGGGCTAGAAGAGAACTTTTAATTTCAAATTTAATTTCCTTAGAATGAACTTCCTGCTAATAGAACTAACTTTCAAGAAATTGTATTTTCCCTTCTAAGGACCAAACCAGGTCTGTAACCAACAAAGACATTGGGGGACGACCATATGACAAAAAATATTGAAATCCTGCTTAGAATTTTTGTGGAAATCATGACACATTTTTGATAGGATTCTTTGATGAAAAGAAAGTTCAACAGCATTTATTTAAAAAATATAAATTTTTGGTGACATTATAAATGTCTTTACTGACATTATAAAGCATCCTTACTGAATAAAAGTTTTGATTTCTTTCTTTAAACATTTTTTTTTTGTATTGACCCCAGACTTGAACGTTATATGTATAGATTAAATAATTATTTATTGCATTAATATAGCATCACTCATATAAGTGCCTTATATTTATAAGAAAACGAATAGTTGAATAAAGTCGTTATTTTTGTTTGTTTTTGCTCACAAAAAGTATTCTCGTCGCTTGATAAACTTAAGGTTGAGCCACTGTAGTCACTCTGACTATTTTAACAATGTCTTTCGTAACTTTTCTGGACCGGCAGAATGAAATTACCTTGAAGCCTATGGAGGAGTGAGAAAGCGCTCAGATTTCATCAAAAATATCTTAATTTGTGTTCCGAAGATGAACGAAAGTCTTACAGGGTTGGAACAACATGAGGGAGAGTAATTACTGACAGAATTGTCATTTTTGGGTGAACTGTCCCTTTAATTAACAACTATCATTTTTGCCAAAACACCATTTTGAGTGTGTGTGTGTGTGTGTGTGTGTGTGTGAATGTTTTTCTATTGTGTTTGGTGATGTCTATTAATGTAAACATGAAATGCTTTTTAACCCCTGAGGTACAAAAAATGATATCACTTCCTTAAATATGATGTCAGAAGGATCAAACTATTACTCCAAAGCCATTTGCAATCTTACGGCCCAGCTTTAAGCGTGCACACTACCCTCTGATTCATTCTTCTTGTCTCTCCTCCAGGAATACACGACTGTTGTTTGTTTGCTCGGATCAGAGCGTCTTGGGAATGGTTTCCATGCTGTGTGTTTGCGTGGCTAAAGTGTTTATGTGTTGTGCATGTGGTGACGGACGACCAGCGCAAGGGCCTAAGATGTGTTTTCAGGTCTCAGGTTTGAGTCATTTCACTTCTGTGATCAATACAAACATGAGTCAGCTAATAAGTGGAAGTCTGTGATCTTTGCCTTTGATAGTGCGTGAGACAGTTCAGGGTTCCTAAATGACCTTATCTTAAAACGAAACCAGTCGGCGTTGAGGTGCAGCAGTTAGCACTCCCTATGGGAATGAAGATCTCAGTAAATAATAATATATCAGCCTTTTCGGGCAGTAAGAGCGAATTTAGACTTTTCTTAAGAGCCCTGATTTTTCTCTTGAGATAAACACCCCAGTAATCTCAAAGTTTATCCCCAAATTTGAGGATTGAGGGGATGCATGTTTGAATCCAGCTTGCTCATATTTTAATCCCCCCTTCTTCATCTTTCCACAATTTACTATACTTTTTAATATAGGCAAAAAAGGAGATATAAATTATGTAGGCTATTCTCCCCAGAGAACTACAATGATCATCCACATGTTAAACTCTCAACAGCTTGAGACTGTTATTCACTCTACAACACATGTAAAACCCAATATTTTAAGCTGCAAACAGGATTGTCTTCCACCAGACGTGGTTGTTTTATTTTTCTACTCTATTACTATTTCATAGTATTTAAATCATATGGTGATTTAATGAACATTGTTTATACAGACTGATCTCATGAAATGGCGTATGTATGACACGCCAATTCGTATTTCCATTTTTGGCGTGCTATCAACACGCATAATCGCTTTTCAGCGTGTTTATCAACGCCGTTAACTTAACGTTACATTACTGTATATATATAAATATATGACCTACCCCAACCCCGTCCCTAAACCTACCCGTCACTGGGGTTAATACTATTTATGAGTCTTCCCCTACCATCCTAGGAAAAAAAATATTGCTCCACAGATGTATATGAATTTTGCTTCGTTTAGCTCGGACATTTAACGGCGGCGTACACATACACGCGGAATCACTCTGACGTTTAACGGCGTAGACATACACGCAAAAGATGACGGTTCGTTTCGGCGTGGACATACACGCGGATATCTCAAAATGCGTATAGATAACATGCCACTTGACTTGAAAGTGGCGTGTATGTTTACGCAAAGTCATGATGTCATGTTGGTTTATAAGCCTATTATTATCTATTAGTTTCAATTAAGAATGAGCCAAAAGAGTTCACATCCAAATATCTAATCAAATTCTGAAGAGCCTAGAAGAACATTTTACTGCTCTGATGATGATCTGAAGAGACTTAAAAGAAACTTAAATTTTGATCTTTCTCACACAAAGTTGTTGCATATCTTCAGAAGACTTGGAATATAGTTCTATAAGGGTGTGTTCACAGTTGTAGTTCAGTTTGCTTGGTTCGTTTGGTCCGGACCAAAAAAAAAAACGTTTCGTCCTGGCACTGAACCTAAAGATACCGGACCTAAAGGCACAGGGATATGTTCACAACCTAGTTGGTCGGCTTTTATTACGTATATTACGCAACGGAACTTACCGAACATCAAAAACAATGCTGTGTTCTGTGCTAAAGGAGTCAAAACAGCGTCAGGAACCCCTCCGTCACACACACAAACACAGATCTGCTGTGAGGAGACGCGGTTCTGATGCCTGTACTGAACTGTGATGGGCAACATCGCCACTATGATGAGAAAGAACAGATACGCTTGAGCATTCTGTCCTTTTTAGGGTCGCATCATGTGACATCATGTCCCGTTTTTGGTTTGTTTGCTTGTCTTTGGTCTGTATTGCGTTCATATTTCATTTGAATCGCACCAGAGTTCGTTTAGTTTCGAGACTCATCTTTTCAGTGTTCTCGGTCTGCTTGTTTGGTGTACACCAGGGTTCGGATGGCAGCGCTCACGCTTATTCAAATGAACCGCACTAACAGAGCAATCACACCAGGATTCGTTTTAATCCAACCAGACATGCCAAGTGTGAACACACCCTAAAAGATTCAAAAGTGAAGCATATTTCTCATCTTGGGCTATACTCAATCTCTCTGTCTCTCCTCAGAGCAAAGCCGTGCTGAAGGAAATTGCTTTGGAGAGTGCCGATATTTTCATATTTCAGGGCCGGTATGTTTGCCTAGCACCTTGCAGAGAGAGCGAGAGAGTGCGCTGTTTTCTAAATGACGGGTAATAGGTGAGAATGTCAGCGGAATCTTGTGTGTGTGTGTGTGTGTGTGTGTGTGTGTGTGTGTGTGCAGTTTGGGGCCCCGCTCCACCATGAGTGAAGTTAACATTCGGTGCCAGATGCAGAAACTGTCAGCATGTTAGTCGAAGCCACGTTGCACAAAACCACGATGAACAAAAGTCGGTTCTTACATGACTTGTTCCCCCAGGAAACAGCAGTTCAAGGCCGGGTTCAGATGAAGCCGATAAAAATACACTTAACAAGATCCCTCACTCAACTCATTCATCAGAGAGCGGCTCTACGAGTGCCACCTGTTTCTGATACAAGCTAAAAGAAAGCAGGAAAATGCAGAAATGTCCCGAAACGTCAAGAGCGGGAGTGACTCAGTCTCTGACACTGAACACGCTCAGCTCGCAAAGTAAATGCATAGAGTCTGTGATGGGTAAGGCTGGACGATATTCATAAATGTGTATTTGCTTTGAAATGGCATGACATTTTCATTTCAATCAGTAAAATACAGCAAAAATCTAGTTATAGATAAACAAG